>NC_057794.1:151200686-151800686 GCF_018294505.1 Triticum aestivum | reverse complement strand
GATGAGGCGGCCTCGCTCCGCCTCGTGATCGCGGGGAGTGGACGTCCCGAAAACCGCGCACCGGCCCCGTCCAGTAAATGCACCATGCCCCCACGCCTACCTCCGTTTAGGGAGGAGGGCGTGAACCGTCCCCATCATCATGGCCTGACGCATGCTCGAGGGGCTTATCCCCGCGCACGCCGCCCGCGTCACCCACGACGCCGCGTTTGACGCGTGCCGTTCTGGGCGTGCACGGTGGGAGCGGAGAGATATGCGGCGTGACCTAGGCCGCGCGTGCCCGTGCACTGTTTTGGGCCTGGCCCAACAGCGCTCGGCACCGTGTATGGCCCAGGCCCGGGGGCTCCTCACGGTGTACTAGAGTAGGGGTACCCTAGTATCCCGAACTCGTGCACGGGCAGTTGCAGCGCCCCGCGGCAAGGCTTGCCGGGTGACCGCCAAGACCCTCCGTGGTTCCCTTGAAGACCATTCAAGAACAAAGTACTCAAACCAAGGCCCCGACAAGAAGAGCTTGCCGGGAAGGCCAACCCAGGCCCCGGCAAGAGGATCTTGCCAGGAAGAGACAAGACCCCGGCAAGAGGAGCTTGCCGGGAAGGCCACTCAAGGCATACCAAGAAAGCTTGCCGCGACGCGCCCTGCGTCCCGGCAAGGCCCGGTGAGCAACAAGCTCCCAAACACGACAAGACGACGACCGCGGCAAGGAGCTTGCCGCGGGAAACCCCCACTTCGTGCCCGCGCTCCAGCACACCTGCTAACATGTCTCTCTGGGACTCTCCCAAGCACACATGGCAGGAGGCCGCGCAGCTAGGGGTACGCAGTGGCAAGCGGAGATGAAGAGGAGGCCATCGTGGCGAACGGTGGCGCTCCTAACGGTCACTTTTTGCACTGTTTAGGCAACTCAGACGGGCATTAAATGACCTTGTCCCCTGCCGTCAGAGTTAGGTAGGGTGCACTATGTCCACAGTAGCGGTAGCTGCACCTACTGCATCCTTTTCCATTTTTACCCTTCTAGTCTACGTTGCCACCTGTCGGCGACCCCTTGAAAGTATAAAAGGAGGCCCAAGCGCAATGTAGAGGGGGTTCGGCTCATTTGAAACACCAGGAACACTCTCACGCTCGGTCTGGCAGCGTCCATCGCTCCTGAGCAAGAATTCAATACACACAAACAAGCAGCAGTAGGGTTTTACGCATCCGTGCGGCCCGAAGCTGGGTAAAACTGCTCACGTGTACCGCCTCGATCCGCTCTTTGTGCGGCCTCCGCCCCCCTCCGAACCGAAAGGGGCCCTGTCCCCATAGGTGTTGGTGGATCAGCTTCCCCGACAGAAACCCTAAAACAGGCAAAAAAATAGGAATTCTGGGCTGGGCCTCCGGTTAATAGGTTAGTCCCAAAAATAATATAAAAGTGGATAATAAAGCCCAATAATGTCCAAAACAGTAGATAATATAGCATGGAGCAATCAAAAATTATTGATACGTTGGAGACGTCTCACCGCCCCCTTGCCAAAAGCCACATTTCCCCTCTTTCCGCCTTCCTTTCCAAGTTGAAACCTTCACTCCTTGCTTTCAGCGCCGCCTCCTCCTTGTCGGCGACCCTCCTTCATGCTTCTCGGCCTCGCCTATCCAGGCAGGTAATCCACACCCGACCCCCATCCTCCTCGTCCTTCCACATCACACATGCCCCGACCGTCGGCGCGAGCGTGACACCTTCCACCCAAATCATCGACCCCTCCACCAAATAAGTGCGTCCCTAAGCCATGGTTCATGCAGTATAGCTAGGATCTCAAGGAGCATTTGCCAGCGAAGAAGCAAATCACGGCCGCATGCGCGGATGAGGTCGCGATGGCTGCCATTCGTGCCGACCTCCAAATCTTGGAGGAGCACCTTGCCATTTTCTACTATGCCGGTTAAGCATGCTCAGTTTACCCATTGCGTGTGCTGCTCCTGCATTTCCTTTACTAATTTTACCATGCAATCTGTTGCTGTAGTGTATATGTTCTATATGTCGTGCAGTGTTGTGCTCACTTATTAACTGTTTTGATAATTAGTTGTCATCTTCAGTTAACTGTTTGGTTCAATTCTGCAAATGTGATGTTCAATTCTTCAGGCTGCAATTTTGTATTGTCTTCCATGTGAGAAATAAATCGAATTTATCTTTACAAAATACATGAGAAACAAATACAATTGCTATATTTCCAAGTTGTCAAGCATGCTTGGTTTGGTTATACATTGTGCAATGTGGTGCTCAGTTAACATTCGGTTCATTTGTGTCGTGGTGTTTAGTTAACTGTTTGGTTCAATTCTGCAATGCGATGTTCAATTGTTGTGGCTGCATTCTGTTATTGTATACCATGTGAGGAATAAGTCGAATTTGGCTGTACTAAATACATGAGAAACAAATATATTTGCTATATTTCCAAGTTGTTAAGCATGCTTGGTTTTGTTAACTATCTGATCTTCTATTAGGAGTATGTTATATTGTGCAATCTGGTGCTCAGTTAATGTTTGGTTCATTTGTTGTGGTGTTTAGTTAACTGCTTGGTTCAATTCTGCAATGAAATGTTGAATTGTTGAGGCTGCATTCTATTATTGTATACCATGTCAGGAATGAATTGAATTTGGCTGCACTTAATACATGAGAAACATATACAAGTGCTATATTTCCTAGTTCTTAATCATGCTTGGTTTGGATAAATGGGTTTTCCATGTGGCTTGAATTAATCTGATGAATCTGCAATGTGCTTATTTTTCATCAACATATTTTACTAATAGCATACAAACCCTTACTTAACCTGATGACTAACTACCTTATATGTGTTGTAGGGAAACAATGGGAAGCACTAAGGTTTACAATCGAGGTTAGCACGTGCATGGTCTGTTGTCTGATAGCACATTATTGTGCAATTGCATGAACCATTCTAATATTTTGGTTTTTTACAATTTGGTATTGCACATGTAGGTCCTGCTGTCAGAGGTTTTGACCCACTGTTCGACCCTTTTTGCATATGGGGAAATGAGTTGTCCATAAATATCAATCAAATCAGGAAACTCAGAAAGATTGTTAGGATAAAGAAATTAGCGACAACCCACCTCTATGGTCAGGAGGCGAGGAAGGTTTTCATACAACAATCATGGTTCAATATTGAAGTGTTCCTAAAGAGGACGAAGGATGGACGGTCAATCATCCATAGGCACTGGCCTAAAGTTGCAAAGACCTTCAACATGAATGAAGGCTCAATATTCACCTTTCGCTTCAGCAGTTTTCCAGATGGATGCATCTGTCTATATATCGTCTATGATTCTAATTTCGAAAGGTTCTACATGTTGCATGTGAAACTTGGTGCTGGTGCAGTTGTGTAATGGGGTAGTTGAGTGCTGAAGCTATATCATGTTGTACTCTAATGTATTTCAATTATGAAATTCTGCTTCCTTAATATGGAAATGAAATATATTATGTGCTTAATATGAATGTCAATTAGATTAATAAATGGATTATTAATAATAGGGAAATTAGCCTGCTAATGATGAATTAGCCTGCTAATTGGGTTTTGCTATTGCAAATGGTTGTTGAAAAAATACCGTGGGCGACGACCTCAGGCAACGCACATAGTTTTTAGGAATAAACTGTGCTGGATCAATGAACAATCAGACATGACTTTCTCTTGAAAACTGTTTGCATTAGGCCACCTTGCGCAAACGTTTACCACATAAAAACTGTGTGTGATGACCAGCCTTTGCCACACAGTTTCTTGTACGGACCGTGTGTGATACAATAAATAACGCAAATGATTTAACGGGGAAAATTGTGTGTGATGTACCTGTGAATGGAAACGTTTTCCTTGGAGCGACTATGTGGGATGTACATACGAATGGAAACATTTAGCGGGGACTAACTGTGTGGGATGTACTTGCGACCGGAAACAATTTCACCGTATAATTGTATTTTTAGCTCTACCATATGTATTTCCATATTTGAGTGCTAGCCGGTCGCGCAAGACCTCATTTTGCCGAGCATGTGTGCCGGGAGGGCATATCCCCGACGGTTTTTGGGTCGTGTGGGTGGGAAGGACCCCCCTATCGCCCACACTCACTTGGCGACGGTTCCAAATGTCGTCGCGAAAAGGGGTTAAAACCTGTTTGTTTAGGACCAACGTGTACCAGTGAGGTCCCGGGCAGGAGGCCTTGCCTTTTCAACCGTTGTTGCTTTTGTGCTAGCCTTCTTAAGGCAGACTTGTTTAACTTATGTATGTACTCAGATATTGTTGCTTCCGCTGACTCTTGTGTATTCGAGCTTATGTATTCGAGCCCTCGAGGCCCCTGGCTTGTAATATAAAGCTTGTATTATTTTAGTTTGTGTCTAGAGTTGTGTTGTGATATCTTCTCATGAGTCCCTGATCTTCATCATACACATTTGTGTGCATGATTAGTGTACGGTCAAATCGGGTGCGTCACATACGCCAAGAACAACAAGATGGTGATGCACTTCATCAAGAACAACAACGTTGTGAGGAACAAGCCCTTGAAGCCCAACAAGCTCTATGAGAATCAACTCAAGCCGTCAATGCGTGAAACCGATAAGTATGTCTACAATAAGAGGCCATCCTCTGTGAACGCAAAGAAGAAGCCGCTCATCGTGAAGACCTTCAAGAGATGAGAAACCATGCAAGAATTCCACGTCCTCAGCGTCAAGCTAACCAAGTGGAGCACGAGGAGCAAGAGGCTCAAGATCCTCCTCCACGGCAAGAGTGTCCTCATCATCAACATCAACCCCTGCACAATGAAGAGGACCACTACGGCAAGCTCAAGTTCACCATGCCCAAGTTCTCCGGAAGCAACGACCCCGAAGAGTACCTTTCATGGGCATTGAAGGTTGACAAGATCTTTCATTTGCACAACTATGAGGAAGAGAAGAAGATCTCCATGGCATCCCTTGAGTTCTAAGACTATGTCCTCACTTGGTGGGAACAAGTCATTGAGCACCATGCGGCAAGAGGTGAACCACCCATCACAACATGGAATCACATGAAGGATGTCACGAGAGCGTGCTTTGTGCCAACATACTATAACCGCGACCTCTTGAAGGAGTTACAACTCCTCAAGCAAGGCACAAAGACCGCTGAAGAGTATTACAAGGAAATGGAGATTTCCCTGATTCGAGCAAATGTCACGGAAGATGATGAGCAAACTATGGCACGTTTCTTGAATGGACTCAATCATCCTATCAAGAAGATCACTAACTTCCAACCTTACTCAAACCTCATCGAGCTAGTGCATCAAGCTACCAAGGCGGAGCAACAAGTGCAAGATGACTACAAGTATGCCAAGTTCTCTTCCAAGTCCTACGGCTCCTCCTACAATCAAGCTTCAATGACTATGATGCCTCCTTCCGCGACAACACCTTCTACAAGCAACACCGACAAGTCAAGCTACAAGAAAACTTCGACATCCTCAAGTCCTCCTCCTACTACAAGCAACTTCAAGCCGAGAGCTTCATCATCATCTACTCCTACCGATGAGTCCGTCAAGATGAGTTCCATCAAATGCTTCACATGTGGAGGCCGAGGCCACAAGACTTTTGAGTGCACAAACCAACGCACCATGATCGCCAACGATGATGGCACATACGACTCCATGAGTGAAGAGGAAATGGAACCCCTTGAGCATGTGGCCATGAACTGGCAAGTGAATGAAGACGAAGATGACCAAGTCTTTTGTGACAATGATTCGAGCCCCGCTCTCGTTGTCTCCAAGGTCTTGATGCTTCAACACCAACAAGAGGAAGACCAACGTTACCACATCTTCTATACCAAGGCAGGCATCAACGGGCAGTCTGTTAAGGTCATCATCGACAGAGGAAGTTTCCACAACTTGGCAAGTGAAGAGCTATATGTTCCAAGCTACAATTGGTGAAGATGAAGTATCCTCGCCCCTACAAGGTCCAATGGCTTAGTGACTCCGGAACCATCCAAGTAGAGCACACCGTTCAAGTCTCCTTCAAGATTGGCGCATACGAAGACATCTTGGAGTGTGATGTGGTTCCCACATCTGTTTTCCATCTCCTACTTGGATGACCTTGGCAATTCGACCGCGGCATCATCCACAATGGGAGAACCAATCACTATATCTTCATGATGAAGGTAAAGGAGTGCGTGCTATGACCTATGTCACCGAGCCAAGTGATCGCCGACAAGCAAGCAACCACCCATCGTGTAGAGAATAATGAGAGAGTGAACCACCAAAAACAGAGTGAGCGCCACAAGCCAAAATTGAGTGCCTCCACGATGAGCGACAAGAAAAACTTAGTCCTATTCGCCACCAAAAGTGACATGAGAGAAGTGTGTGAGAACCCATGAAGTGTTATGCACTATGTCCTATTGTGCAAAGATGAAGTGGCAAGGACTAACACCTCTCACAATCTACCTTTAGTGTTGTCTTCTCTATTGCAGGAGTTCAAGGACGTTTTCCCCGATGAGCTACCTCCGAGACTACCTCCCCTACGCGGCATCAAACACCGAATCGACCTCATCCCGGCACATCGTTACCAAACAAGGCACCCTACCGCGTCAACCCAGAAGAAACCAAAGAAATCCAAAGGCAAGTACAACAACTCATTGACAATGGGCATGTGCGTGAAAGATTAAGTCCTTGTGTCATAACAGTCATTCTTGTGCCTAAGAAAGACGATAGTTTTCGCATGTGTTCCGATTGCCGTCCCATCAATGCTATGACTGTTCATTATCGATATCCTATTCCTCGCCTTGACGATATGCTAGATGAGCTTAGCGGCGCCACCATTTTCTCTAAAATTGATCTTAAAAGTGGCTATTACCAAATCCGCATTCAAGAAGGCGATGAGTTGAAAACCACTTTCAAAAGCAAGTTCAGTTTATATGAATTGCTAGTTATGCCTATGGGTCTATCCGAAGCACCTGGTACATTATGCGTGTGATGCACTATGTTCTTCGCCCTTACATTGGCATATTTGTTGTGGTCTACTTTGACGATATTCTTGTATTTAACATGTCTCTAGAAGATCATGTCACCCATCTTAGAACCGTTTTGCAAACTCTAAGACAAGAGCGCATTTATGCTAATATGGACAAATGCCTTTTTGGTGTTGATAAGCTTGTCTTCTTGGGTTTCGTTGTGTCATCTAAGGGTGTTCATGATATGAAGCTAAAATTGATGCTATTAAAACTTGGCCACAACCAACCAACTTGCAACAAGTGCGAAGTTTCCTTGGCTTAGCCGGTTTCTATCGTAGATTCGTTAAGAACTTTAGTACTATTGCGTCCCCTTTGCATGCCTTGAGTAAGAAGAATGCACCATTTGTTTGGGGACCATCCCAAGATACCGCATTTCATGAGCTTAAGAACTTGCTTACACATGCTCCTTTGCTTGCTTTGCCCAATTTTAATAAAACCTTTGAAGTTCATTGTGATGCTAGTGGCAACGGTATAGGAGGTGTGTTAATGCAAGAGAATAGCCCCATAGCTTACTTTAGTGAGAAACTCTCCAGAGCGCAACTTAAATACCCCATCTATGACAAGGAGCTATATGCCTTAGTGCGAGTTTTGCATGTGTGGGAGCATTATTTTCGCCCTCATGAATTTGTCATCCATATGGACCATGAAACACTTAAATACCTTAAGGGTCAGACTAAATTGAATGAGCGGCATGCCAAATGGAGTGAGTTTATTGAATATTTTCCTTATGTCATCAAGTACACTAAGGGTAAAGAAAATGTTGCGGTGGATGATCTTTCCCGCAAATGCATGCTTGTCATCCAACTTGAATTGAATGTCATTGGCTTTGAGCACATAAAAGACTTGTATGCGCATGATCCTACTTTTGCTATTCCTTATGCCAAATGTTTGACACATACATCTTGGGAACGCTATTACATCAAAGATGATTATATTATGAGAGCTAACAAACTATGTATCCCCGAGTCTTCTCTTCGCTTGTTATGTTTGTAGGAATCTCATGGAGGAGGACTTATGGGTCATTTTGGACGCAACAAGACATTTGCCACGCTCTCCAAGAACTACTTTTGGCCAAAGATGTTTCGCGACATCTCCCGCTACACCAATTGACGCTCTACATGTCGCAAAGCTAAGTCTAAAGCTCAATCCCATGGTATCTATATGCCCCTTCCTATTTCGTATCACCCATGGGAACATATTAGTATGGACTTTGTGCTTGGTTTGCCTAGAACTCAGAATGGAAAGGATTCCGTGTTTGTTGTTGTGGACCGTTTCTCTAAGATAGCACATTTTATTCCATGCAACAAGATAGACGATGATTCACATCTTGCAAATATCTTTTGTAGGGAAATCTTGCGTCTACATGGAGTGCCCAGGACTATCGTGTCGAACCGCGATGTCAAGTTCCTAAGCTACTTTTGGAAGACGCTATGCGCCAAGCTCGGAATCAAGCTCCTATTCTCTTCGGCATACCATCGACAAACCGAGGGCCAAATGGAGGTCACAAACCGAACGCTATCTACTCTCCTACGCGTGTTGATCAAAAGAGAAACATCAAGGAGAGGGAGGCATGTCTACCCATCGCCGAGTACGCCTACAACCACGCAAGACATTCGACTACCGGCAAGTCCCCCTTCGAGGTCGTCTACGGTTCAATACGTTGTCCCCATTATACCTCTACCACTATAAGGGCGCATCAATATCGACGCGAGCGCTAGAGCGAGCTATCTCAAGAAGGTGCATGAAGATACAAGGCACACCATCGAGCACCAAGTACAACGCCTCCACTAAAAAAATACACTTCCGTGATGATACGTGTTTGTCACAGTAGGTCGCTTTTTTTGTCATGCATGTACATCCATGACAAATTTATGACAGAATCAAGATAGTCATACCTGTGCTGTCGTAGAAGTGTTCCATGACATTACCAAAATTATCATCACGGAAGTGTCCAATTCCATGACGCTAAATCGCGCGTCACAGAAGTGCTTTCGTCAAGGGTGACCGACACGTGGCATCCACCGTAACGGAACGTCGTTAAGCTATCGGGTCGGGTTTTGGATCCGATAACCCGTTAACAGCCCCGACCAATGGGGATTTTCCACGTGTAAAATCATCATTGGCTGGAGGAGACATGTGTCAGGTCCGCGTTGGCACAGGTGTCACTCATCCAATGGGCGAGACGCGCCTATGATATGTTGACACGTGGACCGGCCCATCAAGTTTAAATGGGCCGGCCCAACTGAAGGCCCACAAGATTTTGTGGACCATAATGGGCCGGCCCAGCTAAAGGCCCATGAGATTTTGCGGACCATAATGGGCTGGCCCAGCTAAAGGCCCACAAGATTTTGCGGGCCATAATGTGCCGGCCCAGGAAAAGGCCCACAAGATTTTTGTGTGCCATAATGGGCCGGCCCAGGTAAAGGCCCACAAGATTCTTGCGGATCATAATGGGCCGGCCCAGCTAAAGGTCCACGAGATTTCGCCGACATTAATGGACCGGCCCAGCTGTAGGCTCACAAGATTTTGAGGACCCTAGTAGGCCGGCCCATTAACTGGCTGCCATGTTTTGGGCCAAATGCCGGCCCATATTTGATCCGGTCCATTAATGGCCTGCGACGCTCCGGGCCTAATAGTGGCCCATATGAGATCCGGCCTGTTGAAAAGCCTACCACGTTCTGGGCCAAATTACGGCCCAGATCAGGTCCGGCCCTTTAAGAGGCTTTGGGCTCAATTATGGCCCATATCAGATTCGGCCCGTCAACTGGACACTATGCTTTTGGGCCCACTTGCTAAAGGCCCACTTAGTAATTCGGCCTGATATTAGTTTTGGCTTGTTACAGGCCCATTTAACATTTCGGCCCTATATTAATTTCGGCCTGTTAAAAGCCGTCATATAGTTGGGCCTAACTACGGCCCGGTTTGCATCCAGCCTGCTCGCAACCGATATCTGATTGGGCCAAACAAGGACCGAGACAATTTTGGCCTGTTAAAAGCCCGTGATTTGATTCGCACAATCATGGGCCGGGGTTCATTTCAGGCTGCTGCCGGCCCGTGAGCTGTTCGGCACATTTCAGGCCCAACCTACATCGTGATTGCATGACGGCCCGATTATGTACCGTAATTTTACGGTTTGGCCGGTTATGAATATATATATATACAGTAAAATAAATGCAGCATCGTATATAAGAAAAAACCTAGACTATACAATAAAGAAATTACGGCATATTACATCCACTAGGCATCAAAGTTCGCCACTATGATAATAAAGCACAAGCAGACAGCAGATTACATACACTGGGCATCAAAGATCGCCACCAGTGCAAATAAACACGCCGACAAAATAATATACAAAACCGACAGCACTTCAATAGAGTTCAAGAAAGGTTAGCCCTGCTGGGGAGCTGCAGCGCAAGCAGCTGAGCAAGATGATGAGACTGCGCTTGTTCAACACTTATATCTTCCTCACTCTGAAAGATAAACAAGCAGACAGATGACAGGTTTTGCACATAAAAGTATCAGTGCTGACAATTCATCACATTTCTTACTGACGAATAAAGTGACACAGTTTAAAATTGCATTAACACAATATGGTATTGTTCAGGTCAAGACATGGCAGGAAATGACATTGTGAAGGAGTTGGCAGCTTCACGACACCACTGGATTACAGATCAAGAACTCATAAGTATCAATGGTTAGTGTGCTGTCAATTTATACCATTTCAGATTGGCAAATAAAGAGATGGTTTAAATAATAGTAGAATGATATGACATTGTTCATAGTTAAGACATTGCAGAATATGACATTGTGCTGTAGTGGGTAGGTTCACCACACCACTGGATTACGGATGAAGAACAGAAGCATACATGCAGTGCAAAAGAAGATCACTTGCTCTGTATAGTTTAATTTACATGGTATGAAGAAGGAACTTGGTTGTACAACTGAAAACTTAAATTGAGAAAGGACAAACTTTTGTTTATGAACTACATAATAAACTTTAAACAAGCAATTTGATGCAAACACCAAAAATAAATAGCTGTTGCAGTCATGCCTAACCAAATATATACAACAAAGTTTGAAGGCTTGAGATGGACAAACTTACATTATTGGTGAAGACAGGCTCTATAAAGGCCTTGTCCATGCTGATGGGGGGGGGGGCAATTCAAGAAGTTTACCACAGAATCTTCTTCAAAAGCATTGCCTTTATTCTACATTTTGTTAAGAGTAAATATAGATGTGATAATATACGAAAAAATGGAGAATATTTAAGATAAGATGAAGAGTGATGCTACATAACCAAGTAGCTATAAATGTAAGTGCAGCGATACAGGCAAAAGGTACAGCCAAGAGCAATGCACAGCTAAACTTCTTCAGTACCAACCTTATGGTAAGAGTAAATATAGATCTGATGTGTAGAAAATGGAGGGCAAAGGAAAATAAGCTGCAGAGTGATGGTACATGAACAACTACCTGTCATTATAAGTACACTGATAAAGGACATCATGTACTTACAAGAACAATGCAGAGCTAAAAAACATTGGCATTGGATATATTCTACACTAATGTAACCATTCATACAGATCAGATAATTTGGAGCGAACAATTGATAAGCAAGCTATCATGCATACTGCTGTCACATAATGAACCAGGTATGTATGCAAGTACAGTGATACAGGACAACAGGTACTAACAAGAGCAAAGCAGCGGGCAGCATATTTGCGATATCCTGTCGTTCTTGTCAAACCGGAATTCTTCTTCGAGCAGATTTCCTGCAAAAAAGATCCGTAAGGCACATGCGGAAAAGTAGAAGTTCAAATTGTCATGTGATTTCATAGACAGTACCTCATCCTGGGAACGAGACCAGTGCATAACAAGGTTTTTCCATTCAATGTCTTCTAAATTTAGCACAGGAGACTTCACCGGAAATTCGTTTATAGACTTGCCATCAAAGTGTGATTTCCTCAGGTAACACCGATACTGCTGCAATGCTTCCTTGAAAAGCACAAGCAAGCTTTGCTCGTCATGACTATCCAGATTGACCCTCGCCTAGTTACAACAATGTAATGTAAATCATTGATGTGTTCAATCAGCAGAAAACAGGAAAATAATAACCATGAATAATAGCACTTACACGTAAGTTGGACAGGAAGATGTGAAAATGGTGTTTGTCTTCACAATAATCTTCCCATGATGGGAATATATGCACGTAGTCCCTAACAACATTGAAAGCATTGTCTTTTAAACTGGGAATAAATGGAATGGGGTTCCAATCTGCAGGAATTGGCCGTCTCTGCAGTTGGGATAGGTCTTCGGCCGGTGGACTTGCTGTACTTTTTGCTGGAGTGGGATTTTTCTGTGGTACAGCTGGTGCTATGGCAAATGAAATCGGTATACCTTTTGCTGGAGTGCAGGTCCTGTGTGGTGGGGCTAGTGGTGTGGCCAGTGAAGTATGGGTACAGTCTGCTGGAGTCGGTCCTACGTTTTGTGTCACTGGTTGTACAGCCAATATAAGTGGGGTGCTGTCTGATTTCTCCGGCACCACCACGTTTTTCAAGGACTTTGCTGGTGCTCCTTCAGGTTCGGCAATCACCCTCTTCCTTTTTGATGTCTGATGCACAAGAACAGCATTTGAGTGGAAAAACATGGTATGATGACAGATGGAATATGTATTGATAATGGATGGGCATGGCATCTCGACATATATGATGAGTAAACTAAGCAGATGGCGGTGCAACAAAGTAGAAGAAATGCAAGACAACATATGCAAGATACCCGCAATCAATAAAACATTGCCAAATTAGAACAGGCACCTTGATGGGTGAACAGGACAGGCCATCTGCCTTTGACTCCTCGAGGTTAGAATAGTCATTAGGATCATATTCTGAACAAGAATCAACAGGTGGGGAGCGTATGAGTTTCATTGCATCCAGAATGGCACTCAATGCCTTGGTGCCAATTTTGTAAGTCATTGCAGTGTTTAGCTTCAAGAGTGGACTGCTGCTAGTGCGACACAAAGCAGCTACACAGATCATAGTGTAGATATAACGGGAAAACCTTAAGCATCAGAGTAAAATCAGCAAAGTGGAACTTGCTGGAATATATGTGCTAGTATTGCCGGTACGGCTAGAAAGGCTTCGGATACCAGCTCTCTTCAAGTGAAGGTGCGGTACTGTTAATATCAGTGTAACTCTCAAAGGCGACACAGCTCCCCGCATTTCCTTGCTATTCTTATAGGATTCAAGTGGGCAGGCCACTACAAATCCTATTCCTATGTTTACAAGATCCTACGAATCAAAGAGGCTCAAAGTGTCCATCACAACCGACCGTATAGACCTCTACACTGCAAATGTCCCTGCTCATCTTCAGTACAAGGAACATACTGTACTACTATCATACTCCCTCCGTTCCAAAATATAAGTCTTGGTAGAGATTTCCACTATGGATCACATACAGATGTATCCAGATACATTTTAGAGTGTAGATTCACTCATTTTGCTCCATATGTAGTCCATGGTGGAATCTATACAAAGACTTGTATTTAGGAACGGAGAGAGTACATATTAAAGAAGAACGGAAGAGGAACATGGTAAAGAAGAGCAAGCAGATTTTGGATAATAAAATGTTGGTTGCGCAGTGCCCACACATGATGAACCAGAGCGCATTAAGAATGCAACTCCCAGCTGTCTCTCGACCATTTCAGGCGGTTGGATGAAGATCCTACGTCTCCTAACCCTTCTTCTTCCTCGTCTCTGATTCTTCCCATACAGAACACCGCACGGGCCGCCGGCCGGACCACCGGCCCCCACCGCCTGTGTTCCTCCGCCACCCCACCCCCACCCCCGCCCCAACCCCCACCCGCGTCGAGTTTTCTTCGTTCGGCGAGGCCCCACAACCACCCGAGCCCCTTCGATCGCACCGGCGAACTCCGGCGAGCTCTGAAAAATCGACTGACCCAATTTTGAAATTTAGTCTACTGTGATTTAACTAGTGTGGAATATAAAAGGGGAAAACCATAAGCATTGGGAGTATAGTGTTGAGCGTGCCATGGCGGATCTGAAGGTGCAAACCGGACAAAGGCAACTTCGCAACCAAGACAAGAAATCAGAGTAAAGCAGTGGCGATCTATTTTCTTGCTGCGATAAATAAGTTGAGCAGATACGAAAGAGTACCGCCTCTGGTGCGGCGCCGTGTACGCATCTGCTGAGAATTTGACGGTGCTGCGGTAGCGATGGCTGTCGGCGGCGTGGAAGCAGATTAGGAGGGTAGACGGTGGCGGCGGGGCGCGGTGGACGAGACGGTCGTAGGAGCGGCGCCGGCAAGGTGGACGACGGCGGGGATGAAGCGAGAGGACGGGATGCAAGGATCCCGGTCCGAAGCCGTGGATGAGAGAGGTCGATCTCTTGTAATGGACGGCGGCGTCGGGGTATCAGCTCCGGCATGGTGGAGGAGGACGGCGGTGGATGGGGTGGCGGACGGCGGCGGACGGAGGAGGGTGGGGTGGAGAGGGTGTTTTGGCGCCCACGGAGTACGAATGGGGAAAAGGGAGGTAGAGAGGAAGGGGGGAACCATGTATTCAGGGCGCGCTTGTCTCAAATGCGAGGAAATTTACAAACTTAGCCCCCGTTTCAAATTTCTACTACATCACAGCAACATTAGTCGGTTGGGGATAGGACGGTAATCTCGCATACACCGAATATTTGCCGACGAGAGTTTGTTTTTGGCGCCCACCGTGTATGAATATGAATCGGGGAGGGAGTCGATTTCGGCCGAGGACACACTGTGTTTTGGCGCCCACCGTGTATGAATCCGGGTGAGAGGCGGTTACGTCACGTTTGGGTGAAATTACAAACCTACCCCTATCGAAACCTATAGAAATCCAGCAGATAGGCTTTGCGTGGCAGGGATAGGCAGTAGTGATTTCCATCTCGCAGATTTTGGTTTCGGGCGGTTACTGCGACTTTCCCCGCTTCGTTCAAATTTTGCAGAGTGCACGTTTACCGTGCCAACTCAATTCGAATCCCGTTTGTATTCTATTTTTTTCGGGCGGGATCCATTTTCAATTGGAATTACATTCTATATACATCATTTTTTATATATACTTTCAAAAGCACAACACCATTTATACATAAATATGGTTTACAAATGGCATGATCTCAGATTCATAAGGTTGTATCCATCAATTTGGATTTTCAAATATTTGAAACCACTTTATGTTGAAATCCAATGTATGCATTCCTCGCTAACTGTCTCCAATTAATGTGTGTTTCATGCGGGTTTTTTTACTTCTCAAACATGTATAATGTGTTTCACACACGCAACATATAGTGTAATCCCGTTTAGACATTAATTGCATATAAACCATGCATTGTTTGTAATTGAAGAATCTATGGATCACCAATATTGATAAACTATATAACATTACACGTGTGCCCAAATTCAAATGAATATGCATGTTTGATACACCAATTTGCGTTATGATATTATCGATGTCGTGATCTCCAGTTTAAATATTTGAATCCCCTTTAATCCAGATATTCGTCTCATATAGCTATCACTCATGCTTATATAGGACTATCTCTCTGGACCTATACGCGTTCATCGTCTCTCAGGTATCTCTCGTGCTACCTGTATGTCGACAATGATCTTTTATCTTCGTAACACACTGACGGTACTCTCTCCCTCGACCTTCATCACTCTATCTCTCTCTAAGTATATCTCGCTCCCTGCTATGTGTCTCTAACTATGATTCTCCATGTGGAATCTCTTTCTCTCACACAAACACAAAACTTTGTCTCCCGGGGTCTCATTTCTCTCTACTATTCCCATGTGTGCCACTCGCACACCCCTCATACAGAGATGTCTTTCGCTCCTTAGATATGAGAACCTACGACTCTTCCTCTTCAATATCTCTTTCTCACACACAAACACAAACTCTGTCTCCCAGGGTCTCATATTTCTCCATTGTTCTCTTGTATGTCGCTCACACACACCCTCTCTCCCTAGAGATATCTTGCGTTCCCTCGTATGTCTCTCTAGCTATCACTCTCGTTGTGAAATATCTTTCTCTCTCGCAGACACAAAACTCCGTCTCTCTGGATCTCATTTCTCTCTGATATCTGTTTGTATGTGACTCACATGCACCCTCTCTCTATCTCTCTCACACCCACACACATAACCCAGCCTTCTGATCCACTCGACTCCTATCTCTAACGCACACTAGCTAGCATCTTTATCTTTCTATTTATCTGTTTCTCCATCAACCTTCTTTCTCGCCCTCACTCTTGATTCCTATCACGCACACTACATATGTTTCTCTCTACATGCAGTCAAGTGCCCTCTCACACACATATATAACTTCACCCTTTGAACCACCCGACGGTCATCTCCAACACCCAAACTAGCGGATGTCCCTCTAGCTAGCATCTCCATCTCTGTATCTATCTGTAGTTTCTCCGTCAACATTTCTTTCTCGCACGGAGTCTTGCTTCCTATCACCCACACTATATATGTCTCTCCATACATATGCATTTATAGGTTGGTCTCTTTTGCACAATCGTTGCGCCTCACTCCCTCTGCTCGCCATAGATGCATGCTCCAGCCCACGCCACTATCTCTTAAAGACAAAAACACATGCTCAATTGTCGGGCCTTCTTCCCTGCATTCTCACATGCATGCATATTGTCATACCGATCCGTCTCTCCCATGTCGTTGATCTTATGACTTATGTCTTCTTTCTTTTATCTCGATCATGCGCGCGCGCACACACACACATCCCACGTATACATGTATACCTCTCACACATGCACGTTCAAGGTCTCTATGTCTCCATACGTAGTTAATTACCCTCAATCCTAACGCCACATCGAATCGTTCTCCTCTTTTGTGCACATAACTTCCGCCTGGATGGGTAAAACACACACTCACACTTAACAATCTCCTTCTAGCTACCCCCCGCCTCTCACTCTTCCCCTATATCCCCGAAACCAATAAGACCATCCCTTTGTTTAATTCCCGCCTACATGCACCATCGATATATAGTAGTCTTCCTCGGTGTCTCTCGAACAAACACGTTCTCTCGATGTCGACTCCTCTCACGCGCACACACCTTCTCTTCCCTCTCTACGGGCATTTTCTCTCTCGCACCCCATCGTTGGTGGCCTCTGCCATACACATCACCTCTCTATGATGAAGCCATGCACACTTAAATTACATCCGCCACAGAGGACCCCGCGACACACACACACACGCACACACACACACGCACGCACCCCCCACACACACTAAGACTCCATCTCTCTCTCTCTCACACACACACACAAACACACACACACACGCACGCACGCACACCCCCCCACACACACACTAAGACTCCATCTCTCTCTCTCACACACACACAAACTAAGACTCCATCTCTCTCTCTCTCTCTCACACACACACACACCCACACACACACTAAGACTCCATCTCACACACACATGCTCTAGGCGGAGCATTTGTTCCTACCACCCTTCATCCAACCTTACCCGTATGATAAACAATCACCTTTATTTACTTGCATAACATGGACAAATTCCACTTTACTTTAGTAGTCAGCAAACTTATCATCTGTACCCTTATAAAAAAACGAGTTGGCGGTGATGGTGTGCCTGCCATCTTGTAATACAGACCGTATGATCTATATCTGAGGATAGAAAGCAAACTATGATAATTTTACAAAAGATACCCGCACCTCTCTCCACATCATTATCTCTCGCAACCTCATTGCTCAGCAATTAAAAAAGGAATAAGTCTCTGGAACAATCTAGCATGCATGGTGGCCGCTGCCGCCTGCCGGCGCCGTCCATCCCCATGCCTCCGCCCATTCCGACCACCAGTCACCACCATGCTCCACTCCTCCTCGCCTTATCTCTCATCTTTCATTTTTTCGATGACATTCTCGAGATACCAGTTTTCCGATAAAATTCTGAGATATCATTAGTTTTTACACATGGGATTACTCCTGCATGGGTCAATCACAACAGGTGTTCTGTAAAAAAAATGCATATTGATGTTCCTGCAATGCACGAGAATCTTGCTTGTAATTATATAACGCAAATCACGAGCAGGAAGTGACATTTTTTTGACACAACCACGTTAACATGGCCACGTAAATCACTAGCTAAAGTAAATACCATTATACTTATATCCCGATGCAAAAGGTTGAGTACATGTCCGAAGAGTAGAGTCGCACACACGCACTCTGTCTCTCAGAATCTCTCTCACACACACACCAGTTACGTTGACGCCCACTTAAGCAGACACGTATGTTACAATTTGTGCACCCGCGGGTACACGTGATGCTGCGCATTTATTTAAGCCGGAAGGCGAACCCAAATCAGTAGCTGCATTCATTCCCCTCCCGCCGCCTCTTCTCTGGTCGCCGTCGCCCGGTAGCCATGGGCCGGCCGAAGGTAACAACATACGCCATACTCCCGCCGGAGCGGCGCTTTAATATGGAAATTTTAGTGGTCATGCATGCATCTTTTTGTGCTAGCACTCCTATATAAGGGTTGACCGGTCGCTTCCCGCGGACGTGCGCGGGCGGTGGAAGAGGAAGGAGAAGGGAAGCGGGCTGTGGAGTAACGTTTTTTACCACAATTTCTTAGGAAACTGAGTGCAATAATTGAGTAGTTTTGCAAACTACCAGTACTACACCTGAAACGGTTCAAAACCTATACTCCCTTGCCAGCGTGCGCTTCCCGTGTGAAACGGTCAGCGTCGCCCTGGAGGCGTCAGTGCCGCATTAATGCCCGACCAGAGCGGAGGCGACCTCTCACTGGCGCCGGCTTTGAAGTGGCGCGACGGCCGAGAGAGCGCCGCTTCCCGGTGCACGCGACTGCTCCGCGTCGAGACTGGCCATAGGCCCTGTTTGGATCCATGGGTTAGAGTTAGTTTGAGCTAGTTGGGGCTCAAATAGCCCTAAAGTATCCAAGCATGAGGGTTTAAATTGGAGCAAGTTGCACCGAACCCACCAAAAAAAATATCCCACCCAAGAGGTGCTAACTGGAGATAGTTCTCATTGGGACCACTGAAAAATCACTTTTCTCTCTCCATGAAGTGCATTTATTGTCAATCTAACCCTGTCACCCAAACACCTCTTTGGCTACAGTTAGTTCAGGGTTAGTCATGAGTTAGTCTAACCTCTAGCTAAGTTAGAGTATCAAACAGGAGCAGTATAGGACATGCAAGTTGCTCAAAGCATACAGGCAAATTCGTACGTGAAAGGATTTTTTTCTTTTTGAAAACGGAACGTGAAAGGAATTTTTTTAGAATGCTCTTGGCATGTCGCTAACATGTGATAGTTAACCGACCTCAATAGACGGCAGAAACGCCAGCCCGCCGCACTTTGATAGAGACGAGGAGGGAGAAGCGATACAGGCTGCTGGATTACTAGAGATAGGTGTCGCACGGAAGCCAAGAAATATGGTGATAGCGTGGGTTAGCCATGTACTAGTATGATTACTACACTGGGCTGCCGTGTTTCGTACTCTTCCAGTCCACTGTGGAGATGATTGGTTAATTTTATATCGCTGAATAATATTAAATATTATGAGTGCAGACGCTCCACCACGAGGTTCCTTGCTCCTTCTCGGTCGTCCGGAATCTATGTTCTTCCACTCTATTTTTTTACGTGAGCTTTGTTCATCCTTTTGCCAACACGCGAGACATCTAGCATCAAGGTGCACGTGTTATGCAAGGATCGTTCCATCTATATGAAGAACACGTGGGACTGGAACTACGAGACGAACATGTACCCAGGAGTGGACGTACGAACCTGAGTAATGTAGCGCAGTAAGTGAAGTAGAAAGGCACAAATGGTATGAACATGCGTGGCATATAGGGTGTGTTTGGTTGCGTTCTCGTCTCAGCATAGTTGTTCCCTCTTCATGCATGCTCAACTCAACACCCCTCTTCATGCATGCTCTCTTCATGCATGCTTCTAGTGTATTTGTGCTAAACTAGTGTGGACTCATGCACCCTCCATATACTGTACCAAACACCCAAAAGTAGGTCGAGAAGGGAACTCTTGGGCGGCATTTGTCTCTTACTACGTACTACCACTAAATGTTGTACGTGCAATGCACGGTGATGTTATGGAGTACGTGCCTAAGTACTCTACTACTACTATATTAGTTGGAGGCACATATTAACTTTTATATTTGTTTACATGTATGTGCCTCGAGACCTTCCAACTAGACGTGTCTTTGTCTCCAGGTCTCACTTTGTATCGTTCATACCACTAAGTACTACTACGTGTGGTCTCCGACCCAGAAGTGGAAGAAGTGGAGACGCTCTACCACGCTGTTTTTTTACGCTAGGCTCTACCACGCTGTTCATGTCCCACTCCTTTCGCTGACGTGTGGGACATCCACCACGTGCCGTGTTTGGCACCCTTGATCGTAAGAGTTGAAACGCTAGCATTCATCAGAAATAAAAAATAATTATAAATCGGTAGTGATACTATTTTTTTGCGAACCAATCAGCAGTGATACTATACCATGCGGTTTCCTTGCTCCTCGATATCGGAAAGAATACTTCTGTTCACCAACATGTGGGACGTCGACCATCCTGGTCCACTTGCCATGCACGCAGAACTCCAAGGGAGTCACCCAGGTCGTCGCGCCGCATTAACAATGACTAATGAGCCGTCAAATCACAAGCCCACTTCCCACTTTGAAGTTGCTTGGACGAAGGAACCATCATGACTTCGTTGAATTCCGCTTCTTGAAGAAAACTACTGTACCAACAGTACTGCTAGCTACAGTAGTTACTCCAACAGAGGCCTCCTTTCATTCATAGGATAGGAATATGAAAATCATAGGTAGTGAGATGACATGCATCTCAATTTCTATAGAGAAAGAGATTCCATTTGATGCTTAGGATAGGAATTTTTCCATTTAGTCTAGGCTAATGTACTGGTAATTTGCTCTAAAAACTAAAGTAGTAACTAGTAGTACTGGTACATGCTCGTACTCAGACACACACACACACACACTAACTACTAGTACTACTACTTCTCACATGCTGGCCAGACGTCGTTGTTCTCCTTCCCGGCTTTGTCGGCGACACCCCACCGTGCTTGGATCTCCGCCGACCTCTCCGCAGCGGCGCGTGCGTCCTTTTCTTTCTTGCGGCGGCGGGCCTCTCTTTTATTGAGTGCTTTCTGATTTTTCTGCTCCCTCTCTGCGGCTTTGGCCGGCTCTTGCTCTACCGCCCATTCGGCCTTGGCATCTTCAAATTCCTCCCACATAGTTGTGAGGTCGCGAGCGGCGATGAACTCGGCACGACAGGATGCCATCGCTTCCCTACCATTTTGTGTGCGGTCGTGGGCGGCGAGGAACTCGGCGCGGCGGGATGCCATCGCTGCCTTACCGGTTAGTGTGCAATGTGGTGGCATGAACGACGCTTGGTGAGAGCTCTGGGGTGGAGTGGCCGGACAACCATATAGTGCATTGGTTTGTCAAGAGCTCAAGGACAGAAGACGAAGCAAATTTGGATTCCCCTTCAATCCTGGTCATTTATTACCGAGTAAAATGCATTGGCGGTCATCGAACTTGTCTTGATAGCTCACTTTGATCATTGTATACAAGATATGGTGATTATACGGTCACTGGCTCAGCGTATAGCTCCGTATTTGTCTGGTTGACCAGTCAAACAGTCCGCATGCGCCTCATCAGCTCGTGTTCTTTATCTGTCTACGCGGGCCTACCTGTCAATGGAGAAAGAAATACTATAAAAACCAAAATTATGCTAGAGTCCGGACCGCTTCCGGAGCCCGCTCTCACCGCCCTGGCCCCTCAAGACGCCAGCTGCCCGCCGCATGCATGCATAGCAAGTAGTACTCCTTATGTGGAGGAGAGAGAGGCATTGACAAAGTCAAGGAGTGGGCTCTGCAAGAGCCCATCTCTACACGTGCTCCTAGGTATAAAAAATAATTCTAAAAAAGGCATAAAAACAATTGTGTCTTAAAAAAGAAAGGTAAAAAACATTTGAGAGGAAATAGATAGAGAGAAAGTGAGAAAAAGTTGTAACCTGGGCATTACATGAGGAAGGAGGGAGTGGTGCACATGCCAAGTTTACTGGGCTGCCGTGTCTCACACTCCTCCGTCGTAACAGTGGAGACAATAGCTTTCATCAAAAATAAACAATGAATACTCATTGCTCGTCCTCTATATCGGAAAGAATACTTTCATTTGCCGACATGTGGGACGTCGACCATCTTGGTCCACCTGCCATGCACAAAATTATCCTGGTCTACCCCGTTTGTATCGCACGCCCAACCTTTCCCACTGTAAGTTGTTCGGACGAAGGAACCATCATGACTTCGTTGAATTCCGCTTCTTCAAGAAAACTTACTGTACCCGCAATGCTGCTACCACACGCAAAGACTGGACGGCACTGTACCACGTCATATCACTGAAACCCACTAGGGCAAACTAGCCCTCCTAGGTCATCTATTTTGGAACGGAGGGAGTACGTCTCTGCACTGCTATGATTTTATGTCGCACGTCATATCACTGAAACCCACTAGGCCAAACTAGCCCGCCTAGGTCATCGATCGCTAAGCCTACAATTTTAGGAGCTAGGGCTATTGGTCGATCGACGAGGGATAAGTATAAGCGTACCACAAGCTCATCAGCCCCAACGTTTCTCTTTGGTGAGTGTTTTGCAAGTACTATAGCTCGCACAATAGCTAGCCTACTAACACCAAGAATCATCAAACAAGCACTGCTGATATGATAAACAATTCAAACTTACATCTAATCATGCCATATATTACATCAAAAGCTGGCGAGGATACATCTGTTTCCATAACTTGGAGAGGGTTCGCATGATTCATCGCATGATTCACTATCAAACAAAAGTAGCAAGATCCGCCCACACAAGACAGTGCACTAGCCCTAAGATGGTTTGATAACACGCATCGTTCTGGTAATTAAACACATGGCAATGCAAACTACCCTGAAGGATTAGCGCGACCAACTATTTCTTGTCATCGATCTCTCGGGCAATGACCATAGCATGGACAGCGGCATGGGAATCGATTTCTGGGGCAATGTCCGCGGGACTGACCGCGACATCGGAATCGATCTCTGGGGCGATGTCCATAGGATGGACAGCGACATCGGAATCGATCTCCGGGGCGATGCCAACAGGACGGGCCATGACATCGGAATCATCAAGGACGTCCACCGGCACCTGCACAACCCTAACATATTAGCAAGCACATTGCAAATAATCAAAAACCACAACTATGGTAATAAGCCATTATTTTTTACCTTGTTCAGCTCACCGGGGGATCTCATCCCTCCGAGGGCCAACTCCTCGTCCTCGATGGAGGCCATCACCTTGCCAGGGGAATACTGCTTCTCAACGGCGACTATCTCCTCAAACTCGGTCTTGAGCCTCACATAGGTGGCAATCAGAGTTCCTAGGGTAGGCACGGTGGGGCCCTTGTCGTTCTTCCAACTTCCTTTGAGGAGTTTGTCCGCCAACATCATCAACTCTTTGGCCAATGCTTGTTTCTTGGAGTTCTTCGTCTCCATGGGTTGGCCCGCCAACATGGTCAACTCATTGGTCGGTGCTCGCTTCCTGGAGATCGCTGCTCCAGTGGGTTGTCCGCCGGCAACTCTTTGCCTAGTGCTCTAGGATCCATCAATGAACTGACAAACAAAAAGCAATCGAAAGGAAACCACAATCACAATGAAAATGGGAAAAGAATAGGATGTGAGAATCGGTCGGTGCTTCGCAAAAAGAAGATTCTTGGAATGAAAATATAGCAGCATAACTGATTCGCCCACCTTTCCTTCGTTGGTACAGAAGAAAAATGGCAGAAGTGAGTAGCCTGGAGTGAGGTTTTCTTCAAGAAAGGTAAGAAAGGGCTTGAACGAGCATTCCAGTGAAATGATGGTTGCTTCATCCAGTCCAACTTGGAGGCCACCTTACCACTACTGGTAAAGGTGTGGGTTTTGTGATATGACGGGTCATGACGGCCACACCAGGGTTATAGGTGAGTCTTGACTGTAGCACCTCGCTGTGATTTGGTGGATGGCACGCGGGCCCGGATGCTTTGAAATGTCCCGCATGTAGATAGAGCGGCTAGTCATATAGGAGTGCTCAATATTGTGCACCGCGACCAAGGCGGAGAGGAAAATGAGAGAACTACGTAATTAATGCATGAGTTTAATTAGGGTAGTTTTGAAAAGTACGAGATACATTCCTCCAATCGCAAAATGCCTTGGTTCATGAGATTTGAGATTTGAGCCCTATAAACCGGAAGGGAGGGAGTACTGCACACGGTGTAGTCTAGTCACTTGTTGAAATCTCTAGAAAGGCAAATACTCCTTTCCGGTTTACAGGGCTATACTACTCCCTCCGTCTAGGTGTGTAAGTCATCTTATGAAAACCAAATAGTCCCAAAACACTTAGGCGTGGTGCATTAACTTCTACCTTGTTTCTTGTTTCTTGACATATCAACCAATAAGAGATGAGAGGTGTGCATACTTTTAATGACTTGCAATGGCTAGTTCATTGCATGCAATGCTATTAATTAGCAAATAAACATTGGTGACCCCAGGAGGAAACAATGCTAAGCGCGTGGACCTATGCAGAATGAGTATCAACCAATGGATAATGGAGTTTAATTGTTAATCAATAGCAATTTCGTCTCATGCAAGAGCCTGGCTAGTACTCCAAGGAACCGCACCACGCGAGCGTTCGCAACTGCCACGTTCAGGTTGCGCTTGTCTCTTCGCCTCTTCGAGAAGATGAACAATAATGATGTTACTCCTACTTCTACAGTATCAAATCCACTGCTGCATGTCCGTCCACCTCATGCGGGAGGGATAGCCAAAGCTTCAACTTACTGCTCCTGCCTTTGCGTCCATGATAGGTGGGCCCAACAGGTGGTTGGCCCTCCTATCATGCAGCCAATGGCAGGTGCAGTTAAGGCACTGGAGCTCAGTCCGCGAGGGAGAGGGCGTTGTAGTAATCAAATTTCTCGGTCTTGTATGAGTTGACGAAGATAGGGGTTGCTTGCTTGCTAGGGTTGCTCACTACGTATATATAGGCTGGAGCCTTCGCGCTTGCTTGCTAGGGTTGCTCTATTCACACACTCTCATCCTCTCCAGATTTAAACAAGATAGGGGTAGTAACACTGTCTTTCTCCCTTCAAAAAACACTAGCTTTCTATCCTCACCGCTGGTTACAGATCCGGATGTATCCCCCTCCGCTGGTGAAGGGGAGGAGGGGCAGCGTTTAGGCCATCGTCGACAACGAGGGAGGAGACCCACTGCTGGCCGCATCGTTATCTCTGGCCGAGCGCCGGCGCAGGAGGTCCTCCGATCCCTTCGTCGTTGCCTGTGGGCGGATCCGGCCTCCCGCCGCCCACCTATCCACATCCTGACGACCTTCAGGTATATCTTCGTTCGAAACCGCCTTAGCTCTACTTCCCCAGCTCGCTACGCCGCTGCATGTGCATCATTTTCTACCTCTCAGCCCCTCTCGATCGGATGGTCCAACGTCACATATTTTTTCTTCTTCTATTGTTAGAGGTAAAGCTACTTCATGGAGTCGAATCTTGTACTCCCTCCGTCTGAAAATACTTGTCATTGAAATGGATGTATGTAGCGACCAGACCTCAAACAGTCTGATCTCTGTGCTCCGGTGTCATCCCTGGATCAGTAATGCTGACACCACACAGTACTCGGAGGATTTATAGTAGAGTAGCAATCACACACTTATTACATCGAGTGTCTCAAAAGAGAACTTAATACAATAAATATGGTGTAAGGCCATCTAATAACAATAACAACGGAAGGCTTGGAAGATAAGTGAGTCCATCAACTCCAACGGCATCACTGAGTATAGAACCACGACCTAAAAACTCCTTATTCGTCGTTTGAAAAGTCTGCAACATTAACGTTGCAGCCCGAAACGGGTCAGCACATGGAATATGCTGGCAATGTAACACATAGAGAGTAATGGAATGAAACAGCTATACTATATGCATATTTGGCTGGTGGAAAGCTCTATGGTTACAGTTTTGCGTAAAGCCAATTTTTCCCTACTTCAAAGGAATAAATTTATTTAACTATCATGGTAGTTGTTAAACATTGAGAATGGTTGACAGCATTCTCAATCCCAATTAAGCATCATCATTAAACAAAACCCAACAAAATTAATTTAGAGTAACATGTTGAGATTCACATGATAATCCAGGTACTAGATACTCAAGATGTCCATAACCGGGGACACGGCTAACCATGATTAGTTTATTACACTCTGCAGAGGTTTGCGCACTTTTCCCCACAAGACTCGATCGCCTCCGTTGGGTTTCTCGCACTACAGGTGTTTGAGAAGACGGATGACCGAGACATAGTCTTTCAGAAGCGCTAGCACCTTACGATCGGGTAGACCGTACCACCTACATCCCCTACATCTGCTAGTCTACCACTGTAAGAGTTCGCACGACTTAGTCAACTATGCTAGAGCCCATAATAGCTTGTGGCTGCACACGGAAGTTTCTAGTATGAATAGTCTCATGATCCCTTTGAGCCTGGGTGGCGGTCCAAAAGAAAACAGGCAAGTCCTGGAATACCCAGGTGCCTCAATCCACCCAGATGTGTGTTTAAGTTGCCACCTTAGATAAACCATTAATTAACAAAACTCACATCTGTCATGGATATCACTCACCCAATCCACGTCTACTAGCATAGCATGGCATAATAAGCAAACGTAGAAGTAACTCCCAAAGGTTTGATAATAAACAGGTAATAGGTACTACCTCATCTACTTCCCATCCCACAATTTAATTAGATCCTAATCATGCAATGTGTGAGGATTGATCTAATGCAATAAAACTGGGTAGTAGGAAAAGGTATGATCAAAGTGTTACTTGCCTTGCTGATGATCCGGGAAACCTAGCGATTCGAAGTAACAAGCAGCGCACTCCGAGTATTCTATCGCAGACAAACAAACAAGCATACAATAAGTACTCATCTAATGCACAGGTAAAACTCAAATAAGAGATCTAACCAGAAGGTTCAACTTAAGAACTCCGGTTGGCAAAAAGAATCAAATCGAACGAAGCAACGAAAATCAAACGGTGAAAGAAAACAACTTTGTTCTACAAATCTGGATCTAGGGCAAATTTTATAGTAGCAAAATCTTGTTTAAGTTGGTTAAACAGATAGAGGGTATTGAGACGAAACTCTAGGCGCTTGAATCGCCTGATTCTGATAAACGAGCGAAAAGTTATACTAAAACGAAAATCGGATCAGGAATCGCGATCAGAAAAATCGCGGATTTAATCCGAGAAAAAGAAAAACGATGAACACTCGCTAAATTAAATAGACCGGAAAAACCGATCTAATTAGAAAAAACTGAATCTAAAAAAAAACCGACAGAAAAACCGAACGGTTTTTCAAAAAAAATAAAAAAACCTCGGGCGGCGTGCGGCGAGGCGGCGCGGCGGCGGCGGCGGTGGGAGCTGGGGGCGGCTCGGGCTAGGGTTAGCTCTGGCTGGGCCTCCCCCCGGCTTAAATAGCCTAACGGGCCGGGAGTCCTAGTCGGACACGGCCCTAGGTCGGTTCGATTTTTTTAAATAATTACGCGCAGAAGAAAAATAAAAAGAAATACTAAACAGACCCAAAAAATTCCGAAATAAATTTTCACGGGCTTCTAAAATCAAGCCGCACAAGGTGAACATTTATTTGGGACCTAAATGCAATTTTGAAAAACGCACATTTTTCCTAAATTCAAATAAAACACCGAAAAACTCTGAAATAAAATCTTATTTGATTTTATTATTAAATCCTCAATATTTCTTTATTTTGGGAAAGTCATTTTATTCTCTCTCTCATATTTTTGTAATAGAAATAATTAATGATAAAATAAATAAAATCAAATGATCCTATTCTCAAAATTTGAGAAAACTCAAATATGAAAATAACGAAATCCCCAACTCTCTTCGTGGGTCATTGAGTTGCGTAGAATTTCTAGGATCAACCAAAATGCAAAATAAAATATTGTATGCAATGATGATCTAATGTATAACATTCCAAATTGAAAATTTGGGATGTTACAAACCTACCCCCCTTAAGATGAATCTCGCCCTCGAGATTCGGGTTGGCTAGAAAATAGGTGAGGGTGGTCCTTGAGCAAATCTTCTTCTCGCTCCCAGGTGGCTTCATCCTCCGTGTGGTGGCTCCACTGAACTTTGCAAAACTTGATAACCTTGCTGCGAGTGACTCAACTGGCAAACTCGAGAATCTTAATTGGTTTCTCCTCGTACGTCAAATCGTTATCCAACTGAATAGTTTCCAAAGGCACTGTGTCTCTCAAAGGTATGTCAGCCATCTCCGCATGGCACTTCTTCAGCTGGGAAACGTGGAACACATCATGAACTCCAGACAATCCTTCAGGCAATTCCAACTTGTAAGCCACTTCTCCCATACGCTCCAAAACTCGATATGGTCCTACAGCGCTAACTTCCCTTTAACTCCAAAACGCTTTGTTCCTCGAAGTGGAGATACTCGAAGATAAGCTCTATCTCCGACTTTGTAAACTGTCTCCTTGCGTTTAGAATCTGCATAACTCTTCTGCCTGGACTGGGCTACCTTGAGCCTATCGCGAATCAACTTCACCTTCTGTTCAGACTCTTTAATCAAGTCAGGTCCAAACAACTGGCGGTCTCCAACTTCGTCCCGCGATAACGGTGTCCTGCACCTCCTTCCGTACAAGGCTTCGAAAGGGGCCATCTTTAAACTGGTTTGGTAACTATTGTTGTAAGAGAACTCTGCATATGGCAAATTGTCATCCCAACTAGATCCGTAATCCAGCGCACAAGCTCTCAGCATATCCTCCAAAATCTGATTTACTCTCTCGGTCTGTCCATCTGTCTGTGGATGAAAAGCTGTACTGAATTCTAGCCTGGTACCCAAAGTTTCGTGCAACTGCTTCCAGAACTTTGAGGTAAACTGGGTTCCTCTATCTGATACGATACTCCTCGGAACCCCATGCAGACATACAATCCTGGTCATGTATATCTTTGCCAATTTAGCACTGGTGTAAGTGGTCTTTACTGGGATGAAATGAGCTACTTTCGTCAATCGATCGACTACAACCCAAATCGAGTCATAGCCTGAACGAGTCCTGGGTAATCCCATGATAAAATCCATGCCTAGCTTATCCCACTTCCATTCGGGTATCGGCAATGGTTGTAAGAATCCCGCTGGCTTCTGATGCTCTGCCTTTACTCTCTGACATACATCACAAACTGCTACATACTTCGCAATATCCTTCTTCATTCCGGTCCACCAGAAAATATCCTTCAGATCCAAATATGTCTTGGTATTTCCTGGGTGAATTGAATATGGTGAGTCGTGTGCCTCTTGCAAAATCAACTTCCTGATCTCCGGGTCATTGGGCACGTAAACGCGGTCTTCAAACCATAGGGTATTGTGCTCATCCTCACGAAATCCTTTAGCTTTTCCTTGGCTCACTTTCTCCTTAATGGAGGCAATCTCTTTGTCAGTCTTCTGAGCTTCTCTGATTCTATCCATCAAAGTTGACTGAATCTCCAATGCTGCTACATAGCCTCTCGGAACTATTTCCAAACATAGTTCACGAAGATTTTCTGCTAACTCCTTGGGTATTTCTCCCGTCATTAACGTATTGACATGGCTCTTACGGCTTAATGCGTCAGCTACTACATTAGCCTTTCCGGGGTGATAATGCAATCTCATATCATAATCCTTGATGAGCTCCAACCATCTCCTTTGTCTGAGATTCAACTCCTTCTGTGTGAAAATGTACTTCAAACTCTTATGATCCGTGTACACCTCACAATGGTTTCCAATGAGGAAATGCCTCCATGTTTTCAATGCATGCACTACGGCTGCTAACTCCAAATCATGCGTGGCATAATTCAACTCATGAGGCTTCAGTTGTCTTGAGGCATATGAAACAACTCTCCCTTCCTGCATAAGCACTGCTCCAAGTCCTCGACGTGAAGCGTCGCAATACACCTCATAATCTTTGGTCTGGTCTGGCAAAATCAACACTGGTGAGGTAACCAAACGTTTCTTCAACTCCTGGAAACTAGCCTCACATTCCTCCGTCCATATGAACTTGGTATCTTTCTTTAACAACTCAGTCATAGGCTTCGCAATCTTTGAGAAATTCTCAATAAATCTCCGGTAGTATCCTGCGAGTCCAAGAAAACTCCGGATCTCTCCAACTGTTGTTGGGGCTTCCCACTTGGTCACGGTATCAACTTTAGTGGGATCAACTGCTATACCTTCTCCAGATATAACGTGTCCGAGGAATCCTACTTCCTTCAACCAAAACTCACATTTGCTGAACTTGGCATATAATTGATGTTCTCTGAGCTTTCCAAGTACCAAACGCAAATGCTCCTTATGCTCCTCTTCATTCTTCGAATAAACCAGGATATCATCAATGAACACTACGACGAACTTATCCAAGAACTCCATAAACACTTTGTTCATCATGTTCATAAAATAGGCAGGTGCGTTAGTCAGACCAAATGACATAACGGTATACTCGTACAGCCCATACCTGGTGGTAAAAGCTGTCTTCGGAATATCCTGTTCTCGAATCTTCAACTGGTGGTATCCTGATCGCAGATCGATCTTGGAAAATACCTTAGCTCCTTGCAATCGATCAAACAGATCATTGATCATTGGTAGTGGGTACTTGTTCTTGATCGTTACTTCATTCAATCCTCGATAATCAACAACCATCCTTAACGATCCATCCTTCTTCTCCACTAGAAGTACTGGCGATCCCCAAGGCGAAGAACTTGGGCGGATATATCCCTTATCCAGTAACTCCTTAATCTGCTTCTTAATTTCCACCAAATCCTTTGCTGGCATCCTATATGGTCTCTTTGATATTGGCCCTGTGCCTGGCAATAGCTCAATCAAAAACTCAATATCTCTATCCGGTGGCATGCCTGGCAACTCCTCTGGAAATACTTCAGGGAAATCCCTTACCACTGGTACTTCCTCCTGCACAACTCCTGTTAGGCAATTTACTTGAGTCCTCTTTGGCACATGCCGGGATACATACTTGATCCTTCTCCCTTCTGGGGTGGTAAGCAAAATTGACTTACTAGCACATTCAATATTCCCTTCATACTTTGATAACCAATCCATGCCTAATATCACATCCAATCCTTGGGATTCCAATACTATTAGGTCTGAGGGAAAAACATAGTTACCAATCCTTAATGGTAACCGATCACACCATAGACTAGCCACATACTCTGCTCCAGGCGAGGTTACTAACATGGGTGACCTAAGGGCTTGGGTTGATAGGTTATACTTATCCACAAATCCCCTTGAGATGTATGAATGCGATGCACCAGTATCAAAAAGAACGAGTGCAGTAAATGACTTAACCAAAAACTTACCTATTACTGCATCAGGCTGAGCTTCAACCTCCTCCACGCTAACGTGGTTCACCTGTCCCCTGTTGAAAGGGTTCGGCTTCTTCCCAGAACTTCCATTGCCATTTTGGCCTTCAGGACATTCATTGGCATAATGTCCGGTCTTCTGACACTTAAAGCAAGTGACTTGGCTCAGGTCCTTCTTGGCTGGGGTTGATGGGTTGGTGCGATTCTGGCCGTTGCTTCCTCCATTGCCATTACCATTCTTGGTGCCATTGTGATTGTGCGAGCTACCTCCTCCATGGGTATGCTGAAAATGTCCTCCCGGTCTAGGGGTAAAACGTGGCTTCTGCTGAGCTCCTGAATTGTACTTCCCTTGTCCATACTTCCTCTTGCGATTCTCAATTTGCTGCTGCTTCCCTTCAATCATAAGAGCACGATCTACCAACTCCTGGTAGTTGTTGAAGGTGGCTACCATCAACTGCATGCTCAACTCATCATTCAGTCCTTCCAGAAACTTCTCCTGCTTAGCTGCATCCGTAGCGACGTCATCTGGGGCATAACGTGCTAACTTACTAAAGTCCTCCACATACTGGCCAACTGTCCGTCCTCCTTGGCGCAAGTTGCGAAACTCACGCTTCTTCATGGCCATAGCTCCTGCTGAAACATGTGCAGTACGAAAAGCCTGCTGAAACTGGTCCCATGTGACAGTGTCGACTGGGAAAGTGGCTGTGAAATTCTCCCACCATGATGCTGCGGGTCCTTCTAGCTGATGTGCGGCAAACTTCACCTTCTCCGCATCTGTGCATCCTGCTGTGGTCAACTCCCTAGCTGTCTTGCGGAGCCAATCATCTGCTACTATCGGCTCGGTGCTACTGGAAAACACCGGCGGATTCAGCCTAAGAAAACGGGCTAAGTGATCAACAGGTGGTGGTGGTGGTGGTGGGTTGTTGTTGTTGTTCCCCTGATTCTGATTCTGGACTAGCAACTGCATCAATGTGTTCTGCTGCTGGATCAACTGGGTGAGCTCCGGTGGAAAGGCAAATCCGGGGTCACGTCTCGGAGGCATCTGAGGGTTTAGAAAAGATGAGATGTAAGAATAGAGGGGGTCTAAAGAGAAAACACTACCCATATGCACATGAGGCAAAAGCAAACAATTCACTTCATTCAATCAAACAAGGGCATACAATCGATCTATCTATCGCAAAAGTGCTCGGACTACTATATTTACATGGTGGACTACTACTACTGATGAGGTGGTCTACTAGAAATATTCTTCGGTTGCAGACTCCATGATATCTGCTCCAGCTTCATCAACATAGTCATCATCGCTACTATCTGGATCCGAGTCGGTGTCATCGATGAGGATGTAGTCTTCCGGGCTAATCTCCTTGGGTTCTTCGTCTTCCTCTACTGGCGTAGGGCCTCCCACAAATATTCCAATCTTCTTGATCAGGTCGTCATTCTTCTCCACCAATACTTCAATTTCCTCTTCATAATCTTCACGTGTAGCCTTGAGTTCTTCCTCCAGTTCCTTGATTCTAGTCTTAGCCTTCTTCAGATCTATCATGTCGATGTACATCTGGTTCTCCTGTCGTCGAATGTGCTGGTTTAGCTCCTGGATAAAAGCTGCGATTGATCTATCCTTCCTGGTGCTGATCCTCTCCCAGTGCTCATCTCGGCGCCCACAAATCTGGTAGATAGTATCCTTGAGATCATTGCGGTAGACTTCTCCAATGCGTCCCATGGCGATGTGAGCTGCCATGCTCTTTCCTAGACTCCAAGTTGGTGCATCAAAAGAAAACTCTATGGGCTCAGTGACTGGCATGAACGTCCTTCCTGGAACTTGAACTTGAATCATCCAGCGCTCTTCTTCAGGTAAAGTGGCGTTGTAGGTTCCGGTGAAGCTTGGTACTCCTATGTTCAGGTATCTAGTGACTTCCTTCAAGTGACGTCCAAAGGGTGTATCTTCATCCGGTTGCGTGAACTTGTTCCTTGCATCCGCCATCCTAAAGAGTAGAAAAGATGAGAGGTCAGAAGAGAAGAGAGTGAATAGTGATCTAGGTCTTTTAGCTTAGTGGTCGTGTCCTACAGTCAGCGTGTGCTCTGATACCATCTCTGTAGCGACCAGACCTCAAACAGTCTGATCTCTGTGCTCCGGTGTCATCCCTGGATCAGTAATGCTGACACCACACAGTACTCGGAGGATTTATAGCAGAGTAGCAATCACACACTTATTACATCGAGTGTCTCAAAAGAGAACTTATTACAATAAATATGGCTTAAGGCCATCTAATAACGATAACAGCGGAAGGCTTGGAAGATAAGTGAGTCCATCAACTCCAACGGCATCACTGAGTATAGAACCACGACCTAAAAACTCCTTAATCGTCGTCTGAAAAGTCTGCAACATTAACGTTGCAGCCCGAAACGGGTCAGCACATGGAATATGCTGGCAATGTAACACATAGAGAGTAATGGAATGAAACAGCTATACTATATGCATATTTGGCTGGTGGAAAGCTCTATGGTTACAGTTTTGCGTAAAGCCAATTTTTCCCTACTTCAAAGGAATAAATTTATTTAACTATCATGGTAGTTGTTAAACATTGAGAATGGTTGACAGCATTCTCAATCCCAATTAAGCATCATCATTAAACAAAACCCAACAAAATTAATTTAGAGTAACATGTTGAGATTCACATGATAATCCAGGTACTAGATACTCAAGATGTCCATAACCGGGGACACGGCTAACCATGATTAGTTTATTACACTCTGCAGAGGTTTGCGCACTTTTCCCCACAAGACTCGATCGCCTCCGTTTGGTTTCTCGCACTACATGGTGTTTGAGAAGACGGATGACCGAGACATAGTCTTTCAGAAGCGCTAGCACCTTACGATCGGGTAGACCGTACCACCTACATCCCCTACATCTGCTAGTCTACCACTGTAAGAGTTCGCACGACTTAGTCAACTATGCTAGAGCCCATAATAGCTTGTGGCTGCACACGGAAGTTTCTAGTATGAATAGTCTCATGATCCCTTTGAGCCTGGGTGGCGGTCCAAAAGAAAACAGGCAAGTCCTGGAATACCCAGGTGCCTCAATCCACCCAGATGTGTGTTTAAGTTGCCACCTTAGATAAACCATTAATTAACAAAACTCACATCTGTCATGGATATCACTCACCCAATCCACGTCTACTAGCATAGCATGGCATAATAAGCAAACGTAGAAGTAACTCCCAAAGGTTTGATAATAAACAGGTAATAGGTACTACCTCAACTACTTCCCATCCCACAATTTAATTAGATCCTAATCATGCAATGTGTGAGGATTGATCTAATGCAATAAAACTGGGTAGTAGGAAAAGGTATGATCAAAGTGTTACTTGCCTTGCTGATGATCCGGGAAACCTAGCGATTCGAAGTAACAAGCGGCGCACTCCGGGTATTCTATCGCAGACAAACAAACAAGCATACAATAAGTACTCATCTAATGCACAGGTAAAACTCAAATAAGAGATCTAACCAGAAGGTTCAACTTAAGAACTCCGGTTGGCAAAAAGAATCAAATCGAACGAAGCAACGAAAATCAAACGGCGAAAGAAAACAACTTCATTCTACAAATCTGGATCTAGGGCAAATTTTACAGTAGAAAAATCTTGTTTAAGTTGGTTAAACGGATAGAGGGTTTCGAGACGAAACTCTAGGCGCTTGAATCGCCTGATTCCGATAAACGAGTGAAAAGTTATACTAAAACGAAAATCGGATCAGGAATCTCGATCAGAAAAATCGCGGATTTAATCCGAGAAAAAGAAAAACGACGAACTCTCGCTAAATTAAATAAACCGGAAAAACCGATCTATTTAAAAAAACCAAATCTAAAAAAACGATGGAAAAACCGAACGGTTTTTCGAAAAAAAATAAAAAAACCGACGCAGATTTCGAGGCGGCGGCGGACCTCGGGCGGCGTGCGGCGGCGTCGGCGGGAGCTGGGGGCGGCTCGGGCTAGGGTTAGCTCTGGCTGGGCCTCCCCCTGGCTTAAATAGCCTAACGGGCCGGGAGTCCTAGTCGGACACGGCCCTAGGTCGGTTCGATTTTTTTTAAATAATTACGCGCAGTAGAAAAATAAAAAGAAATACTAAACATACTCCAAAAATTCCGAAATAAATTTTCACGGGCTTGTAAAATCAAGCCGGACAAGGTGAACATTTATTTGGGACCTAAATGCAGTTTTGAAAAACGCACATTTTTCCTAAATTCAAATAAAACACCGAAAAACTCCGAAATAAAATCTTATTTGATTTTATATTAAATCCTCAATATTTCTTTATTTTGGGAAATTCATTTTATTCCCTCTCTCATATTTTTGTAATAGAAATAATTGATGATAAAATAAATAAAATCAAATGATCCTATTCTCAAAATTTGAGAAAACTCAAATATGAAAATAACGAAATCCTCAACTCTCTCCGTGGGTCATTGAGTTGCGTAGAATTTCTAGGATCAACCAAAATGCAAAATAAAATAGGGTATGCAATGATGATCTAATGTATAACATTCCAAATTGAAAATTTGGGATGTTACAATGTATCTAGATGTATTTTAGTTCTAGACACATCCATTTTGATGACAAGTAATTCCGGACGGAGGGAGTACTTGGTTCAAACAAGAAATAAAGTGGGGGTGGGGGAATTTAGTATGTACATCGGACTTGGTACAAACAGGAAGGAAAGGGGGTGAAATTAGTACAGACTGGTCATCCAACCGGTCTCTTGGTCGAAAAGGGAAATATAGGGGTAACGCTGTACACAGTGGTATGACCAGGACTAGATTTGCTATCCACACATAGGAGTAGGTGGCTAGAGTGAACAAAAATGGGACCAACCCAGATATGTTTCTTAGATGTTTGTTTCTCGGGGCAACAAACTATGAATCACCACTTTATGCCCCTATTTACGTACATGGTGCTGGACTGCTGGTGCACCCACTGTTATAAGCCATGCCAAGTTTAGCCAAATGTTTTTGCCTGTAATTGTTTGAGACTCTGACTGTTTCCTTTGTGCCTTTTTGTGCAAACAGGGGTATCCAATTCACCTGGTTGCTGTTGTGACCTTTTGGTGCACTGCACAAAACTCTTCTTAAAAAAAGTGACTTTTGTGCTATTTAACTGGAATGTCAGAATGGAACAGTTGGTTCATTTTGGTGGAACTTCACAAAGGGAGATCTGTGTTCCAATCCGCATCATCCATATTGGCGCCAGAACCTTCCTTTAGGTAAGAATGATATTTAATGCATGTGTTCATCTCTATTTTCCGACTGCCGTGAGAAAATAATACTATTTTTTACTAGTACACTTGTACTCCCTCACTGACAAAACCAATTCTGAATTAGAAGGCCAATCATGTACTTGGTTTCACCAACTGGTGAGGAGAAGAGAAACAGAGCAAGGAGAGGAAGAAGAAGAAGAATATATAGTGCCAAGGCGATCTTGCTGAAGCCAGAGGCCTCAGTCGAGGCCATTCAAGGGCTACGACAACGACTACCTTGCATGTGAGACGATTCTCCAGGGAGCCCTTCCACTTTTGCTGTCTCACTTAATTAATTAGGAGTACTTAAGTACCACTAATTTATTACTGCCTAATTTTCCTGTTGGAGTTAAACAAATCTTTAGTAGGACCCTATGATGAATCATGTACGTGTGTACGTTTGTCTATGGAGGTGAATCATGTGGTGGAGCAGGGAGGGAATATTGTTAGTGTCATGACATAATAGTGCTATTGTTTTGCATGTCAATTTATTGCCATTGGTTCAATGAGGTAATGTTTTGCGTATTGTCCATCATGAATTTGGTGCTACTGGTTGAGTAATATGCTAATGTCTTCCTATCCTTTCTCACTAAGCTAATGAAGGTTTCACCTTGTTCCTACTTGTGCAAACAGGGATCATGTTGTGCCAATCATACATTAAATGGAACTACACAAGACAATACAATGAACCGTATCCCAGCCAGTGCTTTAACTATGCTGGAAGTTCTTGATAATCTTTTAATATAATCTCAGCACTAGTAAACAAGAGTGATTTCAACCATACATTTGAAGTGCACAAAAAATATACTATTGTGTGATTCCAGTGAGTGCTTTATCATCTCTTATGGGACTACATGAATTAGCTTTTTTTCTCAGGTTGTAACGAGACTAAGGCCTTCATACATATTAGTTTGCTGTCATCTCTATTTGTATCGTGCTACTGTCATGAGAAACTCCTTTATCTTTGCACGTTAAAGTTTTGCAACCTATGATAAATGGCAATGCTTTGAGTGTTGAGTTGAGCTAATTGGCACTGATTAAATAAACTAATACCTCTCTTTAAGCAAGAATACTATGTTGCTAACTTTACCCATTAAGATAATGAGGGTGCTTCTATTTGTTAGTGTATGTTTCATAAACTAGTCCCTCTATTACAGTAATCTCACTCTCTCAACATATGTGCCAACAGGGATGCTCGATATTGGTGAAACTGCACAAAAACTTTGGGTGCTTCATTGCCTCGACAACTTCCGTCCTTTCATGTCAGTCGCTAAACTCCGCATGCTTTCTTCCTTTGTTGTCATTCGCTTGGCTTATCTCGGCTTCCAGTCAAAGGAAATAGTAATTGATATGCTACCTCACACAGGTTGGTACTGGTCTTTATCCTGATTATTGTGCCTGTCATATGTATTGGTAATTTGGTATTGTGCTACTGTTTGCCGATTTCATAAAGGAGTAATTTGGAGCCTGAACTCGCAGGCAAATCATTACATCGGGTGATTTCAGTAGAACTGCACAAAATGATCAGATGGACAGGTACTTATGATGCTGCTATGTACTCCAAAGTTCACTCAGACAAGCATCGATGTTGACAAGAAGTGCCTATATTCATTCAAGTATCAACTGGCGTCAACCAATTGTCAAACTCCAAGTGTTAGGAGAGTGAACGCCAAAAATATTGCTTGGTGCATAGCCCAGAAAAATGTAGTCCGGTCTTTGGTCCCAACTTGTGCCTTTTGGTTATCGGCACATATGGTAGCGAACTATATGGCATGGAGTCTAAAGATTCCAGACAAGTTGGTTGACGCGTATATTCATCTGGCGCTTAATCAGTCTGCACGCCAAGGATGCTCCATTTTTGTTGAACTGCACAAAAAATTTGGGTGGTTCATTTTCTCAACCGCCTCCTTTCTTGTCTTCAATGTAGAATTTTGGCGAGATACAGGACCAAAATGACCTAGTAAACTGGTTGGATGAAAGTAGTGGTCAAGTTGCTCAAACCTCCCTGGGCACAAGGCCACTATTTGAGGATAAACCTACAAGCAAAGTTTAGATTGTCTGTGCTGCCTCTTATGTACTCGAAAGTTTACTCATACAAGAACTAATTTTAGCAAGAAGTACATTCGATTGAACACCATTTACCAGTTTGTACCCTAGGTAATTAAAGTTCGTCCATGGATCATATTGGATGTGATCTCAATCATTTGGATGCATAAACATACTGAACATGTGTATATCTGAATCTTTTTGTAAATTATGTATGAATATTGTCGTGTGATCTATCAATCATTTGGATGCATAGATATGCTGAGCTTGTGTATATATGAATCTTTTGAGTTGTTGATTGTGAATGTTGGCTATGGATATGAACGTGTCCTATGAACCTGAGTTTGATATGAATGTTTACCTTTTCTTTTGTATTTGTGTGTGAACTTGTTAGTATGCCTACTGTGGGGTATAAAACGCAGGTCTCTTATAAAAGTAATGTTGTGTCCAATTTATGTTTTCCCTTCTAAGCACATTATATATATTTATATTATCACTATTATCGTATATTTTATAGAGACTTATATATACATTATAAAAACATCCCAACTTATAAAAGTAAATGTTTAACGAAAGTTGGCAAGGAAAATCCTAGTTGTTTTTGACTCACAGGCAAGGAAAATCCTGGTGATTGCGTACAAAAGCTTGCGAAGATTTTAAGGACCAATTTAATAATAACGCGCTCATTTTTATTTTGAGAAATAACTCGCTAATTTCTTAATTATATATATAAAAAATGTGCCTCTCGGGTTTATTCTTTGATATTAATTGCTCCTTCTAACATAACATTATACTCTCTCCGTCCGAAAATACTTGTCATCAAAATGGACAAAAACGGATGTATCTAAAACTAAAATACATCTAGATACATCCCCTTTATCCATTTTGATGACAAGTATTTCCGGACGGAGGGAGTATATATACCGAGCCCACCTAATACGTGTATTTCAAGGAAGTGCAAATGGGTTGGGATTTCTTAGAAAATATAAATGGGCCTGATTGACGCGAAATTATTTGTTCACCCAGCCCAGCAAATGGACTGTACATTCTAGAAAACATGATTAAATATATGCCACATTTTTGCAGGCTCACGTGTGGGCCAATAGGTCGAAGCCTACGCAGGGCGTTGTCAACTTGGTCAACAAATGATTGTGTCATCCACAACCATTGGATTTATATCCAACGGCCGGCATGCACCTTCAATATCTCGTCTTCTTCCTCCAGCGTCGCCGGGACCGCCTGGTCTGACCTCCGGCGGCTAGCGGCTCTGCTTAGCACGCATCACTGCGAAGCGCTACCCCACCGCCGGCTAGGCTATCCCTCCACCCCTCGACAGCTCCTGTTATTCTCCACAGACTACAGCCACACGCCGCAACAGAACCAGTTATAACCCTTCTCCTCCTCTCAATCTGTGACTCCACTGCCGCGTTTTCCCATCTCTGAGTCGTTCCTGTCCGGGGCCTCGCCGTCGTCCACCGCCTCACTGCGTTCGGTGCGGCGTGGTCAACAAATGAGAGTCATCGGAAGAGGACTTTACGTGGAGAGCCTGACGGCTGGGACCCATGAGGTCCATGGTTGCACGCAAGGAAAGTTCCTCCTTATTAAGCTGAAAAAAATGTTTCCTCCACCTGACAGCTGGGATCCACCGGCTGTATCTTTGCATGGAAGGAAGTGCCTCCTTGTTTTGCGAAAAAAATTATTCATCCCGTTGACAGCTGGGATCCATCAGATTTGGTGACTGACTTGTGGGCCTACTAAGCGGACGTGTACGCACGGCTTTGTCAACTTGGATGATTCTAGCAGCTGGACTGTTGGATGTTAATCCAACAGCCGTGCTCCTTCTTCAACCTCTGTTCTTGCTCCTGTCTCCCGTGGGCGGCACCGCGGCTGTGCTGCCGCGCACCCGAACTAGTGAAGTTTCCCACTCCTCTCCATCTGCGACTCCACTGCAGCTTAATAAATAGTAACGTCTTCGGTTTTAGCCCGGTTTTCCGTAGATTAACCAGGCAATTCTCTTCTTCTTAATGTGACGCCCCCGATTTGATCGTACACTAATCATACACGCAAATGTGTACGACCAAGATCAGGAACTCACGGGAAGATATCACAACACAACTCTAGACACAAGTTAAAATAATACAAGCTTTATATTACAAGCCAGGGGCCTCGAAGGCTCGAATACAAATGCTCGAAGGCACAAGAGTCAGCGGAAGCAACAATATCTGAGTACAGACATAAGTTAAACAAGTTTTCCTTAAGAAGGCTAGCAAAAAAGTTGGAACGATTGAAAAGGCGAGACCTCCTGCCTGGGACCTCCTAACTACTCCTCGAAGTCGAACTCCACGTAGAATCATCCTCGGGATCCTCTGGCTCCTGGACTTCATCATCTGGTCGCAACAACCGGGTACAGAAAGGGGGAAAAGGGGGAGCAAAGCAACCGTGAGTACTCATCCAAAGTACTCGCAGGCAAGAAGCTACACTACAAATGTATGCATTGGTATCAAATGGAATAAGAGTATCATATGTGGACTGAACTGCAGAATGCCGGAATAAGAGGGGGATAGCTAGTCCTATCGAAGACTATGCTTCTGGTAACCTCCATCTTGCAGCAGGAGAAGAGAGTAGACGGTAAGTTCACCAAGTAGCATCATGTAGCATAATCCTAACCGATGATCCTCCCCTCGTCGCCCTGTGAGAGAGCGATCACCGGTTTTATCTAGCAATTGGAAGGGTGTGTTTTATTAAGTATCCAGTTCTAGTTGTCATAAGGTCAAGGTACAACTCCAAGTTGTCCTGTTACCGAAGATCACGGCTATTCGAATAGATTAACTTCCCTACAGGGGTGCACCACATAACCCAACACGCTCGATCCCATTTGGCCGGACACACTTTCCTGAGTCATGCCCGGCCTCAGAAGATCAACACGTCGCAACCCTACCTAGCCACAACAGAGAGGTCAGCACGCCGGTCTAAATCCTATGGCGCAGGGGTCTGGGCCCATCGCCCATTGCACACCTGCACGTTGCGAGGGCGTCCAGAAGCAGACCTAGCCTAGCAGGCGTTCCAGTCCAATCCGGCATGCGCCGCTCAGTCGCTGGCGTCACGAAGGTTTCGGCTGATACCACGACGTTGAATGCCCATAACTGTCCCCGCGTAGATGGTTAGTGTGTATAGGCCAGTAGCCAGACTCAGATCAAATACCAAGATCTCATTAAACATGTTAAGTATCCGCGAACGCCGACCAGGGCCAGGCCCACCTCTCTCCTAGGTGGTCACAACCTGCCCTGTCACTCCGCTTCAAAGTAACAGTCGGGGCCGTCGAGAACTCAGGCCCACCACTACCTGGATGGAGCCACCTGCCCCTTCAGCCCCCAACTCCGAATAGTACCACAGGTAATGTAACAGTGTAAAGTATATAATATATGCCCGTGATCACCTCCCGAAGTGATCACGGCCCGGTAGTATAGCATGGCAGACGGACAAGAGTGTAGGGCCACTGATGGAACACTAGCATCCTATACTAAGCATTAGGATTGCAGGTAAAGGTAACAACAGTAGTAGCAAGGACATGCTATGCATCAGAATAGGATTAACAGAAAGCAGTAACATGCTACACTACTCTAATGCAAGCAGTAGAAAGAGAGTAGGCGATATCTGGTGATCAAGGGGGGGGGGCTTGCCTGGTTGCTCTGGCAAGAGAGAGGGGTCGTCAACACTGTAGTCGAACTGGGTAGCCGTGGCGTTAGTCTCGGTGTCTAGCGAGAGGAGAGGGGGAAGAAACAATAAATATTAAGTAAACAGATGCATGACGATGCATGACATGACAAAGCGTGATGCTAGGTGTGCCCTAACGCGGTATGAGGTGGTACCGGTGAAGGGGAGAAACATCCGAGAAAATATCCCCGGTGTTTCGCGTTTTTGGACAGATGAACCGGAGGGGAAAAGTTGCGTGTTTGCTATGCTAGGGATGCGTGGCGGACGAACGGGCTGCGAAGCCGGATTCGTCTCGTCGTTCTGAGCAACTTTCATGTACAAAGTTTTTCCATCCGAGCTACAGTTTATTTTATATTAATCTTAAAAGATTTAAATCATTTTTAGGATTTATTTAATTATTTAATTCAACATTATCCAGAATAGTGTTTGCTGATGTCATCATGACGTCAACATGACGTCAGCTGTTGACCTGGTCAACCTGACAGGTGGGTCCCGTTCGTCAGTGACTATTTAGTCTAATTAGGGTTTAATTAACTTAACTAATTGATTAGATTAATTAAACATGATTAATTAGTTTAATTAATTCTTTAATTACTTAATTAAGTTAATTAATTAATTAATTAATAATTTTATTAATTCATTTTTACTTATTTTATTTTTATTTTATTAAAAACGTTCTCGAGTTGGGCCCCACGTGTCTGTGGCCCATAAGGGCTAACGGGCACGCGGTTAGCGGGCGTCGAGGGACGGGCGCCCGCTTGGAGGCCCGAGGCAAACAAGGGGGCCGCCGACCACGGCGGCAGCCGGAGAAGTGCAGCGCGGCGTCGGCGCGATCTCGGACTAGAGCGGAGCGAGGGTAGCGGAGGCGTGCACGCGTGTAGGCGGGTGCGGTTGCGGGTGAAGCCGCCACCTGCCCGGTAGCGGGGCAAGGCCGGAGCGGGAGCGAGCCGGCGCGGCCGGGAGCGGCACGACCTTGCCGCCATGGGGCACGCGCGGGGCGCCGCCAGCAGCGGCGGGTAGTGACGCACAGCGAGCAGCAAGCCAGCAATGGGTTCGGCGGGGCTAGCGGGCGCGGTGGTAGGAAGCGAGAAGCCGGGGCGCGCGGGAGGGACGACCCTGGGTCGTGGTGAGCGCGGCCGGCGCAAGGAAGGCGGGCGCGTGCTCATGCACGATGGCGCACCGTGCGGGGCGACTGCGGCCCTGATCGCGGGCGCGTTTAGTACCGAGCGAGCAGAGGGGAGGAGAGGGGAGCGTGCTCACGAGCGTTGCAGGGGGAGGGGGTCGGCGTGGGTCGGAGTCGCCCGGCGAGGAGGAGATGAGGAGGTGAGGCGTGGTGGAGGACGACGGGGCGGCGCTGGCGAGGTGGCGTCAAGGATCGGCCCAGGTGCCGATCCAGATCGGCACGATGGGCATCCGACAGAGAGAGCTCGGTGCGGCGAAGGGGCGGTGGCGGCGGTCCTCGGGCGCAGCAGCGCTCGGCGAGGGCGGGGATCCGACGCGACAAGGGATCGGGCGTGAGGAGCGTGTGCCGCTGGGGAACGAGAGGGAACGGGGGTTTCGTGCGGGAGAGAGTGGGGGCGTGAGTGGTAGGTGGTTGTCTAGGGTTTCGGCCGACACGGGGGGTTATGGGGAGTGGGGTGGGCCGGCCTGGTGGCCCAGAGGCCAGTTAGGCCGAAGCCCAATGGGGGAGGGGGGTTTGCTTTTCCTTTTATTTGTTTCCTGCCTTTTATCTTTTCCCTTTTTCTCTTTTTTTGTTATTTCTTTTTAGATAATTTTACTTTACTGTTTTATTCTACATTAGTGTCATGAAATACTAAAGTTAAACCTAATATAATAATATTAACTATATCTCTGTCATAAATAATTTGGCACTTTAAATAAGTAATTTGTATTTGTTTATTATTTAAGGAGCATTTAAATAGTTGTTTTTGCTACTGTTTTAGTCACTTTAGTGCATTAGATATTTTATAAAAATGTGGTTTCTTCACCCTAATCACCTATGCATTAACTGGTACAACCCAAACATTTTGGTTTTAATATTTGAAAACTTTTGAGGTTTGCCTTTATTTTGAATTTGAATTTGAATTGGTTTCGAACTAACGTGAGATTAGCAATAGTAATCGAGGTGACGTGGCATCTTTAGCAGAGGTTACTGTAGCTTGATTATCCAGGCGTCACAATTCTCCTCTACTACAAGAAATCTCGTCCCGAGATTTAAGAGGTACTGAAAGGGGGAAAGGTTTGGTTACGAATCTAGCGGGTCTTCTCAGTCGTGATTGCTCTCCTCGAAGAGGTCGATCCATAACGCTGATGTCTTCATACTTCAGCTTGAGGTCATCATGATGAAGTCGGTATCCTTTCTTTGGGAACTCCATCGTACTTACGAATAGGAAAGGGGTAGCTTCAAAAGGACAGACCTCTACAAGGCTGCTTATCCGGTAGATAATATTAGGGAAGGTGGCAAAAAGTATCTCTCGAGTTGAAACTTAAGAAATTAATGAGAGAAAAGTAATGAGGTTTCATGGGAAGTTTCGAGCGAGCAGGCAACAGTTCGATGCCCAAAACAGGGCAGGAAAGCGGCTCAAAGCAATCGGGAATAAGTATTGCGTCCGGTAACATATTTGATGATCTCTCGGAAGGTGGCTTGTGAATTACATACGAGGCCACACGCGAGGAACAACCTTGGGAAGAGGGGGTGTAGGAGAGTCAAGTTTCGATCCTATGGAACTGTGGGTTATGGGCCCACCATGTGGTTGAAAGTAGTAAGGGGCCGACATCTTGCACGGTCACGATAGTAAGGCGTGTCAGAGGGTAGCATGTCAGTTACGTCGGCAACAACATCGATACCAAGGGCGAGGGACGAAGAGAAGCATTTTCCTGCTCGTTGAACAAGGCGAGCCAATAGGCAAAGTTCTCGTCCATTGGTGGTTACCGGAATGTTATCAACATAGTAACAGGGTCTTGCTGACAGGATTGTACACCGAGATGTTTGTACAAGCAGGGAATTATAACTGCTTATATCGTATAGATCATAGGAAGGGTTTAAACAAACCAATGGAAAGGGAAAAATGTCTATCAGATTTATTCAGAACAAAGGAAAGAACAATGTGTTTTAACACATATTTCAGGGGTATATCCTTCCCAAGGGCAAGCAGAGCATGCTATCCATGACAGGATATAATGTAGAAAACCCTTTAGGAAAGGGGAGAGAAACTTCATGACATTGCCCATACAACGGGGTTTGGATAATTGATAAAGAAAATTTAGCGTTGTGCTTTAAATGTTCTTATTGAAATTCAGAGTACCATAACATGCTTCGAGATAGCATTGACATGGTCTTCAAGCAAAGGTTGGACTTTGGATACACGAAGGGTTCATCAGGAACAACTTGTAGAATAAGTCCTACCAGTTCCTCATGGAAGAATGGATAGCATTGCTAAAAGGAAAATTATAGCAATAGGTCTACTGGTTAGGGGTGCTAAGCAAAGACACCACCTTACCGGGGTAGAGACCAATGTTATAACTTTTGGAAATATGTCCCAACCATCATATCTGACCGAGATTCAGATTTGATTGGTGTCACGATACCTCAGACATCAGGATGCCTGAGAAGAAAAGTGTGCAACTCAATTTGATGAGATGACATTGCAAGATTTTCGCGAAATGAACTATGGAAGCAAGTTCCGGAATAAGAGACCAAGGAGAAGACGAGGATGTGGCTTATGGACTCAGCGGCAATTTATCGAGATTTCCACAATTATGTGAACATGGAGATAACATTCGTCAGATCAATTGACTTAATGATGTATGCTCGAGGAAAACATACACAGTTAAACAATGGTTGAAATGTGCACCCGAAATATGGGCTAGGTAGCACGACCAATGTTCGAATGATGATTCAATAAGCCATAGTCGTAGAATGAAACTATAGACCAATAACTTCAAAGCAATAGGGTTGCCAGAAGTTTAGAATTTACACATCACAGACCATTTGTCGGTATTCCGGTTAGAAACAACACAGGTACCAAGAAAAGGATGGTGATGGTGAGAAGCATCACTGTATCACAAATTCTTAAGAGGTGGTGTAATTCTCACAACATTGATAACATAAGAGATGGTAATGTTCTGAGTAAAGAAGAACAATTGCTGGATGGCAGGGAACTCAAGGTATAACACAAAACATGAACAAGTTCGTGTTGGAGGGAAGACAATAAAGTGGCCGATGATAACACAACTCATCGAGGGCAAGGATGTATTCCTCATCATGAATTCGATTGATATCCTGGAAGAGCTCAGAATGTTGATGGTGACCATGACAAATTTTGTCGAGAGGCTCCATGAAGAAACCATTGAACAACGGCTACATCAAGCAACATGACTAATGCAGAGAAAGATTATTGGAACCACGGATACGACACCAACTCGGAATCAAGCTTGTTGTTCGAGGTGAAACGATTAAGACAAGGAAGATCGACGTAAGCTTAGCTCATCGCCGAAAGTGGTGCTCCGTAAATAAGGACCAGATAGCATAGTTAAAATCAGCACGTTACTGATATAGCCGATCAGGCTAGAAATGACGCATTCGAGTACAAACTCGTAAGTAAAGAAGATTACTAATAGTTGTTTAATAACGATGCGGACTTGATTCGGTTACCGATATCCTTGAGTGTTTAATAACTCAGGGCCCGTGAAAAATTGGAATCAGTGAGAATGTAGCACTTGATGGAGAACTCATAAGAAGTTATGCAGTTCCATGATAATCTCGAGATACCAGGGCGTAATACTCGACGATTGATCAAAGTAGAGGTCGGACTAGGGTAATGCTCTGCAGAAGACAAATGCTTAAACTTGCACGAGAAATGGTATTTAAAGGAGAACATGGTCGGAATCCACGATCATAAAGGATTGAACCACGGATACAAGATGAACTTATAACAAGGGGGTAATTATTTTTACAAGCAGCTTCCATGATAAGTTATACATCGTGTCCATGGGCATGAACGCAAGTTTCAAGGTCGACTCCCCCTTCTTCAATGTATAACCTTCCATTCACTTCTCTCTTTGATAAAGGCATTAGTGTTGAAGGTTTTATCTGGTGAAATACCAGATGAGTATGACTCGTGAAAACTTCCGAGTTCACACATACACAGGAAGGCATAGGTTCAACCCGTCAGGGTATCGTGGAAACATATACCACAAGCTTCAATAATAAATACCACCAGCTCGGAAGCAGAGCATGGTTGGCCAAGCAGATGATACAACTTACCAAGGGCATTGTGTATCAGGTAAAGAACTCACAAGAATTTTGGTTGTGAATGACATTGTCGGATAATAACCCGGCAATGGGTATGGCGGCCCACAACGGGGCTGATGGGAGTACCGGTACCCAATCAAAGGAAGAAGGAATGACAAGGCATCGGATTATAGAAACAACTGACTAATTCAAAGCTTAATGCAAAGGAATTTTATGATTTCCAAATCAAGGAATCAGAAGCAATCATTCTGATCGAAAATGAATAAGTTCAATAGACTTGGAAGCACAAACGATCAAGGCATTGATTGGTCAAGAACCAGCTCATGTTTAAAATGACGTCTGAGCAGAAAGGATGAATTCTAGGATCTGATTGAGGATTGCGAGCATTCGCAATATTTGAATCAATGGACTCAATTTTATAGTGACCAAGGCTGCCAATAAGATTCTATACTTATGGGATTAACCATAATGCAAGCAAGCAAAAATTTCAAGAGCAATAAGCTGCTAAGGATTTTCGGATGATCGGATATTATTTTGCAGACCTTAGTGAAACACATAAACAACCGGGGATGGGCGGATACTCGGTATGTGCGAGGAATTATCCGTAGGGGTGTTCATGTGGGTAATGAAATGCAAGGCAGTAGGCACAAGGTATTCTCGGAACAATAGAGAGAAATTTCAGGGTATCTTGTAATAACAAGGTCCATGGGATTGAAAAGGCAAGTGTATGTAGTTTTCCATAATGATATAACAGTGGTAGGGAATTGCAAAAGCAACGGGCACAAAGTCTAAAAAGGGTATCGGAGAGTAACTTCGAAATCTTCTGGTGCAGTCGGCGATCCTCTGGACTGAAGGGGCTCTCCGGGAGAAAGTGTTTTCGAGAACCTAATTTTAGATTTTTAGAAAAAATTAACCCGAATAGAAGAGAGATCAGAGTCCCGGAGTATAGACAAGGAGTAAAAGATCCTAATACCACCCAATGGCGACATGGGCCCGTAAGCCACACATCCATGTTAGTAAAAGTTTTTCAATGACTAGACTCGACTTCGGCCAAGGAGCGTGGAAGGGGGATTCCTACAGGCAGTCGGCTCTAATACCAACTTGTGACGCCCCCGATTTGACCGTACACTAATCATACACGCAAATGTGTACTACCAAGATCAGGAACTCACGGGAAGATATCACAACACAACTCTAGACACAAATTAAAATAATACAAGCTTTATATTACAAGCCAGGGGCCTCGAAGGCTCGAATACAAATGCTCGAAGGCACAAGAGTCAGCGGAAGCAACAATATCTGAGTACAGACATAAGTTAAACAAGTTTGCCTTAAGAAGGCTAGCACAAAAGTAGGAACGATCGAAAAGGCGAGGCCTCTTGCCTGGGACCTCCTAACTACTCCTCGAAGTCGAACTCCACGTAGAATCATCCTCGGGATCCTCTGGCTCCTGGACTCCATCATCTGGTCACAACAACCGGGTACAAAAGGGGGGAAAAGGGGGAGCAAAGCAACTGTGAGTACTCATCCGAAGTATTCGCAAGCAAGAAGCTACACTACATATGTATGCATTGGTATCAAATGGAATAAGGGTATCATATGTGGACTGAACTGCAGAATGCCGGAATAAGAGGGGGATAGCTAGTCCTATCAAAGACTACGCTTCTGGTAACCTCCATCTTGCAGCAGGAGTAGAGAGTAGATGGTAAGTTCACCAAGTAGCATCGTGTAGCATAATCCTAACAGATGATCCTCCCCTCGTCGCCCTGTGAGAGAGCCATCACCGGTTGTATCTGGCACTTGGAAGGGTGTTTTTTTATTAAGTACCGGTTCTAGTTGTCATAAGGTCAAGGTACAACTCCAAGTCATCCTGTTACCGAAGATCACAACTATTCGAATAGATTAACTTCCCTGCAGGGGTGCACCACATAACCCAACACGCTCGATCCCATTTGGCCGGACACACTTTCCTGGGTCATGCCCGGCCTCGGAAGATCAACACGTCGCAACCCTACCTAGGAACAACAGAGAGGTCAACACGCCGGTCTAAATCCTATGGCGCAGGGGTCTGGGCCCATCGCCCATTGCACACCTGCATGTTGCGAGGGCGGCCGGAAGCAGATCAATCCGGCGCGCCCTGCTCAGTCACTGACGTCACGAAGGCTTTGGCTGATACCACGACATCGAGTGCCCATAACTGTCCCCGCGTAGATGGTTAGTGCGCATAGGCCAGTAGCCAGACTCAGATCAAATACCAAGATCTTGTTAAACATGTTAAGTATCCGCGAACGCCGACGAGGGCCAGGCCCACCTCTCTCCTAGGTGGTCACAACCTGCCCTGTCGCTCCGCCTCAAAGTAACAGTCGGGGGCCGTCGAGAATTCAGGCCCACCACTACCTGGATGGAGCCACCTGCCCCTTCAGCCCCCAACTCCGAACAGTACCACAGGTAATGTAATAGTGTAAAGTATATAATATATGCCCGTGATCACCTCCCGAAGTGATCACGGCCCGGTAGTATAGCATGGCAGACGGACAAGAGTGTAGGGCCACTGATGGAACACTAGCATCCTATACTTAGCATTAGGATTGCAAGTAAAGGTAACAACAGTACTAGCAAGGAAAGGCTATGCATCAGAATAGGATTAACGGAAAGCGGTAACATGCTACACTACTCTAATGCAAGCAATAGAAAGAGAGTAGGCAATATCTGGTGATCAAGGGCGGGGCTTTCCTGGTTGCTCTGGCAAGAGAGAGGGGTCGTCAACACTGTAGTCGAACTCAGTAGCAGCAGCGTCAGTCTCGGTGTCTAGCGAGAGGAGAGGGGGAAGAAACAATAAATATTAAGCAAACAGATGCATGACTATGCATGACATGACAAAAGTGTGACGCTAGGTGTGCCCTAACGCGGTATGAGGTGGTACCGGTGAAGGGGGGAAACATCCGGGAAAATATCTCCGGTGTTTCGCATTTTCGGACAGATGAACCAGAGGGGAAAAGTTGCGTGTTCACTATGCTAGGGATGCGTGGCGAACGAACGGGATGTGTATCCGGATTCGTCTCGTCGTTGTGAGCAACTTTCATGTACAAAGTTTTTCCATCCGAGCTACGGTTTATTTTATATTAATTTTAAAAGATTTAAATCATTTTTAGGATTTATTTAATTATTTAATTCAACATTATCCAGAATAGTGTTTGCTGACGTCATCATGATGTCAGCTGTTGACCTGGTCAACCTGACAGGTGGGTCCCGTTCGTTAGTGACTGTTTAGTCTAATTAGGGTTTAATTAACTTAACTAATTGCTTAGATTAATTAAACATGATTAATTAGTTTAATTAATTCTTTAATTACTTAATTAAGTTAATTATTTAATTAATTAATTATTAATTTTATTAATTCATTTTTACTTATTTTATTTTTATTTTATTAAAAACGTTCTAGGCTGGGCCCCACGTGTCTGTGGCCCAGAAGGGCTAACGGGCACGCGGTTAGCCGGCGTAGAGGGACGGGCGCCCGCTTGGAGGCCCGAGGCCAACAAGGGGGCCGCTGGCCACGGCGGCAGCCGGAGTAGCGCGGCGCGACGTCGGCGCGAGCTCAGACTAGAGCGGAGCGAGTGGTGCGGAGGCGTGCACGCGTGTAGGCGGGTGCGGTTGCGGGCGAAGCCGCCGCCTGCCCGATAGCGGGGCAAGGCCGGAGCGGGAGCGAGGTGGCGTGGTCGGGAGCGGCACGGCCTTGCTGCCATGGGGCACGCGCGGGGCGCCGCCAGCAGCGACGGGTAGTGGCGCACAGCGAGCAGCAGGCCAGCAATGGGTTCGGCAGGGCTAGCGGGCGCGGTGGTAGGAAGCGAGAAGCCTGGGCGCGCGGGAGGGACGACCCTGGGTCACGGTGAGCGCGGCCGGCGCAGGGGAGGCGGGCGCGTGCTCGCGCATGATGGCGCGCCGTGCGGGGCTAGTGCGGCCCTGATCGCGGGCGCGTTCAGTACCGAGCGAGCAGAGGGGAGGAAAGGGGAGCGTGCTCACGAGCGTTGCAGGGGAGGGGGTCGGCGTGGGTCGGAGTCGCCCGGCGAGGAGGAGATGAGGAGGCGAGGCGTGGTGGAGGACGACGGGGCGGCACTGGCGAGGTGGCGTCAAGGATCGGCCCAGGTGCCGATCCAGATCGGCACGATGGGCATCCGACGGAGAGAGCTCGGTGCGGCGAAGGGGCGGTGGCGGCGGTCCTCGGGCACAGTAGCGCTCGGCGAGGGCGGGGATCCGACGCGACAAGGGATCGGGCGTGAGGAGCGTGCGCCGCTGGGGAACGAGAGGGAAGGGGGGTTTCATGCGGGAGAGAGTGGGGGCGTGAGTGGTAGGTGGTTGCCTAGGGTTTCGGCCGACGGGGGGGGGGGGGTTATGGGGAGTGGGGTGGGCCGGCCTGGTGGCCCAGAGGCCAGTTAGGCCGAAGCCCAATGGGGAGGGGGTTTGCTTTTCCTTTTTTTTTCTGTTTCCTGCCTTTTATCTTTTCCTTTTTTCTCTTTTTCTGTTATTTCTTTTTACATAATTTTACTTTACTGTTTTATTTTACATTAGTGTCATGAAATACTAAAGTTAAACCTAATATAATAATATTAACTATATCCGTGTCGTAAATAATTTGGCACAAGTAATTTGTATTTGTTTATTATTTAAGGAGCATTCAAATAGTTGTTTTTGCTACTGTTTTAGTCACTTTAGTGCATTTAAATATTTTATAAAAATGTGGTTTCTTCACCCTAATAACCTATGCATTAACTGGTACGACCCGAACATTTTGGTTTTAATATTTGAAAACTTTTGAGGTTTGCCTTTATCTTTGAATTTGAATTGGAATCAATTTCGAACTAACGCGAGATTAGCAATAGTAATCGAGGTGATGTGGCATCATTAGCAGATGTTACTGTAGCTTGATTATCGGGGCGTCACACTTAATTAATCGACGAGGCAATTCTTTTGCCTCCGTTTCGAAAAAAATAGTAACGTCTAACTGAGCCAGTTAGTTAGATGCGTACACTTGGTGTAGTTGGTTCTTTATTTAGTTTGATGCATACACTTTTTCTTTTTTGGTAGCCCTTTTGTAATGATGGCTGATGTTTGGTTTGGAAGAGAGAGTTGCATCTTCACTCTTCTGGCCTGCTTACTGCTTCTGTTGCACCCCCAGCCCTGGTTGTTGCTGCTGTTGTTTTCAATGTACAATCAGTAGTATATTTTGTCTGTTGGTTGAATAAATGTGTTGTTAGAATGACAAACACAATGTTTTGGAAGTCGTTGCACGGTTCGATCCTTTAGTGCCCCGTACCGTACGTAGCGCATACTATTTATCGTACGGAACACATTTTTTTGAAACTCGGAACACATTTTCCACTTGTTGATAACATGCAGCCCACTGATGAAGGCCTAATAGAGAAGCCCACAATTAACTGGTAGGGAGGCTCTTACATGAATCCGACCCAGGTACATGCTCATGGTCCCCTAAACATAAATAAGTAAATAAATAAATAAATAAAGCTAAATGCTCATGCACCAGTTCTTTGGGAAAATATGTAGCCCAATATTTCTTTTTGAAGAATACCCAAGCTAGGCCTATTTGTTTTCTTCGAATTACTGGGCTGCAAATCTTTCAAGACGAGGAGGGATGCATTCCGGCCTGGCTTAAGAGTATGGTCAATGTCTGTTAAAAGTAATATCAAAAGGGGTTGAAAATTCCAAAAAAATTATAACAAATGGGATATAAGTTTGTTTTTTGTTTTTGTTCTTCACTGATATCTTATACGTATTTCATTGGATTTAACATGACATAATACTAATTTATTTTTAAATTTGTTTTAGTATGGCTATTAATTTTTATGTTAAGAATATTTCATTCCCCAGCAAAATTTTGCGAATTTTCAAAATTTCCCACATATTTAGTTAATTTTTTGACCCTGGTACTGACTAGAAAATGGCCAGCAATTCTAAAAATGGAAAACGGGCTGCAATAAATTCCATATGAAGTATAAAATGAGTAAAAATTATAAAAATAATAGCAACTGGGTTGTACACGCCACAAATTTCGAGGCTGACTTGTTTACGCAAGGCTTTGTCAGTGATCACACGATTCTAGCTGTAGTTAGTGTTGGATGTCCATCCAACGGCCGACGTGCTTCTTCAATCTCTGATCTTCCTGCTCCAGCCGCCTAAACTAGCGCCGGTGGGACTGCCTGCTCCCTCCTCTTGTGGCCCACTGTGATGCCGCGCAGGCTTGCCCGGCCCACCCTACTCCCTCCGCTGGCCTGGCCGCACGCAATCAACTGCCTCCTTATTACGCGAAAAAAATGATTCCTCCCACTGACATCTGGGGCGCACCGGTCGAGAGGCTGACCTGTGGGCCTACTAAGTTGACGGGTACGCAAGGCTTGTCAACTTAGTCAACAAACGATTCTAGCAGCAGTAACCGTTGGATTTGAATCGAACGGTCCTGCTGCTTCTTCAATCACTGCTCTTCTTGCACCAGCCGCCCAAACCAGCGCCGGGGAGACCGCCTGCTCCTGCCTCTAGTGGCCGACTGTGCTGCCGATGAGGCCACATCGTCCCCTACTACTCCCACCGCTAGCCAGGCCCTGCGGCGACAGCAGCCTCACACCGCAGCTGAACCAGTGAACCCTCATACTCCTCTCCGCGTGGGCATCCACTGCCACGTCTTCCCCGGCTCCACGTCGTCCCCTTCCTAGGCCTCGCCGTCGTCCACCGCCTTGGTGCTCTTGGCGCGGTGTGGTCAACGTGGTCAACGACATTCCATCAGAAGAGTACTATACGTGGAGAGGCTGACAGCTGGGTCCACGGCCACAGCCCAGTTTTTTTTGTGATTTGCCAAGTAAGTCGCTTTGTCAGGCCTGTTGGCTGCAAATCTTTCAAGACGAGGAGAGCTTTCATTCGGCTGGCCGAGAAAATGGCCCATCAGTAATGAGAAATGGGATGTACATTTTTAAAACACATCAAACCGGCAATTAGTTTCAAATATCTTTTTTTCATTTCGAGATTTGTAATTACATTAATTTTTATGCGTGGAGAATTTGTTGGATTTTATATTGATATACATTTATTTTTATAATCAATTTGATTGTGAGTCGAAATTTCGGGATTAAAAACAGTTCGGACCACACCGAAATATGCAAAATTTCGTATAATTTTTTAACCGTGGCCACAATATGGGTTGTAATGCTAACAAAAAGAATATGGGCTCCAAAAAAACCTTAATAATTAGCAAATGGGCTGTAAATTATTAGAAATAATGGTAGATGGGCTGTATGCTGTTTTCCACAGATTTGAGGCTTTCCTAAAAAAAGGTTGACGCACAAGCAGTGACTGTTGGATGGCCATCCAACGACCGTCGTGCTTCTTCAATCTCTGCTCTTCCTGCTCCAGCCGCTCAAACAGGCACCGGCGGGACTACCTACTCCCTCCTCCCCGCGGCCGGATCTAATGCCGCGCAGGCCTCACCGCCCCACCATACTCCCATCGCTAGCCTAGCCATCCCTCTACTCACCCACAACTGTTGTTATTCTCCGGCGACGGCAAACGAACCAGTAAACCCTCGTACAGTCGTACTCCCCTCCGCATGGTAAACAACTGTCGAGTCTTCCCTGCCTCCGTGTCGTTCCCTTCCTAGGCCTCGCCGTCGTCCACTGTCACATCCCTAGCTGCTGGTAGTGCTCTAGGCTAGCTTCATGTGTGCATCATGTCTATATTTTCGAAACTTGAACTGAGGAATTTTGGAAGCCTCAAAAACTTAAATAAAAGAGGGGCAAAAACCCTAGAAATCTCATTCATTGCTCCAAAATGCTCTTCTTAAATGTTTGATAACTTTTGGTAAGGGTTCTGGTCCCAACCAAAATATTGAACATTTTTAAGGAATTATTTTTGGGACTTTGGATTTAATTCATTAGCTATTTGAATTTGAATTATATTCATATAATTAGAATATAATTTCAAAGACCCCTGAAATATTTTATAAGCTTTTGGAAAAGTCCATCTAGCAATATAAAATATTCAGAGGAGTTTTTGGCATTGTTTGAATTATTTTAAATTCAAAACAGTGGCAAAATAAATTAAATAAAACAAAATAGAAGAAAAAAATAAAACAGAGAGAGAAGGCAAGTTACCTGGCGCCACTTACCTGGCCCAGCTGGCCAGCCCATCTGGCCGGCCCAGCCCACCTCCTCCCCCTTGTCGTCTTCCTCCTCTGCCAGGAGGACGAACAGAGGCGAGGCGTGGCGCGCGCCCGAGAGCCCCGGCCACCTCCTGCTTCGCGCTGGAGGCTGCCCTTCGTCCTAATCCACGCCACGGAGCGCCACGCAGCCCCTGGCTCTCTCTCGCGCTCCCCCTCGCTCCTCCCCCTCCTCTGCTCTCTCTCCCTCACGCGCCCGAGCGGAACCCGTCGCCGCCGCTTGCTGCTGCCGCGGCCACCGCCTCCCCCTCGACCCCTCGCCGCGCCAGCGAGCTCCGTCTCGACGTCCCCGACCTCCTCGACGACCCACGAGGCCCCGGACACGCTGCAACGCTGCCACCGAGGCTTTTCCCCTCCTCGGCCGCCGGAGATCGACCTCGCCGCCCCGCTCAGCTCCGGCCTTCCCCGAGCTCGTCGTCCGCACCGTTGCAACCGTCGTAAGCCTCTCCCTCGAATCCCCCTCTCTGTTGTTCTGTTTTCACACCGTGGCCCCTAGTTCACCGACGACCGAAGCCGCCGCCGCCATGGACGTTGAGCCACGCGCTCCCGAGCTTCGCTTACTCGCCCAATGGCACAGATGTGCTCCTGGTGACCCCACGACGCCGTCCATGCCCCTGGTTGAGCTCCTTGTGCTCTGCCTCGCCGCGCCCGTGCAAACCCGAGCTCCGGCCGCCGCCAAACACGTCGCCGGCGCCTTTTCCGGCGACCCCGAACCCAACTACCTGCACCACTCGCCGCGGCCCACTCCCAGCTATCCATAGAGCCCAACGGCGCCCTGAACGGTGCCCTGTACGTGAAACCCGCACCTGCACCGCCGCGTTTAGCCTCGCCGGCGGCTAAACGCCGGCGAGTTGACCCCGCCGACCAGGGGGTTTGACCCTTTGACCTCGCCGGACTGACGTGTGGGCCCAGCCCCCCTGTTTAATTAGTACCAGGTTAAGTTAGTGTTAACTAACTTAGTTAAGTAGATAGGACACTGACATGCGGGCCCAGGCTCTAATTAAACTTAGATTAGTTAAATGTGTCACTGACGTGTGGTCCCCACACGTCAGGTTTGACCGGACCAGCCCCTGTTGACCTGTGACGTCATGCCAACGTCATGCTGACGCAATAATTCCTTTCTGGAATTTAAGTAAATCTTAAATGATTTAATAATTCCAGAATATATTCTAAACTTCAATAAATCATAGAAAATTAACCGTAACTCCAAATTAAATAAATTATATATGAAAAATTATCAAAAAAATTCAAGGAATCCATCTGTACCATTTTCATGCATGTTAGAACAACTTATAGCTGCTGTTTAGCACAAATCAATTAAATGGCATTTGAATAATCACATATGGAGTTTGAATTTGAATCTTGTATTCAAACCAACTTCATTTAATCTGTTGCTAGTTGCATTAGCCCAAAACACATTCATTTTGCCATGTCATGATCATGCAGCATATTGTGCATTGCATTGATTGTGTTCCCTTCTGTGTTGCCGGTATTTGTCCCCTCTTGATAGACGTGATACCGACGATGTGATCGATGACACCGATGAAGAGCTATATTATCTTCAGAAGTGCCAGGCAAGCAAAACCCCCTTGTTCATTCCGATACAATCCCACTCTCTCGCTCCTGCTCTCTTTTACTGCATTAGGACAATAACGATTCATCTGTTACTTGCTGCGGTAGCTGAACCCCTTTTTCCTTTGCATGACCTGTCATTGCCACAGTAAATAGATGAAACCCACTAGCATGAGTAGGAGTTGTTTGAGCCCTGTTGTGCCTACTCATTCATGCTTGTTTGTCATGCCTGCTACTGCTTAGAGTTGTGTCAGGTCTGATTCATCGGGGATGAATCAGAGGCGTGTGAACATGTCCTACTGTGTGTGAGCTAAGTGTGTGAACACGATTTGGTAAAGGTAGCGGTGAGAGGCCATGTAGGAGTACATGGTGGGTTGTCTCATTGCAGCCGTCCTCAGGAACTGAGTTCTGTGTTTGTGATCCATGATTCAGCTACTACCACGCATTTGGCCCGAAACCAATGGACCCTCTCGGCTTCTTGATCACCCTTGTCCTCTGTCCAGGAGTTGCAAGTAGTTTCTGGTGTTTGTAGTATGCTGGAGGCCGTGCGCAACGCTGACCGTAGGGGTGGGCTGTGATGCGGTAGGCACGTGGCCGGGTAAACCGGGCGCCCGTTTGGTGTCACGGAACCCTGTACATATCGTTTGGGGCTGTGAGCGAAACTCCGGCCGGATCTCCTCATGGATGGAACCCGAATAGGCAATAAACCTGGACTAGAGACTTGAGTGTTTAGGCAGGCCGTGGCCGACACCCACGTTGGGCTTCCGCTTGAAGGTTGCCGAGTACATGTCGTGTAAACGGCGGTAAGTGGTGAGAGCGTGTGTGAAGAAGTACACCCCTGCAGGGTTAACATGATCTATTCGAATAGCCGTGTCCGCGGTAAAGGACTTCTGGATTGCTTATATCAGTTCATAGACAAGTGAAAGTGGATACTCTAAAATACGCAAGATAAGCGTGAGTGCTATGGATGGCGCTCTCGTAGGAAGACGGGAGCGGATCCATAGTGGTGTATTGATATGGGGAATATGTGGACTCGTGTGCGCCACCTCAAAGAGTTACATTGCAGTCGTAGTTCAGGATAGCCACCGAGTCAAAGCTGGCTTGCTGCAGTTAAACCCCACCACCCCCTTTGTTGATAATGATGCATATGTAGTTAGTTCTGATGTAAGTCTTGCTGGGTACATTTGTACTCACGTTTGCCTATTTTATGTTTTTGCAGAGAGACTTCGGTCTCACTAGTAGTTTCGCGTGGACTTCGACGTTTAGCTTGTTACCTCAGCTACGATCTTGTGCCCCGGCAGGATCTGGTAGATAGTCAGGCTTCTCAGCCTTTTTCAGTTATAGATGTCTGTACCCAGACATGATAGCTTCCGTTTGTGCTTGATTTGTATGCTCTGAATGTTGGGTCATGAGACCCCTGTTTGTAATATCTCGCTCCTCGGAGCCTATTGAATAAATACTTGAGTCGTAGAGTCATGTTTTGATGCCATGTTGTGTTTGCACATATCGAGCATATTGTGTGTATGTTATTGAAATGCTTGGTATGTGTGGGATCTGACTATCTAGTTGTTTATCCTTAGTAGCCTCTCTTACCGGGAAATGTCTCCTAGTGTTTCCACCGAGCCATGGTAGCTTGCTACTGCTCCGGAACACTTAGGCTGGCCGGCATGTGTCCTTCTTCGTTCCTGTGTCTGTCCCTTTGGGGAAATGTCACGCGATGAATACCGGAGTCCTGCTAGCCCGCTACAGCCCGGTTCACCGGAGTTCTGCTAGCCCAGTGCTACAGCCTGGATTCACTCGCTGATGACCGACACGTTCGATGCTGGGTCATGGATGCCTGTCCCTGTAAGTCTGTGCCACTTTGGGTTTACGACTAGCCATGTCAGCCCGGGCTCCTTATCATATGGATGCTAGCGACACTGTCATATACGTGTGCCAAAAGGCGCAAACGGTCCCGGGCAAAGGTAAGGCGACACCCGTGGAATACCGTGCGTGAGGCCGCAAAGTGATACGAGGTGTTACATGCTAGATCGATGTGGCATTGAGTCGGGGTCCTGACATCCACCGTCCTGGTGCTCTCGGCGCGGCCTGGTCAACGTGGTCAACGACCGACATGCATCTGAAGTGGACTTTACGTGGAGAGGCCGACAGCTGGGTCCACGGCCGCATGCAAGGAAATGCCCCCTTATTACGCGCAAAATAATGATTCCTCCACCTGACATCAGGGACCCACCGAAAGGGCCTTTGTATTTTGCAAAAAAACATTACCGTCGCTGATAGCTCGGACCCACCAGCTATATCTTCACACGCAAGGAAGTGCCTTCTTATTACGCACAAAAAAATGAATACTCCCCCTGTTAGCTAGGACCAAGTATAGTGGCAGGCTGACTTGTGGGCCTACTAAGTTGACGGGTACGGAGTGCTTTGTCAACTTAGTCAATATGCATGATTCTAGCTCCAGTGACCGTACGATGTCCATTCAACGGCCGTAGTGCTTCTTCAACCTCTGATCTTGTTGCTCCAGCCGCCCAAACCAGCGCCGGTCGTGCCTCGTGCTCCTGCCTCCCGTGGCTGGCTGCGATGCGGCGGAGGCCTCACCACCCCGTACTACTCCCACTGCTGGCCAGGCCATCCCTCTACTCACCCACACCCCCTGTTATTCTGCGGGAACGACAGCCTCACACCGCAGTGAACCAGTGAACCCTCGTACTCCTCTACGCGTGGGCATCCACTACCGCGTCTTCCCCTTCCTAGGCCTCGCTGTCGTCCACTGCCCTGGTGCTCTCGGCGCGGCGTGGTCGACGTGGTCAAGGAACGGCTTCCATCGAACATGGACTGTACGTGGAGAGGCTGATAGCTGGGTCCACGGCCGCAGCAAGGAAGTGCCTCCTTATTACGTGCGAAATAATTATTCCTCCACCTGACAGCGGGGACCCACCGGACAGGCCACCGTATTTCGCCCCCCTGGCTGCTGGGACCCACCAGCTAAATCTTCGCACGCAAGGAAGTGCCTGACAGTCGGGACCCACCTGGTCAAATCGTACGTAGCGTTGTCATGCTGGTCGCGAACGTGTACGTACATATATACTGGTGGATGTAGAGGTGCGCACGTGTCGTAGTAGAGGCGGCCATGGTGCAAGAAAGAAAATACGGCCACGTATGTGTACATACGGGCGGGGTCTCGAACGCCTACTCGCGCATACATACGGCCAGGGCTCGTGTACATGGCTGGGTCGGAACGAAGAAACATCGCCGTCGTCGTGTTCATGGGGAGGCAACGAAATGCGTTGTGTTCATGGGGAGGCAACGGAATGCGTCGTGTTCATGGGAGGCAACGGAATGCATCGTGTTCATCGGGAGGGCTTGGACGGAACAGGCGATGGAAACGAGGCATGGCGTACCGCAGAACGGAGGAAACGGCCTTGTGTTCGACCGGCCACGTTCGAAATGGGATCCTGTACATCAGGAGGGGTGTGGCGTACCACAAAACGGAGGAAACAGACCTCATACGGTCGAAACAGGGATCCTGTTCATCGGGAGGGATGTGGCGTACCGCAAAACGGACGAAACGGACTTGTGTTGGAGCGCTACGGTCGAAACGGGGGTCCTGTTCATCGGGAGGGGTGTAGCGTACCGCAAAACGGGACTCCACGGGATACTGTTCATCTCCACCATTGACCCCCTCCAGCCTCCACGAGCTACTGTTCATCCACCGTCGACCTCCTCTAGCCTCCACCTACGACTGTTCATCCACGGGCTCCTGTTCATCCAGCCTCCACCGCGCGCTACTCCACCGGCTACTGTTCAACCAGCCCTCTCCACGGGCTCCTGTTCAACCACCCCTTCACGGGATACTATTCATCCTGCCCTCCACCATCTACTGTTCATCCTGCCCTCCACGGGGTGGTCCTGTTCATCCAGCCCTCCACGGGGTCCTGTTCATCCAGCCCCAACCGGCTCGATCGATCGGGGTCCTGTTCATCCAGAGGCAACACCATGGGGTCCTATTCATCCACCCCCACCGAGAACTGTTCATCCAACCCCCCCCCCCCCGCAACACTCACTGTTCATCCAGAGGCAGCATCGATCGGCTTCAGTTAGCAGCAGTAGTGAAGGAATCACTCGATCGGGTTCAGTTAACAGCCATCGATCAATCGCTCGGGTTCAGTAACGCATAGCCTGCAGTGCAATCGCTCGGGTTTAGTTAGAGCCCAATGCCTCGCTCGGGTTCAGTTAGAGCCAACGCCTCGCACACACGTGCGTACGTCTACGAGAGAAGCGCGCATCGCTCGACCCCCGACCTCCCACCATAACCGGGAACTCCCTGAAATTTTCCTCGCCCTCGCTTCTACCACGGTTTTTTCCGTCATGGACGGCCCAAAGAATGTCATGCAGCTGCGTCTCCGGCTCGCCAAGGACGAAAAGCCCATTTTCTATCATGAATTTTTGTCATAGAAGTAGGAGCCCACCACATCTATGATGATACCGGGTTTTGTCACAATTATCGTCATAGAAGTGTCATATGTATGACAGAAAAAAAATTCGTTCGGCCCAAAATGTCACGGATGTGTCTTTTTTTTGTAGTGCTCGCGACCAAGCTCAACATCAACAAGCAACCCATGGTATTCCACATTAGAGATCTTGTGTGGCTACACCTTCGCAAGGACTGCTTCCCCAATGAACACAAGTCCAAGCTTCTACCTAGAGCCGATGGACCCTTCAAGGTGCTCTAATACTACAACAACAACGCCTACAAGATAGACATCCCACGCGACAAGTACAACGTGAGAAATATCTTCAACGTCAAGGACCTCTCTCCCTACAATGGTATGAGGATTTCGATCCAATGTCGGATCTTTCACAAGGGTGGGAGATGATGCAGAGCATCCCAAGCTCATCCCCATGGACCTATCATCGTCTCACCAAGTGCCAAGTGGACCCATGACATGAGCACATGCAAGAGCTCTCGAAACTGAGGTGACATATCCCCTCTCGCAAATCCTCTTAGAAACACATGAGACATGGATACTACCTCAAACAGAGACACTTTGTATACTTAGGTACCAAGGAGTTAGCCATGGAGAAGCTAAGGAGCAAGGTGAATCGGAGGAGGAAGAAGAATGCGAAGACAGAGAAGAGAAAGGGCAGGACAGAAGATGCCTGGATGATCCGGACCACCGTTCGAATGATCTGACCCCAGTAGGATGATCCGGACCCCGACCCGGATGATCTGGCTATAGCGCCCAAGTCTACAATAGGCCTCCATACGAAGCCGGATGGTACATACCTACTCCCAGATCATCCGGACTCTCCTGGACGTCCGGGCCATCTCCCGGTCATCTGGACCCCCCCCCCCCCCCTCGACGGCTGCGACACATCCAGACGATCCAGATGGCCGCCTGGATCATCCAGACCCTTGACACCCGGATCATCCGGGCCACCATCCGGATCATCCGGACCACCACCTGCATGTGCGTTTTGGGCCGAAGCCCATGTACCCTTTCGTCCCCCTAGCCTATATAAATGCCTCCACCTCCACTTTTCTAGGGTTAGCAATGGATTAGCTCATTTTAGAGATAGAGCTTTGTTCATCCACTTGATACATACTCCATTGGAGACCGAGGCCTTCGTGGAGAAGATCCCAAGTGGATTCAAGACCCCTCAAGGGAAGATCCCCTCGTGGCTTCAAGACCCCGTCTCTAGATCGGGAAGAACTACCACCTCTTGTATCATCCTTTGTTGCATTTGAATCTTGTATCACTCTTTGTGTTCATGGATCTAGCACATGTGTGATTGTTCTCATTGATTTGAGTGTTTCCCCTTGTGTGTTCTTCGTAGGATCTCCTCCATGTCGTGAAAGATCCGCCCTAGGGTTTTCACCCTACATCAGGTGGGGTGTGCGTCGTTGACACGTCTCCATTGTATCTATAATTTTTGATTGATTCATGTCAATATTCTACAGCTTTCATATACTTTTGACAACTTTTTATATTATTTTTGGGGCTAACATATTGATCCAGTGCCCAGTGACAGTTCCTGTTTGTTGCATGTTTTTTGTTTCACAGAATATTCATATCAAATGGAGTCCAAACATAATAAAAACTTACGAGATTTTTCTTGGAATATATGTGATTTTTGGGAAAAATAATCAACGAGAGACAATGCCCGAGGGGCCCATGAGCCCTAGGGGCGCGCCTGGGAGGCTTGTGGCCACCCCGTAAGGTGGTTGGTGCACTTCTTCGGCCGCAAGAAAGATATATCCGGATAGCAATCATGTTAAAATTTCAGCCCAATCGGAGTTATGGATCTCCGAGAATTGAAGAAACGGTGAAAGGCCGGAAAACAGGAACACAGAAACAAAAGGAAATAGAGAGAGATCCAATCTCACAGGGGCTCTTGCCCCTCCACCGCCATGGAGGCCATGGACCAGAGGGGAAACCCTCCTCCCATCTAGGGGGGTCAAGGAAGAAGAAGAATGAGGGGGGCTCTCTCCCCCTCTCTCCCGGTGGCACTGGAATGCCGAGGGGGCCATCATCGTGACGACGATCTACACCAACAACTTCGTCGTCGTCATCACCAACTCTCTCCTCCTCTATGCAGTAGTGTAACACCTCTTCTCCCCGTTATAATCTCTACTTAAACATGGTGTTGAATGCTATATATTATTTCCCAGTGATGTATGGCTATCCTATGATGTTTGAGTAGATTCGTTTTGTCCTATGGGTTTATTGATGATCATGATTGGTTTGAGTTGTATGTTTTATCATTGGTGTTGTACTATGGTGCTCTCCGTGTCGCGCAAGCATGAGGGATCCCCTTTGTAGGGTTTGTAATATGTTCATGATTCTCTTATGGTGGGTGGCGTGAGTGATAGAAGCACAAACCCAAGTAAGTAGGTTGTTTGCGTATGGGAGTAAAGAGGACTTGATACCTTATAATGCTATGGTTGGGTTTTACCTTAATGATCTTTAGTAGTTGTGGATGCTTGCTAGAGTTCCAATCATTAGTGCATATGATCCAAGTAGAGGAAGTATGTTAGCTTATGCCTCTCCCTCATATAAAATTGCAATAATAATTACCGGTCTAGTTATCGATTGCCTAGGGACAAATAACTTTCTTGTGACAAAAAGCTCTCTACTAAAACTAACTTAGTTGTTTATTTATGTAAGCAGCCCCTAGCTTTTATTTATGTGTTCTTTATTATCTTGCAAACCTATCCTGTCACACCTACAAAGTACTTCTAGTTTCATACTTGTTCTAGGTAAAACAAATGTAAAGCATGCGTAGAGTTGTCTCGGTGGTCAATAGAACTTGAAGGAATATTTGTTCTACCTTTAGCTCCTTGTTGGGTTCGATGCTCTTACTTATCGAGAAAGGCTACAATTGATCCCCTATACTTGTGTGTTATCAAGACATTTTTCTAGCGTCGTTGCCGGCGAGCAACAGCGTGGGGTGAATATTCTCGTGTGTGCTTGTTTGCTTTATCACTACGTAGATTTTATTTTTTGTTCTAAGGTGTTCTCTATCTTTAGTTATGGATATGGAACATGAAATACAAAAAATATTAGGTGTACATGCAACTCATGGATATTGGGAACCTCCTAAAACCCTCAATGCTCGTTACATGAAAAATATTAAACACTACTTTAATAATCCTGAGAAAACCATGTTAAACTTGATAATGGGAGACACGTTGGATCAACATGAATACTTTAGGGATTATTGCTTGACTCAAAAAGGGAAACTCTTATGGGATCAAATTGAAATGTTGCATTGGTATGCCTGAGATATGATTATACTTGTTGCTCTAGGATGAAGGCTCCACACCTTCCCTTTTCATGTAAATTTAATGATAATGAAACCTTGGTTTCTTATGCTAATTGTATATATGACTACTATGATGTGCAACGAATAGAAGAATTTGTTGCTTTTAAGGCTGCTTATGAAATTGAATCTTTGTTTGAAAAGTGTGAAAATTATGATGATGCTGTTTACAGACCTAAAAATTATGCTATACTTAAATATTGCTATGAGAATTATGAATATAATGCTGATATTAAAGAGTTTATTGAGAAAGTCTCCACTGTCCAAGAAGAGACTAATATTTTGCAAGAATCTATGGAAGAAGAAATTGAGGATACTGTGAGCTCATTGGATGAAAAAGATGAGGAAGAGAGCGAAGAACAAAAGGAGGAAGAGCGGATTAGCTACCCATGCCCACCTTCTAATGAGAGTAACTCTTGAACTCATACATTGTTTAATTTCCCTGTGTCCTTATCGAAGGATGAATGCTATGATCCCTTGGATTCATTTGAAATGTCCCTTTTTGATGAAATTGATTCTTGCTATGCTTGTGGCCATGATGCCAGTATGAATTATGCTTACGGAGATGAACTTTCTATAGTTCCTTATGTTAAGAATGAAATTGTTGCTATTGCGACCCACACATGATAGTCTTATTATATTTTTGAATTCTCCCAACTACACTATATCGGAGAAGTTTGCACTTATTAAGGATTATATTGATGGTTGCGTTTTACTACTACAGATGATGATTTTGATAGATGTGATACACATGTGCTTGTTGCTCCTACTTCCAGTTATTATGAGAGAGGAACCACATCTCCGCCTCTCTATGTTTCCAATACGACGAAATTGCAAGACACTATTTATACTATGCATTGGCCTTTACTTTGTGTGCATGAATTATTCTTTTATGACATGCCAATGCATAGGAAGAGAGTTAGAATTCGTTGTTGCATGATATGTATTACATTGTGCTAGTACTAAAATACAAATCATTGTTAATTAAAATTGGCTTTGATATACCTTGGGATCCGAGTGGATCCATTACTTCAGCACTAAATGCCTAGCTTAATGTCTTTAAAGAAAGCGCTGCCAGGGAGACAACCCGGAAGTTTTAGAGATTCATTTTATTCTGTTGTGTGCTTTTATAAAGTTTTTAAAAAATAGGGGGACCTAAAACTTTTCAAAAAGAAAAGAGGAAGTGAGAAAGAGGAGCATTGTTAAACTGGGAGCTAGCCATGAACTTTGTTCATGCCCACGGAAACTTTGTGAACCTTGATTACAAAAACTTTTAAACAAAAATAATTACACCCTTGTACAAATCCATTGTATGATGAAAATAATGTGCCAAGATTTGCCTTTAGGATGATTAGATTGCTTGTTTGGTTTGTGAAATGCAAAAACATAAACTTTGGTTGTAGTGCGTGAATTTACATTTTTTACCGAACGTGAAAAATTCTGAAATTTCTACACGGTACTGCTATAAAAATTGTTCATTTTTTCCTAGTGTTTCAGAATTTTTGGACTTACAGAAGGATGGTCAATGTTCAGATTGCTACAGACTGTCCTGTTTTTGACAGATTCTGTTTTTAATGCATTGTTTTGCGTGTTTTGATGAATCTATGGATTGTATCGGTGATATTAACCATGGTGAAGTTAAAGTACAATAGTTATACTACAAAAATAAAATATGAATGGGTTTGCAACAGTACTTAAAAGTAGTGATTTGCTTTATTATACTAACGGATCTTACGAGGGGTTTGTTAAGTTTTGTGTGATTGAAGTTTTCAAGTTTTGGGTGAGATCACGATGGATGAAGGAATAAGGAGTGGCAAGCCTAAGCTTGGGCATGCCTGAGGCACCCCAAGGTAATATTCAAGGACTCCCAAGCAACTAAGCTTGGGGATGCCACGGAAGGCATCCCCTCTTTCTTCTAACGACCATCGGTAATTTTACTTGGAGCTATATTTTTATTCATCACATGATATGCGTAAATTCTTGGAGCGTTGTGTGCCTTTTATTTTTCTTTTAGTAATTCATCATGCTAGTATGAGATAGCCCTTGCTTGATTTATAGAATGCTTCATGCATTTCACTTATATCTTTTGAGTATGGCTTTATAGAATGCTTCATGTGCTTCGCTTATATCATTTGAAGTTTGGATTACCTGTTTCTCTACACATAGAAAATTGATATTTGTAGAATGATCTTTTGCTTCACTTATATTTTTTAGAGCATGCGCAAATCTTTTGTAGAAATAATTAAACTCTCTTGCTTCACTTATATCTATTTAGAGAGTTAACAGGAATTGGTCATTCACATGGTTAGTCGTAAAATCCTACATAAAACTTGTAGATCACTGAATATGATATATTTGATTCCTTGCAATAGTTTTGTGATATAAAGATGGTGATATTAGAGGCATGCTAGTGAGTAATTGTGGATTGGTAGAAATACTTGTGTTAAGGTTTGTGATTCCCGAAGCATGAACGTATGGTGAACCGTTATGTGATGAAGTCGGAGCATGATTTATTTTTTGATTGTCTTCCTTATGAGTGGCGGTCGGGGATGAGCGATGGTATTTTCCTACCAATCTATCCTCCTAGGGGCATGTGTATTAGTACTTTGCTTCGATGGCTAATAAATTTTTGCAATAAGTATGTGAGTTCTTTATGACTAATGTTGAGTCCATGGAATATACACACTCTCACCCATCCACCATTGCTAGCCTCTCTAGTACCGCACAACTTTCGTCGATGCATTAAACCCACCATATTCCCTTCCTTAAAACAGCCACCATATATACCTACTGATACATCTCCAACGTATCTATAATTTATAAAGTATTCATGTCGTTATATTATCATTCTTGGATGTTTTACAATAATTTTATAGCAACTTTATACCATTTTTTGGGACTAACCTATTGACCCAGTGCCTAGTGCAAGTTGCTATTTTTGCTTATTTTTTACATCGCAGAAAATCAATATCAAACGGAGTCCAAACACCACGAAACCTTACGGAGATTTTTTTGGACCAGAAGGAACCCATTGGGCTAGAGCTGCACCTAGGGGGTGCCCTGAGGTGGGCACAACCCACCTGGGCGCGCCAGGGCCCCCTGGCGCGCCCAGGTGGGTTGTGCCCACCTCGGTGGCCTCCCGCACCCCCTCTTTCCACTATAAATTCCCAAATATTCTGAAACCCTTCGGGGTTAACCTAGATCAGAAGTTTCGCTGGCGCAGGGCTCCATAGCCACCGAAAACCAATCTAGACCCGTTTTGGTACCGTACCGGAGGGGGGGGGAATCATCTCCGGTGGCCATCTTCATCATCCCGGCAACAACCACGATGAGGAGGGAGTAGTCCACCCTCGGGGCTGAGGTTTTGTACCAGTAGCTACGTGTTTTATCTCTCTCTCTCTCTCTCTCTCTAGTGATCTATATCATGGGCTTTGTTAATATGGTCAGATCATATGATGTTTTTCCCCTCTCTATCTTGTTGTGATGAATTGAGTTTTTCCCTTTGAGATCTCGTTGTTATCGGATTGAATACTTTTATGGATTTGAGAGCACTTGATATATGTCTTGCAATTGAATACTCCCGGTGACAATGGGGTATCATATTGATTCACTCGATATATGTTTTGGCACTCAACTTGCGGATTCTCGCGGTGACATTGGGGTAATCTATGCATCGGGGTTGATGCACGTTCTTGTCCTTGTTTCTCCGGTAGAAATCTTGGGGCACTCTTGTAGTTCTTAATGTGGATTGAGTATTATGAATATGAATATGCTTTGGTGTTATTCTAGTATGAACTCTAGGATAGATCGAACGGAAAATATACATTTGCGTTATTTTAGTACGAACTCTTGAATAGATCAAACAGAAAGAATAGCTTTGAGGTGGTTTAGTACCCAACAAACAATTCCTACCTTTTGTTCTCCGCTAATCGGAACCCGAGAGTAATTCTTCGTTACACTTTGAGGGATAATCATATGATCCAACTATGTTAGCACTGTTGGGAGATTGCACTAGCCAAAGTACGGACCCTAGGCCTTGTTTTTAAGCATTGAAACACTGTTTTTGTACCTGTTTACTATTTTCTACCTTGCTGTTTTTATTTATTCAGATTATAAAAATATATGTCTACCATCAATATTACACTTTTATCACCATCTCTTCACCGAACTAGTGCACCTATACAATTTTCCATTGTATTGGGTGTGTTCGAGACACAAGAGATTTCTTGTATTTAGTTGCAGGGTCATTTGAGAGAGACCATCTTCATCCTACACCTCTCACTGATTGATAAACCTTAGGTCATCCACTTGACGGAAAATTGCTATTGTCCTACAAAACTCCGCGCTTGGAGCCCAACACGTGTCTACAAGAATAAAGTTGCATAGTAGACATCAAGCTCTTTTTTGGCGCCGTTGCCGGGGAGGTGAGTGCTTGAAGGCATATCTTTAGATATTGCAATTGAATCTTTTAGTTTCTTGTTTTATCACTAGTTTGGTTTATAAAAAGAAAACTACAAAAAATGGAATTTAGGTTGCATCCTATTATTGATCATCTTTATAATATCTTTCTTGAAAATGATGGTTTGGAAAATTGTACTCAATTGTTAGAAGAAGAAGACAATAAAATGCTTGGCACAAAATATTTGAATGATGATCATGATTGCAATGTTGTTAGTATGAATTATTTCAATATTGATGATGCTAATGATATGCAAAGACATAAGCTTGGGGATGTTATGTTTGATGAAGATGATATTTTTAGTCCCCCAAGATTTGATGTGCAAATTTGTTATAGTGATTGCATGCCTCCTATTTATGATGATTATATTGATGAAAGTGGAATTGGAGAGGTCATGTCTTTATTTAATGTTGAATCCACCATTTTGGATGAGGCTTCAATTGACTATGATAACAAAGTTGCTATCTATGATGATTATGGTTATGACATGTATCCTATAAAGAATAATGATAACCATGAAACTTTTAAACATTCTTTTCATGATAGTTATTTTGTTGAGTTTGCTCCCACTACTATTGATGAGAAGAAATTTTCTTATGTGGAGAGTGAGAAAATTTCTATGCTTCATGTGATGGTTATATTTTTGAATTTATTCATGATGATACTGAAAATTATTACAAGGGAGGCACTTATGCTTGTATAAATTGCAATAATATCAAGTTTCCTCTCTATGTGTTGAAAATCTTGAAGTTTTGCTAGTTTTGCCTTCCTATGCTAGTTGATTCTTGTTCCCATAAATTGTTTGCTCACAAAATCCCTATGCATAGGAAGTGTGTTAGACTTAAATGTGCTAGTCATATGCTTCATGATGTTCTCTTCATGTTTCAATTCTTATCTTTTATGCGAGCATCATCGAAGTCATCATGCCTAGCTTAAAAGGCATAAAAGAAAATCACTTGTTAGGAGACAACCTATCACTTGTTGGGAGACAACCTAACACTTTTACCTACTGTTTTTGTGTGTTCACATGCTTATGCTACTGTATTAATCATGTTTATTGCTTTTGTTTCAATAAAGTGCCAAGTAAAGCCTTTAGGATCTTGTTGGGTGATAGTTGCTTTGATCTTGCTGAAAAACAGAAACTTTTGCGCTCACGAAAATAATTCTAGTTTTTAACAGATGAGTGATATTGAGTTGATTCTTTTTGCAGAAGATTAATATAGAAATTTCTCAGGTTTTCCTAATTTTTCAGAATTTTTGGAGTAGCATAAGTATGGTTTGAGTACAGATTTACATAGACTGTTCTGTTTTTGACAGATCCTGTTTTCAATGCTTAGTTTGCTTGTTTTCTAGTTTCTATGGATTATATTTCTCAATATAAATTGTAGAAATGATATTCTACAGTAGGACTTGTGTGAGAACAATTATGAATCTTGTCTTTGGCAGTAACAAAAGTGGAATGGCTTGCTCTTTACCATACTAACCTATCTCACAAAGTTCTGTTAAGTTTTGTGTGATTGAAGTTTTCAAGTTTTGGGTGAGATGTCGATATGAGGAGAATAAGGAGTGACAAGAACCTAAGCATGGGGATGCCCAAGGCACTCCAAGGTAATATTCAAGGAAGATCCAAGCAACTAAGCTTGGGGATGCCCCAGAAGGCATCCCCTCTTTCGTCTCCAACATTATCGGTAACCTCACTTGGAGCTATATTTTCATTCGTCACGTGATATGTGTTTTCCTTGGAGCATCAATTTACTTTGTTAGGATTTTCTTGATGTTATTTATAATAATGTTTTGCATATTTTATTTCAATAAAAGTGGCAATGATAGTCTTTGCCGTGCTTATTTTGCAAGTATACTTGTTGCTGTTTGAAAACAGAAAGTTTACCGCCGTTGCAAAAATTACCTAGAAAAGTCAGAATGTGATAAAATGTTGAAACTTTTTGCAAATTGATCTATGATAAATTTTCTACAGTGTGGTAAACTTTCATAATGTTTGGAGTTGAATAAGTATTGATACTCTTGCATTCTTTACAGACTGTACTGTTTTGGCAGATTGCTGTTATGTTTGCATTGTTTGCATATGTTTGCTTGTTTAATGATCTTGTTTGAGGATAGGAGTATTAAATATGCAGAGGCATTTAGTATGCAATGTTGAATAATAATTTTAGCGATTTGCTACAGCAGATTATGATAAGGTTTTTGCATTGGTTTATACTAACTTATCTCACGAGTTCTTGTTGAGTTTTGTGTGGATGAAGCTTTTGAGATTTAGGAAAACCGTGATATGAGAACAATTAAGGAGACACAAAAGCTCAAGCTTGGGGATGCCCAGGGCACCCCAAGATAATATTTCAAGAAGTCTCAAGCATCTAAGCTTGGGGATGCCCCGGTAGGCATCCCACCTTTTTGCTTCAACAATTATCGGTTAGTATCCATTGAGCCTAAGTTTTTGCTTCTTCACATGATGTGTGATATCCTTGGATTGTCATTTTATTTTTGTTTTGCTTGCTGTTTTAATAAAATACTTAGATTTGACAGTTTTAAATAGGATAGAGTCCACACATAGCTATCTATCAACTTAACTACTCATTTGATCTTCACTTATATCTTTTTGGAGTAGCTTGTCATTTACTCTTGTGCTTCACTTATATCCTATGAGTAAATTGTGGAATAAATTGAATGTAATGAAGTTGAAATAATATCATGCCTAGTGGTAGCTTCACATTGGGTTTATAAAGTGAAATATTTTGAGGCTTGACAATCACAATATTGGTCATACAAGCAATTCATGAATAATTAGTATAATGAAGAGAAATTTCACATGCAAATACACTATCATGGGAATCTTTTGTGATTGTGAGCCCCCGTCAAAATATTATATGCCAAAATTGTTGACGTTGGACAAGGAAGACAATGTAATGATTTATGTTTGTTCATATTCACATAGAAGTTATATTGTCATAGATCCTTCAACATGTGGTGCTTGCCCCCCATCTTTTCTAGCCAAAAATTCTGCACCAAGTAGAGATACTACTAGTGCATCGAAAACCCCTTAAACCCAAATCTTATTTTCAAGAGTCCACTATATCTACCTATATGCGGTATTCTTTTGCCATTCTAAGCAAATTTGTATGTGCCATATCTAATATTCAAAATAAATTTCTATTTTTTGTGCTCATACCGCTCGCGAGGCGGTGAGGGGTGGCCAATATTTTCCATGCTAGATGTGTTATTCTCACGATGAGTGTTCATTCACTTGTCATTGCACGAGAGTAAGTCAAAGATATTAGGGATGCACAGTCCCGAAATGAAAAATGAATTTACTTTATGTTGTCAAATAATAAATTCCTTGGAAAGTGTTAGTATGGAGGGCGGCCGTGGATAGGGTTAGCCATGGAAAGTGAAAGTATGGTGGAAAAAGGAAAAACTTTATTTTTTGTTTGGGAACCGCCTATGATATATCTAGCATGGAAAGTGTTGGGAGCTCTAAGTCGTTTTCGTTGGTGGGAAAAGTATGCCTCTCAAAATGTTTTTATCTGTCAATTTTCACTCTGAGCTCTAGCACCTCTACAAATCCCTACTTCCCTCCATGAAGGGCCTATCTTTTACTTTTATGTATTTACTTTTATGCAAAGAGTCAAAGTATTCCTCTCTATTCCTTTTTATTTTATATTTTGGTAAGAATCATGTGGTGAGGAAAGATCTAGGCACATATGTCCAGTTGAATATGGGTAGCATGAGTTATTATTGTTTACATCACCCTTGAGGTGAATACGTTGGGAGGCAAAACAATAAGCCCCTATATTTCTATGTGTCCGGTTGAAACATTTTGCTCATGTGTACAAGGTGAGTGTTAGCAATCATAGAAGACTATATGATGGTTGAGTATGTGGAGCTCTTACTTAAACTCCATTGAATAAGTTGGATTGCAATTGCTTGGTGACTAAGAACATAGGTTGTTGGGTTTCAAGAGAATTCATTGTTTGAACCTTAACATGTGAATTGGTTGCCAATATAACATGAGAAGTTTAATAAGAAAGAATTGTTGCTATGATGCTAGGAAAAGTGATTGAAATTATCATTGACCAAACTTATGCAGTTTGCTAGCATTCACACTTCATAAATTATTTCTTTTATCATTTACCTACTGGAGGACGAGTAGGAATTAAGCTTGGGGATGCTGGTACGTCTCCAATGTATCTATAATTTATGAAGTATTTGAAGGAAATATGCCCTAGAGGTAATAATAAAATTGTTATTTATATTTCCTTATATCATGATAAATGTTTACTATTCATGCTAGAATTGTATTAACCGGGAACTTAGTGCATGTGTGAATACATAGACAAACAGAGTGTCACTAGTATGCCTCTACTTAACTAGCTCGTTGAATCAATGATGGTTATGTTTTCTGACCATAGACATGAGTTGTCATTTGATTAACGGTATCACATCATTAGAGAATGATGTGATTGACTTGACCCATCTGTTAGCTTAGCACGATGATCATTTAGTTTGTTGATATTACTTTCTCCATAACTTATACATGTTCCTATGACTATGAGATCATGCAACTCCCGAATACCGGAGGAACACTTAGTGCTATCAAACGTCACAACGTAACTGGGTGACTATAAATATGCTCTACAGGTGTCTCCGATGGTGTTTGTTGAGTTGGCAAAGATCGAGATTAGGATTTGTCACTCTGAGTATCGGAGAGGTATCTCTGGGCCCTCTTGGTAATGCACATCACTATAAGCCTTGCAAGCAATGTGACTAATGAGTTAGTTGCGGGATGATGCAATACAAAACGAGTAAAGAGACTTGTCGATAACGAGATTGAACTAGGTATTGAGATATTGATGATCAAATCTCGGGCAAGTAACATACCGATGACAAAGGGAACAACGTATGTTGTTATGCGATTTGACTGATAAAGATCTTCATAGAATATGTGGGAGCCAATATGAACATCAAGGTTCCGCTATTGGTTATTGAGCGGAGATGTGTCTCGGTCATTTCTACATAGTTCTCGAACCCGTAGGGTCCGCACGCTTAACGTTCGGTGACAATCGGTATTATGAGTTTATGTCTTTTGATGTACCGAAGGTAGTTCAAAGTCCCGGATATGATCACAGACATGACGAGGATTCTCAAAATGGTCGAGACATAAAGATTGATATATTGGACGACTATATTCGGACACCAGAAGTGTTCCGGGTGATTTCGGAGAAAACCGGAGTGCCGGAGGGTTACCAGAACCCCTCGAGGAAAGATTGGGCCTACATGGGCCATAGGGAAGAGGGGAGGCAGCCCACAAGGGGCAGCCACGCCCCCTCCCTATAGGGAGTCCAAATTGGACTAGGGAGGGGGGCGCGCCCCCCTTTCCTTCTCCTCTTTCTCTCCTTTCCCTCTTTCCCCTTCTCTTCCTAGTAGGACCAGGAAAGGAGGAATCCTACTCCTACTAGGAGGAGGATTCCTCCTCCCTTGGCGCGCCCCTAGGGCCGGCCTCCCTCCCTCCTTGCTCCTTTATATACGGGGGCAGGGGGCACCCTAGGACACACAAGTTGATTGCTTTTAGCCGTGTGTGGTGCCCCCCTCCACCATAATCCACCTCAGTCATATCGTAGTAGTGCTTAGGTGAAGCCCTACGCCGGTAGCTTCATCATCACCGTCATCATGCCATCGAGCTGACGAAGCTCTCCCTCGACACTCAGCTGGATCAAGAGTTCGTGGGACATCACCGAGCTGAACGTGTGCAAATCACAGAGGTGACATACTTTCGGTGCTAGGATCGGTTGGATCGTGAAGACGTTCGACTACATCAACCGTGTTGTCATAACGCTTCCGCTTACGGTCTACTATGGTACGTTGACAACACTCTTCCCTCTCGTTGCTATGCATCACCATGATAGATCTTGCGTGTGCATAGGATTTTTTTTGAAATTACTGCGTTTGCCAACAGTGGCATCCGAGCCAGGTCTATGCGTAGATGTTATATGCACAAGTAGAACACAAAGGAGTTGTGGGTGTGGGTATATATATATATTGCTTGTCGTCACTAGTTGATTCTTGATTCAACGGTATTGTTGGATGAAGCGGCCTAGACTGACATTACGCGTACGCTTACACGAGACTGGTTGTACCGACGTGCTTCGCACACTGGTGGCTAGTGGGTGTCTGTTTCTCCAGCTTTAGTTGAATCAGATTCAATGAATAGGGTTCTTTCTGAAGATCAAAAATCAATCACTATACCGCTTTGTGGTTTTTGATGCATAGGTAAGAATGGTTCTTGCTCAGCCCATAGCAGCCATGTAAAACTTGCAACAACAAAGTAGAGGACGTCTAACTTGTTTTTGCAGGGCATGTTGTGATGTGATATGGTCAAGAAATGATGCTAAATTTTATTGTATGAGATGATCATGTTTTGTAACAGAGTTATTGGCAACTGGCAGGAGCCATATGGTTGTCGTTTTATTGTATGAAATGCAATCGCCATGTAATTGCTTCACTTTATCACTAAGCGGCAGCGATAGTCGTAGTAGCAATAGTTGGCGAGACGACAACGATGCTTCGATGGAGATCAAGGTGTCAAGCCGGTGACGATGGTGATCATGACGGTGCTTTGGAGATGGAGATCAAAGGCACAGGATGATGATGGCCATATCATATCACTTATATTGATTGCATGTGATGTTTATTCTTTATGCATCTTATTTTGCTTAGTTCGGCGGTAGCATTATAAGATGATCTCTCACTAAATTTCAAGGTACAAGTGTTCTCCCTGAGTATGCACCATATAGTTCGTCGTGCCGAGACACCACCTGATGATCGGGTGTGATAAGCTCTTTGTTCACATACAACGGGTGCAAGCCAGTTTTGCATACGCAGAATACTCGGGTTAAACTTGACGAGCCTAGCATATGCAGATATGGCCTCGGAACACTAAGACCAAAAGGTTGAGCGTGAATCATATAGTAGATATGATCAACATAGTGATGTTCACCATTGAAAACTACTCCATCTCACGTGATGATCGGACATGGTTTAGTTGATATGGATCACATGATCACTTAGATGATTAGAGAGATGCCTATCTAAGTGGGAGTTCTTAAGTAATTTGATTAATTGAACTTTAATTTATCATGAACTTAGTACCTGATAGTATTTTGTATGTCTATGTTGTTGTAGATAGATGGCCCGTGTTGTTGTTCCATTGAATTTTAATGCATTCCTAGAGAAATCTAAGTTGAAAGATAATGGTAGCCACTACACGGACTGGGTCCGTAACTTGAGGATTATCCTCATTGCTGTACAGAAGAATTATGTCCTGGAAGCACCGCTAGGTGACAAACCCGCTGCAGGAGCAACGCCAGATGTTATGAACACCTGGCAGAGCAAAGCTGATGACTACTCGGTAATTCAATGTGCCATGCTTTACGGCTTAGAACCGGGACTTCAACGATGTTTTGAACGTTATGGAGCATATGAGATGTTCCAGGAGTTGGAGTTAATATTTCAAGCAAATGCCCGGATTGAGAGATATGAAGTCTCCAATAAGTTCTACAGCTGCAAAATGGAGGAGAATTGTTCTGTCAGTTAACATATACTCAGAATGTCTGGGTACCACAACCACTTGACTGAGCTGGGAGTTAATCTTCCTGATGATAGTGTCATTGACAGAGTTCTTCAATCACTGCCACCAAGCTACAAGAGCTTCATGATGAACTATAATATGCAAGGGGTGGATAAGACGATTCCCAAGCTCTTCGCAATGCTAAAGGCTGCGAAGGTAGAAATCAAGAAGGAGCATCAAGTGATGATGGTCAACAAGACCACCAGTTTCAAGAAAAAAGGTAAAGGGAAGAAGGGGAACTTCAATAAGAACAACAAGCAAGTTGTTGCTCAAGTGAAGAAGCCCAAGTCTGGACCTAAGCCTGAGACTGAGTGCTTCTACTGCAAAGGGACTGGTCACTGGAAGCGGAACTGCCCCAAGTATTTGGCGGAGAAGAAGGATGGCAAAGTGAACGGTATATTTGATATAAATGTTATTGATGTTTACCTTACTAATGCTCGCAGTAGCGCCTAGGTATTTGATACTGGTTCTGTTGCTAATATTTGCAACTTGAAACAAGGGCTACCGATTAAGCGAAGATTGGCTACAGACGAGGTGACGATGCGTGTGGGAAATGGTTCCAAAGTCGATGTGATCGCCGTCGGCATGCTACCTATACATCTACCTTCGGGATTAGTTTTAGACCTAAATAATTGTTATTTGGTGCCAGTGTTGAGCATGGACATTATATCTAGATCTTGTTTGATGCGAGACGGTTATTCATTTAAACTAGAGAATAAAGGTTGTTCTATTTATATGAATAATATCTTTTATGGTCATGCACCCTTGATGAGTGTTTTGTTTTTACTAAATCTTGATAGTAGTGATACACATATTCATAGTATTGAAGCCAAAAGATATAAGTTTAATAATGATAGTGCAACTTATTTGTGGCACTGCCATTTAGGTCATATCAATGTGAAGCGCATGAAGAAACTTCATGCTGATGGTCTTTAGGAATCACTTGATTATGAATCACTTGTATTTGCGAACCATGCCTCATGGGCAAGATGACTAAAACTCCGTTTTCCGGAACAATGGAGCGAGCAAGAGAGTTATTGGAAATCATACAAACTGATGTATGTGGTCCAATGAACATTGAGGCTCACGGCGGATATCGTTATTTTTTCACCTTCACAGATGATTGGAGCAGATATGGGTATATCTACTTAATGAAACATAAGTCTGAAACATTTGAAAAGTTCAAAGAATTTCAAAGTGAAGTGGAAAATCATCATAACAAGAAAATAAAGTTTCTACGATCTGATCATGGAGGAGAATATTTGAGTTACGAGTTCGGTCTTCATTTGAAACAATGCGGAATAGTTTTGCAACTCACGCCACCCGAAACACCACAGCGTAATGGTGTGTCCGAACGTCGTAATGCACTATATTAGATACTGTGCGATCTATGATGTCTCTCACTGATTTACCGCTATCATTTTGGGGATATGCTTTAGAGACGGTTGCGTTCACGTTAAATAGGGCACCATCAAAATCCGTTGAGACGACACCTTATGAACTGTGGTTTGGCAAGAAACCCAAGTTGTTATTTCTTAAAGTTTGGGGCTGCGATGCTTATGTGAAAAAGCTTCAACCTGATAAGCTCGAACCCAAATCGGAGAAATGTGTATTCATAGGATACCCAAAGGAGACTGTTGGGTACACCTCCTATCACAAATCCGAAGGCAAGATATTCGTTGCTAAGAATGGATCCTTTCTAGAGAAGGAGTTTCTCTCGAAAGAAGTGAGTGGGAGGAAAGTAGAACTTGATGAGGTAATTGTACCTGCTCCCTTATTGGAAAGTAGTTCATCACTGAAATCAGTTCCCATGATTCCTACACCAGTAAGTGAGGAAGCTAATGATAATGATCATGAAACTTCTGATCAAGTTACTACCGAACCTCGTAGGTCAACCAGAGTAAGATACGAACCAGAGTGGTATGGTAATCCTGTTCTGGAGGTCATGTTACTTGACCATGACGAACCTACGAACTATGAGGAAGCGATGATGAACCCGGATTTTGCAAAATTGCTTGAGGCCATGAAATCTGAGATGGGTTCCATGTATGAGAACAAAGTGTGGACTTTGGTTGACTTGCCCAATGATCGACAGACCATAGAGAATAAATGGATCTTCAAGAAGAAGACTGACACTGATGGTAATGTTACTGTCTGCAAAGCTCGACTTGTTGCAAAAGATTTTCGACAAGTTCAAGGAGTTGACTATGATGAGACCTTCTCACCCATAGCAATGCTTAAGTCCGTCCGAATCATGTTAGCAATTGCCGCATTTTATGATTATGAAATTTGGCAAATGGATGTCAAAACAACATTCCTTAATGGATATCTTAAAGAAGAGTTGTGTATGATGCAACCAGAAGGTTTTGTCGATCCAAAAGGTGCTAACAAAGTGTGCAAGCTCCAGTGATCCATTTATGGACTAGCGCAAGCCTCTCAGAGTTGGAATATACACTTTGATAGTGTGGTCAAAGCATATGGTTTTATACAGACTTTTGGAGAAGCCTGTATTTACAAGAAAGTGAGTGGGAGCTCTGTAGCATTTCTGATATTATATTTCCTTATATCATGATAAATGTTTATTATTCATGCTAGAATTGTATTAACCAGAAACTTAGTACATGTGTGAATACATAGACATAGTGTCACTAGTATGCCTCTACTTAACTAGCTCGTCGAATCAATGATGGTTATGTTTCCTGACCATAGACATGAGTTGTCATTTGATTAACGGGATCACATCATTAGAGAATGATGTGATTGACTTGACCCATCCGTTATCTTAGCACGATGATCATTTAGTTTGTTGCTATTGCTTTCTCCATAACTTATACATGTTCCTATGACTATGAGATCATGCAACTCCCGAATACCGGAGGAACACTTAGTGTGCTATCAAACGTCACAACGTAACTGGGTGACTATAAATATACTCTACAGGTGTCTCCGAATGTGTTTGTTGAGTTGGCATAGATCGAGATTAGGATTTCTCACTCCGAGTATCGGAGAGGTATCTCTAGGCCATCTCGGTAATGCACATCACTATAAGCCTTGCAAGCAATGTGAATAATGATTTAGTTGCGGGATGATGCGATACAAAGGTAGTTTGGATCCCGGATATGATCACGGACATGACGAGGAGTCTCGAAATGGTCGAGACATAAAGATTGATATATTGGACGACTATATCCGGACACCGGAGGTGTTCCGGGTGATTTTTGAAAAAACTGGAGTGTCGGAGGGTTACCGGAACCCCCCGAGGAAAGATTGGGCCTACATGGGCCATAGGGAAGAGGGGAGGTAGCCCGCAAGGGGCAGCCGCGCCCCTCCCTATAGGGAGTCCGAATTGGACTAGGGAGGGGGGCGCCCCCCTTTCCTTCTCCTCTTCCTCTCCTTCCCCTCTTTCCCCTTCTCTTCCTAGTAGGACTAGGAAAGGAGGAATCCTCCTCCTCTTCCCTTAGCGCGCCCCTAGGGCCGGCCGGCCTCCCCCTTGATCCTTTATATACGGGGGCAGGGGCACCCTAGGACACACAAGTTGATTGCTTTTAGCCGTGTGCGGTGCCCCCCTCCACCATAATCCACCTCGGTCATATCATCGTAGTGCTTAGGTGAAGCCCTGCACCGGTAGCTTCATCATCACCGCCATCACGTGACACCTCACCGTCGTATCTACTTTTCCAAACACTTTTGCCCTTGTTTTGGACTCCAACTTGCATGATTTGAATGGAACTAACCCGGACTGACGCTGTTTTCAGCAGAATTACCATGGTGTTATTTATGTGCAGAAACAAACATTCTCGGAATGACCTGAAACTTCACGGAGCAACTTTTCAGAAAATATGAAAAATACCTGCAAAAGATGAAGGCCAGGGGGCCCACCACCTCTCCACGAGGGTGGGGGCGCGCCTGCCCCCTACCTCATCGGCCCCCTGTTGCCTCTCCGACTCCAAGTCCAACTCCATATATTGAGTTTCGGGGAGAAAAAAAATCAGGGAGAAGAAATCATCGCGTTTTACGATACGGAGCCGCCACCAAGCCCTAAAACCTCTAGGGAGGGCTGATCTGGAGTGCATTCGGGGCTCCGGAGAGGGGGAATCCATCGGCATCGTCATCATCAACCATCCTACATCACCAATTTCATGACGCTCACTGCCGTGCGTGAGTAATTCCATCATAGGCTTGCTGGACGGTGATGGGTTGGATGGGATCTATCATGTAATCGAGTTAGTTTTGTTAGGCTTTGATCCCTAGTGTCCACTATGTTCTAAGATTGATGTTGCTATGACATTGCTATGCTTAATGCTTGTCACTAGGGCCTGAGTGCCATGATTTCAGATCTGAACCCATTATGTTTTCATCAATATATGAGTGTTCTTGATCCTATCTTGCAAGTCTATAGTCACCTATTATGTGTTATGATCCGTTAACCCCGAAGTGACAATAATTGGGATACTTACCGGTGATGACCGTAGTTTGAGGAGTTCATGTATTCACTATGTGTTAATGCTTTGTTCCGGTTCTCTATTAAAAGGAGGCCTTAATATCCCTTAGTTTTCGTAAGGACCCCGCTGCCACGGGAGGGTAGGACAAAAGATGTCATGCAAGATCTTTTCCATAAGCACGTATGACTATATTCGGAATACATGCCTACATTATATCAATGAACTGGAGCTAGTTCTGTGTCACCCTAGGTTATGACTGTTACATGATGAACCGCATCCGGCATAAGTCTCCATCACTGATCCATTGCCTACGAGCTTTCCATATATTGTTCTTCGCTTATTTACTTTTCCGTTGCTATTGCTATCATCACTACAAAATACCAAAAACATTACTTTCACCACTGTTACCATTTGTTACCGTTATCACTACTATCATATTACTTTGCTACTAAACACTTTGCTGCAGATATTAAGTTTCTAGGTGTGGTTGAATTGACAACTCAGCTGCTAATACTTGAGAGTATTCTTTGGCTCCCCTTGTGTCGAATCAATAAATTTGGGTTGAATACTCTACCCTCGAAAACTGTTGCGATCCCCTATACTTGCCTGTTGTAGTTGCAAACGTTAATATTTTAACGGACTTTGTTATTCTTGATATTCCCGAGGACGATAGTATGTCTATTATTCTTGGAAGACCCTTTTTGAATACTGCAGGGGCTGTTATTGATTGCACTAAAGGCAATGTCACTTTTCATGTTAATGGTAACGAGCATACGGTACACTTTCCGAGGAAACAACCTCAAGTTCATAGTATCAACTCTATTGGAAAAATGCCATCGATTATATTTGGAGGTTTTGAATTTCCTCTTCGTACTGTCAAGAAGAAATATGATATTCGTATTATTGGGGATGTGCATATCCCCGTTGAGGTAACATAGTGTTATTGGAAATTTCTCCGGTTCCATGTTATTCGGAATGAGTTTGTTAACAAGACTTGATCAACCTTGTTAGTGGATTCCTTTTGATGATCATGAGGTGGATGAAACTAGAAGGCACAACCTTCTGTACCCCACTTTTACTTTCTGTTATTTATATTAAATAAAATAAAAATAAATATTTTTCTGTCTGTTATCTGATTATCCATGCAATATAAAAATACCTCGAAAATAGAAGTTCTCCAAATGCCCTGAAATTTAAATATGATTTTTTTTGGAATATTTGAGAATATTTGGCACTGAGAACATAGCAGGGGGGTCAACCACCTGCCCACGAGGGTGGAGGGCGCGCCCTACCCCCCTGGGCGCTCCCCCCTGCCTCGTGGGCCCACGGTGGCCCTCCTCCACTTATCCTTTCACCCATACACTTCTTCTTACTCCCACAAACACGAATAACCAGCTCAAACCCGAGTCCAAGCTCATTTTGCTGCCATTTTCGATCTCCTTGTTCAAAACACCTCTCACAAAACTGCTTGGGGAGATTGTTCCTTGGTATGTGACTCCTCCATTGGTCCAATTAGTTTTTGTTCTAGTGCTTTATTCATTGCAAATTTTTGCTGCTTAGGTGACCCTGTCCTTGAGCTTGCATGTCAAATTTATAGGGTTCCAAGTAGTTTTGATGCATGATATAGCCACTAGGCACTTGTAGGAGTAGTTGCTATCAATATTATTGAGTTTGATTTACTTTTATTTTGAAGTTACTAAAAATTTTCAGAGGAAGAAATATGCTTAGGAAAATGTTCCAAGGTGGTTCTTCAAGGAAGCAAGGACCCAGGCTTGCAATGCGTGATGCCGATGACGAGCCACCAAGAGACGCTCCAGTGCGTCCTTGTGAACGGCCTTCTGAGAACTTTATGGATCGAGTGTGAATTAAGGATGAATTCAATGCATATTTGTGTAACGCTGATCTCGTGAGCTTCGAGGAAGAGAAGTGCAGCCAATATCACAACCTCACCAGTACCTTTGTGAGGAGGTTTGAATTTGCAACTTCACGTAATTCTCCAACTGTCCTGTTTGATCTTTATGATAATTCTTACACCATGGAATTAGAGGATTTTACCACTGCTTGCAAACTTCCACAATGGGGTAATATAAGGGATCCTCGCAAATCTGGATTTAGAGATTTTCTTGCTAGCATAACTGTGGGAGAATCTATAGATATTACACAAGCTACCATAGGGAGCATTCACTTTCCTTCTATACATTACTTTGCTCTCTTCATAGGTAGATGCATTAATGGTAAAGATGAGGCATGTCACATGTGTGTCCCTGACCTCAGTATTCTTAGGAGTGCTATTTTAGGAGATAAATCTTATAATTTGGGAGCCATTGTTGCACGTAGGTTGCATCTTAATAGATTTAATGGAGATTTCTTTGGTGGAATTTATGCAACCCGCATAGCAAATTTTCTTGGTGTAGCCATACGTGAAGATGATATTGAATTACCTCCTGCTTATCTAGATTTTAATGCTATGGTTCACCACCAGTTTGTCGAGAGGAACGAATCACCTCTCCAGTATCGACTAATCTTTGACACATGTCGTGCTATCCGTATTACTCTCCCTGCTCCTGCCTTCTTTGATTATCAGGCAAGAGGAAGATATACTATTACCAAAGAGGAGGCAGATGAGTACGAGAGGAGAGCGGAGGCCGCTCGTCGCCACGCTGCAGCTCAGCAGGCGATAGCCGCTGCATCGTAGTATGACCCGAGCTACTATTATGGATATCCGCCAGGCCAGCCGTGGCCATAAACCAACTTAGGCCAAAAGCCTAAGCTTGGGGGAGTATGTATTTCCCACCGACATTACATTTATGCTCACACACTCATTGCTAGATGTCGGTGCTCATACTTTTTCATTGTATCATCCATGCTAGTTTATTTCCCTTTTTATGCTTTCTTCTTGTGTGATGATAGCAACATTACTTTCACCATTATTACCTTTTGTTACCGTTATCACTACTATCATATTACTTTGCTACTAAACACTTCACTGCAGATATTAAGTTTCCAGCTGTGGTTGAATTGACAACTCAGCTGCTAATACTTGAGAGTATTCTTTGGCTCCCCTTGTGTCGAATCAATAAATTTGGATTGAATACTCTACCCTCGAAAACTGTTGCGATCCCCTATACTTGCCCGTTGTAGTTGCAAACGTTAATATTTTAACGGACTTTGTTATTCTTGATATTCCCGAGGACGATAGTATGTCTATTATTCTTGGAAGACCCTTTTTGAATACTGCAGGGGCTGTTATTGATTGCACTAAAGGCAATGTCACTTTTCATGTTAATGGTAACGAGCATACGGTACACTTTCCGAGGAAACAACCTCAAGTTCATAGTATCAACTCTATTGGAAAAATGCCATCGATTATATTTGGAGGTTTTGAATTTCCTCTTCGTACTGTCAAGAAGAAATTTGATATTCGTATTATTGGGGATGTGCATATCCCCGTTGAGGTAACATAGTGTTATTGGAAATTTCTCCGGTTCCTTGTTATTCAGAATGAGTTTGTTAACAAGACTTGATCAACCTTGTTAGTGGATTCCTTTTGATGATCATGAGGTGGATGAAACTAGAAGGCACAACCTTCTGTACCCCACTTTTACTTTCTGTTATTTATATTAAATAAAATAAAAATAAATATTTTTCTGTCTGTTATCTGATTATCCGTGCAATATAAAAATACCTCGAAAATAGAAGTTCTCCAAATGCCCTGAAATTTAAATATGATTTTTTTCTAGAATATTTGAGAATATTTGGCACTGAGAACACAGCAGGGGGGTCAACCACCTGCCCACGAGGGTGGAGGGCGCGCCCTACCACCCTGGGTGCGGCCCCCTGCCTTGTGGGCCCACGATGGCCCTCCTCCACTTATCCTTTCACCCATAGACTTCTTCTTACTCCCACAAACACGAATAACCAGCTCAAACCCGAGTCCAAGCTCGTTTTGCTGCCATTTTCGATCTCCTTGCTCAAAGCACCTCTCACAAAACTGCTTGGGGAGATTGTTCCTTGGTATGTGACTCCTCCATTGGTCCAATTTGTTTTTGTTCTAGTGCCTTATTCATTGCAAATTTTTGCTGCTTAGGTGACCCTGTTCTTGAGCTTGCATGTCAAATTTATATGGTTCCAAGTAGTTTTGATGCATGATATAGGCCCTAGGAACTTGTAGGCACTTGTAGGCCCTAGCTACGTGTTTTATCTCTCTCTCTCTCTCTCGTGATCTATATCATGGGCTTTGTTAATTTAGTCAGATCATATGATGTTTTCCCCCTCTCTATCTTGTTGTGATGAATTGAGTTTTTCCCTTTGAGATCTCGTTGTTAGCGGATTGAATACTTTTATGGATTTGAGAACACTTGATATATCTCTTGCAATTGAATACTTGTGGTGACAATGGGGTATCATATTGATTCACTTGATATATGTTTTGGCACTCAACTTGTGAATTCCTGCAGTGACATTGGGGTAATCTATGCATAGGGGTTGATGCGCGTTCTTGTCCTTGTTTCTCCGGTAGAAATCTTGGGGCACTCTTGTAGTTCTTTGTGTGGATTGAGTATTATGAATATGAATATGCTTTGGTGTTATTCTAGTACGAACTCTAGGATAGATCAAACAGAAAAAATAGCTTTGCGTTATTTTAGTATGAACTCTTGAATAGATCGAACGGAAAGAATAGCTTTGAGGTGGTTTAGTATCGTACAAACAATTCCTACCTTTTGTTCTCCGCTAATAGGAACTCGGGAGTGCTTCTTCGTTACACTTTGAGGGATAATCATATGATCCAACTATGTTAGCACTGTTGGGAGATTGCACTAGCGAAAGTACAGACCCTAGGCCTTGTTTTTAAGCATTGAAACACCGTTTTTGTGCCTGTTTACTATTTGCTACCTTGCTATTTCTATTTATTCAGATTATAAAAATATATTTCTACCATCAATATTACACTTTTATCACCATCTCTTCGCCGAACTAGTGCGCCTATACAATTTACCATTGTATTGGGTGTGTTGGGGACACAAGAGATTTCTTGTATTTGGTTGCAGGGTCGTTAGAGAGAGACCATCTTCATCCTACACCTCTCACGGATTGATAAACCTTAAGTCATCCACTTGAGGGAAAATTGCTACTGTCCTACAAAACTCTGCGCTTGGAGGCCCAACACATGTCTACAAGAATAAAGTTGCATAGTAGACATCACCTACCTATTATGGCATTTCCATAGCCATTTCGAGATATATTGCCATGCAACTTCCACCGTTCCATTTATAATGACACACATCATCATTGTCATATTTCTTTGCATGATCGTAAGATTGCTAGCATGATGTTTTCATGGCTTGTCCATTTTTTGATGTCATTGCTATGATAGATCATTGCACATCCTGGTACACCGCCGGAGGCATTCATATAGAGTCATATCTTTGTTCTAGTATCGAGTTGTAATTCTTGAGTTGTAAGTAAATAAAAGTGTGATGATCATCATTATTAGAGCATTGTCCCATGTGAGGAAAGGATGATGGAGGCTATGATTCTCCCAAAAGTCAAGATGAGGCTTCGGACTTAAAAATAAAAAAGTGGCCAAAGAGCCCAAAATAAAAAAAATGAGAGAAAAAGAGAGAAGGGACAATGTTACTATCCTTTTTCGACACTTGTGCTTTGAGATAGGACCATGTTCTTCATGATAGAGTCTCTTATTTTATCACTTTCATATACTAGTGCGAATTTTTCATTATAATAACTTGGCTTGCATATTCCAATGATGTGCTTCCTCTTGCCCTAGGTCTTCATGAGCAAGCAATTTGGATGCACACCCACTTAGTTTCTTTTGAGCTTACATACACTTATAGCTCTAGTGCATCCATTGCATGGTAATCCCTGCTCATTTGCATCGATATCAATTGATTGTGCATCTCCATAGCCCATTAATTTGCCTAGTTGATGTAAGACTATCCTTTTTGTCTTCTCCTCACAACCACCATATTCTATTCCACCTATAGTACTATATCCATGGCTCACACTCATGTATTGCATGAAAGTTGAAAAGGCTTGAGAACATTAAAAGTATGAAACAATTGCTTGGCTTGTCATCGGGGTTGTGCATGATGAAATACTTTGTGTGATGAAGATGGAGCATAGCCAGACTATATGATTTTGTAGGGATAACTTTCTTTATCCAGGATATTTTGAGAAGACATGATTGCTTTATTAGTATTCTTCAAGTATTATTGTCTTAATGTCAAATGATAGACTATTGCTTTGAATCACTGGTGTCTTAATATTCATGCCATGATTAGGTTATATGATCAATATTATGCTAGGTAGCATTCCATATCAAAAACTATCTTTTTTATCACCTACTCGAGGACGAGCAAGAATTAAGCTTGGGGATGATGATACGTCTCCGTCGTATCTAGAATTTTTGATTGTTTCATGCTAATATTCTACAACTTTCATATACTTTTGGCAACTTTTCATATTATTTTTGGGACTAACATATTGATCCAGTGCCCAGTGCCAGTTTCTGTTTGTTGCATGTTTTTTGTTTCATAGAATATCCATATCAAATGGAGTCCAACCGTGATAAAAACTTACAAGATTTTTTTTGGAACATGTGTGATTTTTGGGAAAATAATCAACGCGAGACGATGCCCGAGGGGCCCACAAGCCCTAGGGGGTGCCCCCCTACCCTAGGCGTGCCTGGGAGGATTGTGGCCACCCATAAGGTGGTTGTTGCCCTTCTTCGGACGCAAGAAAGATAATATCCGAATAAAAGTCGTGTTAAAATTTCAGCCCAATCGGAGTTACGGATCTCCGGTTTAAGAAACGGTGAAAGGCAAGGAAATTGGAATGCACAAAGAGAATGAAATAGAGAGAGAGAGAGAGAGAGAGAGAGAGAGAGATCCAATCTCGGAGGGGCTCTCACCCCTCCGCCACCATGGAGGCCATGGACCAGAGGGGAAACCCTCCTCCCATTTAGGGGGAGGTCAAGGAAGAAGAAGAAGAAGAAGGAGGGGGCTCTCTCCCTCTCTCCCTCGGTGGTGCCGGATCGCCATCGGGGCCATCATCGTGACGATGATCTACACCAACAACTTTGTCGTCGTCATCACCAACTCTCTCCCCCTCTATCTAGTGGTGTAACACTTCTTCTCCACGCTGTAATCTCTACTTAAACATGGTGCTCAACGCTATATATTATTCCCAATATTGTATGGCTATTCTATGATGTTTGAGTAGATCCGTTTTTTCCTATGGGTTGATTGATGATCATGATTGGTTTGAGTTGTATGTTTTATCATTGGTGCTGTCCTATGGTGCTCTCCATGTCGCGCAAGCGTGAGGGACCCCCTCTGTAGGGTTTGCAATATGTTCATGATTCACTTATGGTGGGTGGCATGAGTGACAAAAGCACAGACCCGAGTAAGTAGGTTGTTTGCATATGGGAGTAAAGAGGACTTGATACCTTATAATGCTATGGTTGGGTTTTACCTTAATGATCTTTAGTAGTTGCGAATGCTTTCTAGAGTTCCAATCATTAGTGCATATGATCCAAGCAGGGAAAGTATATTAGCTTATGCCTCTCCCTCATATAATTGCAATAATGGTTACCGGTCTAGTTATCGATTGCCTAGGGACAAATAACTTTCTTGTGACAAAAACTTCTCTACTAAAACTAACTTAGTTGTTTCTTTATCTAAACAACCCTAGCTTTTATTTACGTGTTCTTTATTATCCTGCAAACCTATCCTATCACACCTACAAAGTACTTCTAGTTTCATACTTGTTCTAGGTAAAGCAAACGTAAAGCATGCGTAGAGTTGTATCGGTGGTCGATAGAACTTGAGGGAATATTTGTTCTACCTATAACTCCTCGTTGGGTTCGACACTCTTACTTATCGAGAAAGGCTACAATTGACCCCCTATACTCTTGTGGGTTATCAGTCATGCCCGCTTGCGCCTGAAGGTGTACGTAGCACTTGCGAGAGCCGACGGGAGCATGGGACCAGTCGATAAGGCCTGTCAGGGGCGTGTGTGGCGCCCGTACCGCCAGCTGGCGCGATTGTTGCATCTGTGACTCTGGTGTTGCATGGAGGGCTAGCGCGAGCAAGGCATCCCGACCTATAAGCTTCTCTGGGTACAAAATATTATTCTGATCACAAAATGAACTTCCTGAGTTACACAACCTTTAACTTCTCTCTGTACGAACCTGACCTTCGGGCTATCTTCGCAACCGTGTCTCCCCGCGTGAATTTTTCTGGTCAGTCGTGTTCTATGTGATGTAAGTGTAATCTACAAATAGTTTTTAGCAACTAAGTGCCCGTTTTAAATAGGAATCTCACTCATTGGCGGATTTTCTCTCGGGTCGTGATGAAACATGCCTCTGTTGCAATTTTACTGCGTAAGTTGTTCTGCCTGAATTTCCCCCAGTGCTAGGTTGTACTTTCGCAAACATAGCCTAAATGGGGCTTGCGATATACCATCAGAAAGCTATGGACACGAATATCATGACCCAAGTTAATTTTTTAGTAAAATGCAAGCAGTTTAAGAGCAGTACTGAAAACCGTCTTTTCTTCATACAAAAGATGTGAATCGTATTTTCGATGGCATTTCTAAACCATTTATCGGAATGAGGCAAATAATATGGCGTTGGAAAGCTACTGCAAAACCGCTCCTTCCACATGTTGAAAGTTTTCCCAAATTCCCTATGGTTAAAGAGTAATTTGGAAAATCATAAAATTTCGCAAACTGAACCGTCAAATTCGTATTTTAGATGTCATTTTTAAATGGCTAATCCAATTGAGGCAAATGACATGGCGTTGGAAAGTTTATGAAAATGCACTACTTTCTCATATTGAAAGTTTTTTCTAATTTTGAGTGGTTTAAAAGTAATTTAGAAAACGGTACAAGTTCCACCGAGTTCGTATTTTTCAACCTAATTTTTTAACCGTACACCCGAATGCAGCAAATGATATGGCGTTGGAAAGCTTGAGGAAATGCGAAACTTTTTGTATATATTCTCCAAATTCCCTACTATTTTAAGTCAATATTGAAAATGGCTAAAAACGTATTTTCGCCATAATTTCTACAAATTTTATCGGAATGGGGCAAATAATATATCGTAGAAAAGCTACGGAAAATGCGAAACTTTTTCATGTCAATGGTTTTCTCTTATTACTAGCCGTTTTCAAGTAATTTCAAAAACAGCAGGGTCATTCATTCTGCCTTGATCGCGAAACAGATTCTTCGAAAATGCACCGCGTGAAGAACTTGAATTTCTCGGCATGTCTACTTGAACTTCACTCTGTTTTTCACATGCTTTTTTGCACATAGCTCTCCATCCACTCACCGGAATTGAGAAAGTGATATACCGATGGAAAGCTGTTGTAAACACGCAACTTTCCCGTGTTGATCATTTTTTCATACTCGTTGAATGTGTCCTGTACTAGGGGGTACTCACCACGTCGTCTCCCGATCTGTTAGATTGGGCCGAGGACCCCCATGGCCGTATACTCATGGGCCAGTTCGGATAGTTGCCGCATACATGGAAGATTCCACAAGACTTGGTGATCAAGACAAGCACTCCTCCCCACCTGCGTATTCGGCTAGGACTCTTGTTATCCTAGGCCTCTAGTGCATTATATAAACCGAGGCCAGGCTAGTCGATAGATCATATACAACATACAATCATACCATAGGCTAGCTTCTAGGGTTTAGCCTCTCCGATCTCGTGGTAGATCAACTCTTGTAATACTCATATCATTAAGAATAAATCAAGCAGGACATAGGGTTTTACCTCCATCAAGAGGGCCCGAACCTGGGTAAAACATCGTGTCCCCTGCCTCCTGTTACCATCTGCTTAGACGCACAGTTCGGGACCCCCTACCCGAGATCCGCCGGTTTTGACACCGACATTGGTGCTTTCATTGAGAGTTCCGCTGTGTGATCGGCAAAAGGATCGATGGCTCGCCCGTAGGTCAACTCCGACGCTGGCATCTTTGTCGCCGGCTCGACTGGTCACCTTGGCTCAACCGAGGACCGTGCTCCATCTCCGATCGTCATGTTCGGACGAGGGCCTTCTTCAACATCAACTCCGATCTCTATCATGATCATAGAGGAATCATCCATGGAGCTCGAGGGCTCAACGTCAACATTGTCCTCGGGCGGCCGTGCTGTTTTTATGGACAGCGAACTTGTATTCGCCGTCACCGCCTCCTCAAGCGTCGGTTTGACGATTGCTTTAGTGGAATAGTGCGGAATTACATCTACAACATCCATGAAAAATTTCGTCGAGTTCCGATGGAGGAATCTCCGATAATCTACGATATACCGGAGCCCTGTCAAATCTGGACGGGGATCTGGACGAGTTTAGGGCGTGGTCTCCAGAGCCTAGCTCAGAGGTCCTTTGGAAGATCCAACCGTTCATCTACTGCGGAATTCCCATATCTACCACCCCTTCAAATATCAGCTCGATCCGATGGTTCAAACTTCGGGAACCTTCCGATGAGTGGATCAATTTTCGGATCCGTTTTCTGCGTGAATACGGATCCGACCCGAATTCATGTTTCTTTATGAACGTGACATTGGACAACCTTTTTAGAGGAATTCTCTTCTAGGGTATTGTGCATTGTTTTTAAACACGGACCCGTAAATTTTTAAGCCTCCCCTGAGGTCGCCTTCATCATCATGCTGGTGTCAAACCAGTCCGGCGATATTGCTCCAAGGATGCCGACCTGCGCTAGACACGTCGTCACTTTGTTGAGCCGAGCTCAACTTCTTCGGATCATCATCTCGGCAAGCCGAACAAGAGTCCGGCATCGTGAAGGATAAATCATCACCAACATCGCCGCCCCACGGATTACATGGAGCGGGCATACCGGCATCGCCGCACGGTCACTTCATCAAGCCGGCATCGACCACGTCACGACCTGCATCAGCAGGGCTGCACTATTGCTTCTTCAAGCTGGTGTCCATCACGCCGACCTACTTTGACTCATCGGCTGACATCGAGACTTTGACATCTCAGCTGGACCGGGGGCTTCGCCATCTCTTCATCAACCTACTCCGGAGACTTCGGCGTCACTAGCCGACCAGCTCCGCCACGTTAGCTGGACCGAGGGCTTTGCCTCGGCGAGCCAACCTTTGCCAGCATCGCCATACCGTCGCTTTATCGCCCATCAGGCAATGGGTGTGTGGACCGAGTCCCAATTTTGGAAATCACCTTTCTTCGGATTGCTACAACAAATAAACCAGGTGCTATTAATCCTAGTATTTTTTGCTTGTTTGGGTTTATTTTTCCCAAGGAATTATTACTCTGGTTTGTCCATCATCTGTACACAGTTCTATCAAGTGATGGCTGCATTAACGACGGTCGCATGGTGGTTCGGTCAGTTTCCGTACATAGTCCGGCGAACGCCGCATCCGGAACTCGGACCGACCTGTGAATTCAGGCTTTGCCGCGCCTTTACCGCATCACGCCGACGCCCTGCATCGACATTGACTTCGGCGCCAGGCCATATTTCTTTTATTACTCACTTTGCATAAATTATTTATTATGCAACGATATTTTTAATTATTATTATTACTATTATCTCCGGTTTGCACTATTTTTTGTGCACAGGAAAATGATCCGAGGACTTCGCCGGTCTGCATTGACCGTGCTATGTCACCACTTCGGCGTGTCGAGCTCTCCGCTCCGCCACCTCGGGACCGGCTTGGGGTATGGAACCTTGGCCCGCATCAAGCTCGGACCGCGTCATCAATGCCGAACACATTAACCAACTAAGTCGCTTTCATCCTCAAAGTTTTAATTTTTAACTTGTGTTCGGTTTGACCAAGCATTATACCTTTTTGGAAAAAAGTTGCTTGTAAAAAAATTCCTTGTCCAAACTTTGTTTGTGACACACATATTCAAGTACCCCGTTTATTTGGTGGCTTCCTTTATGAAGCTTTTTGTCTTGCATATGATTATACTTGTACGGCTTCGTTCCTTGTTCCTGTATTACGCCACAATATGCACCATATTGACTTAAGCGATTTGCAAGCTGGGTTGCCTGGCTCCTGTGCTTACCCCTACATTCCCGATTGTTCGGCTAGGGAGTAAAGGGAGCACCTCTGCGATTATCACGACCGGGTCCTCCGAGCTCTGACCTTGGACTGGGTGAAGCCGAAAGTTAGCGCTCTTATTGTTTTCAATCATGGTCGGCACACAATGGAACTCATGAGTACAAAAAATCTATTGCACAAGTCTCATAGCAATAATGAGCACCGAAGAAAGGTATCAGTGGGGGTACTATTTTCTTCGAAGATGCTTCTTACACTTCGTCTGTAATATAGCATAAGTTCCCTGAGCGCGCTTTGTCTGTTACAGCCTTATGGCCCGGTCGCCTGGTTATAGGAAACACTATCGATATTCTAGATAGATGGAGTACATAACACTTTTCGGTCCTTGACCGAAGAGGGAGAAGCCGACGGTCGGTTAAGACACGCTTAAAGTTCGGTTGAACAAAGATATGATACAAGTACTTCGGTACATACAATCATTATACATAAAATTCTTTTACCCAAGTCACTTGGGGGCTCTTAAAATTTATATGAGCTATTTTATAGTAAATGTGTTTTCTTCTTGGTTGTTGCAAAGTCTTTTTCCATCGCTCCTTTTTCGACGTGAGTGTGTGGTCAATAGCCAGATAACCCATTTTCTCTCTAGTGACCGCTCGAGTTTAGTTGGCTAAACTGGTCTAACGAGAAGCACTCCGCCTTCGGGATAGGAGGCTGCAGCCGTAGGCTGACCCGTTTGAAGTCTTGAGATCAGATGTGTAATATTAATGCACGATAGAAGCACAATTTTTTCTTCCAATTTTTGGATTGGCAACGAACACTTGATCTTGTTCGGACGTCAGGTTTTCACTGATGTTTTTTGGTTTTCCAAGCCTATGGCACTTTTTTAACTATTTGTGTGTTTTTAGCACAAGTCTCGCAGTGCAATGCCGGACACCTTTATAGGTTTGGCAAAAACATTCTAGGATCTCACTATATATGCATTGGTTTCGAATTGTGTCTTCGGTTAATAGTTGGGTTGCCCGGCTCCTGCGCTTGCCGCCTACGTTCTGCTTTGTTCGGCTAGGTGTGCAAAGGGAGAACCACTGCGATTGTGCTTCCAGCTCACATGGTTAAGCACCTCAGTGGAGAAAGCCGAAAACTGACTATCACAATAAGCATAAACTGGTCAGCAATCCGATGACGGTGTTAAATGACTGGCCATTCATAACATTAGCCGAAGTGTTTACGGCTTGACCTCGACTGTTGCCGAACACTACCGGGGGCTACTAACTGGCCTCCCAAACTAAATCCTCAATATTTTGCTCTTACATTAGAGCTGAGGTGTCATGATCATGCTCAGCATGACAACCCAAAGAAAGGAACCGATAGCGGGATTATTTTCTTTGGAAGACATTTATTATGTTCTACAGTGATATAACATATCTCTCTGAGTACCTTTGTTTATAAAACCGTATGGCCAATTTGCCTTGTTTATCGTAAATCTTTGCCCTCATAAAGGCTTTATAAAGTAGGACAAACAATCCTCGGCTACTGGCTGAGGAGGTTGAAGCCGACGGTCGGTTAACAAAGTTTTGTACAATGCGGATCCGAGCATTAATGACGTAAAGTACTTGGATACATAGAGTCATTACACATAATTTGTGATTTTACTATGGATATCGATCCTTAATTCGGCCACCCGTGCCCGCATTAAGGCTCGGGGGCTACTGGGCTTCGGGCTTATTATTTAAACATATTGAAGGGGCACATCAATCCCCTGATCTGGTGTTGCCACCCGACCAATGTCTCGGGGGCTACTGCATTGCCTGTTCAATGCAGAAAATTTTAAGTGCAATACAGTTGCCGAGGAGATTTTGATCCTCAGGTTGGTCGGCCGCACCCAACCTGAGTCTCGAGGACTGAGCACGCCGCTTTTTGTGTCCCGAAGTATTCTGCCAAGCTAGAACTTGATCCTCAGGCCGATTTTGCAAATCAACCTAAGTCTCAGCGGCTACAGGGATCAGCGGTATTACGTCATCCTTCAAGTGCATCTCGGGTTTTAAACTGATACACACCTTGAGGGCTACTGGCTATATATCTCGACAGAGAATAAATTGCACCAATAAAAAATATTGACAAAAAATCGGCCCACAGTCGGGGTGGTGCACCACCTCGGAAGCAGTCCGGCATAAAGCTCGGGCGCTAGTGGCTGGCTCCATAGAGGGCATTTCTGGCATTAAGCTCGGCTAAACTCCTTCAACTTTTTTGGACCAAGATGATCTATGACTTCCTGGATATAGTCTGGCGTTGGAGCTTGGACACAGTCCGACGTAGGAGCTCGAAAGCAGTCCGGCATTGGTGCTCGACTGCAAAAGATACCTCGAATGCAGTCCGGCGTTAGAGCTCGGACGCAAGAGGACACTGCCTCCCGGGAACAACTTCAAACCCTAGGTGTGGCATAAAAATAACAAGGCATTGATAAAGGCCGGAAACATAAATGGGCTCCTCGGATACCCGACGTGTAAGCCCGTCGAATGCATTTCGGCAATCCTCAAGATCGGAGATGAGAACATTTGTTGAACCAGTTTTCAAGACCGACAACCGAAGATGAAGAACAGTTCGGAAGAATCGAGGAGCATCCCTAACTTGAGGACTGGTTCAGGGGGTTACTGACTGTGTCCTGTACTAGGGGGGACTCACCACGTCGTCTCCCGATCTATTAGGTTGGGCCAAGGACCCCCATGGCCGTATACTCATGGGCCAGTTCGGACAGTTGCCGCATACATGGAAGATTCCACAAGACTTGGTGATCAAGACAAGGACTCCTCCCCACCGGCGTATTCGGCTAGGACTCTTGTTATCCTAGGCCTCTGGTGCATTATATAAACCGAGGCCAGGCTAGTCGATAGATCATATACAACATACAATCATACCACAGGCTAGCTTCTAGTGTTTAGCCTCTCCGATCTCGTGGTAGATCAACTCTTGTAATACTCATATCATTAAGAATAAATCAAGCAGGACGTAAGGTTTTACCTCCATCAAGAGGGCCCGAACCTGGGTAAAACATTGTGTCCCCTGCCTCCTGTTACCATCCGCCTTAGACGCACAGTTCGGGACCCCCTACCCGAGATCCGCCGGTTTTGACACCGACACTCGCGATGGTTTTAAAACCTTTTCATCTTAAATTCATTTACTGTAGTAGTTTAACTACCTGATGTTTTCACGTTGAACTTCTGTGACGTATTTTCGTTTGTAATTTTCTCATCCATTCGTCAGTGTTACACAAATGATATTCCTTTTTTACAAACCTCTCTCACAATATTTCTTTTAACTTTCTCCGACGGAGGACTTGAACTTATAACAACAAAAGAATTGGACCTTGCCTTTTAATTTATTTTTCTCATATTAAACACACACCATATAGTGCATGAACATTTTCCATTTTTAATTTGATTTTTATTTTATTTTAAATTCAAATTGCACCCAAATAATAACTGAACTTCTTTGTGGATTTAGAGAATTATTTTAAAACATAAAAAACAATTTTTTGTGTGTTTTCGAACATGGAAATACAAGGTGAACCTCTCTCGCAAGAATTTTTGAACTTCCCGGGACAGAGCACTTGAACTTCTTTCAAAAAACCTTTGAAGCTTTTATTTTTCTATACTTTTATTCTCACCTGAAATGCATTCCTTGCATTACTTGAACTTCTCGTTATTTTCACCTTGAACTTATGTCACGTATTTTTGTTCAACCTCTCTCACAAGAATTTTTGAACTTTCTGAGGCCGAGCACTTGAACTTCTAGCAAAAAAACTTTAGGCTTTGCATTTTCATTTTTTTAATAAAAATGCACACCATGTAGTACGTGAACTTCTGGCAGTTGTCAATCTGAACTTCTGAAATCATGCATTTTTCCTTCATTGGAAAAACAAAGTCTCTGAAAATGCACTTCGTGAAGAGGTTGAACTTCTGGAGAAGTTTTTTTTGAACTTCACTCTATTTTTCACGCGTTATTTTTTACCCGTAACTCCCAAACCACTTACCGGATTTAAGCAAATGATATACCAATGGAAAGTTGTTGAAAACATGCAACTTTCCCCTGTTGATAAGTTTTTCATACTCGTGATGGTTCAAAAGAACTTTTGAATACACAAAAACGTGTTTTAAACGGTATACATGAAAATTTTAAACTGTTCATCGAAATGTAGCACATAATATACCGTTGGAAAGCTTATGAATAGCAACAAGTTTGTCATGTAGACCAGTGTTAAAAATTCATTGCCGTTTGAGAGCAGTTTTTAAAATGGCAAAACAACGTTCATTTTTGCCTTTTTTCAACATGTAAATGAACGCCAGACGTCTCGCACATGAATTTTGAACTATGCTACGAGGAGCACGTAAACTTCTTGCAACAAACCTTTTAAGCTTTTAGTTTTGTACTCTTATATTATTATTTGAAACGCATTCTGTGTACTAGTTGAATTTCCCTTTGTTTTCACCTTGAACTTTTGTCACATATTTTTGTTCAACCTCTCTCACAAGAATTTTTTAACTTTTCTTGGACCGAGCACTTGAACTTCTTGCAACAAACCTTCTAAGCTTTTAGCTTTTTTGTTTTCTTTTCATACAAATGCACACCGTGTAGTACGTGAACTTCTGGCAATTATCAATCTGAACTTCTGAGATCATGCGTTCTGCCTTCATCGAAAAAACAGAGTCTCCGAAAATGCACTTCGTGAAGAGGTTGAACTTGTTGAGCAGTTTTTTTAACTTCATTCTATTTTTCACGTGTTTTTTAACCCGTAACTCCCAACCCACTTACCAGAATTGAGCAAATGATATACCGATGGAAAGTTGTTGAAAACACGCAACTTTCCCGTGTTGATCAGTTTTTCATACCTGCGATAGTTCAAGAGAATTTTTTGAATACATAAAAATGTGTTTTAAATGGTATACATGAACATTTGAAACCGTTCATCGAAATGTAGTACATAATATACCGTTGGAAAGCTTATGAATAGCAACAAGTTTTTCTTGTAGACGGGTGTTACAAATTCGTTACCGTTTGAGAGAAGTTTTTAAAATGGCAAAACAACATTGTTTTTTTGCCTTTTCCTCAACATGTAAATGAACGACGGACGTCTCGCACATGAATTTTGAACTATGCTAGGAAGAGCACGTGAACTTCTTGCAATAAACATTTTTAATCTTTTTGTTTTCTATTCTTATTTTCTAATCTGAAACGCATGCCGTATAGTAGTTGAATTTCCCGTTGTTTTCACATTAAACTTTTGTCACCTATTTTTTTCAACCTCTCTCACAAGAATTTTTGAACTTTCTCGGGCCGAGCACTTGAACTTCTAGCAACAGACGTTCTGCCTTCGTTGCAGAAACAGAGTCTCCGAAAATGCACTATGCGAAGAGGTTGAACTTCTGGAGCAGTTCTGTTTGAACTTCACTATGTTTTTCACGTGCTATTTTTGCCCATAAGTTCCCAAACACTTACCGGACTTGAGAAAATGATATACCGATGGTAAGCTATTGAAAACACACAACTTCCCCGTGTCGATCCGTTTTTCATACTCGCGACGGTCAAAAGATTTTTTTCAATACATAAAAATGTGTTTTAATTGGTATACATGAAACATTTAAACTGTTAATTGGAATGTAACATATAATATACAGTTGGAAAGCTTTTGAATAGGAGCAAAATTTTCATGTAGACATTAGATTCAAATTCATTGTAGTTTGAGATCAGTTTTAAAAATGGCAAAAACAACGTTGTTTGAGCCTTTTAAACATGTAATTGAAGGACGTACATCTCACACTAGAAATTTTGAACCATGTAGGGAGGAGCACATGAACTTCTTGCAACAACTCTTTTATTCTTTTCGTTTTTTATTCGTTTTATTCTCACCTAAAATGCATTCCGTGTAGTAGTTGAACTCCTCGCGGTTTTCACCTTGAACTTCGGTCGCGTATTTTTTCGTAGTTTCTCATCCTTTCCGATGGAGTTGCACAAATGGTCTATCTGTTGAAACTTGTTGAGAAGGCTCAACTTATTTCTAATATGGTTAAACTTTTGTTCGAACAACATACACCAATTTTGTTTTGTGTTTTTTGAACATGAAACACACGTTGAACCTCTCCCTCAAGAATTTTGAACTTCCAAGGGCAGAGCACACGAACTTCTAGCAACGAAAAATTTAGACTTTGGTTTTTTGTTCTTTTTTCCCGTATGAAATACAAACCATGCATTACGTGAACTTTCGGCTGTCATCAATTTGAAATTCTCTCTGTTTTCGCTTCAGTAACATGAAAAAATCTGAGTTTTTTTATAGAAATCCAATTGTTCTAACTTTTTTATTCTCATCTGAAATGCATGTTGTGTAGTAGTTAAACTTCCCGCTGTTTTCACTTTGAACTTATGTCACATATTTTTGTTCATAATTTCTCACACATTCATTTGGAGTTACATAAATGGTACACCTTTTTAGAAACCTGTTGAAAAGATGCAACTTCATCTTATACGGTTAAAATTTTGTTTTGAACAACATGCACAAATTTTTTAACTGTTTATTTTGTAATAGAGCATACGATATAACCATGGAAACTTGTTGAGTAGGAGAAACTTTTTCATGTTATTTTGTTTCAAATTTGATATCAAATGAGAGAATTTTTTTCATTATTTTAGTTTGAACTTCTACTTTTAGAAAGGGGGAATCTATTTAAATTTTTTAGTTGTTCCTTTATTTTAATTAGAACTTCTTCATTTTTGTTCTTTAGTAATGAGAAAAAATCTGAGTTTTTTCTAAACTTCGACCTTCTCTGTTATTTTAATTTAAACTTCTTATTTTTATTCTTAGAAAAAGTATGGTTTTTAAATAAGGATGAAACCATTTTTAAAAAATATTGGACTTCATACTTTTAAATCAAATGCTATATTACTTCTAGGCTTTTATTTATTTTGAAAAAGATAATTTTGATTTTTTAACTTCAGACTATACCTTTATTTTAATTTGAACTTATATGTTTTTTTGTAAACGAGAAAAATTCTTGGTTTATTTTGTATGCGCGTATATATGAGCACTTACATTTGTACCGTGTTAAAAACATTGAATTTTCGTATTACAGTATGTTCTATTACAATTGACATACTTGGCCTTCTCAAACATTACATTTTGACCATTACACAAACAAATTTTTGAAAGTGAAAATTTTGTAAATGTGCTTTGTTACAATTGACATACTTGACATTCTATTAATAATATCTTATAGGCATTAACACAAGCACCTTTCGTGTGCTAGTAACGACCACAATATGGAGCCCATATAGGTTCAGTTCAGCTATATCAATGTGTGAAGAATGCAGAACAAAAATTTAGAAACTAGTAACGACCACAACATGGAGCCCCCTAAGGTTCAGCTCGTTTTTATCAACGAGTGAGGAATGCAGAACAAAAACTTAGAATTCAGAAAAAACAAGAGATGGGAGTGCCAGACATTGCTTTCTACTTTGGGAGATAAATACAAACATCTTCTAGCCACAGATACCACTTCTCTTTTAGCTACATGAGCTACACTAACTTTTCTTCACACATAGTACTCCCTCCGTTTCAAATTACTCGTCGCAGAAACAGATGTATCTAGAATTAAAATACATCTAGATACATCCATACTTGCGACAAGTAATTCAGAACGGAGGGAATACTATGGAGTTGCACGATGATTGGAGCAAAGGTGAATAGAAAAATGTAGGCTCACTCCTCACTCACGTAGCCCCCTGTATGTCCCCTGCTAACTACAACTCTGTGCACAACGAGGAGGAGCAGCGTCAGAGTGGCCTGGCTGGCACTCGGGAGGATGGAGCAGGAGGGAAGTTGGCTTGGTTGGGGCGGCATAGGAGTTCGCAAGCTGCTCCATGGGTTGGTCGAGCCGGCGCTAAGGTGCAGCGAAGGATGGCGCTAGCTAACTGAAGATGGGGTGTGGCGCGTGGGGCATTGGCCAATTTTTCATTTCTTTTGAGAGATGAGAGTGGTTGTTGTAGTTTACACGCACACGAGGTAGCATTGAAAGTAACGCACGCTGGAGGTCCATCCCGGCTGCATACCGTGGAGGCGCGGGGCTGCGGCGGCCATCAGTGGAATTGCCCACGAGCTCGGGTTGAACTGGCCAGGCCACTCTGACGCTGCTCTGGCATGAAGAAGCACGGGGAGAGGAACTCGAACGGACACGGGTGGGGCACTTGGACCGCTAAAGCAACATCCTGTGGCGGCCAACGAAGGTAGCTGGACTACGACAAGCAGGGGACTGCGCCACCGGATGCGCTTGGGACGGCCAGCGGCGGCAGGTTGGGTTTGGCCAGGGGCTCGCGCTGCAGGTTGCCTAGCCACGCACGAGCATGGTGGAGTGCAAGGACCGGCGGCGCTTGCTCGATCCCATCGACGCGGAAGAACGCATGATCAAGGGGAGATGAAATCGGGGAGGGGGTGGGAGGGGGCCACCGGGATTCGAGGCATAGCAGTGGGATTCGACGCGCAGAGACGAGACCATGTCACAGTGGTGCGCAGGAGTTGCCAGAGGTGGTGCTTCCTGGAGTTGCCGCCGGCGGCGACTTGCGTGGTTGCCTGTGGCGGCGGCGCGGAGATGGGTGAGGTGCGTAGGGGCTCAGGGTGGGCCGTCAGCGGGGTTTGCGTATGGTCGATGGTGGTAATCGTGGGGGTCGAGGGATGGTTAAGTTCGGGCTGTTTCGAGAGTTCGGGAACACCCCATCGCGCCCTATAGGGCTGATTGTGCTCAGAATAATTATTCTGATCTCAGGATCAGAATAGTGGTACTATATATATATATATATATATATATATATATATATATATATATATATATATATAGAATTTTCTACAATAGCTTGTCACAAAACTAGTTAAGGTTTTCGACGGTGTAAAAGTTCTTAAAAATTCTGAAAAAAATACTGAACCAACACACCTATAATATAACATGATCCAATGGAGGGGTTGAAAAAATATGACTGTATGTGTCCTGAACAAAAAAATAAATGTTTCAATATATATTGATCCTGAACTGAGCTGAAATGCTTGTTTTTTCATTGAAGACACATAAATGCATATTTTTACAATCACACCGTTGGATCATCTTATTATATTAGAATGAGGCTCCCATATTTATTTCATATTTTTTACTTACTTTTAAATTATTAAATATTTAGCAAGCCTTAACTAGTTCAGGGCTGCTAAAGTGAGCCTGAGCGTATTGTTCTTAACGTACCCTCCGACCGACCATCAAACCTGCGTTCTTAATTAACCCCGGCGGCACAAGACTAAACTTAAGAGAAAAAACAAGACGTTCAGGGCCGCACGCCTCTAGGCTAGCAAACCAACCGTAATGAACCATCTATCTAGGGTAATCATAGTGGATCTTTTACTAGGATTGACCAGCAGAGTAATAAGAACTAACTAGTAGTAAAATTAGATTTGCTCATTACCTTTGTACGTAGTAGCCTAGTAAATAGGTTACCAGAGAAATTACAAGGCTAAGAGCATCTCTAGCAGACCCCTTATATCGCGAACTGTAAAATTGCGTTTACAGTTTGCGGCATATTTCGGATAAGGGTCGAAAACAGACACTTCAGAATAGAAACTGTAAATCAACCTGTAAATAGACATGGGACCCACCTTTTCCATATTGTTTTCTCTTCTTCCTTCTCATGCCCGGACTGGTCGAGGCCCGACCCGCCACTGCCCCTTCTGCCCGCCGCCACCACCCATCGTCTGCCCCTCCGGCTGGCCAATCCCCCGTCACCCAACTGCTCTTCGCCGCAGTCTTGGGCACCGCCGCCGCGAGTTGGCGCCCTAGGACCGCATCTGCCCGCCGCGAGTCGCGGACGAGGCGTACACACATCGAGCTAGCTAGCTAGCTGTTCGAATAGATCGAATCGATTCAGCTAGCTAGCTCCGTTTGAATCGATTGAGCTAGCTAGCCAGCTAGCTCCGTCCGAGACGGCCGGCTTCGAATCGATGCGAAGGCCGGAGCAGAGGGCCATCGGGCGAGCCCAGCGGCCGGGGCGGATGGCCCGTGGGCACGACGGCCGGTGTTCAGGGACCGGCGGCGGGCGAGCGCCGCTTTCGGGTCGGGCGGCCGTTGTCGGGGGCGGCAGATGGGAGCCGGACAGGAGCGAGCCATGAAGGTTCCGATGGCAGTTAGACTCCCGCCAACAGTCTTTCGTGTATACAGGGCCCCCCTTGGGTTGGCTCGAAAATCCTTATATTTACAGTTTTGACGGGGATGTTTTCCGTGCCCCTCAAAAAAAATTTGGGTCCGCCACGTTTACGGTGTCTGATGAGGCGGCTTTTTTCGTGTGAACCAGTATATTGGCAGTTATTTTATGTGTTGGGGCATTATGCGGGGTCTGCTAGAGATGCTCTAAGTGGTGCATGGTACACCCTGACAATATTACTATTTTTATATGTAGACACCTTTTGAAGATTACTTATACAGTATTATGTGGCAGAACCTAGTAACTACATTACCATAGAGATTAAAGTGCCAAGGAGTGATGTCTGCCAGCGGGTAACGAGATTACTATAGACAAGAGTACGTGGTAGCCTTGTAACAAGATTACTAGAACCATTAAATATTACCAGTATTAAAGAATGGATGAGTGGTGCGTGAAAGCTAGTAACCTGATTACTAGAAAGACTAATTTTTTACGATCACCCATATGCAAGGTGGAGGGGTGGTTTGTGCCGGCCGTAACTGCTTTAATTCCCTTACGATGTTTGGCATGATTTTTGCTGGGAGCGACGCGCGCAGCAGATTACATATCGAGCAGAGCGCAGGATTAGCGTTTTTACGCTTATATATATAAACAATATTCTGATCACGAAATCAAAATATTATTCTGATCACAACCTGAACTTCCCGAGTTACACAACCTGAACTTCTTTGTGTACGAACCCGACCTTCTTTCTATCTTTGCAACCGTGTCTTCCCGCGCGAATTATTCTTCTCAGTCGTGTTCTATGTAATGTAAGTGTAATCTGCAAATGATTTTTAGCAACTAAATGTCCATTTTAAATAGGAATCTCGCTCGTTGGCGGATTTTGCTCTCTGATCGTGATGAACATGCGTCTGTTGCATTTTTACTACCTGAGTTGTTCGACCTGAACTTCCCTTGGTGATAGGTTGAACTTTCGAAAATATTGCCCAAATGGGGCTTGCGATATACCGTTGGAAAGTCATGGACACGAGTATCATGACCCAAGTTAATTTTTTTGGCAAAATGTAAGCAGTTTAAGAGCAGTTTTGAAAACCGTTTTTTCTTCATACAAAAAACGTGAATTGTATTTTTGATCGCATTTCTAAACCGTTTATCGGAATGAGGCAAATAATATGTCGTTGGAAAGCTGGTGCAAAATCGCTCCTTCCACATGTTTATAGTTTTCTCTAATTCCCTATGGTTAAAGATTAATTTGGAAAATCGTAAAATTTCACAAACTAAATAGCCGAGTTCGTATTTTCGATGCCATTTCTAAATAGCTAATCTAATTGAGGCAAATGATAGGGCGTTGGAAAGCTTATGAAAATGCGCTACTTTCTCATGTTGAAAGTCTTTTTCTAATTTTGAACAGTTTAAGAGTAATTTAGAAAATGGTACAAGTTCCACCGAGTTCGTATTTTCGAGTTAATTTGTTAACCATACGCGCAAATACAACAAATGATATGGCGTTGAAAGCTTGAACAAATGCGAAACTTTTTGGTATATACTATTTCTCTCCATTATTTACGGTTTTAAGTCAATTTTGAAAATGGCTAAAAACGTATGTTTCCTGTAATTTCTACAAACTTCATCGGAATAGGGCAAACAATATACCGTTGAAAAGCTATGGAAAATGAGGAAATTTTTCATGCTGATGGTTTTCTCTGATTCCTAGCCATATCCAAGTAATTTCGAAAACGGCGAGATCATTCGTTCTGCCTTTATCGCAAAACAGATTCTTCGAAAATGCACCGCGTGAAAAACTTGAAGTTCTCGACATGTCTACTTGAACTTTACTCTGTTTTCACATGCTTTTTTGGCTCGTCGCTCTCGATCCACTCACCGGAATTGAGCAAGTGATAAACTGATGGAAAGCTGCTGTAAACATGCAACTTTCTCGTGTTGATCATTTTTTCATAGTCGCAACGGTTTTACAAGTTTTTCATCTGAAATTCATTTAGGGTAGTAGTTGAACTTCCTGCTATTTTTAGGTTGAACTTCTGTGACATATTTTTGTTCGTAATTTTCTCATCCATTCATCAGTGTTACATAAATGATATTACTTTTGTACAAACCTGTCTCACAATTATTATTTTTAACTTTCTCCGACCAAGGACTTGAACTTATAACAACAACAAAATTGGACCTTGCCATTTAATTCATTTTTCTCATATTAAACACACACAATGTAGTACATGAACTTTTTCCATTTTTATAATTTGATTTTTTAAATCAAATAGCTCCCAAATAATAACTGAAACGTCTTTGTGGATTGAGATATTTTTTTTAAAACACAAAAAAACATTTTTTTGTGTTTTCGAACATGGAAATACAAGGTGAACCTCTCTCACAAGAATTTTGGAACTTCCCCAGACAAAGCACTTGAACTTCTTGCAACAAACCTTTTAAGTATTTTGTTTTCAATTCTTATATTCTGATCTGAAACACATTCCGTGTAGTAGTTGAACTTCACGGTGTTTTCACCGTGAACTTCTGTCACGTATTTCTATGCAACCTCTCTCACAAGAATTTTTGAGTTTTCTCGGGCGAGCACTTGAACTTCTAGTAATAATTTTTTTGTACTTTGCCTTTTTTTATTCTTTTTTCTCATAAACACGCACCATGCAGTGCATGAACTTCTCGCTATTATCAATTTGCACTTCTCTCTATTTCGTTTTAGTAACAGAACAAGTCTGAGTTTTTTATAGAGATGGAACCTCTCTAACTTTATTTGAACTTCTTTGTGTATTTTTGTAAGTGCATCTAGTGCCCCTTAGTGATTTTGGTGTATTGAAGACTTATAGGTTAAGGGACTGATGCGTTTGTGAGTATACATAGGTCTATAAATCTATGAGGAGTTTGATATTTATAGAGAAAGTCGACCCCTAAAAATGAAGTTCTACGACTGAAGACTTTGAAAGTGAAGAAATTGGTGTGATCCTGAAGACTTGGTATTCATTCAAGGAACATGAAGCGTGAAGACTTTTGTTTTCGTAGTTTCTTTTTCTCTTTCTCGAGTCATAGGAAACACCGTACTATTAAAGGGTGTCGAGGAAATACTAAGGAAAATTTTCCAAGTGATGCTCAACTCAAAATCCTACACCTACCTATCCCTTCGAGTGAAGCCATTGGAAAGCTCATACAGTTCATTCAAATTTCTTCAGTAACAGAGACGAAGCTCTTCTGGTCTCTGAGGAATTTGTTCTGACTGAGGAGTTAGGAATTCGCCATGCGAATTGCCTACAAGTGAGGAACATGATGGCCCTGAGTAATTTTTTAGTCAAATTTACGACCATTGCTGTGCTACGCCCCAGTTGTCCCAAAATATCCTTCCACCTAACGGTCATATCATTAAAGGGCATTTATGTCTTATCATGTCGGGCTGCTCCCTAGGCTATAAATAGCCGCCCCCTACAACCACTAGCTGGTTGGCTGCTCCGAGAGAAACTGACACTTGTCATTTGAGAGCATCCCATCCTCCGAGGACTTTGAGCGAAAATCATCAAGTGAGGAAAACCCAAACCCAAAGTGATTGAGCATCACTGAAGAGATTGATCCTGTGTGGATCCGACGCTTGTTACCTTTGAAGACTGTGCATCTTTCAGACGGTTAGGCGTCATGGTATAGAGCATCCAAGAGGAAATTGTGGATCGCCGAGTGACCGAGTCTGTGAAGGTTTGGAACTCACCTGAAGACTTACCACGATTGATTGGGCGAGGTCTGCGTGACCTCAGCTCAAGGGGAATACGGTGAGGACTAAGTGTCCTGAGCTGCGTGTTCAGGACTGTGTGTCCTCAGGTTTAAATACCTAGCCGCCCTAACCAGACGTACAACTGTCACAACATTTGGAACTGGTCTACCAAATCATTGTCTTCACCGAGCTAACTGGTTCCATTTCCTCAACCCTTCCATTTCCTCATTTCTGTGTTGTGTGCTTGTTCATATCTATTTGAAGACTTTGACTGAAGACTTTCTCTATTTCCTCAGCTCAATTTCTTCAGTCAGTTTGTCTTCATTCTGTTTATCCTGTGTTTACGCTTTCTGTACTCTATGTTTGTTTTCATTTCATCATGAAGACCATGCTCATGTTCTGTTATGTTTACTTCTGAGTACTTATTCCGCTGCAAGTAGTTCTTCTCTTAGGAATTTCCTCACCCTAAAATTCCTTAGTGAATAATTCATAAAAATCGCCTATTCACCCCCCTCTAGTTGACTTAACACACTTTCAATTGGTATCGGAGCGAGGTACTCCCTTGTTCTATGTGATTTTGGTTTAACTGCCTGGAGTTTTAGTTATGTCGACCGCGGGTATGATCAAGGTTTCTGCTGGGTGTCGTACCTTCGATGGGACGGACTACCCCTACAGGAAAAACAAAATGCGCATGCATCTTGAGGCAATTGATAGCGATCTCTGGTACATTGTGGAGAATGGTGTTCCCTCTGTCACTCCCACCATCAACGCTGCTTATGTGAAGAGATCCAAGCAACTCGACTCTCAAGCGAAGAACATCATATGTGGCCATCTGAGAAAAGGGCATTATGGCAGAGTGAGTGCTTTGGAAACAACAAAGCTTATCTAGGATAGTCTGTCCAAGGTCAATGAAGGCGTCTCAACACAGTGTGACTCTCGAGTTGACGTTCTTCGCAATCTCTTCAACCGCTTCAAAAGACTCGACAATGAAAATGTTCAGCAAACCTTCAATCGCCTCACTGACATCTCAAATGAGCTTCAAGCACTTGGTGCCACTGACATCACCGACCATGAGGTGGTGAAGAAATTGCTGAGATCGCTTGATTCCTCATTTGATACTTTGGCATTTATGATACAAGAACCTAGAGACTATAAGCCACTTGATCCCGCTGATATCCTCGAGAGGCTAAACACTCATGAGTTCCAGCTTGCTGAGAAGAGAGATCTCTATGGACCAAGCTATGGCAGATCACGAGCTCTGAAGGCCAAGGCAGTGTCTGAATCAGAAGGTGAAGATTCTGGTAGCAGCCTTGGTGACCCTGAAGAACTGAGCAAGGAGCTAGCAATGCTCGTGAGGAAATTTCAGAAGTTCTCAAGATATGGTCATTTTGGAAAATCCTCAAGAAGTGGTGACTTAAGATCAGATTCCTCATCCCATGATTACAAGAAGAGACTCTGTCACAAATGCAAGAAACCCAGTCACTACATTCAAGATTGTCCTCGGTGGGAAAAGGAATCAAAGAAGAATAAGTACAAGGATTACAGTTCTGAGGATTCAAAGAAGAAGAAGAAATCTTCATAGTCCTCTTCATCAAAACCTTCAAGGTCTTCATCTCACAAGAAGAGCAGCTCCAAGAAGGCTCGGGCATTCATTGGCAAGGAAATGGACTCTGAGGCTGAATCTGAGGAAAATGAGCAAGAGGAGGAATCCGGGGAGTCAGACTCTGGTGTGGCGAGCCTAGCCCTCGCTACCGCATTCGTCAGCAAGTCCATCTTCAACTCTGAGGAAAAGGACCTCTCCAACACCACTAACGATGGCGATGATGACTACACTCCCACCTATTGCTTCATGGCAAAAGGTGCAAAGGTACTCAAATGTCCCTCCTCTGAATCAAGTGAGGATGAATCTGATGAAAACCTTAAACCCAGCTATTCTAAACTTGCTAAGATTGCTGTGAAACTGCAAAAGGCTCTTGAAAGGGTTCAAAACATGCTAGATACAAGCGATGATATGTTGGGCGAGGAAATGGGTCGCACTAAAATTTTGGCTGAAAATCTTCAGAGACTTCAGTCCAAGTTTGACAATCTTCAAGGTCATCATAACACTCTCCTATCCGATCATGAGAAGCTTTCTTATGAATTTCTTTAAAGAAAGCAAGATCTTGACCAGTTAAGAGTGAGTTATGAAGATCTTCAGAAGGAGCGTGATTCATTACTTGCTCAACAAATCAGCGCTACTCAGGAAGAATTTATTCCTCCATGTTTGAAGTGCATTGAACGTGAATCTCCTAATTCTTCACCTGAATGCTCAAATACTTCCATTGCTGCAAATTCTTCAACTGTCTCTGCTATCACTAATTCCTCATCTGAGGACATTGCTAGTATCACTGATGATGAAGGGCTGAAGGAATTGTATATGACATGCATGTACAAAATCCTCAAAGGGCATCAGGCTCTTTGTGATGTGCTTAAAAAGCAGATCCTCAACAGGAACCCTAGGAAAGAGGGTATTGCCTTTGAGAGGAAACTTAATGCTGATGGGACCTACTGGAAACCTGAGCAGTATCCCAAAACCTCATGGGTTGCTGCAAAGGGACCTTCAGTGGATCCATCTACTTTATCTGGCTTTACATGTGAATCTTCATATTCTTCTGATGAGTCATTGACTCCAACTATAAATTGTTCAAAAATCAGAATGGTGAAGTATTTGCTAGATATGTTGGCACTAACTGCAGAATGGTCCTCCTATGAAGAAAATCTGGGTTCCCAAAAGGTGCCTTGAAAATCTTTAGGTGAATTTCATCATGACACCACCTATGAAGAATAGGAACCCCAGATCAAATTCTTCATATGGACCAAATTCTTCATATGGATCCAAGTCCTCATACGGACCAAATTCCTCACATGGATCAAATTCCTCAAAAGGATCAAAGTCCTCATATGAGCATCATCGTGCTAACCCGTCTGTCTTGCATGGAAGATCTAAGGATTATGGATATGTGCATTATTCTTCAAATCATTATGTTCATAAATCCTCGAAGAATTTCTCTGCTTACTCTTATGCTTACCCTAATCCCTCTTATGTGAAACGAAGTGGATTGGCATCTATGCCACCTTTCTCTTATGGAGCTCGTAGAATGATGAACTCTTTGCCACCCCTTCAGATGTGGGTGGTGAAGAAAAAGAACTAATCTCTTATGCAGGGTCAGGTCTCCAGACGAACTTAATCGTCTGAAGAATTTGCTGGAGACCTGAATATGCTTGAAAGGATGCAAGCTAATCATGAAGAAATGAATTTTCATTTCTCACGTCCTCATACTGCTTTATCTGTTCTATTGCTTGATGAAATTGATCTGATGAAATTGATATCATATTCTTCACTGATGAAGTATATGAGTTCGTAAGTTGCACTAATTCATCTGCAGGATGATCAACCCAAAGCCACTGAGTGGGTCCTCGATAGTGGATGTACAAATCACATGACTGGTGACAGGAGCTTATTGATGGACTCTGCTTTATCTCCATCACATCTGAAGCATATCACCTACGCTGACAAAGGCAAAAGCAAGGTATTGGGTCTAGGTAAGGTTGCAATCTCAAAGGATCGACACATGGACAAAGTCATGCTTGTCGAGTCCTTAGGGTTCAACCTCATGTCTGTCTCAATGCTTTGTGATCTTGATATGGTTGTTGTCTTTGGCAAGTATCGTTGTGTTGTGATCATGGAAGCTGACAATTCCAAAGTCTTCGAAGGCTTTAGGAGAGGAGATTTGTATATTGTTGATTTCTCTACAGGACCACAACCTGCTACATGTCTACTTGCAAAAGCTTCAGAAGGCTGGCTATGGCATCGACGACTTGGTCATGCTGGGATGAGGAACTTGCACACGCTCGCGAAGAAGAAGCATGTCATTGGCATCGAGGGTGTCAAATTCCTCAAGGACCATTTGTGTGGAGCTTGTGAAGCCGGAAAGATGACCAAGGCCAAGCATCCCTCAAAGACCATCATGACTACCACTCGTCCATTTGAATTGCTTCACATGGATCTCTTTGGCCCTACTCACTATGCCACATTTACTAATGCTGCATCTTTATATGGCTTTGTCATTGTTGATGATTATTCTCGATATACATGGGTGCATATCATCACTTACAAAACTGAAGTGCAGGAAGTCTTCAAACGATTTTCCTCGAGGGCTTCAACCAACTTTGGTGTGAAGATCAAGCACATCAGAAGTGACAATGGAACTGAGTTCAAGAACACTGGTCTTGATGACTATCTTGATGAACTTGGTATCACTCATGAGTTATCTGATCCTTACACTCCTCAGCAGAATGGCGTCGTGGAGCACAAGAACAGGACTCTTGTTGAGATGGCTTGCACTATGCTTGATGAGTACAAGATGCCTACTCGCTTCTGGCCTGAGGCAATTGATACTGTGTGCCACATCATCAATAGGGTATATCTTCACAAATTCTTCAAGAAGACTGCATATGAACTCCTCACTGACAAGAAACCCAATGTGAGTTATTTCAAAGTCTTCGGTGCTAAATGCAGGATTAGAGATCCTCATCACAGTTCTAAATTCACACCGAAAGCACATGAAGGTTTTATGCTCGGTTATGGTAAGGACTCTCACACCTATAGAGTCTTGAACACCTATCCCCACAAGGTTGTTGAAACTGTAGATGTGCGGTTCGATGAAACTAATGGCTTGCAAAGAGATTACCTACCTCTTGTGACAGATGAAATACCTCCTGAGGAATCTATTAAGTTCAAAGCTATGAAGGATGTCATTCCTACCGAAGAATCTGTTGAAGAAGTCATTCCAGAACATGAAGAACGTCATGCTGATGCACCTGAGGAAAATGGTGCTGAAGAAAATGCTGATCAAATTCCTCAACAACAACCAGCTCATCCTCGTGTTGCAAATGAAGTGCAGATTGAGAAAATCATCAACGACATCAACATTCCAGGTCCTCTCACATGCTCAAGAGCTTCACATTTATCTAACTTTTGTGGGCACTTTGCTTTTGTCTTTATCACAAAGCCCACTAAGATAGTGGAAGCATTTATGGAGCCTGAGTGGATTCAAGCTATGCAAGAGGAATTACATCAATTTGAGCTTAACAACGTCTAGGAACTGGTCAAATGTCCAGATCCTCACAAGCACAATATTATTGGCACAAACTGGATCTACCGCAATAAGCAAGATGAAAATGGCCTCGTGGTGAGGAATAAGACACGACTTGTATCTCAAGGCTACACACTGGTTGAAGGAATTGATTTCGACGAAACTTTTCCACCTGTTGCTAGAGGTGAAGCTATTCGCATATTACTTGCTTATGCTAACCATCATGATATCATCTTATATCAAATGGATGTGAAAAGTGCATTCCTCAATGGTAAGCTTGAGGAAGAAGTATATGTTGCTCAACCCCCAGGTTTTGAAGATCCAAAGCATCCCGACAAAGTCTTCAGACTCAATAAGGCCCTCTATGGCCTCAAGCAGGCCCCTCGGGCGTGGTATGATACTTTGAAGGAATTCCTCATGAAGAAAGGCTTCAAACCCGGTTCACTTGACCCAACTCTTTTCACTAAATCTTATGATGGTGAATTGTTTGTGTGCCAAATATATGTTGATGATATCATTTTCGGCTGTACTGACCAACGTTACAGTGATGAATTTGCTTATATGATGATTGAAGAATATAAAATGTCTATGATGAGAGAATTGAAATTCTTCTTAGGTCTTCAGATTCGTCAACAACGAAGTGGCATATTCATACCTCAGGAGAAATACCTCAAGGATGTACTGAGGAAATTCGGCATGCAAGATTGCAAAGGAGTCAAAATCCCTATGCCCACAAATGGCCATCTATGCACTGATGAAAATGGTATTGACTTCGATCAAAAGGTATACCGCTCCATGATTGGTTCTTTATTGTATTTATGTGCATCTAGGCCAGATATTATGCTTAGTGTTTGCATGTGTGCCCGATTTCAAGCTACACCGAAGGAATCACACCATAAGGCTGTGAAGCATATTCTTCGATATCTAGCTCACACACCAACACTTGGATTATGGTATCCCAAGGGCTCGGCTTTTGATCTCATTGGATATTCAGACTCTGACTATGCTGGTGATCGTGTGGACCGCAAGTCAACATCTGGCACATGCCATTTCCTCGGACGATCCTTGGTCTGTTGGTCCTCGAAGAAACAGAACTGCGTATCACTGTCTACTGCTGAAGCTGAGTACATTGCTGCTGGTTCTTGCTGTGCTCAATTGCTATGGATGAAGCAAACCCTCAAGGACTACGGCGTCAACATGAAGAATGTGCCTCTCTACTATGACAATGAGAGTGCCATCAAGATTGCTCATAACCCAGTTCAGCACTCGAAGACAAAGCACATTCGGATTCGTCATCATTTTCTTTGTGATCATGTGTTGAAGGGAGACATCTCTATTGAGCATGTGAAGACTGATGAACAACTAGCTGATATCTTCACTAAGCCCTTGGATGAGAAGAGATTTAGCATGTTGAGGTGTGAGCTAAATATCTTTGAATCTTCGAATGTCCTTTGAAAAGGACACACATCCTAACACTTATGCAAAATTGTTGACTTAGATGTGCAACACACAAAGTAACGTTTTTCTTCAATCAATGAAGACTAACCCTCTAAGTGTGAAGAAATTAACGAAGAATTTGATTCTCAGAACCCTACGACAATTGTACGTGGTGTCTGAAATTATCATTCTTATACGGTGGGTCACGCCACCACCAAAAGTTGAAAATCCTCAATCTGAGTTTTTTCCTCACTTTGAAGTTCCTTAGTTGTTCTTAAACTTTGCATTGTCTTCACTCTTTCCAACGTTTTTCTTCATTGGCTATATATATATATATATATATATATATGAGTTTATGTCCTCTACATCATTCACTTATTGCTATTTCTTCAAGTTGCTTGTTCTGCTAAGTGAATGTGATCGGACTTTCCCCCTCTATGCTAAACTCAACCTAGTCTATTCACAAATTCTTCATGTGCGTTTTATTTGAAACTCGTTCAAAATCTTCACTGTGTCCTTGTCAGCTGAAGAAATTGCGAACGGAACTTTAAACTTATCTTATCTGAATTTTCGGCTTTTGCCGCTCAAACCGCTCCGCTTCCACGATATAGTATCCTATTCACCCACGATCGCACACGATCTTCACCTCTCAGTACGTGCGTGACACATGTCACACGAATGAGAAGGGTCAGGGGCACGTTCGTCCAATTTCCTCAGGCGAGTAGTTTTTCACTTCGGCTATAAATACCCCTCTCCTTTCCTCACTTCGTTTTTACTCCGCTTGACCTCACTCCCTCGCTCGAGCTCTCAAACCCTAGCACCGCTGCTACTTCCATCGTCACCGGTGAGGAAGAGCTTCACTGCCTCGACCTCGTCGCCGCCGTACTCACGCCGGCCGCGGATTTATTCACTCCGCCGCCGCCGTAGCTGTCTTCCTCAGCCAAGTTAGGGCATGGAAGATCTGAACCGATGAGCTTAAAATCAACACTTCATAGTTCGTCATGTTCGTCGTCAAGGGTAATTAAAAGTTACTTTTACTGCCCTTGTTGATTCTGATGTTTTCTTCAAATCTTCAAAAGGTGTTTATTTCTCAACTCTTCACACACTAAACACCTCACATATCATCTGCTCTTGATCTGTTTCTCTAAGCAACATTTTTCTTCAAGATTCCTCAATTGTGTGGATTTTGAAATCTGTATAACTCTGGAACCTAAGTCAAATAACGCTTAGTGAAATTCCTCAAGACTCATCCGGTCAAATTCCTCAAACTTGTTCTTTTTGCAAAAACTTCTGAGAATGCATATGACCTCTCCAAATTCTTCGCACCTATACTTTGTTCACAGGTACACATGTCCGCAGCTGAATCTCTAGGTTCTCATCAACTTAACTCATTTGCAGCGTTCCTTGAAGAAAAGTTGCATACCTCTTCAGAGAACTCAATAGTTCAAAACACTCAGCTGAAGAAAATGGCAGATGGCAAGAAACCTTAGAAGGGAGGCAAGAGACTGGAGGTCAACACTATGTTTGAAATCCCTGAGGATATCTATGATGAATATTGCACACCTGATGAGGCCAAACATGGCAACAAGACCAAAAATCATCGCAAGGTGCGCATACAGAAGATAGAGAGGAGATGGGCACGGGAATGGAGGGAATATCGCTATGTCACTCCAAAATATATGAAGAAATTCGCTTTTTCACCCTCCTTGGCCAAGACCTCCATTGGCCCCTGGCCAAGAAGCCGATCCCACTAGCCTCAAGCGCGGTGAGGACTACCCTGATGAATGGGCCAAGTGTCAAGCTAAGTTGGCCAGAGTAGCAAAAGAAGTAGTGAGGAAATTCAATGAAGACTCTGCTGCTGCTGCCACTGCTGAGGCCTCTGCTAGCAGGCCGAAGAAGGCCATGCCTAATAAGCCCGCACACAAGCCCAGTGCTCCTTCTTCTTCAATGCCCTCACGACCAAGCTCCTCTACAATGCCCTCATGGCCAACTTCTGCTAAGCCCTCACAGCCAATTCCTCAAGCCGCACCATCTCCTTAAAAATCCTCAGCTCCTCCTTCCAAGTCATCAGCACCTGCACATCTCGCCTCATGCCAAAGGACAACAGGCATCTCTATTGCCTCGGGAGCCTCTGCAAGTTCATCAGCTCCTCTGCACTCTTCAACTGGCCCCACTCTGCTGAAGACCAAGGCCATTGTAGGACGAGGCACTAGACCAAGTCCTCAAAAGAAGCATGTCACCTTCCAAGTACCGTCCGATGACGACGAAGCTGATGATGAAGAACTCGCTGAAATCATTAGAGATAGGCAACACAGGGCCGCTAGATCCAAAGGTAGTAATGTGCCATTGATGCTGGACCCAAAGTTGATCCTCGACTTCACTGACTTATGGCACAAGGACCCCAACACACCTCTGCCTGAGCTAAACCTCACTCTTGGTCAAAGTCATGTGCTGACTCACTTCATTGACGAAGAAAAATGGAAATATGAACATGCGAGATAGGTGAAGAAAGTGCAGTACAAGAAAGAGCGCTTTTTGAAGCAAAACTTCTTGAAGCTTTCACATGAAGAACTTGTAGCTCTGCAAGCATAGATCAAGAAACTAAGTGATGAATTTGATCATTACTATGCTGACTGGCTTGGAGCCAAAGTCAGATTTGTAAAGATAACTGAAAAGTTCACTACCAATGTTGCTGCCCCTACGCAACAAGAAATTCCTCAGGCTGAAGCATCTGCTCAGCCTACTGAAGAAAATGCCAGCACCGCTGATGATACTCAGGTTGATGAAGAAAATGCTAGTACCAGGGCTGATGACTGCATTCCAGCCGCTGATGAAACTGCCAGGGCAACCACTAGTGTTGCGCCTGAAGAAATTGCCAGGCCAGCTGAAGCTTCAACCGCTGTGCCTGAAGAAATTGCTTATACCAGGGCAACTGCATCAGTTGTGCCTGAAGAAATGGAACCAATTTCCTCTGCTCCTCCTGCACCTGCACCAAGTCCAATTCTTCCTTCTGCATCAGAAGCGAAGAAGACCAAGGCTACGGAGCGTGCAGCTGTGAAGAAAAGGAAAGCATCAACTTCATCAGACTCTTCAGCTCCGAAGAAGATGAAGAAATTGACCAGCTCGTTTGAAAATCCTATTGATGTTGTTCCAGTCTCAAGCATGCCATCAAAGGAACTCGTTCCTTTTGATGAAGAATACGTGATCCCAAGCGGATCCGATGAAGACATTCCTTCTGCTGCTTCCTCAGAGCAGTTGGATGAAGAAATTGAAGTGGATGCAATCCCTTCAACCCCAGTTGTTTCATCGCCCATGCCTCAGTTTACTGCTGAAGAGGCCGACGTTGAAGAAATGAGTGGAGAAGATGAGGATGTGGACATTGGGTGCACAACGCCAGTTCTGAATGATGACTTTTGGGAAAGTCAGCACCCCAATTCTCCGTTGTTCACTCCTCTGCAACAAATTCCTCAGTCCCCAGTGACTACTGAAGTTCAAATGGGTTCTGAAGAACCACACCCCACTCCGTCCATCCCTGAAGAGATTCCAGCCACTAGCGCTAATGACATTGCTGCTCAAGAATTGAAGTCCTAGGCTGCCACTGAAGAAGAAACTGAAATTCCTCAGCCTGCGGAACCTGAGATCACGATTCCTGAGGTTGTGATGCAATTGACTGACACTCCTCGCCCCAAGCCAAAGGATCCTTTCTCAAATAAGCAAAAATTCAAGGCTGATGACTTCTTCCACGAGCATGTTTTCTTCATAGACTACAACCCCTATGACTCTGCTCGCCTTAGAAGGAAGCGCTTCTGGACTGCCAGCCAAGCAAACTTCTATTCTTCGCTGCTTTTCAACAAAGACAAAGTCTTCGACCATGGGCATATTCCTCACGTGGACAGGGAATCACTGCCCTGCTTCGCGCCAGTCCTCAGTGTTCTTCATGATGCTAGGCTCCTCAACTTTTGCACGGATATTGTTGATTGGAGTGAAGAGCTAATTCTTCAGTTCTATGCGACGCTGCACATCACAGGAGAAGCTAAAGATGTGAACACTTGGGTATTGGACTGTATTACAAAGAACACACATTTCAAAGCACCGGCCTCTGAATTACTTCATGCCCTGCCTGTCAGTCCTCCCCTTGAAGGCGCTCGTTGCATCTATCATGAACCTGAACTTACTGCTCACTACATGCAAGTGTTGATGAAGCCGCTGAAGCTCGGTCAAGCTCCCAGGACCAAATTCCTCGTGAAGGAATTGTTGTTTGTGCCTAGAACTATGTATCGCATTCTGACAAACACATTGAGTCCAATCAAAGGCCACGATTCAAATGATGAAGAAGTTGTTGGCATCATGAAGAATCTGCTATTCAATATCATACATGGCATTCCTATCAACTACCATGATTTCACCATGAGGACTCTGGCAAATGTTGCCCTCTCTCCATTTGAGTTGAAGCCTTATGCTCCTTGGATTATGAGATTCCTCAGAACTAGGTCTTCACTCAACTACAAGGCTGATTTTCAGAATCATGTCAGTTACTTGCCCCCATTGAAGTCCTCAAGCGGACATTTTCCTCATCTGATGAAAAGGGCAAGGCTACTGCAATTATTGATGAAGGCATTCGTCCATTGGATGGTCTGTTCCGCAAAGCTGCATCCTACTCCACCAATGATGACTCTGCCACTCATGACTCTGCCGCAAATGCTTCAAAGCAAAATCCTCAAGGCACAGCTCCAAGGGTGATGACTGATCGTGAGCTTCTCCTCAGTCTTCACCAGAAGGTCGATCGCAACCACAAATGGGTTAAGCGTCAGTTTGGTTCTATTCTTCACAACATGACTGCCACACACAATGCAGTGAAGAAAAACCATTACTACCTCCATGAAGTCTTCGGTCGCACCTGGGCTGTTTTGTCACATCTGTATGGTGAAGATGATCTGAAGCAAATGGGTTTCAAGCAGGACTTTGAATGGTCTCAGCCGCCACCGGCGAAGAAATTCAAGAAGACTAAAGTTCCTTCCTTGGTAGCCAGCTCATATTCTTCATCACGCGCGACAGATGAACATGAAGACTTGGACGACACTGCGGCAGGCCCTACTTCAACAACCGACCCCAACAATACTGGCGCTCCTTCATCGACTCAGTGATGATATTCTTCAGGGGCGTTAGTCCTCATTTTCTGTCCCTTTTGGTCATTCGATGACAAAGGGGGAGAAATTTGAGTTAGTCTTCAAGCGGGTCTACTTATATGGGCGTTTTTTTTCTTCTAAGTTACAACTCTCGTTCTTTTGAAGACTTTGCTGGATCGAGTTGTAAACTTAAACCCGATGGTGGTCTGATACTTTTGTTGTGTTCTTCTGCATGCTTATTCCTCATATATGTTAATGCACGCATGCTGAATTACATCAGTCACCATATTTCATCATGCATTTCAAATTCTTCATATTATATGTTAAATGCGTGTATGGATTACAAGATATAGGGGGAGATCTCCATGATTCTACTCTTCAAGTGTGCATTGCTTCAAAAGCTAATTCCTCACTATGCACATCTTCAGGGGGAGTTCTTCTATATCTTGCAATCAAATTCCTCAATATCAGTATTTACACTTCATATGTTTATCCCCGTTGAAAACTTAACCTATATTGTCATCAATCACCAAAAAGGGGGAGATTGTAAGTGCATCTAGTGCCCCTTAGTGATTTTGGTGTATTGAAGACTTATAGGTTAAGGGACTGATGCGTTTGTGAGTGTACACAGGTCTATAAGTCTATGAGGAGTTTGATATTTACAGAGAAAGTCGACCCCTAAAAATGAAGTTCTTCGACTGAAGACTTTGGATTTCTGAAGACTTTCTGAAGACTTTGAAAGTGAAGAAATTGGTGTGATCCTGAAGACTTGGTATTCATTCGAGGAACATGAAGCGTGAAGACTTTTGTTTTCGTAGTTTCATTTTCTCTTTCTTGAGTCATAGGAAACACCGTACTGTTAAAGGGGGTCGAGGAAATACTAAGGAAAAGTTTCCAAGTGATGCTCAACTCAAAATCCTACACCTACCAATCCCTTCGAGTGAAGCCATTGGAAATCTCATACAGTTCAGTCAATTTCTTCAGTGACAGAGACGAAGTTCTTCTGGTCTCTGAGGAATTTGTTCTGACTGAGGAGTTAGGAATTCGCCAGTGCGGAATTGCCTACAAGTGAGGAACATGATAGCCCTGAGGAATTTGTTAGTCAAATTTCCGACCGTTGTTGTGCTACGCGCCAGCTGTCCCAAAATATCCTTCCACCTAACGGTCATATCATTGAAGGGCATTTATGTCTTATCATGTCGGGCTGCTCCCTAGGCTATAAATAGCCGCCCCCTACAACCACTAGCTGGTTGGCTGCTCCGAGAGAAACTGACACTTGTCATTTGAGAGCATCCCATCCTCCGAGGACTTTGAGCGAAAATCATCAAGTGAGGAAAACCCAAACCCAAACACCTTCAAACCCAAAGTGATTGAGCATCACTGAAGAGATTGATCCTGCGTGGATCCGACGCTTGTTACCTTTGAAGACTGTACATCTTCCAGACGGTTAGGCGTCATGGTCTAGAGCATCCAAGAGGAAATTGTGGATCGCCGAGTGACCGAGTTTGTGAACGTTTGTAAGTCACCTGAAGACTTACCATGAGTGATTTGGCGAGGTCTGTGTGACCCCAGCTCAAGGGGAATACGGTGAGGACTAAGTGTCCTGAGCTGCGGTTTCACGACTGGGTGTCCGGGACTGTGTGTCCTCAGGTTTAAATACCTAGCCGCCCTAACCAGACGTACAACTGTCACAACAGTTGGAACTGGTCTACCAAATCATTGTCTTCACCGAGCTAACTGGTTCCATTTCCTCAACCCTTCCATTTCCTCATTTCTGTGTTGTGTGCTTGTTCATATCTGTTTGAAGACTTTGACTGAAGACTTTCTCTATTTCCTCAGCTCAATTTCTTCAGTCAGTTTGTCTTCATTCTGTTTATCCTGTGTTTACGCTTTCTGTACTCTGTTCTTGTTTTCATTTCATCATGAAGACCATGCTCATGTTCTGTTATGTTTACTTCTGAGTACTTAATCCGCTGCAAGTAGTTCTTCTCTTAAGAATTTCCTCACCCTGAAATTCCTCAGTGAAGAATTCGTAAAAATCGCCTATTCACGCCCCTCTAGTCGACTTAACGCACTTTCAATTTTTTTAGAAATGTGAGAATTGGAGTTTTGTTAGAAACATCGGACTTCTTCATTATTTTGAATTGAACTTATTGTTTTTACTCTTTATTAATCGAAAAATCTGAGTTTTTAAATAAAATATCAAACTGCTATGCTTTTTCCAATTGAACTTCTTTGTTAGTTTGAATTGAACTTATTGGTTTTATTCTTTAGTAACCGAAACAATCCAAGTTTCCAAATATAATATCAAATTGCTCCATTTAAAAAAAATCGATTTATTTCTTTTAGTAATGGAAAAAATTCTAGGTTTCTAATAAACATTGAACCGCTCATCTATTTTTAATTTGAACTTCTGGTTTTCTCTATATATTAGAAATATCCATCGAAATCCATGGGAATTGTTTGAAATTTTTTGTTTGTCATTTTCTTTGACCTCTCCATTTTATTAATTTTGAACTTTCAGAGTTAACAAGTCCATTTATACAAGAAGTTCTCGACGATATGTTCCTGACCGGCTCAAGTTTTATGCATTCTTATATATACAAAGAAAAGGAAAGGAAAATAGAAAAAATGTTGTGTTCTTATGAACACCACTAACACTTTTTGAGAGCATAGTATTCCACTGTAATTTTTTGCATAATTTTGCCGCAAAAGATGGTGTTTGTTGTTGTTGTTGTTGTTGTTGTTGTTTGCGAAAATGGCGTTTTTTGTTGTTGTCAACATAAGTAGCATAACTTGAATTTTTTTTCTGATGGAATTATACTAATAGAACTGCTGCAAGTTTTCTTGTTGAACTACTACTCAAAGATGACACAACATGATTTCTTCTGTGCTCCCGTGTATACACACAACACGCGAAGCATCAACCTTCAAATATATGAACTTTTATCATTGGTATTTCAGAACCTTTTTTGCGTTCTATGTATAAGGACTTTTGTGTTCTATCGTCGGCCACACATGTCTCCATCTCTCTTAATGAAACACAAGGGTTGAAACACAAAAGAGAGTATGAACTAGCATAAATATGTATGAAAAGTCCATCATGATCTAACAACATGCAAAAAATTCTCTAAAGTTTTTCTTCCCGTGTTATGTCTGAAATACAATTCCAAACTCACACCAAAAGGAAGAGAACAAGACAACGGAATCCATGGGAAGGCTGAGGTGCAGAAGAACACAAAAATGGTTACATCATGTACATGGCTCTCCTCGAGGCTGCTGGGGTGTACATGGTGTTGAGTAAAGAAAAAAATCCTAGGTTTTTAATATACTTTGAAATTCTATGTTATCCTAGATTTTTTAATATACATCAAACCACTTCGTTGTTTTAGTTTCAACTTCTATTTTTTTGAAGTAAATGCTTTTTAAACTTTTTTAGTTATATCCTTTCATTTTAATTTTAATTTCTTCATTTTATTCTTTCATAACAAGAAAAAAATCTGAGTTTTTTTTTAAAAAACTTCAAACTTCTCTGTTATTTTAATTTGAACTTATTAGTTTTATGTGTAGAAAAAAATATGGTTTCTAAATAAGCATCAAACAATTTTCTTAAAATTGAAATTCATCCTTTTATAAAAGATGGAAAGAATTTGAGTTTTTCGTATACATAGAACTACTCCATTATTTAATTTGAACTTCTTGATTTTATATAGCAAGCAAAATTTAAGTTATTTTTAAAATATGAAACCACTCTATTTTTGTATTTTGGACTTCTTGCATGTAAATGAATAATGAACTTCTTGCGCAAGCAATTTTGATTTGAGCTTGAAGGAGCACGTGAACTTATTGGAGCAAACCTTTTAGGATTTGGTGTTGGTCACACTCATCTGCGATGAAGTCAGTGAGGCCGGCATTAGCAACATATTGTGTGAACTCCTGAAGAATTACAGCCTCCTCCAGGAACAGGGTGTGCGGCCATTCGCACGACCGTACCTCCGCCAACCTCCTAGGGTGGAGATCACTGTCAGAAGACTCCCCAATAACACCCTTGTAGTTCTTCCTAGAGCCAAACTTCCTGAAGATATTCATGTCCACATACAAATTTCCTGAAAAAATTTGGGTGACAAAAATTTGTCAACAAAACTATATAAGATTGATAGCAGTTACTCATATGGGTAAATAGAGGCCAAAACAAGCATTCAAACTACTTAGAACACTAAGAATTCAACATGCAAGCACATCTATAGCAGCACCAAGAGTAGCTAATTATTCAAAATATAAACCACTAAAACAAAAACTAATTGGACAAACGGTGGAGTCACATACCAAGCAACAATCCCCCGAAACAGTTTGGGAAACAGAGCTTCGAGCAAAGAGATCCAAATCCGCGGGTTTGAGAGCAAGAACACGGGAGAGAGAGAGAGCAATGGATTTTTTCTAGAGGTAGGTGATGATGTGGTATAAAGAGATAAGTGAGAGGGCCCACCTGGGGACCATAACCCACCAGGGTGCGCCTAGGGGTGCTAGCGTGCCTAGGTGGGTTGTGCCCACCTGGTGCACCTCCCTCTGATGTTTATTGCACCAAAAATTCTCAAATATTTAGAAAAAGCGTATTAAATTTTCAGGGCATTCTGAGAACTTTTATTTTTGGGTCATTTTTTTATTGCACAGGAAATTTAGAAAACAAATAAAACATGGCATTTTATTTTATTTAACTAATAAAAACAGAGAATAAAAAGTAGGGACAGAAGGTAGTGCTTACTAAATTCATCAACTTCATACCGTTCAAAATGATTCATTAATAAGGTTGATCAAGTCTTATTAACAACCACTTTCGATTAGAATGAAACCGAAGAACTTTCGTAAATCACTAAGTTACCTCAATGGGGATAGGCATTTCCCCAACAATAAGCATTTCATATTTCTTTTTGACAGTAGTGGTTGTCGGAGATTTTTCAATAACATTAATACCATTCACTTGGAATTGTTTCTTCGAAAAGTGCAACATATGCTCATTACCAATGATATGAAAAGTGACCTTTCTTTTATTGCAATCAATAACAGCCCTGCAGTATTCAAGAAGGTTCTACCAAGGATAATCGACATGTTGTCTTCCTCGGGCATCTCAAGTATAACAAAGTCAGTCAAAATACTAACTTTAGCAACAACAACGGACACATCCTCACAGATACTGATAGGTGTGGCAGTTGATTTATCAGCCATTTGCAAAGATATTTCAGTAGGTGTGAGTTTATTCAAGTCAAGTCTTTTATATAAAGAGAAAGGCATAACACTAACACCAGCTCCTAAATCACGTAAAGCAGTTTTCACATAATTCTTTTTGATAGAGCAAGGTATAGTTGGTATTCCCGGATCTCCCAGTTTTTTAGGTACTCCATCCTTAAAAGTGTAATTAGCAAGCATAGTGGAGATTTCAGCTTCCGGTATTTTTCTCTTATTTGTGATGATGTCTTTCATATACTTTGCATAAGAGGCATTTTAAGGATATCAGTCAAGCGAGTACACAAAAATACTGGCCTCAACATTTCAGCAAAGCGTTCAAATTCTTCATCATCATTCTTTTTAGTTGACTTAGGTGGAAAAGGCATAGGTTTTTGAACCCACTGTTCTCTTTCTTTACTGTGTTTTCTAGCAACAAAGTCTCTTTTATCATATATTTTATTTTTAGGTTGTGGGTTATCAAGATCAACAGGTGGTTCTATCTCAACATCATTATCTGGTTCTTTATCATTTGGTTGAGTGTCTTCATGAACCTCATCATTATCTTTTTCATGATCACTAGGTGAGTGTTCATTACCAGATTGAGTTTCAGCATCTGAGATAGAAACTTCATTATCATTATCAAGAGGTTTTTCTATTTTAGGTTCACTAGAAGTGTGCAAAGTCCTATCATTTTTCTTCTTCTTTTTCTTTTTAGAAGGACTAGGTGCACTAGTGTTATTTCTTTGTGAATCTTATTCAATTCTTTTTGGGTGTCTCTCAGGATAAAGTGGTTCCTGAGTCATTTTACCTCCTCTAGTTGCAACTCTAACAGCAAAGTCATGCATATTATTATTCATTTCATCAAGCAACTCTGTTTGAGATTTAGCAACTTGTTCTAACTGAGTTTGAACCATAGAAGCATGCTTTCCAGCACCTCTAACATCATTTGATATTCTAAATAACAAGTCACTCAAGTGAGCAATCATATCAGAATTGTATTTCAATTGTTTCATAACATTTGCATTGAAGTGATCTTGTTTTCTAATGTAGTTTTCAAACTCATAAAGGCATTGACTAGGATGCATATTGTGAGGATTGTCATTATCATTGGATTTCATAAGAGAATTTACCTCTACCACCTTAGGCAGTGGTGGTGTATTAAGCCCATGTATTTCTTCAATAGGAGGTAAAATTTTAACATCCTTAGCTTTATTACCTTTTTCCTTCATAGATTTCTTTGCCTCTTGCATATCTTCAGGATTGAGATATAATATACCCCTGTTCTTTGGAGTGGGTTTATGCGGTGGTTCAGGAATAGTCCAATCATCATAATGTTTCAATATGTTATTCAATAATTCTTCGGCTTGCCCAACAGTTCGTTCCCTCAAAACACAACCAGCACAACTATCTAGGAAATCTCTAGAAGCATCAGTTAGTCCATTATATAAGATACCAAGTATTTCATTTTTCTTAAGAGGATGATTAGCAAAGCATTAAGTAATTGGCAAAGCCTCCCCCAAGCTTGTGGAAGACTCTCTTCTTTAATTTGAATAAAGTTAAATATTTCTTGCTTGGCAGCTTGTTTCTTATGAGCTGGAAAATATTTTTCAGAGAAGTAATAAATCATATAGTGGGGACTACGCACACAACCAGGAGTAAGAGTATGGTACCAAGCTTTAGCATCACCCTTTAATGAGAAATGAAATAATATAGGAATAAATTAGTAGTGAGTTTTCTCATCATGAGTAAAAAGGGTGGCTATGTCATTCAACTTAGTAAGATGTGCCACAACAATTTCAGTTTCATAAATATGGAAAGGATCAGATTCAACCATAGTAATTAACTCTGGGTTGACAGAGAATTCATAATCCTTATCATCAATAAAGATAGGTGAAGTAGCAAACTTAGGATCACATTTCATTCTAGCATTCAGAGATTTTTCTTTATACTTGCATAATAATTTTTCTAGATCATCTATATCTCTGCAAGCAAGAATATCTCTAGTTGTCTCCTCACTCATAACATAACCTTCCGGCACCTTGCGCAATTCATATCTAGGAGGGCTAGTTCTAGTAGGTGTTTCAGGAGTTTCAGTTTCAAGCTCATCATCAAATTCAACAACATCATGTTGTATAACTCTAGCAATCTGTTTATCAAGAAATTCACCAAGTGGCACATCATCATTAAGCAAGGTACTAGCATCATCATAAGCATTATCCATAGTAGAAGTAGCATCATCAATAACTTGCGACATGTCAAAATTAATAGCATGATTCTCAAAAAAAGAATTAATAGCATGTGGTGGTGTTGCAAGTTTACTTATAACAGAAGGTCAATCTAAAGCAGAACTGGATGGCAGTTCCTTACCTCCCCTCGTCTTTGAGGGAAATATCTTAGTATTAGCATCCTTTAGATTCTTCATAGTGATAATATGATAATAATCCCTAGTGACTCAACAAATATAGCTATGCTCCCCGGCAACGGCACCGGAAAAAGGTCTTGATAACCCACAAGTATAGGGGATCGCAACAGTTTTCGAGGGTAGAGTATTCAACCCAAATTTATAGATTCGACACAAGGGGAGCCAAAGAATATTTGAAGGTATTAGCAGCTGAGCTGTCAATTTAACCACACCTGGAGATTAATTATCTGCAGCAAAGTGATTAGTAGCAAAGTAGTATGATAGTTTTGATAATAGTAGCAGAAGTAACGGTAACGATAACAGTGATAGCAGTTTGGTAGCAAATGTAACAATGATGATAGCAGTAGTAACTTAGCAGAAACAATATAAGATAAATTTGTAGGCATTGGATCGGTGACTTTTTGGATGATATTCATCATGTGATAGTTATAACCTAGGGCGATACAGCACTAGCTCCAGTTCATCGATATAATGTAGGCATGTATTCCGTAAATAGTCAGACGTGCTTTATTAAGAGTACTTGCATGACATCTTTTGTCCTACCCTCCCATGGCAGCGGGGTCCGTATTGGAAACTAAGGGATATTAAGGCCTCCTTTTAATAGAGAACCGGAACAAAGCATTAACACACGTGAATACATGAACTCCTCAAACTACGGTAATCACCGGAAGAAGTCCCGGTTATTGTCACTCCAGGGTTACCGGATCATAACACGTAGTAGGTGACTATAACTTGCAAGATCGGATCTAGAACATGGATATAATGGTGATAACATAAACGGTTCAGATCTGAAATCATGGCACCCGGGCCCAAAGTGACAAGCATTAAGCATGGCAAAGTCATAACAACATCTATCTAAGAACATAGTGGATACTAGGGATCAAGCCCTAACAAAACTAACTCGATTACATGATGAATCTCATCCAACTCCTCAATGACCGGCGAGCCTACGAAGGAATTACTCACTCCCGATGGGGAGCATCATGGAATTGGCGATGGAGAAGGGTTGGTGATGACGAAGAATGAATATCCCCCTCTCCAGAGCCCCAAACGGACTCTAGATCTACCCTCCCGAGGAAGAACAGGACTTGGCGGCGGCTTCGTCTCGTGTATCGTGATAATTCTTTTTTACCTCGATTTTTTCTCTGAAAATAGGATTTTATAGCGTCAGTTTTAGCGTCTGCGGGGCCACTAGGTGGGGACAACCCACCTTGGCGCACCAGGAGAGGGGCGCGCCCTGGTGGGTTGTGCCCACCCAGGGGCCCCTCTCCGGTAGGTCTTGGCTCCAGAAATTCTTATATATTATATAAAAATTCCTTGCAAAGTTTCGTTCCATGCCTAGAACTTTTATTTCTACACAAAAACAACACCATGGTAGTTCTACTAAAAACAATGTCAGTCCGGGTTAGTTTCATTCAAATCATGCAAATTAGAGTCCAAAACAAGAGGAAAAGCGTTAGGAAAAGTAGATACGTTGGAGACGTATCACTGGCCCACCAGAAAACCCTCCACCTCCCGCACATTTTCGGTTAGCGCGCTTCAAAGCGTCAGCACCCGCATTCATGCCCGGCCAGAGCGGACGCGACCACTCACTGGCGCCGGCATTGAAGCGGTGCATCGGCCGAGAGAGCATCGCTCGCACCGCTTCCCAATGAAGGTGGCTGCCTCGTGTTCAAATGACATGATGGCCGGTCATCCGTCCGTCTACTGCCCCTATTGATGGCACACGGTTGCTGAGGCGTCTCCTTTGGCACCACCCGCCCGTCCATCTGTCGTCCATCGGTGCTATATAAACCATTGCCCCGGCCATAGCTAAAGTTATTCCTCTCTGCACCACTCCCCGCCATGGATCCCTCCACCGCCAAAGCTCTCTGGGACGGGCTGACGTCGTAGCAGAAGAATGCCATGGCCGCCATTGCTGCTGACTAGTAGGATGGTAGGAAGCCAAAGGACGCCTCCAACAACGACATGCAAATGAAGGACACCTTCAACGACAAGCCAGCGACACCCTCCTCTTCCTCCGTAGCACCCTCCTCCTCCGCTCCACCCTCACATAGACCATGGGTTAGTACACAAAGCGTAATGGACAATGCTTACCATACTATGGGGTCACTTGATCCTTTCGGTACATCTTCTACGCTTTGCGTGTTGATCAACTTGATTCACACTTTGACTTAGTCTTGATCAACCTTGTATCATGTCTTCTACATGACCAATCTTTGGATAATTCCTTGAATAGCACCTTGGTCATCTCATAAACTCCTTGAAACCAACACATGGACTTCAAGAAATGCCTATGGAAAAATCCTTCAAATATAACTCAAGGCAGCCATTAGTCCATAGATATTGTCATCAATTACCAAAACCATACATGGGGGCAATGCATGTTCTTTTAGTCTTATATCACTGTACTTACATTAACAGCTACTCCCCCCATCCCATAATATAAGAGCATTCGTACACTACAATCTTATATTACGGGAAGGAGGGAGTGGTTCATTGTGTAGCATTATGTTGCATCTTATCTGCCTCGCCCATCATTTACTAAAAAATATCAGATCTATATTTAATCTTACTAAAAAGTTGAATACACAGACAATGCTAGTGTAGAAGTGTAGCCCATTGCTCTTGTCAGTACATTTTGTCCTGTAACGCTTGTACTTAATTACATTGATAGGTAGTTGATTATGTAGCATCAATCTGCATCTTATCTTCATTATCCTTTATCCCTTCTAGTATTATCATATCTACAATTAGTCTCTACAAAATGTAGAGTATAGGAAATGCTTATGAAGAAGATTCCATGATGAAATTCTTGAGTTATACTTCCCTTGACATGGAAAAGGGCATTATAGAGCCGGCATTAACTGTTAATGTAAGTCAGTCCTTCTAAAGCCTTTATCCTCAACTGTTGTCTAATTTGCGCATACTCCCTATCGTTTACTACTGTTTAGTTTGATGTTTCTATCAAAATGCATGTTTGCAACAACCGTAAGTTCCAAGTTTTAGTCGTAAAACCAAATTCCTTATTCATACCATGCACATTATTCAATACAAATCCAATGATTTTCTTTAGCCCTGCATGTATGCTTGTTTTGTTGATCGATAATCCAGTGTGTGGTGATGCAGCCCACATTTGCACCTCGTCATTTCCTGCTTTTCTTACTGATCTGGTTGATGATATGAACAACATGCCATGCACATTAACCAAAAGAGATACAATGATGGTCTTTTGCCCTGCATCTATGCTTGTTTTGTTGATATGTAATCCAGTAGTGTGGTGCAGCTCCCTGCATTATGAACAATGCCACATTATGCTATTGACATTTTGAATTGTCTCTTTATTTTCTAATATGAAATTGGATGGAATTGATAGCATGGTTACCATCTTTGTTTATATATGTGCAAAACTGTCATCTGTATGCTTGCTTCAGGGTGCTATGCCTGATGGCATGCACAAGTCTGGTGAAGGTTGTGAGACAAACCCAACATATACTGGGGCAAAGAAGGCAAAACATCTTGAAGATAGCGAGAGAACCCCAAAGTCATGTCTTGATGCAGTGTTCAAGTTACTCGAGACTAGCAGTCACACAAGCTCATAGAATTCGCTGCCTGGATCAGTTCGGCTTCTTCAGTCCCAACTTCAAGCACAAAGGCATTCTGCAACTCAACTTCAACTTGAAATCCAATCTCTAAGGAAGATCGCAGAGAACTCCAATGAAAACCTCATTGCTAAACAACTACAGCTGGAAGATATGACCAACATGCTAGGCCGGTCTCACTCCCTTTCCCAGCTTCTTGCTGATGTCGCTTGAACTACGCCAGTATTTCCCCAAAGAGGAAGGGATGATGTAGCACAACTACAGTAGGTATTTCCCTTAGTTATGAAACCAAGGTATCAATCCAGTAGGAGAACCAAGCAACACTATGTAAACGGTACCTGCACACAAAGAACAAATACTTGCAACCCGACGCTTATGAGGGGTTGCCAATCCCTCTACGGGTAACGGCACCAGAAATTGTCAAGTTGACGGGACAAAATTGGTGGTAGATTGGATAAATAGATCTCGATAAAACGCGAAATAAAAGATGCAAATAAAAAGTGCAGCAAGGTATTTTTGGGTTTTTGGAATAATAGATCTGAAAAAAGCAAATAAAAGTATATATCAAAGCAAATATGATAAAGAATAGACCCTGGTGCCATAGATTTCACTAGTGGTTTCTCTTAAGAAATAGCACACGGTGGGCAAACAAATTACTGTTGGGCAACTAATAGAAAATCAATAGTTATGACAAGGGAAAACTTTGTTTTTGCCACTCTAGTTTTTGCCAACTTCACTTATGCCACCCTAGAATTCAACATCTCACTTCTGCCACTCTTAGATTTTGACAATATATCACAAATGCCATTCCGTTACACATCCGTGAGTTGACCGTTTACTCTAGCCAGTTGACCAAGAAAGGACCTGTCAGTTTTTGCAAAAATGACATTAGTTGCCCTTACTGACTTCTGGGGCCGCTTTGCAAGTGACCCATACACAAAACTCTACACACACAAAACTGTACACACACACGAACCACACCCGCCCCGATTCCAATCCCCATCCAGAGAATGACCCAGCCGCATCCATCCATGCCACCGCGTCCGCATGCCCTGGCGCGCCGCCACCGCATCCACACCCCGCCGTTCGCCGCCGCATCCACTCCGCGACGCCCTGAGCTTGCCTCGCCGACACAACCCGCATCCATGGTCTCCCCTCCGAGGGGACCTGCTCTGGAATCACCGACGCTTCACGCATCTGCGGCCTCCCCTCCGCGGCTCCCTTCATCGGCCTCCCTCCCCGACGCGGTCCACATCGGCGACCCCCCTTTCCCCCCTTCAGCGGCTCACATGGGATGGAGGGAGTCGCACCGCCGGCCATGGCGGCAGGGGCCTCCCTCCTCGACGCGCTCCACATCGGTGACCTCCCTCCCCCCCCCTTCAGTGGCTCACACAGGATGGAGGGAGTGGCGTCGCCGGCCATGGTGGCAGGGGCCTCCCTCCCCGACGCGGTCCACATCGGCGACCTCCCTTCCTCCCCCTTCAGCGGCTCACATGGGATGGAGGGAGTCGAGCCGCCGGCCATGGCGGCAGGGGCGGCCCAGAGGACCTCAAACCTGCTGGTTCCTCTCCCTGATGGGCAAGTGTTCAATTCCTCAAATACCTGATGTGTAGCATTTGATCTGTTAGAAGTAATTTTGTTGTTGTGCTCCTGTTACTCATTGGAGTTTGATCTATTGTACACATGCCCTGGTTTGTCTATTGTACACATGCCCTGGTTCATTAGTGCATAGTTAGACCAATTAGGGATTCATGAGTGAAGCAACTAGTTTAATAATTCCTATGAGATGCAAGAAGATAGTTCATTTGTTTTTTATGGAAGTTGCTAGTAGGGGATATTGCAAGCAGAGTTCCTCTAAAATATATTGCAAGATGCTAGTCTGGTCATGGCATTGGTACATATATGTCATACATACATGCTGATTGCTTAGTGTAGCACTAGATAATGGAACAATGCGGAAAAAAGATTATTTTGATCAGTTTTTTCCATGTCATATATGTTGGTGGCTTAGCTAGCTAGCCTAATTCCACACTTTTTTGATGTCCAATTTGTGTCAATGTAGGTCAGAGCTGCCACCTTATAAGCTGATTGTGACATACGGGGCATGTTCTTACAAGAATTACAAGGGCGACCAGTGCATGGTGTCTTCTTGGAGCTGGGACATACGTGTAGAGAGGCAGACCAGTTATGATCAACTTATGGGGCTGATGCAGAGTAAATATCCATGGGGACATGATGATGGTGTTGTGTTTTCAAAGTGGAATAGTAGCAACCAATATTTTGTGCTAGTTCGCAATGATGAAGATGTGGTCAGCATGTATGATGAGAATGAGGAAGACAAGATTATTAAGATACTTGTTCAGTTCTGCAAGAATGGTGAGGAGGAGAAGTTTGCTCAGAGTTTGCTTCAACCAATCCGACCTTCTCCAGGAAAGGAAGTGCCCAAGCTCATAGTGGAAGATTTAACTCAGAAATCTGAATATGAGTATGAGATACCCGAGGAGAACTTGACAAGGCAAGAAAAATCTAAAGAGGGCTATGAAGGAGAGGATCACGTTGGAATAGATGAGGAGGACCAGTACCTTGATGGTGACAAGCAGGAAAATGGAGGTGAGCAAGCCAAAGATGCTGACCATAAGGCAACCGAAGATGTTTCCCAAGATGTCGAGGAGGATAGTGTTGAGCATGAAGAGGATAGTGATGATCATGACGAGGATAGTGATGGAGGGCTGTTAGTGATGAGGATAGTGATGGGGCCATAGTGTACGATATTCCAGAAATTGGTTATGACAAGGATGATCCACCTATGACAAAAGGGGCATTATTTCCCTCTATTGAAGAGTTCAGAGTTGCACTTGCAACACATGCTATTGTCAACGAGTTCAGTTACAAAACTGATAAAAGTGATCAAAAGAGGGTGAGAGTTTCTTGTTCTTATGAACCACCGGAAGGGAGAAACCCATGCAAGTGGAGGGTGAATGGTTCTACCTTATATGATGACAAAACAGTAATGGTGAAGAATGAACCCAAGATGCACACATGCCCCAGCACGCAAAGATATGGCAAAGTAAAGGTTGCTAAGAGGAAGTGGATTGATGCTAGAGTGACTGATTGGTTGAAGGGTGATCCAAGTATGATTAGCATTGCTTTGAAGAAATGGTTGCTCGAGAAATACCATGTCGATATCGATTATCAGAGAGTGCTTGCAGGTAGGCGCATAGCCTTGGACCAGATATTTGGCAAGTGGGAGGACAGTTTGAGTGCTTGCACAACTGGCAGGCTGAGGTGCATAGGAAGTCCCCAACAAGTATTGTAGTGATAAATCACAAAGAGATCGAAGGGCATCAACGCTTCACAAGGGCATTTGTGTGTTTTAGAGCTTGCATTGATGGATTTCTGTTAGGATGTAGACCTTACTTGAGTGTTGATGCCACTGCCTTGAATGGGAAATGGAAAGGACAGCTTGCGGTTGCTTGTGGTGTTGATGGACACATTTGGTTGTATCCAGTGGCTTATGCTGTATTTGATTCAAAGACTAAAGAGAACTGGGATTGGTTCATGGAGAATCTCAAATCAGCTATTGGCACACCAGAAGGCTTAGTCATATGCACAGATGCATGCAAAGGGTTGGAAACAGAAGTGCATACTGTATTCCCAACTGCTGAACATAGGGAATGCTTTAGACACATGATAATGAACTTCAGAAAGAAATTCCATGGCAAGGTTTTTGAAGAAAATCTATGGCCAGCGGCATACACATATTCTCCTGCCAAGCGCAAGCATCACATGGACAAAATTATGGAAGCCAATCCGGAAGCTATCGCATACCTTGATGAGTGGCATTCTAATTTGTGGAGCAGAAGTAAGTTCCCTAAAACATGCAAATGTGACTATGTCATGAACAACATAGCTGAGTCATTCAATTTGATGATTAAGAAATTGAAGGGGTTCCCTGTTCTTGAATTATTGGACTCTTTGAGAGAATGGCTAATGGTCAGATTTGAAATAAGAGCTAAAATAGCGAGAAGATTTGTACGTGGACTTCTAAAAATTCTGCCAAGGATCACCAACATGATGAACAATAGATCAAGGGGGATAGTGTTAGTTGGGATCTCTAGAAGTGATGACTTGAAAGCGGAGGTTACTATAAAGATCCATGGCTATAATTGGAAGCACGGTGTAGATTTGGAGAAGTGGGAATGTACTTGTAGACGTTGGCAAGTAACTAGACAACCTTGCCTACATGCCATTGCATTCATAACAAGTATTAGAGGAGGTCGAGGGATAGATGACTATGTGCATGAGTACTACTCTGTGAAATCATTCAGTAATGCATATGCGAAAAATGTTCCCACCATGACCGATAAGAAGCAATGGCCAATGGTCGATGTTGGGTTCAAATTGCACCCTCCCGTGTTGAAAAAGGCTACTGGTAGACCTAGGACACAAAGGATAAAGTCAGCCTTTGAGAGCATATCGAAGAGAAGACACAAGTGCAAAGAATGCAAAGAATTTGGGCATATGCTGAAGACATGTCCAATACTTCATCCTGAACGCAAGCGAAACAGGTAATTGCTAGCAAAGAATTATATATATGCATCTGAACCTGTTGTTCAGATTGTTGGTGGTCCATATGCTTGTGAACCTTGCTGAGTTAAATCTGCTGATCTAGAATAGTACATATACATGTGAACCTGCTATACAAATCCATCATGTAGTCTAAATGCAATGAAATGTATAGTCTTAACTTAATTCTCTATCTGAAAACTGCTAGGAAACGAAAAAATGTTGAGCCTCAAGACATAGAAGACATAGAATCCAATGCCATAGATGCTGAAACTCTCGGCACCAGCAGGTAAACATTCTTGTTTTGCTTCAAATAGTCCATAGTGGTCTAATTTTTCCTATTGCAAATCTGCATTTCAACACTCTTGTTTTCATTCATTCTCAGTTCTAAAAAGCCGAGAAAAGGAGGTGGTAAAATGGCAAAGCCTAGCCCAGTTTTTGAAGCATCTAAGAAGACTTCTGCTACACATGATAGTCCAGCAAAGAACACAAGAAGCAAATAGTTTCCTCCATCGAAGAGCATAAGAAGCAGAAAGAAGTTGTGAACCTTCCTGTGCAACTACATGTTATTGTGGAGCACTATGCATATGGAACCTTGCTGTGTAGTTGTGTAGCTGATGCAATTGTAGGTTATTTTGTGGAGCACCATGCATATCTGAGCCTTGTTGTGTAGATACAACTACATGCTATTTTGTGGAGCACCATGCCTTGTTGTGTGCTATGTTCAGCTTGTCATGTGGTTAGACCTTGCTGTACTTTGCCCAACTTGTGTGGAGCTTGCCTTTTGGGTGGTCAATATGCATGCGACCCTTGCTGTTTAAATTAGATGATGGATTTGTACTCCTATGAAGTAATTTGTTAGTATTTATAATGGCCTAACCTCTTTGCTATGCTACCGGTCATGATGTTATTATTGCGCTTACTTCTGATCAAATAGTGTATTTATGTGTAATTATGTGCATTGTTATATTTTTAAATAGGTCATGCCAAAATTTGTAACACATCAGCTTAGTGTATTTAGATGTTCTCATGGCAAAAGTAATATTTGGCAAAAATAGGAGTGGCAAAAGCAAAACAAAAAACCGAGTGCAATATGGTCTTTTCCTGCTCTGTTTGGTCAAAATGTCCATTGACCTAACAGAATGGCATTTGTGATACATTGTCAAAATCTAAGTGTGGCAGAAGTGAGATGCTGAATTCTAGAGTGGCGTAAGTGAAGTTGGCAAAAACTAGAGTGGCAAAAACAAAGTTTTCCCTTATGACAATATCCAAGGCAATGATCAATATATAGGCATCACGTTCAAGATTACTAGACCGATTCCTGCCTACATCTACTACTATTACTCCACACATCGACTGCTATCCAGCATGCATCTAGTGTATTAAGTTCATGGAGAAATGGAGTAATGCAATAAGAACGATGACGATGTAGACGAGATCTATTCATGTAGGAATAGCCCCAATCTTGTTATCCTTAATAGCAACGATACATGCATGTCTTGTTGCCCCTTCTGTCACTGGGAAAGAACACCGCACGATCGAACCCATCACAAAGCACCTCTTCCCATGGAAAGAAAAATCAATTTAGTTGGCCTAACTAAACCAAAGATTTGAAGAAGAAATACGAGGCTATAAATAATGATTCATATAAGAGATCAAAGAAGACTCTAATAATATTCATGAATATAGATCTGATCATGAACTCCAAGTTCATCGGATCCCAACAAACACATCGCAAAAAAGAGTTACATCTAATAGATCTCCAAGAGACCATTGTATTGACAATCAAAAGAGAGAGAGGAACCCATCTAGCTACTGCCTACGGACCTGTAGGTCTATGGTGAACTACTCACGCATCATTGGAGAGGCACCAATGAGGATGATGAACCCCTCCGTGATAGTGTCTAGATTGGATCTCATGGTTCTGGAACTTGCATCGGCTGGAATTGTGTTTCGTCGACTCCCTTTGGGTTTCTAGAATATTTGGATATTTATAGGGTGAAGAGGCAGTGCGGGAGGCTACTCAGGTGGGCACAACCCATCTAGGCGCGCCTAGGGCCCAAGCGCGCCCTGGTGGGTTGTGCCCCCCTCAGGGCTCCCCTTTGGTACTTCTTTGGCTCACTGGATGTCTTCTGGTCCAAAAACTTTTCCTGTGTTTGGACTCCACTTGGTACTGATATTCTGTGAAGTAAAAAAAAAGCAAAAATAGCAACTGGCACTGGACACTGTGTCAATAGGTTAGTCCCAAAAAATGATATAAAGTTGCTATAAAATGATTGTAAAATATCCAAGAATGATAATATAACAGCATGGAACAATCAAAAATTATAGATACGTTGGAGACGTATCAGCATCCCCAAGCTTAATTCCTGCTCGTCCTCGAGTAGGTAAATGATAAAAATAGAATTTTTGATGTGAAATGCTGCCTAACATGTTCATCGCATATTCTTTTCTTTTGCAGCATGGACATTTGGAATTTTATATGGTTCAAAGCAATAGTCTAGTTTTGACATGAAGATTTCAATACTCAAGCATATCAACAAGCAACCATGTCTTTCAAAATATCAACACTAAAGAAGGTTATCCCTGGGCCATCACGCTCAATCATTGATCCATTCATGAAACACACTCGCATATTAGCTACATCCAATGCTCAAGCATGACCATAGTGCTCCCTAGTTGGTGCTTTATAAGAGAAGATGGAGAGTCAAATAAAAATAAAAATTGCATAAAGTAAATAGATAGGCCCTTCACAGAGGGAAGTAGGGATTTGTAGAGGTGCCAGAGATCAAAGCAAAAATTGCGTGATAAATTTTTTGAGAGGCATACTATTCCCGTCAACGAAAACGACCGAGTAATTCCCAACACTTTCCATGCTAGATATATCATAGGCGGTTCCTAAACAGAAAATAAAGTTTATTCCTTTTCCACCATTCTTTCGCAATCCATGGCTATAGTTGTATCCACTCGTGCCTTCCATACCAACACTTTCCAAGGAATTTATTATTTGACAACATAAAGTAAATTTCTTTTTCATTTCGGGACTAGGCATCCCTATTACCGTCGTACTCTCATGCAATGGCAAGTGAATAAACACTCATCTTGAGAATAACACATCTAGCATGGAAAATATTGTCCACCCCCTACTGCTTCATGAGCGGTACGAGCACAGAAAAAGGAAATTCATTTTGAAAATTAGAGATCGCACATACAAATTTGCTTAGAATGGCACGAAACTACCGCATATAGGTAGGTATGGTGGACTCATATGGCAAAACTGGGTTTAAAGATTTTGGATGCACAAGTAGTATTTCTACTTAGTACAAGTGGAGGCTAGCAAATAGATTGACAAGCAACCAACCAAGAAACGAAAAATCACATAAGCGAGCATTAAGCATAACTAACACCAAATAATGCACCATAAGTAGGATGTAATTTCATTGCATAACTATTGACTGTCGTGCTTGCATAGGGAATCACAAACCTTAACACAAATATTCTTACTGAAGCATAATTACTCACCAACATGACACATATCACCATAATCATATTTCAAAACTATTACAAATAATCAAGTTTAATTTCTCCAATGATCTTCATGAAAGTTTTTATTATATCCCTCTTGAATATCTATCACTTTGGGACTACATTAAGTGAAGAACATGAACAAGAACATGAACATGAGCATAGTTGTGATGATATCCAAGGCAATGATCAATATATAGGCATCACGTTCAAGATTACTAGACCGACTCCTGTCTGCATCTACTACTATTACTCCACACATCGACTGCATGTCACTGGGAAAGAACACCGCACGATCGAACCCATCACAAAGCACCTCTTCCCATGGCAAGAAAAATCGATCTAGCTAGCCTAACTAAACCAAAGATTCGAAGAATAAATACGAGGCTATAAATAATCATGCATATAAGAGATCAAAGAAGACTCAAATAATATTCATGGATATAGATCTTATCATAAACTCAAAGTTCATCGAATCCCAACACACACACCGCAAAAAAGATTTACATCAAATAGATCTCCAAGAGACCATTGTATTGAGAATCAAAAGAGAGAGGATGCCATCTAGCTACTGCCTACGGACCTGTAGGTCTATGGTGAACTACTCACGCATCATCGGAGAGGTACAAATGAGGATGATGAACCCCTCTGTGATGGTGTCTAGATTAGATCTCGTGGTTCTGGAACTTGTGGTGGCTGGAATTGTGTTTTGTCAACTCCCCTAGGGTTTCTGGAATATTTGGGTATTTATAGGGCGAAGAGTCGATGCGGGAGGCCACCGAGGTGGGCACAACCCATCTAGGCGTGCCCTGGTGGGTTGTGACCCCCTCGGGGCTCCCCTTTGGTAGTTCTTTGGCCCACTGTATGTCTTCTGGTCCAAAAAAAATCTCCAAAAAGTTTCGCTACGTTTGGACTCTGTTTGGTACTGATATTCTGTGAAGTAAAAAACGAGCAAAAAACAACAAATGGCACTAGGCACAATGTCAATAGGTTAGTCCCAAAAAATGATATAAACTTGCTATGAAATGACTGTGGAACATCCAAGAATGATAACATAACAGCATGGAAAAATCAAAAATTATAGATACGTTTGATACATCTCCAATTTATGTATAATTTTGATTGTTCCATGCTATTATATTATCTATTTTGGATGTTTTATATGCATTAATATGCTATTTTATATTATTTTTGGGACTAACTTATTAACCAAGAGCCCAGTGCCAGTTCCTATTTTTCCTTGTTTTGAGTTTACAGAAAAGGAATATCAAACGGAGTCCAAACAGAATAAAACTTTATGACAATTTTTCTTGGACCAGAAGACACCCAACAAACTTGGAGAGGGGCCCAGAAGAGTCCCGAGGGTTCCACAAGCCCTCAGGGCGCGCCCTAGGGGGAGGCTGGCTTGTGGGCCCCATGGAGATCCTCCAACCCTAATCTTTGGCCTATAAATTCCCAAATATTCCCAAAAGACCATAAGCATCCACAAAAATACTTTTCCGCCGCTGTAACCTTCTGTTCCCGTGAGATACCATCTTGGGGCCTTTTCCGGCACCCTGCCGGAGGGGGATTCGATCACGGAGGGATTCTACATCAACTCTATTTCCCTTCCGATGAAGCGTGAGTAGTTTACCACAGACCTATGGGTCCATAGCTAGTAGCTCGATGGCTTCTTCTCTGCCTTTCATCCTCAATACCATGTTCTCCTCGATGTTCTTGAAGATCTGCCCGATGTAATATTCTTTTGCAGCATGTTTGTCGAGTGATACGTCTCCGTCGTATCTACTTTTCCAAACACTTTTGCCCTTGTTTTGGACTCTAACTTGCATTATTTGAATGGAAGTAACCCGGACTGACGTTGTTTTCAGCAGAATTGCCATGGTATTATTTTTGTGCAGAAATAAAAGTTCTCAAAATGACCTGAAAATCAACGAAGAATTATTTTGGAATATATAAAAAATACTGGAAGGAAGATCCACGTCAGGGGGGCCTCCACCTGTCCACGAGGGTGGGGGCACGCCCTACCCCCCAGGGTGCGCCCCTGCCTCGTGGGCCCCCTAACGCTCCACCGACCTCAACCTTGATTCCATATATTCACTTTCGGGGAGAAAAAAACCAAGGGAGAAGGATTCATCGCGTTTTAGGATACGGAGCTGCCGCCAAGCCCTAAACTCTCTCGGGAGGGCTGATCTGGAGTCCGTTCGAGGCTCCGGAGAGGGGAATCCGTCGCCATCGTCATCATCAACCATCCTCCATCACCAATATCATGATGCTCACCGCCGTGCGTGAGTAATTCCATCGTAGGCTTGCTGGACGGTGATGGGTTGCATGATATTTATCATGTAATCGAGTTAGTTTTGTTAGGGTTTGATCCCTAGTATCCACTATGTTCTGAGATTGATGTTGCTATGACTTTGCTATGCTTAATGCTTGTCACTAGGGCCCGAGTGACATGATTTCAGATCTGAACATATTATGTTTTCATCAATATATGAGAGTTCTTGATCCTGTCTTGCAAGTCTATAGTCACCTACTATGTGTTATGACCCGGCAACCCCCAAAGTGACAATAATCGGGACCACTCCCAGTGATGACCGTAGTTTGAGGAGTTCATGTATTCACTATGTGTTAATGTTTTGTTCCAGTACTCTAATTAAAGGAGACCTTAATATCCCTTAGTTTCCAATAGGACCCCGCTGCCATGGGAGGGTAGGACAAAAGATGTCATGCAAGTTCTTTTCCATAAGCACGTATGACTATATTCGGAATACATGCCTACATTACATTGATGAATTGGAGCTAGTTCTGTGTCACCCTATGTTATGACTGTTACATGATGAACCACATCCGGCATAATTCTCTATCACCGATCCATTGCCTACGAGCTTTCCATATATTGTTCTTCGTTTATTTACTTTTCCATTCATATTGTTATCATCACTACAAAATACCAAAAATATTACTTTTGCTACCGTTACCTTTTACCACCATTACCACTACTATCATATTACTTTGCTACTAAATACTTTGATGCAGATATTAAGTTTCCAGTTGTGGTTGAATTGACAACTTAGCTGCTAATACTTGAGAATATTCTTTGGCTCCCCTTGTGTCAAATCAATAAATTTGGGTTGAATACTCTACCCTCAAAAACTGTTGCGATCCCCTATACTTGTGGGTTATCAAGACTATTTTCTAGCGCCGTTGTCGGGGAGCATAGCTCTATTCTTTGAGTCACTTGGGATTTATTCTGCTTATCATTATGAAGAACTTGAAAGATCCAATAACCAAGATTTATCCCTCAACTATGAGGGGAGGTAAGGAACTGCCATCTAGCTCTGCACTTGATTCACCTTCTGTTTTGAGTCTGATCCTGAGATAATTACTTTAGTTGAATCTTATCCTTTCTATGGCTATGAATCTGAAACTGTTGTGGCATATCTTACTAAATTAAATGATATAGCCACCCTGTTCACTAATGATGAGAAAACTTGCTATTATTATATCCTTAAATTATTTCTGTTCTCATTAAAGGATGATGCTAAGATATGGTTTAATTCTCTTGATCCTGGTTGTGTGCGTAGCCCCCAGGATATGATTTATTACTTCTCTGCTAAATATTTCCCTGCTCATAAGAAACAAGCTGCTGTAAGGGAAATATATAATTTTGTGCAAATTGAAGAAGAGAGTCTCCCATAAGCTTGGGGGAGGCTTCTCCAATTACTTAATGCTTTGCCTGATCATCCTCTTAAGAAAAATGAAATAATTGATATCTTTTATAATGGACTAACCGATGCTTCCAGAGACCACCTGGATAGTTGTGTTGGTTGTGTTTTCAGGGAAAGAACACCAGATGAAGCTGAAATTCTATTGAATAATATGTTAACGAATGAAAATAATTGGACACTTCCTGATCCAATTCCTGAACCAACTCCTAAGCCAACTCCAAAGAAAAGGGGTGTTCTATTTCTCAGTCCTAAAGATATGCAAGAGGCAAATAAATCTATGAAAGAAAAAGGTGTTAAAGCTGAAGATGTTAAGAATTTACCTCCTATTGAAGAAATACATGGTCTTAATTTGCCGCCTGTTTAAGAAATACGTGGTCTTGATAACCCGACACATGTAGTAAAGGTAAATTCTCTCTATAGATATGATAAAGCTGAAATCCCTCCTACTAAGTTTGCTAGCCAATGTTTGGATGAATTTGATAGTTTGGTAGACAACTGAAACATAATGCTTATATGATTGAACACTTGAGTGATTATATGGCTAATGTTAAAGGTGAACTAAAACTTATTAGTAAACATGCTTCTATGGTTACCACTCAAGTAGAACAAGTACTCAAAGCTCAGAATGATTTGCTCAATGAATTAAATAGTAAGAAAAACGATAATGTTGTTAGAGTTATGACTAGAGGTGGTAAAATGACTCAGGAACCTTTGTATCCTGAGGGCCATCCTAAGAGAATTGAGCAAGATTCTCAGAGAACTAATATTGATGCACCTAGTCCTTCTAAAAGGAAGAAAAAGAAAAATCATAGGACTTTGCATGCTTCTAGTGAACCTGTTGATGACACGCCTGAGAATCCCAATGATATTTATATTTCTGATGCTGAAACAGAATCTGGTATTGAGCATGAACCTAGTGAAAATGTTAATAATGATGCTCATGTTGATGCTCAACCTAGTAATGACAATGAAGTAGAAAATGAACTTGCTGTTGATCTTGATAACCCACAATCAAAGAATCAACGTTATGATAAGAGAGACTTTGCTGCTAGGAAGCACGGTAAAGAAAGAGAACCATGGGTTCATAAACCCATGCCTTTTCCTCCTAAACCATCCAAGAAAAAGGATGATGAGGATTTTGAGCGCTTTGCTGAAATGATTAGACCTATTTTCTTGCGTATGCGTTTGACTGATATGCTTAAAACGAATCCTTATGCTAAGTACATGAAAGATATTGTCACTAATAAAAGAAAGATAGCGGAAGCTAAAATTTCCACCATGCTTGCTAATTATACTTTTAAAGGTGGAATACCTAAGAAACTAGGAGATCCCAGAGTACCAACTATACCATGCTCCATTAAAAGAAACTATATTAAAACTGCTTTATGTGATCTTGGAGCCGGTGTTAGTGTTATGCCTCTCTCTTTATATCGTAGATTTGATTTGAATAAGTTGACACCTACTGAAATATCTTTGCAAATGGCTGATAAATCAACTGCTATACCTGTCGGTATTTGTGAGGATGTGCCTGTTCTGGTTGCAAATGTTACTATTTTAACGGACTTTGTTATTCTTGATATTCCCGAGGACGATAGTATGTCTATTATTCTTGGAAGACCCTTTTGAATACTGCAGGGGCTGTTATTGATTGCACCAAAGGCAATGTCACATTTCATGTTAATGGTAATGAGCATACGGTACACTTTCCAAGGAAACAACCTCAAGTCCACAGTATCAATTATATTGGAAAATTTTCAACAATTACTATTGGAGGTTTTGAATTTCCTCTTCCTACTGTCAAGAAGAAATATGATATTCTTATTGTTGGGGATGTGCATATCCTCGTTGAGGTAACCTAGTGTTATTCGAAAATTCTCAGGTTCCATGTTACTTGCAATTAGTTTGTTAACAAGACCTGATCAACCTTGTTAGTGGATTCCTTTTGATGAGCATGAGATGGATGAATTTAGAAAACACAACTCTCTGTACCCTCTTTTTACTTTCTGTTATTTATATTAAATAAAGCAAAATTAGTAATTTCTGTCGGTTTTCTGAATTATCCATGCAATAAAAAAATACCTTGAAAATAAAAGTTCTCCAAATGCCCTGAAATTTAAATATGATTTTTTTCTCGAATATTTGAGAATATCTGGCACTGAGAACACAGCAGGGGGAGCAAGCACCTGGCCACGAGGGTGGAGGGCGCGCCCTACCCCCCTGGGTGCACCCCCTGTCTCGTGGGCCCATGATGGCTCCCTTCCACTTATTCCAGCTACCACACACTCCTTCTTCCTCCCACAAACATCACTAACCAGCTCAAACCCGAGTCCAAGCTCATCTTGCTGCCATTTTCAATCTCCTTGCTCAAAGCTCCATTCACGAAACTGCTTTGGGGGATTGTTCCTTGGTATGTGACTCCTCCAATGGTCCAATTAGTTTTTGTTCTAGTGCTTTATTCATTGTATATTTTTGCTGCTTAGGTGACCCCATTCTTGAGCTTGCATGTCAAATTTATATGGTCAAAAGTAGTTTTGATGCATGATATTGCCTCTAGGCACTTGTAGGAGTAGTTGCTATCAATTTTGTTGAGTTTGGTTCACTTTTATTTTGAAGTTACTAAATTTTTTAGAAATTTTCAGAAAAAGATGAAGACATTTTTGAGGGGCTCATCGATCCGAAGCTCGAGGGATAAGCAAAGTGAGGAGTATAAGAGGCCCAAATATAATATTCCTCGCACCGCGGAGGTTCGGCCATGTGAATGGCCTTATGATGATTTCTATGAATTGGCCGAGAATGCAGGCCTCACCACCTTCCTCCATGACCAAAGCGAACAGTATCACTTACTCACCAATATCTTTGTGCAAAACTTCCATTGCCATGCTAGGAGCTCACCACCTACGGTGGAATTTTATTTATATGATGAGCATAAGGAGATGTCACTTTGTGATTTTTGTCAGGTTTGTTTGATACCTTTTGAGGGCAGCGTAGAGGAACCACGTCGTGATGATCTGGATGGGTTTATTGATACCATTGCTGTAGGGGAAACGAGGAAGGTTTCCGACACACTAATTACTAGCATACACTTTCCTGTTCTACGTTACTTTGCTATATTTGCTAGTAGATGTTTAATTGGGCATGGAAACTTTGGAAACCTAAGTGCCCCTGATATTGTTATTTTGTGCCATGCCTTATTTCGTGATGACACATTTAGTATGGGCACTATTGTTGCAAAGCGGTTAAATCTTAACCGTACTAAGGGCCCCGTCCTAGGAGGCATCTTTGCCTCGCGCCTCGCTGCACACTTTAACATACCTATTAGGCATTATGAGAAAGAAGAAAAATTGTTGCCTCCTGTTTATCTAGATTATAAGAGTATGGTAGCACATGATTTTATGTTAAGAATAGGGAAAAGACGCTTAAGTACAAATTAATATTTGGTAAAAATCATCCTGAGACTATTACCTTGCCTGTTCTTTCCTTGTATGATTTATCTACAGGCAAGTACCTTGTTCCGTTGGAGGCCATTCACGCGTACTGGAGCCCTACATCAACTACAGAGCCAGAGCCAAAACCACAATTTGATCCTCCATGACAGTCAGATTACCAGTGGGATCCGGAGGTGATTGCCAACCAGTGGCAATCCGAGGCTTCTTCACAGTACGACCCCAACTATTACTTTGGATATCCGCTAGGCCAGCCATGGCCATAGACCAACTTAGGCCAAAAGCCTAAGCTTGGGGGAGTACGTATTTCTCACCGACATTACATTCATGTTCACACACTCATTGCTAATTGTCGGTACTCATACTTTTTCACTATATCATCCATGCTAGTTTATTTTCCTTTTTATGCTTTCTTCTTGTCTGTTTAATAAACCTTAAGAAAAACAAAAAAATAGTTGTAGCTTTTAATTAGTTTACTTTCCATGCTTGTAGTAGTAATTAAAAATAAAACCCAAAAATATTTCTCGTTCTTCTTTTGTTTGTTGGGAGCTTTCCTGTGTAAATAGTTTTATTTCTTTTCTTGTTCTTTGGGGGTCGAGAGGAGAAGACCATAATTAAAATGTAAAAGTGGCTCTTATATGCATTATCATTGATCTGACAAAGAGCCCATATTACCTAGTCTTCTCTCTTGAATTGAATGCTTGCAGATTCCAGCTTAGTCCAATGCACGTGCACTATTATTATGATCCAAACTATTCGGTCGTGCAAGTGAAAGGCAATAATAACGATATATGATGGACTGATTGAGATGAGAAAAGCTGGTATGAACTCGACCTCTCTTGTTTTTGTAAATATGATTAGTTCATCGTTCCTGATTCAGCCTATTATGAATAAACATGTTTGCAATGATAGTTAGAGATTATAGTTGCTTATGCCATGCTTAATTAGCTAGGAGCTTATAATGGTTTACCTTGCGTGCCAACATGCTATTAAAATGGTTGTGATGTGGTATGATAGGGTGGTATCCTCTTTTGAACGATTCGAGTGGCTTGACTTGGCACATGTTCACGCATGTAGTTGAAACAAAATCAACATAGCCTCTATGATATTTATGTTCATGGTACATTATATTCTGCTCATGCTTGCATTCAGTGTTGATTAATTTTAATGCATGTTCATGACTGTTGTCGCTCTCTAGCTGGTCAATTCCCAGTCTTTTGCTAGCCTTCACCTGTACTAAGCGGGAATACTACTTGTGCATCCAATTCCATAAACTCCAAAGTTGTTCCATATGAGTCCACCATACCTACCTATATACGGTATCTACCTGCCGTTCCAAGTAAATTTGTATGTGCCAAACTCTAAACCTTCAAATAAACATTTTGTTTTGTATGCTCGTATAGCTCATGTATCAACTAGGGTTGTCCATATCTTCCATGTTAAGCGGGTTATTCTCAAGAGGCGTGGACTCCGCTCCTCACTCACGAGAAAATGGTTGGTCACCTGTATGCCCAGTCCCATGCTTTATGAAAATAAAATCAAAATAATTGCAAACAAAACTCCCCCGGGACTGTTGTTAGTTGGAGGCACTCGTTGTTTCGAGCAAGCCATGGATTGATGCTTGTTGGTGGAGGGGGAGTATAAACTTTACCATTCTATTTGGGAACCGCCTATAATGTGTGTAGCATGGAAGATATCGCCATCTCTTGGTTGTTATGTTGACAATGAAAGTATACCGCTCAAAATATTATTCATATCTATTTCAAAACCGAGCTCTGGCACCTCTACAAATCCTTGCTTCCCTCTGCGAAGGGCCTATCTATTTACTTTTATGTTGAGTCATCATCCTCTTATTAAAAAGCACCAGTTGGAGAGCACCGTTGTCATTTGCATCCATTACTGTTAGTTTACATTGAGTATGACTTGATTGGATGTCTTTTACCATGAATTACAATGTCTAGTCAGTCCTTGATCTTTAAAGGTGCTCTACATTTATGTTTTGCGGTCTCAGAAAGGGCTAGCGAGATATCATCCTGTTATATCATATCATGATTGTTTTGAGAAAGTGTTGTCATCCGAGATTTATTATTATTGCTCGCTAGTTGATTATGTCATTGATATGAGTAAACATGAGACCTAAATGTTATTGTGAATATGGTTAGCTCATAATCTTTGCTGAAAACTTGAATGCTCACTTTACATATTTACAACAACAAGATCAAACAGAGTTTGTAAAAGTTGTTCTTTATCACTTTCAGTTTATCAACTGAATTGCTTGAGGACAAGCAAAGGTTTAAGCTTGGGGGAGTTGATACGTCTCCGTCGTATCTACTTTTCCAAACACTTTTTCCCTTGTTTTGGACTCTAACTTGCATGATTTGAATGGAACTAACCCGGACTAAAGTTGTTTTCAGCAGAATAGCCATGGTGTCATTTTTGTGCAGAAATAAAAGTTCTCAAAATGATCTGAAAATCAATGGAGAATTATTTTGGAATATATAAAAAATACTGTAAGGAAGATCCACATCAGGGGGGCCTCCACTTGTCCATGAGGGTGGGGGCGCGCCCTACCCCCTGGGCACGCCCCCCTGCCTCGTGGGCCCCCTGACGCTCCACCGACCTCAACCTTGACTCCATATATTCACTTTCAGGGAGAAAAAAACTAGGGGAGAAGGATTCATTGCGTTTTATGATACGTAGCCGCCGCCAAGCCCTAAACTCTCTTGGGAGGGCTGATCTGGAGTCCGTTCGAGGCTCCAGAGAGGGGAATCCGTCGCCATGATCATCAACCATCCTCCATCACCAATTTCATGATCCTCACCGCCGTGCGTGAGTAATTCCATCGTAGGCTTGTTGTACGGTGATGGGTTGGATGAGATTTATCATGTAATCGAGTTAGTTTTGTTAGGGTTTGATCCCTAGTATCCACTATGTTCTGAGATTGATGTTGCTATGACTTTGCTACGCTTAATGCTTGTCACTAGGGCCTGAGTGCCATGATTTCAGATCTGAACCTATTATGTTTTCATCAATATATGAGAGTTCTTGATCCTATCTTGCAAGCCTATAGTCACCTACTATGTGTTATGATCCGGCAACCTCGAAGTGACAATAATCGGGACCACTCCCGGTGATGACCGTAGTTTGAGGAGTTCATGTATTCACTATGTGTTAATGCTTTGTTCCGGTACTCTATTAAAAGGAGGCCTTAATATCCCTTAGTTTCCAATAGGACCCCGTTGCCACGGGAGGGTAGGACAAAATGTCATGCAAGTTGTTTTCCATAAGCACGTATGACTATATTCGGAATACATGCCTACATTACATTGATGAATTGGAGCTAGTTCTATGTCACCCTATGTTATGACTGTTACATGATGAACCGCATCCGACATAATTCTCTATCACTGATCCATTGCCTACGAGCTTTCCATATATTGTTCTTCGCTTATTTACTTTTCCGTTGCTATTGTTATCATCACTACAAAACACCAAAAATATTACTTTTGCTACCGTTACCTTTTACCACCGTTACCATTACTATCATATTACTTTGCTACTAAATACTTTGCTGCAGATATTAAGTTTCCAGGTGTGGTTGAATTGACAACTCAGCTGCTAATACTTGAGAATATTCTTTGGCTCCCCTTGTGTCGAATCAATAAATTTGGGTTGAATATTCTACCCTCAAAAACTGTTGCGATCCCCTATACTTGTGGGTTATCATCGAGATCCGAGGAATTATAGATTTATGATCAGTTTATCTATGAATATTATTTGAATCTTCTCTGGATTCTTATATTCATGATTTGATATCTTTGTATTTCTCTTTGAATTATCGGTTTGGTTTGGCCAACTAGATTGGTTCTTCTTGCAATGGGATAGGTGCTTAGTTTTGGGTTCAATCTTGCGGTGTCCTCACCAAGTGACAAAGTAGGGGGAGCGAGGCATGTATTATATTGTTGCCATCAAGGGTAAAAAGATGGGGTTTTCATCATATTGCTTGAGTTTATCCCTCTACATCATGTCATCTTACTTAAGGGATTACTCTGTTCTTATGAACTTAATACTCTAGATGCATGTTGGATAGCGGTCGATGTATGGAGTAATAGTAGTAGATGTAGGCATGAGTCGGTCTACTTGACACAGACATGATACCTATATTCATAATCATTGCCTCGGATATCGTCATAACTTTGTGCTTTTCTATCAATTGCTCGACAGTAATTTGTTCACCCTCTGTATTATTTTCCTTCAAGAGAGAAGCCTCTAGTGAAACCTATGGCCCCCGGGTCTATTTTCCATTATATATTTTCAGATCTATAAACCAAAGAACCCAAAAATACCTCGCTGCTATTTATTTATTTTTTTACTTTGTTTTACGTTTTAGCAATATTCTATATCTATCTCTATCGGATCTCATCCTTGCAAGTGACGGTGAAGGGATTGACAACCCCTTTATCCCATTGGGTGCAAGTTGTTTGATTGTTTGTGCATGTGCAAAGATTGTAGACTTGCATGTATCTCCTACTGGATTGATACATTGGTTCTCAAAACTAACGGAAATACTTATCTCTACTTTGCTGCATCACCCTTTCCTCTTCAAGGGAAAAACCAATGCAAGCTCAAGAAGTAGTAGGAAGAATTTCTGGCGCCATTCTCGGGGACATCTACATCAAGCCTACCAAGTACCCATCATAAACTCTCATCTCTTGCATTACATTATTTTCTATTTTCCTCTCTTTTCCTCTTCCCCACTTCTAAAACAATTTTAGAAAAACACAAAAAGATTTGCCTTCTTGTCCGCCCTTCTTCCGTTCGTCTTTTCGTTTTATTTTCGTTTGCTTGTGTGCTAGATCGCTTGATTCGCTTCCATGGCTAGTCCTTCTACCATTGCTAGTACTCCCAAGAGTGAGGTTATCAATTTTAAGCAAAGGGAGGGAGAAAACTTAAAAGATGCTTGGTACAGAATTTGCAATGCTCAAAATAGAACTACTCGTAAGCAATCTACTACCATTCTCCTTTGTAATTGTTATGTGGGTGTTACTCCTTGGAATAGATATGTTCTAGATAGCATTACCGGGGAATTTTTTTTGGGAGCCACACCTTGGATACTGTCAGGACCCCGATTCTAAGTCACACCGATCTAGCATGTAACACCTCATATCACTTGGTGGCCTCACACATGGTATACCCACGGGTGTCGCCTTACCATGGCCCAGGACCGTTTGCGCCTTTTGGCTCACGTATATGATAGTGTCGCTGGCATCCATATGACAGAGAACCCGGGCCGACATGACTAGTCGTGAACCCAAAGTGGCACTAACTTACGGGGACAAGCATACATGAATCAACATTGAGCATGTCGGTCAGCAGCGTGTGAATCCGGGCTATAGCACTGGGCTAACAGGACTCCGGGAACCTGGGCTGTAGCAGGCTAGGCAGGACTCCGGATGTCACCGCGTGACATTTCCCCGAAGGGACAGACACATGAACGAAGTGAATCACATGCCGGCCAGTCAAGTGTTCCGGAGCAGTAGTGCTGGGCTAGCAGGACTCCGGTGAACCAGGATGTAGCGGACTACTATGGCTCATGGAAGCACAAGACTACATTTCCCCATAAGAGAGGCTACCAAGGATAAACAACTAGGTTGTCGGATCCCACACATACCAAGCATTTCAATCATACACACAATATGCTCAATATGTGCAAATACAACATGGCATCACAGCAAGACTCTATGACTCAGAGTATTTATTCATTAGGCTCTGAGGAGCCAAGTATTACAAGCATGGGTCTCATGACCCAACATACAGAGCATACAAGCAACAAGCACATGCGGAAGATTAACCTGTCTGAGTACAGACAACTACAAATGAAGAAGGCTGAGAAGCCTGACTATCTAGAAGACCCTGCCGAGGGCACAAGATCGTAGCTGAGGTAGCAAGCTAAACGTCGAAGTCCACACGGAACTACTAGCGAGACTGACGTCTCTCTGCAAAACATAAATTAAGCAAATGTGAGTACAAATGTACTCAGCAAGACTTACATCAGAACTAACTACATATGCATCGGTATCAACAAGGGGGGTGGTGGAGTTTAACTGCAGTAAGCCAGCTTTGACTCAGTGGCTAACCTAAACTACGACTGCAAGCAACTCTTTTGAGGTGGCGCACACGAGTCCACATATTCACCATTCAATACACCACTATGGATCCGCTCCCGTCTCCCTACGAGAAGGCCATCCATAACACTCACACTTATCTTGTGAGTTTTAGAGTATCCACTTCAAGTTATCTATGAACTGTACAGGCAACCCAGAAGTCCTTTACCACGGACACGGCTATTCGAATAGATCATTTATAACCCTGCAGGGGTGTACTTCACACATGCTCTCGCCACTTACCACCATGTACACGTCGTGTATCTCGGCAACCTTCAAGTGGAAGCCTGGCAAGGGAGTCGGCCACGACCTGACTAACCACACAAGTCTCTAGTCCAGGTTTATCGCCTATTCGGGTTCCATCCGCGAGGAGATCAGGCCGGAGTTTCGCTCACAACCCCAAACAATGTGTGCAGGGTTCCCGAGACACCAAACGGGCGCCCGGTACACCGTGCCACGGTGTATCTACCGCATCATATCCCACCCCTAGGGTCAGTGCTACGCACGGCCGCCAACACATATCCTACAAACACCAGAAACTAGTTGCAACCCCTAGACAGAGGGCAAGGCAATTAATAAGTCGAGAGGGTCCATTGGTTTCGGGCCCAATGCATGGTAGTAGTTGTTCATGGATCACAAACACAGAACTCAGTTCCTGAGGACGGTTTCAATGAGACAACCCACCATGTACTCCTACATGGCCTCTCACCGCTACGTTTACCAAATCGTGTTCACACACTTAGCTCACACACAGTAGGACATGTTCATCACCATTCCAATTCATTCCCGATGAATCAGACCTGACTCAACTCTAAGCAGTAGCAGGCATGACTAATAAGCATGAATGAGTAGGCACATCAGGGATCAAACAACTCCTACTCATGCTAGTGGGTTTCATCTATTTAATGTGGCAATGATAGGTCATGCAGAGGAAAGGGGTTCAACTACCGCATCATGTAACAGTTGAGTCGTTGTTGTCCTAATGCAGTAAAAGAGAGCAGGGGCGAGAGAGTGGGATTGTATCGGAATGAACAAGGGGGTTTTGCTTGCCTGGCACTTCTGAAGATAATATAGTTCTTCATCGGTGTCATCGAACTCATCGTCGGAAACACGTCTATCGAGAGGGGACAATCACCGGCAACTGAGAAAGAACACAATCAATGCAATGCCACAATATGATGCATGATCATGACATGGCAATATGCTGTGATTTGAGGTAATGCATCTAGCTATGATTTAAATGAAGTTGGTTTGAATACATGATTCAAATTCCAACTCCATATATGATTACTTAATGCCCTTTATTTGTTTTGTCCAAAACAGAGGACAAACATTGTTCAAACATGCATGAAAAAGGTACAGATGGATAGATTGCATTTTTCTGATAATTTTTCATATATAAATTATTTGATTTGGAGCTATGGTTGAATTACTATGATTTTTAGATGTTTTAGCTATTTTCTGAAATAAATAAATCGTTTAGATTTATTTAAAATCCAGAAAAGGGTTTATTGCGTCACTACTGCGTCATGCTGACCTCAGCAGGTCAACAGACCCGGTCCAGGTCAAACCTGACCTGCGGGTCCCGCGTGTCAGTGTCATAACTAACTTAACAGAGTTAGTTAGTGTTAGGTTAAGCACTAATCTAGGTTAATTAGCGCTAAACTAACCTAACTAATAATTAACAAGGGCGGCCCACACGTCAGTGGGTTAGGGGGAAGTCAAACCTAGTCAACCGAGGTCAAACTCGCCGGAGTTGACCCGCGGCTCGTCGCCAGCGAGGCCAGAGACGGTGGAGGGGCACGGGATTTGACCTCCGGCGACCAAATCGACGGCTGAGCCCATCTACGAGGAGCTGGAGCTCGCGCGCATCGACTGGTAGGGTTAGCTTGGCCCGGGGTGGTCTAAGACGACGGCGGTGGCAACGGCAGCGGCGGCCGGAGTTCATCCGAGCTCGGGGACGAGGCTATGGTGGTTGTGGGGTTGCGTGCTTGGCTCCCACGGCACCTACACGACACGGAGAGCACATGGGTGAGCTCGGTTGGAGGGTACGGTGACCGTGGCCACGGCGGTGAGGAACTCAGGCGGCAGCGCGATTCGGTCATCGTCGAAACAACGACTGCGACGAGAAGCTGAGCACGGGAGCAAGGGGAGGAGGTGGAGAAGCTCACAGTGAGGCCAGAGGAGGTATCAGCGGCTCGGGGAAAGTCCGATGCAGGCGGAACGGTAGAGACAATCTCCGGCGACCCGAGGAGGAAGACGATGGCGGGACGGTGATGCAGAGCTCCCGGTGAGGCGGAGCTCGACGAGGAGGAAGAGGGAGTCGTGGCGGAGCTTCTTGGCGCGTCGGCGGGGCATGGGGTGGCCGGTGGCCGCGGCAACAGCAAGCGGCGGCGATGGTGTGTTCGGTGGTGCTGCGGGGAGAGCAACAGAGGAGGGTAGAAAGCACGGGAGAGAGTGAGAGAGTGGTCGGGGCTACGTGGCATCGCGAGGGAGGCCCGGGGCGACGAGGGGGAAGCGGCAGGAAGCAGGAGGTGGCCGGGCGCATGCCAGCGTGCCTCGGCCACGCGCGCTGCCTATTGGCACGGGGAGGAAGACGACAGGGGAGGGGCCAGGTGGGCTGGGCCGGCCACTTGGGCCGCCAGGTGGCTACACAGGTGAGTTGGCCCAGGTAAGTTTCTGTTCTTTCCATTTATTTCTCTTTTCTATTATTCTGTAACTTGATAGCTTTATTACAAATACTTAGACACTTCAAAAAATCATGAGACTACTCATGCTCACTATTGGGAATATGTCCTACAGTAAACATTTCATCTTATGATTATTGGGGCATTTAAAATATTTTATAGCACTTAATGCTCAAATGCCAATACTATATGATTTAATTCAGTGACCTTATGATGTCCTAGAAAAGTGTGGACCATTTTTGTCAGAGGTTCTAGACCAAGGCAAAGATGATGAACATTTTAGAAGGGCATTTCAGGTTCATTGAAAAAGTATTTTAGTAACCCTAGTTGGTTTGAGTGGTGCTGGGGGTTTCTGTCATCCCCATTTCAAGATTCTGAGAAAATTAAACATGATGATATGATGATCATGCAAGGACAAGCAAAGGCTAAGCTAGGGTTGTGACAACTCACCCCCACTAAACAAGAATCTCGTCCCAAGATTCAAGACGTGGGGTAAGGGGACGGAGGGGACACAAACTAACACGGTCTTCACGATCCAGGTTGCACTTCATAAGAACGTTGACAGGATCACCATCTTTGTCTCGATGTCTTGCTCTGAGAACTCCAACTAACATGACAGTGAGAGGAAAGGGAAAACTCTAGAAGGATCAATTTTCTCGAAGATCGAACAACTCAGGATCAACTCATGGAGTGAGACATTGAAACATCTCCCGAGCTGAGACACGAGACATACATCCAGAGGGATGGAGTGTAACAGATGATGAAGGTTCACTAGGTAGGCAACAATTTCACACTTAGGAGGGTAGTGAACGGTGTCAACGTAGTAAGGAGTTGGTTGCCCTTCGGAACAAACGAGGCACCTTTGGGAAGATGACTGGTAGAATTATTCCCTTAAGTGGCAAAAAGAATTACTTTTGATACATCAATCATTCAAACTCTCTATACCAACCTAAGGCAATTCACAAATGATCGTTTGACGGAGTTTGAGAGAATGACATACTCGGGCTAGAATGGATGATGTGGACTACCTTGTTGAAGAAAACGTGATGGATGATTTGCTTATCATCGGAAATGGATGGAACCCGTGGTAGGACCACTTTGAAGATGATCCTGATTAGTAATTACTGAGAAGGGTAGTCCATAGTAGAATGACATAATGGCGGTGCAAGCTGGGAACAAAATGCAAATGCTGGGAATGATTCTAGTAACTGGGGAGAAACCCAACAGTAGAGAGAGATTTCACTGTTTGAAAGGTTATGGCATAATCGAAGAAACTGAGAACGGATCCCAATTAATGCCGGCGATAAATTCTAGTGCTTGCGCGTGCTCTCAAGAACTTGAGCATTTCCGTATTCATCAAGGTTTTACCAATATCTGTGTCAAGGATCCTGGCAACACAACATGCTACCATGATGAATAATGGTGGAAGATGCGGATGCAAAGAAAGATAACACTTTCTCAGATTTCACCTTAGCAAGGCCAAGGGATCAAAATCTGGATGATCGACCTAGAGACATTTTGCGCTCCGCTTCTAATGTTCTCCTTTATGTGCTAGCCTAACCCATTCATTGAAATGGTTTGGTATCTAGAACATCAAGTAGCAGGTCGGACTCCGGGAGCTCAGGAATCCATAAGGAATAACTACTGGAGTAAATCCTACGAAATCCTTATGGGGAGGTGGCCAACTTACTCAATCAAGATACTACAATAATAGGTCTTCCGGCTGGGTGTGTTGACCACGACATCCACTTTACCGGGTTACAGAGAGACCAATATTATAGCTCTTGGGAAAACGTCCCAACCATCACATCTGCCTGAGATTCAGATCTGGTTGGTGTCAGGATATTCCAGATTCATCGAGTCTAGAAAGAAAATCAAAGTTTGCAACACAAATCGACGAGAAGACATTGCGAGATTCTTAGGAAATGGACTATGGTAGTAAGCTCCAAAACATGAGCTGGTTCTGCTAAACACATGTGAACACGCTGTCCCAGACAAGCATGACCACATGGTGGTCTTACAATGAAATACTACTGAGTCCTGGTTGGGAACTTCTTCTCCCTGAACAAGTCAATCAGTGGCTTGGTGTGCTAGGGATACGTATGGAATGAAGATGATCAGTCTATCAGACCATAGAATACTTCGCACGTGCATGACTGACTTGGGATGATTCCAGAGGAGGTAAAACAAACTTTCTCGAATTCACGGCGGCAACTTGCATCAAATGCACATGAATTAGAGGAAGTCACTCCTTTCATTCGAACATATGCTTCATGAGCGGAACACGAAGATAATGCTTATAAAGTTTCCAACACTAGTGTAATGTTCAACCAAATCATGGAGGAGACAAAGATGTTGTCGATGGGCTCAACAACAATTCATCCAGGTTTCCATATAAATGGAATTCCACAATCATGTGAACAAGGTGTTAGCATTAGTCAAACCCAAAAGATATAATGGTGTATGCTCAAGGAACAACCACAAGTAAGACAACATTACAAATATCGTTGGTTCTGATTTGATTTGACGCTAGCCCATACTCAAATCAAAGATTGGTTAAGACAATAGCACCGACAGTTGATCACCAGGATCAATCGATGAAGATGTTCTTTCTTCAACACACACACACACACACACACAAAAGATATCCCTTAACATGAACTAAGTCAGACAAGCTTTTATCTTCCAACTCTCCAAGTTATTGTTTAGCTTAACCAACTAGCTCAGGGGTATCCAACATAGATTCTTGGAGAATTGGTGGTTTGGAGGAAAACCAGCATGATCACGAACTCAACATAGCGATCAGGTGACAACCTGGTAATACTTCCGAGAAGATATTCGGAACATCACGAACCACCGATATGTTACTATGCTCGAGAACAATCTTGCTTTTCAGAGCAAGACGATATGAATAAATAAGCATAATCCTAACTCATTGATCGAAGAGTGCACCGTAAATAAGGACTGGGTAGCACAATCTATCTTAGAATGATGAGTCAATAACCAACACGCTAAGAATGAGAATATTGTACATTTACTACCAAGTAACTAGTTGCTAGGAGTATTGATTTCACACACCATGGTTCACTTGCTGGTATTCCGGTTGCAACAACACAGAACCGAGGAGAGAATGATGATGGCGAGAAGTATCACTGCATCAAGAATTCATAAGAGTTGGTGCAATTATCATGACATTCCTGACATCAAGAGGGCAATACTTCAGGGTAGAACAGAATCAAAAGCTGGATTGGCATTTGATCTGCAAAATACAACTGCTTTGACCCAATTCTAGATGTGGATGAGGTACTGGAGTTTGTTTCTTCTAATCATTCTGGAATAGAATGGCTTGACGAACCACAAGAGTAATAGGCATCGATAACACGAGTGCATGACTACTCCTGACTACAAATTGATAGACGGGGATCAGGATACAACTAAATAGGGACAACCCAAAGGAACATATGTTTTTTCTGAGTTGTGGATGCAAAGATTAGTATGTCGAGCGAAGCTCAACATTTCTTCCGGATAACCCAATCGGAAAGGGGTAGAACTGGCAGATTCACAATATAGAATGGAGTACTCATCAAGAGCACTCCATTCGTGACCTTTTGGTTTAAAAGAACTCCTCCCAAGAATGGTTCATGGTAATTGGAAGAAGGATGTACCACGAACCTCGAGGACTATCGCAAAGGTTACTAATATCCTAAAGGAACTAGCAACACTATCAACATGAGGTAAGTAGGGTGAATCTCGGGTTCAAGAACCCATGAATAGAATACCTACTAGTACATGACATCACGGGATGCTTTTGAGAATATTGGCCAGAATCACACACTAGGGATACAAAACATGGCTAGATCACTAGGTGACTCCCTAAAACACCTAGGGTCATAATAATAGCTCCAACCTATAAACCGAGGCAATAGAGTACCTCAATGCACCGGTTAGTGTGCTTATTCCGACCAAAGGGACATCGAAAACGGGAAGAAGGAATTTACAAATGCATCAGATTGTTTAGAAACCTGGGATGACTCGGATAGCATAACGGCTATAAATGCTCAAAAAGATTTGAAGCATCCTGCAAAAATTGTGGCATAACCACTCAACATCACAATATCAAGGTTCCGAGAGCAACTATGAACACACGGAAGTACTGGAAACTGAACTGAGACATGAATCCATCAATCCTATAAGTCTATGGATTGGTAACACATCATCCTGATAGATAGATGAGAAGGCCTAGTTTCTTAACCCCGTAGAAAAGAAGAGGTTGACTCAGATCAGAAGGGCATAAGGTAAAGGAGTAAAAAGAGCCTTACGTTCCCTTCCACAATCAATTCCCTTATATAACTAAAGCATTTCTAGACTCAACTTCGACCAGTTTGGCTTGGTAATCCTACATGCAGTCAGGCTCTGATACCAAAGCTGTTAGGACCCCGATTCTAAGTCACACTGATCTAGCATGTAACACCTCATATCACTTTGTGGCCTCACGCACGGTATACCCACGGGTGTCGCCTTACCATGGCCCGGGACCGTTTGCGCCACGTATATGATAGTGTCGCTAGCATCCATATGATAGAGAACCCGGGCCGACATGACTAGTCGTGAACCCAAAGTGGCACTAACTTACGGGGATAGGCATACATGAATCAACATCGAGCATGTCGGTCAGTAGCGTGCGAATCTGGGCTGTAGCACTGGGCTAACAGGACTCCGGGAACCCGGGCTGTAGCAGGCTAGGCAGGACTCTGGATGTCACCACGTGACATTTCCCTGAAGGGACAGACACAGGAACAAAGTGAATCACATGTCGGCCAGTCAAGTGTTCTGGAGCAGTAGTGCTGGGCTAGCAAGACTCCGGTGAACCGGGCTGTAGCGGACTACTATGGCTCATGGAAGCACAAGACTACATTTCCCCATAAGAGAGGCTACCAAGGATAAACAACTAGGTTGTCGGATCCCACACATACCAAGCATTTCAATCATACACACAATATGCTCGATATGTGCAAATACAACATGGCATCACAGCAAGACTCTACGACTCAGAGTATTTATTCATTAGGTGTAACGCCCCAGATACGACTTTCCAAATTTGTATCCAACTCTTGCCGTTTCCGGCGTTAAGTTATATTTATTTCTCGGGTTCGGGTCTTTGTCTCCGTGTGTTGTTTTTTTTTTCATGTATCTCATATCATGTCATCATGTGCATTGCATTTGCATATGTGTTCATCTCATGCATTCGAGCATTTTCCCCGTTGTCCGTTTTGCATTCCGGCGCTTCGTTCTCCTCCGGTGGCCATTTCTACCTTTCTTTCATGTGTGGGGATTAAACATTTCCGGATCAGACCGAGACTTGTCATGCGGCCTTGGTTTACTACCGGTAGACCGCCTGTCAAGTTTCGTATCATTTGGACTTCGTTTGATACTCCAACGGTTAACCGAGGGACCGAAAAGGCCTCGTGTGTGTTGCAGCCCAACACCCCTCAAATTTGGCCCAAAACCCACCAAACTCTGCTCCATGTCCTAGAGCGTTTGATCACAATTGCGTGGCCGAAAACCGCACCTCATTTGGACTCTCCTAGCTCTACTTATGCCTATATATAGCCCCCCTCCATTTTCGGATCTTCTTCCCCGTCCAACCCTAGTTTTAAAAAAAAACAGATCCGCACCGACGGACATGTCCGGGGCCTAGCCAAACACGTCCGCCGCCGCCTCTCGTCCACTCCGCGCCCGCCACGTGGCGCAGCCGACCGCCGCCGCCGCCGGCCCGCGGAGGCCCGCGCCCGGCCCCCGCCGCCGCACTCCCGGGCCAGAGGAGCGCCGCCGCCGCCTCCCGTCTTCCCCGACTCCGGAGCACCGCGCCGCCGCCCGCCCGAGCTCCTTCGCCGGCCGCCACCGCGCCGGACTTAGCCATCGCCGGCCGCCACCTCGCCTCAGGGCCCGGCCGCCCTACGCCGCCTCCGCGCCGCCCCGGGCCGGCGCCGCCCAGCCGCCACCGCCCCTCGCCGACTCCGGTGGCCGCGGCCCACCCCGGCCTCTTCTTCATCTCCGGCGACCGACCTCGACGCCGACGAACCTCGGGAGTTGCACCGTGAACAGTGCTGCTACAGTACCTCCTCAGATCCAGATCCGGATCTCGGTTGACTTTCCCGCCTAACCCTAGTTTTTTATGCATGCTTTGACCGCCCGTAACTTCGCATCCGTAGCTCCGATTTGGGCATATGATATGTCAAAATGTTCGCCTCGACGAGTACATCATTTCATTCCATTGCATCATTTTCATTTGAGTTCATCTTGATGCCCAAAATGCTGTTAGAAGGAGGCTTCGTGAGTTAATTGTCAGATCTGCTAGTTCATCTTAGACTTTTGTCATTTTTGCCATGATTAATGTGTGCATGCTATGCCTGTGAGTCCTTCATATGTTTTGTTAAGCATTTTGTCTTCTTTCCAGAGGTGCAACCCATGCATTTTTAGGATGTGTGTGGTGACTTGTGTAAGCTCGCAAAGAGAGGCACCCGGGAAATCTGTTTTCAGAGACTTAGTAGTTTTCACTAAGTCTGGGATATTTTAGTTCTTGATGCCATATGTTCAGCTTGTTTCCTAGTGATCCGTGCCTCTTTTGAGGATGATCAGTAAAGGATTTTTATTAATCATGTTATGCTCTGTCCATCCATGTCTTTGTTTGCAATTATGGAGCAACCTAGTTTGAGTCAATCGAGCTCTACTTTTGCTTCATGGTGAATCTGGGCAGATCGTCAACTCGTTTGCAATTTTGCCGGCGTTGTTGTAGTTGATCCGTGCATGCTATGCCATTGTTCTTGCCATGTCTAGCTTGTATTTTGTGCCTTATTAATGTGTGTATGCCTGCCTTGCCATGACTTGCACCGTGGTGAGTGCATCGAGCTTGTTTACATGCCTTCGTGAGTTATACTTCAGCATGTCTCAATTTAGATGCTTACTTGCTGTAAATCGCAGACCGGTTCATTTCTTAAAACGCTTGCCATTTCCAAACCGTAACTCTGATTCCAATGATCTTTATATCGTTTTCGAGCGATTTCATCTCATCTTTCCAGTGGAACCCTTGGAATTCCAAGTTGAGGCCAGGTTCATTCATTTCCTGTCATATCTTGCATTTTGCATCCCGCATCGCATCCCGCATAGCATATCTTCATTTCATCATATTGCTTGGTCTTGCACGTGGTTGATTGTATCCTTGTTGCTTGTTTGTCTTGTTGGGTAGAGCCAGGAGACGAGTTTGCTACCGAGGAGCCCGTTGAGTTTGCTTGTGAGGATCCAGTCAACTCTGATAACTGTGCAGGCAAGATGATCATACCCTCGAAATCAATACTATCTTTGCTATGCTAGTTTTCTCGCTCTTGCTATGCCAATGCTACGATGCCTACCTTTTGCTTGTCAGCCTCCTAATTGCCATGTCAACCTCTAACCCACCATGTCCTAGCAAACCATTGATTGGCTATGTTACCGCTTTGCTCAGCCCCTCTTATAGCGTTGCTAGTTGCAGGTGAAGATTGGAGGCCGTTCCTTGTTGGAACATCGTTATTTACTTGTTGGGGATATCATTATGTTGCCATGTTATCTTAATGCATATATATATTTGGTAAAGGGTGGAAGGCTCGGCCTCTCGCCTAGTGTTTTGTTCCACTCTTGCCGCCCTAGTTTCCGTCATATCGGTGTTATGTTCCCGGAATTCGCGTTCCTTACGTGGTTGGGTTATAATGGGAACCACTTGATAGTTCACCTTGATTAAAGCTTTTCGAGCAATGCCCAACATTGGTCTTACCATTTGCCACCTAGCCTTTTCTTTCTCTTGGGTTCTGCAGACTCAAGGGTCATCTTATTTTAACCCCCCCGGGCCAGTGCTCCTCTGAGTGTTGGTCCCTCTGAGCGATGTCCGAGGCTACCAGGGGCAACTCTGGGCTGGCTTACCCGACGTCTGGCTCATCTGAGTGTGCCCTGAGAAAGAGATATGTGCAGCTCCTATCGGGATTTGTCGGCACATTCGGGCGGTGTTGCTGGTCTTGTTTTAACCTGTCGAATTGTCTTATTGTACCGGGTTACCGAGTCTGATCGGTGTGTCTCGGGTGGAGGTCTATTCCTTCGTTGACCGTGAGAGCTTGTCATGGGCTAAGTTAGGACTCCCCTGCAGGGATTGAACTTTCGAAAGTCGTGCCCACGGTTATGGGCAGATGGGAATTTGTTAATGTCCGGTTGTAGATAACTTAAACCTTAATTAATTAAAATGAATCAACTAAGTGTGTTGCCGTGATGGCCTCTTCTTGGCGGAGTCCGGGAAGTGGACACGGTGTTGGAGTTATGCTTGCGCAGGTTGTTCTTATAGCTTCTCGCTCGTGCTTTGCCTCCTCTTCTCGCTCTCTTTTGCATATAAGATAGCCACCACATATGCTAGTCGCTTGCTGCAGCTCCACATATATTTGCCTCATCCATTCCTATAAGCTTAAATAGTCTTGATCGCGAGGGTGCGAGATTGCTGAGTCCCTGTGGCTCACAGATACTACAACTCCAGATGCAGGTCCAGGTGATTCCGCTCCAGGTGACGAGTACGAGCTCAAGTGGGAGTTCGACGAGGACTCTCAGTGTTATTATGTTTCCTTTCCCGATGATCAGTAGTGGTGCCTAGTTGGGGTTCAATTCGGGGCCTTGTCGCATGTTGGGTTTTCTTCTATTTTGGCGCCGTAGTCGGGCCATGAGTGCTTGTATGATGGATGTTATTTACGTACTTTGATGTGACGTGGCGAGTGTAAGCCAACTATGTATCTCCCCCTTTTTATCATATATTACATGGGATGTTGTAATGATTGCCAAACTTGCGACATTGCTTTCAATGCGGTTATGTCTCTAAGTCGTGCCTTGACACGTGGGAGCTATAGCCGCATCGAGGGCATTACAAGTTGGTATCAGAGCCTTCCCCGACCTTAGGAGCCCCATTGCTTGATCGTTTTTAGCAGCCGAGTTGTGTCTAGAAAAATGTTTTGAGTCATTTAGGAATTATATATCGGAGAGCTTAGGAATTCTTTTTACTTCCCAGTCTCCTCATCGCTCTGGTAAGGCATCCTGATGTAGAGTTTTGACTCTTCTCTTCTCAAATTTCACTAAAAAAAATTTAGGATCACGCGAGTATCTTGGATTTGTTCCGATGGCTTATGATGAGAATACTGTCTTGGTGCCTCCTGTTAGGGGTTTAGTGGAAGTGTCCCGGGGAGTTGAGCTCTGAGGTGTTGTCATCATAACTCTATCGTTGCAATTCTGGAATACTTGAGATATGTTCGCCGACATCGAAAATCTCTTTTATGTAGTTCGTTGGTGAGATAACCTCGACGCCACCCAGTACTGGGGCGGGAGTTCGGGAGTATCGCCATAACTTGTATAACGGATGCTTTTCGAAGGTTGAGGTAGATGGTTTCCGAAGTTTTCTTGGTTATGTGTTGAAGGATGGATACAGCTGGATGTAGGATTTGCTAGTTTGGGTGAGATATTATGCTTCCCCTGTATCCCCAACACCTGATTGCATAACCGGAAAAGTTCGGGAGTTTCATAGGTGGGAATTCTAGTAGCTCTAGTTCTTCTTCCACGGATATTGGTTTGAGATTGGGATTTCTTACCGATTATTCATTCTTGATCCGTACCTTGTTGATTTATTTCTCTACCTTAATTCTACGTGGCTTCTCAATTTATGGATATGTGACCATTTGAAGAGGAATGCATTCGTTCATTTTGTTCGGATGTGAAGACTATATGTTGCAATTTTCATTCCGTTGGATTCAGCTTCAATATTTATCTGTCTATGTGCTAACGGTGGTCAACCTCTTCAGGATGGCTCCCGCTAAGAGCACTAGTCAGAACCAGAATCAAGATCCGCCACCGCCTCCACCTCCTCCAGAGGCATGGCAAGCTGTGATGGCCGCAACCAATGCAAACACTCAGCTGATCATGCAAATTCTTCAAGAGCGCAATCAAGGCAGTCAAGGGAATCAAGGCAGCAATCAGAGTCACTTTGCTACACTCAACCAGTTCCTTGCTAACGGGCCAAAGACTTTCAGTAATTGTGTTGAGGCAACCGATGCTGACGATTGGCTTGTGGATCTGTGTAAGCATTTCGAGTGCAGTAACGTCAGGCCTGAGGACTTTGTCAAGTTCGCTTCCTTCCAACTCAAAGATCAGGCAGCAGAATGGTTCCAGCAGTACAAGGATTCCAAAGGTGGACGTGTTATCACTTGGGATGATTTCCGTCGAGATTTCCGAGCTCATCACATTCCGCAGAGCGTGGTTGAAAGCAAACATGAGGAATTCCGCAATCTGAAGCAAGGCTCTTTGTCTGTCTATGACTACAACAAATTGTTCCAGAAGCTTGCCCGCTTTGCCAAGCAGGACGTGCCTGATGAGAAGAGCATGATATATCAGTTCAGGGGTGGTCTTAGAGAAGATATTCAGCTCGCTCTTGTTCTCTTTGAGCCATTGAGATATGATGAGTTCTGCAACATGGCACTGAAACAAGAGGATGCTCAGTTGAGGTGTGATGCTTCTAGGAAGCGAGTCAGAGATGTTACTCCTTCATCCTCTACTCAAGTGGCCAAGCAGCAGAAGTTTTGGCTTCCTCCTCCTCCGTTCCATCAGCCGTATCAGCAGAAGAGCAAAGGTGGCAGTGGTTCTTCCCACCCACCCAACCCAGGCTTTCAGAACAAGACTTCGTCTCAAGCTCCAAGACCGAGTGCTCCGTATCACCGTCCGCTTTCAGAGGTCACATGCAACAAGTGCCAACAGAAGGGTCACTATGCCAACAAGTGTTTCAACCAGAGGCGTCTTCCTCCGCCTCCTCCTGTCAGATCGGCAAGTACAGCTGTGGTCAAGCATAACCCAAAGTCCGCCAAGGTCAATTTGATGAATGCAGCTCAGGCAGAGGACTCATCAGATGTGATCATGGGTAACCTTCCTGTTAATGATATTCCTGCAAAAGTTCTTTTTGACACGGGTGCATCGCATTGTTTCATCTCGAGGCCATTTGTTTCTAAGCATGAGTTGCCTTTGCAAGATTTGCCTAGATAGTTATCTGTGGTTTCTCCGGGTAAATTTATGAATGCAAGCGCGTTTGTCCTAGATGTTTCTATCACATTGGGCGATTGCAAATTTCTCTCTTCTCCGGTGGTTCTTGGTAACTCGCATATTGATCTTATTCTTGGAATGGATTGGCTTTCTAAGCACAAGGCACATCTTGATTGTGCGGCCAAACAGATTCAATTGACTCATTCGTCTGAGGATGTAATTATCTTTGCCGCTCGGGATAATACTATCCGTCTGTTTTCTCTAAATGAGAAGGGTGAATTGGATGCTATCTCTCAAATTCCAGTCGTTTGCGAATATCAAGACGTCTTTCCAGAAGAGCTCCCAGGAATGCCTCCGCACCGGCCAGTTGAATTCGTTATTGAACTTGAGCCTGGCACGGAACCTGTGTGCAAACGTCCTTACAAGCTCGGACCTGAAGAGTTGAAGGAGCTGAAGAAGCAACTCGATGAGCAAGAAAGAATGGGTCTCATCTGGCCTAGTACTTCTCCGTGGGGTTGTGGTGTTCTTTTTGTGAAGAAGAAGGATGGAACGGACCGACTTTGTGTTGATTACCGTCCAGTGAACAAGAAGACCATCAAGAACAAATACCCACTTCCCAACATCAATGAGCTGTTCGAACAACTCAAAGGTGCCCAAGTATTCTCCAAGCTTGATCTCCGTATGGGTTATCACCAGATTCGCATTCGTGAAGAAGATATTCCCAAGACAGCGTTCAGAACAAGCTTTGGTTCATATGAATACACTGTCATGTCTTTTGGCCTCGCTAACGCTCCTCCGACGTTCTCTCGCATGATGAACTTCATCTTCAACGCCTACACCAATAACTTCGTTTTGGTCTATCTCGATGACATTCTGGTTTTCTCGAAGAACAAGGAAGATCATGCCAAGCACTTGCGTTTGGTTCTCGATAAACTCAGGGAACATCAGTTCTACGCCAAGTTCTCCAAGTGTGAATTTTGGCTCGATGAGGTTCTTTATCTTGGTCATATCATCTCTGCCAAGGGCATTTTCGTGAATCCCGAGAAGGTATCCGCAATTGTGAATTGGGAACCTCCTCAGAACATGAAGCAACTCCGAAGTTTTCTCGGTCTCGCAAGCTACTGCCGAAGATTCGTTGAAAACTTTTCCAAGATTGTGAAGCCTCTCTCAAATCTTCTTCAGAAGCACGTCAAGTATGTTTGGTCTCCAGAGTGTGATATTGCTTTCAACACTTTGAAAGAGAAGTTGATCACTGCTCCAGTTTTGACTCCGCCTGATGAATCCAAGTCGTACGAGGTCTTTTGTGATGCCTCTCTCCAAGGTCTTGGCGCAGTTTTGATGCAAGAGAAGAAAGTTGTTGCTTATACATCTCGCCAGTTGAAGCCTAATGAGAAGAACTACCCCACTCATGATCTCGAGTTGGCGGCAGTTGTGCATGCTCTTTTGACTTGGAGACATCTTCTATTGGGAAGAAAAGTGGACATTTTCACTGATCACAAGAGCCTCAAGTACATCTTCACTCAGCCTAATCTCAACCTAAGACAAACTCGATGGGTCGAAATGATTCAAGAGTATAATCCGAGTATCGAGTATACTCCAGGCAAGACTAATGTGATTGCTGACACTTTGAGCAGAATGGCCTACTGCAACAGTCTGATTCTCAAGCCTTATCAACCCGAGCTTTGTGAAGCTTTCCGGAAACTTAATCTGCAAGTTGTTCCTCAAGGTTTCCTCTCCAACCTTCAAGTCTCTCCTACCTTAGAAGACCAGATTCGCCAAGCCCAACTTCTTGATGCTATGGTGAAAAAGGTGAAGATTGGGATTGCCAAGAGTCAGTCCAAGTACAAGTGCTACCGCCTTGATGACAAGGACACTCTCTTCTTCAAGGATCGCATTGTTGTGCCCAAAGGTGAACTTCGTAAAGTGATCATGAACGAGGCTCACAATTCTCTCCTCTCCATCCACCCTGGGAGCACGAAGATGTATCAGGACCTCAAGCAAGCTTATTGGTGGACTCGAATGAAGCGCGAGATCGCTCAATTCGTGAACGAATGTGATGTCTGCAGAAGAGTGAAGGCAGAACACCAAAGGCCAGCTGGTCTCCTCCAACCTCTTGCCATTCCAGAATGGAAGTTTGACCACATTGAAATGGACTTCGTGACTGGGTTTCCAAAGTCCAAGTGTGGCAATGATGCTATATTTGCTGTCATCGACAAGCTCACCAAAGTGGCTCACTTTCTGCCTATCAAAGAGTCAATCACTGCAGCTCAATTGGCGGAACTCTATACCTCTCGCATTGTCTCTCTGCACGGTATTCCTCAAGTGATATCTTCAGACCGTGGTAGCATCTTTACCTCGAAGTTTTGGGATTCTTTCCAGAAGGCCATGGGCACCAACATCCGCTTCAGCACTGCTTTCCATCCTCAAACAAGCGGTCAAGTCGAGCGTGTCAACCAGATTCTTGAAGATATGCTCAGGGCTTGTGTGATCTCCTTCGGCATGAAGTGGGAGGATTGTCTTCCTTATGCTGAATTCTCCTATAACAACAGTTTTCAAGCAAGTTCGGGCAAGGCCCCATTTGAAATTCTGTATGGCAGGAAGTGCCGTACCCCTCTCAACTGGTCTGAAACCGGCGAACGTCAGCTGCTGGGTAATGACTTAATCACAGAAGCAGAAGAAATGTGCAAAGTCATTCGTGATAACCTCAAAGCAGCCCAATCCCGCCAGAAGAGCTACTATGATAGTAAGCACCGTGATTTGGCTTTCGAGATCGAAGATCATGTTTACCTCCGTGTCTCTCCTATGAAAGGTACTCGTCGCTTCGGTATCAAAGGGAAGCTTGCCCCTAGATACGTGGGACCTTTCAAGATTGTTAGCAAGAGAGGCGACCTCGCCTATCAACTCGAGCTTCCTTCAAACTTTGCAAATGTTCATGATGTGTTCCATGTCTCTCAGCTTCGAAAGTGCTTCAAGACTCCTGACCGCACCGTCAACTTCGAGGACATTGAGCTCCAAGAAGATCTCCCTTATCGTGAGCACCCAGTTGCTATTCTTGAAGAGACTGAACGCAAGACTCGCAACAAGTCAATCAAAATCCCCAAAGTCAAGTGGTCTCACCATTCCGACCGTGAAGCTACCTGGGAACGCGAGGATCACCTCCATTCTAAGTACCCGAAGTTCTTTCAGTCCTAGATCTCGGGACGAGATCTTTTCGTAGTGGTGGAGTGTTGTAACGCCCCAGATACGACTTTCCAAATTTGTATCCAACTCTTGCCGTTTCCGATGTTAAGTTATATTTATTTCTCGGGTTCGGGTCTTTGTCTCCATGTGTTGTTTTCGTTTTCATGCATCTCATATCATGTCATCATGTGCATTGCATTTGCATACGTGTTCATCTCATGCATTCGAGCATTTTCCCCGTTGTCTGTTTTGCATTCCGGCGCTTCGTTCTCCTACGGTGGCCATTTCTACCTTTCTTTCGTGTGTGGGGATTAAACATTTCCGGATCGGACCGAGACTTGTCATGCGGCCTTGGTTTACTACCGGTAGACCGCCTGTCAAGTTTCGTATCATTTGGACTTCGTTTGATACTCCAACGGTTAACCGAGGGACCGAAAAGGCCTCATGTGTGTTGCAGCCCAACACCCCTCAAATTTGGCCCAAAACCCACCAAACTCTGCTCCATGTCCTAGAGCGTTCGATCATGATCGCGTGGCCGAAAACCGCACCTTATTTGGACTCTCCTAGCTCTACTTATGCCTATATATAGCCCCCCTCCATTTTCGGATCTTCTTCCCCGTCCAACCCTAGTTTAAAAAAAACAGATCCGCGCCGACGGACATGTCCGGGGCCTAGCCGGACATGTGCGCCGCCGCCTCTCATCCACTCCGCGCCCGCCACGTGGCGCCGCCGACCGCCGCCGCCGGCGGCCCGCGGAGGCCCGCGCCCGGCCCCCGCCGCCGCACTCCCGGGCTAGAGGAGCGCCGCCGCCGCCTCCCGTCTTCCCCGACTCTGGAGCACCGCGCCACCGCCCGCCCGAGCTCCTTCGCCGGCCGCCGCCGCCGCGCCGGACTTAGCCATCGCCGGCCGCCACCTCGCCTCAGGGCCCAGCCGCCCTACGCCGCCTCTGCACCGCCCTGGGCCGGCACCGCCCAGCCGCCACCGCCCCTCGCCGACTCCGGTGGCCGCGGCCCACCCCGGCCTCTTCTCCATCTCCGGCGATTGACCTCGACGCCGACGAACCTCGGGAGTTGCACCGTGAACAGTGCTGCTACAGTACCTCCTCAGATCCAGATCCGGATCTCGGTTGACTTTCCCGCCTAACCCTAGTTTTTATGCATACTTTGATCGCCCGTAACTTTGCATCCGTAGCTCTGATTTGGGCATATGATATATCAAAATGTTCGCCTCGACGAGTACATCATTTCATTCCATTGCATCATTTTCATTTGAGTTCATCTTGATGCCCAAAATGCTGTTAGAAGGAGGCTTCGTGAGTTAATTGTCAGATCTGCTAGTTCATCTTAGACTTTTGTCATTTTTGCCATGATTAATGTGTGCATGCTATGCCTGTGAGTCCTTCATATGTTTTGTTAAGCATTTTGTCTTCTTTCCAGAGGTGCAACCCATGCATTTTTAGGATCTGTGTGGTGACTTGTGTAAGCTCGCAAAGAGAGGCACCCGGGAAATCTGTTTTCAGAGACTTAGTAGTTTTCACTAAGTCTGGGATATTTTAGTTCTTGATGCCATATGTTTAGCTTGTTTCCTAGTGATCCGTGCCTCTTTTGAGGATGATCAGTAAAGGAGTTTTGTTAATCATGTTATGCTCTGTCCATCCATGTCTTTGTTTGCAATTATGGAGCAACCTAGCTTGAGTCCATCGAGCTCTACTTTTGCTTCGTGGTGAATCTGGGCAGATCATCAACTCGTTTGCGATTTTGCCGGCGTTGTTGTAGTTGATCCGTGCATGCTATGCCATTGTTCTTGCCATGTCTAGCTTGTATTTTGTGCCTTCTTAATGTGTGTATGTCTGCCGTGCCATGACTTGCACCGTGGTGAGTGCATCGAGCTCATTTACATGCCTTCGTGAGTTATACTTCAGCATGTCTCAGTTTTCACCAAGTCTGAAAACTGATTGTGTTTTAGCTATGTTCGTGTGCCCGTTAATATATTTTGTGAACCCTTTTGGCCCCAGGTCACTTTGGGTCTTTTGTTAAGCTTGTTGAGTAGCTCCATGTCATGTTCTTACTTGTCTTAATCAGGTCATGTATCATGTTGTTTTGCTGCTCCGAAGAGAGCATCGTGATCTGAAATTTCAGACAAGTGTTAATTTCACTTAGTCTGGAATCTGTTTTGCATTTGTGTTTTTTCCATGCTTGTTTGAACCTCATAATGGATGAATTGGCCGTGGCTCAGTGCTAGTCTTTTGTTAAGCATCTTGTGTGCATCCCTGCCATGTCTTTTGTTGTCATCTTTGGTGGCTGTAGCATGTTCGTTGCATTGCATTTAGATGCCTACTTGCTGTAAATCGCAGACCGGTTCATTTCTTAAAACACTTGCCATTTCCAAACCGTAACTCCGATTCCAATGATCTTTATATCGTTTTCGAGCGATTTCATCTCATCTTTCCAGTGGCACCCTTGGAATTCCAAGTTGAGGCTAGGTTCATGCATTTCCTGTCATATCTTGCATTTTGCATCCCGCATCGCATCCCGCATAGCATATCTTCATTTCATCATATTGCTTGGTCTTGCACGTGGTTGATTGTATCCTTGTTGCTTGTTTGTCTTGTTGGGTAGAGCCGGGAGACGAGTTCGCTACCGAGGAGCCTGTTGAGTTTGCTTGTGAAGATCCAGTCAACTCTGATAACTGTGCAGGCAAGATGATCATACCCTCGAAATCACTACTATCTTTGCTATGCTAGTTTGCTCGCTCTTGCTATGCCAATGCTACGATGCCTACCTTTTGCTTGTCAGCCTCCTAATTGCCATGTCAACCTCTAACCCACCATGTCCTAGCAAACCGTTGATTGGCTATGTTACCGCTTTGCTCAGCCCCTCTTATAGCGTTGCTAGTTGCAGGTGAAGATTTGAGGCCGTTCCTTGTTGGAACATCGTTATTTACTTGTTGGGGATATCATTATGTTGCCATGTTATCTTAAAGTATCTATATACTTGGTAAAGGGTGGAAGGCTCGGCCTCTCGCCTAGTGTTTTGTTCCACCCTTGCCGCCCTAGTTTCCGTCATATCGGTGTTATGTTCCCGGAATTTGCGTTCCGTACGCGGTTGGGTTATAATGGGAACCCCTTGATAGTTCGCCTTGATTAAAGCTTTTCCAGCAATGCCCAACATTGGTCTTACCATTTGCCACCTAGCCTTTTCTTTCTCTTGGGTTCTGCAGACTCAAGGGTCATCTTATTTTACCCCCCCCCCTCCCCCCCGGGCCAGTGCTCCTCTGAGTGTTGGTCCCTCTGAGCGATGTCCGAGGCTACTAGGGGTAACTCTGGGCTGGCTTACCCGACGCCTGGCTCATCTGAGTGTGCCCTGAGAAAGAGATATGTGCAGCTCCTATCGGGATTTGTCGGCACATTCGGGCGGTGTTGCTGGTCTTGTTTTAACCTGTCGAATTGTCTTGTTGTACCGGGTTACCGAGTCTGATCGGTGTGTCTCGGGTGGAGGTCTATTCCTTCGTTGACCGTGAGAGCTTGTCATGGGCTAAGTTGGGACTCCCCTGCAGGGATTGAACTTTCGAAAGCCGTGCCCGTGGTTATGGGCAGATGGGAATTTGTTAATGTCCGGTTGTAGATAACTTAAACCTTAATTAATTAAAATGAATCAACTGAGTGTGTTGCCGTGATGGCCTCTTCTCGGCGGAGTCCGAGAAGTGGACACAGTGTTGGAGTTATGCTTGCGCAGGTTGTTCTTATAGCTTCTCGCTCGTGCTTTGCCTCCTCTTCTCGCTCTCTTTTGCGTGTAAGATAGCCACCACATATGCTAGTCGCTTGCTGCAGCTCCACATATATTTGCCTCATCCATTCCTATAAGCTTAAATAGTCTTGATCGCGAGGGTGCGAGATTGCTGAGTCCCTGTGGCTCATAGATACTACAACTCCAGATGCAGGTCCAGGTGATTCCACTCCAGGTGACGAGTACGAGCTCAAGTGGGAGTTCGACGAGGACTCTCAGCGTTATTATGTTTCCTTTCCCGATGATCAGTAGTGGTGCCTAGTTGGGGTTCGATTCAGGGCCTTGTCGCATGTTGGGTTTTCTTCTATTTTGGCGCCATAGTCGGGCCATGAGTGCTTGTATGATGGATGTTATTTACGTACTTTGATGTGACGAGGCGAGTGTAAGCCAACTATGTATCTCCCCCTTTTTATCATATATTACATGGGATGTTGTAACGATTGCCTAACTTGTGACATTGCTTTTAATGCAGTTATGTCTCTAAGTCGTGCCTCGACACGTGGGAGCTATAGCCGCATCGAGGGCGTTACATTAGGCTCCGAGGAGCCAAGTATTACAAGCATGGGTCTCATGACCCAACATACAGAGCATACAAGCAACAAGCACATGTGGAAGCTTAACCTGTCTGAGTACAGACAACTACAAATGAAGAAGGCTGAGAAGCCTGACTATCTACAAGACCCTGCCGAGGGCACAAGATCATAGCTGAGGTAGCAAGCTAAACGTCGAAGTCCACACAGAACTACTAGCGAGACTGACGTCTCTCTGCAAAACATAAATTAAGCAAACATGAGTACAAATGTACTCAGCAAGACTTACATCAGAACTAACTACATATGCATCGGTATCAACAAGGGGGGTGGTGGAGTTTAACTGCAGCAAGCCAGCTTTGACTCAGTGGCTAACCTGAACTACGACTGCAAGCAACTCTTTTGAGGTGGCGCACACGAGTCCACATATTCACCATTCAATACACCACTATGGATCTGCTCCCGTCTCCCTACGAGAAGGCCATCCATAACACTCACACTTATCTTGCGAGTTTTAGAGTATCCACTTCAAGTTATCTATGAACTGTACAGGCAACCCAGAAGTCCTTTACCACGGACACGGCTATTCGAATAGATCATTTATAACCCTCCAGGGGTGTACTTCTTCACACATGCTCTCGCCACTTACCACCATGTACACGTCGTGTATCTCAACAACCTTCAAGCGGAAGCCTGGCGAGGGAGTCGGCCACGACCTGACTAACCACACAAGTCTCTAGTCCAGGTTTATCGCCTATTCCGGTTCCATCCGCGAGGAGATCCGGCCTGAGTTTCACTCACAGCCCCAAACGATGTGTGCAGGGTTCCCGAGACACCAAACGGGCACCCGGTACACCGTGCCACGGTGTATCTACCGCATCATAGCCCACCCCTAGGGTCAGCGCTATGCACGGCCGCCAACACATATCCTACAAACACCAGAAACTAGTTGCAACTCCTGGACAAAGGGCAAGGCAGTTAATAAGTCGAGAGGGTCCATTGGTTTCGGGCCCAATGCGTGGTAGTAGCTACTCATGGATCACAAACACAGAACTCAGTTCCTGAGGACGGTTTCAATGAGACAACCCACCATGTACTCCTACATGGCCTCTCACCGCTACCTTTACCAAATCGTGTTCACACACTTAGCTCACACACAATAGGACATGTTCATCATCATTCCAATTCATTCCCGATGAATCGGACCTGACTCAACTCTAAGCAGTAGCAGGCATGACAAACAAGCATGAATGAGTAGGCACATCAGGGCTCAAACAACTCCTACTCATGCTAGTGGGTTTCATCTATTTACTGTGGCAATGACAGGTCATGCAAAGGAAAGGGGTTCAACTATCGCAGCATGTAACAGTTGAGTCATTGTTGTCCTAATGTAGTAAAAGAGAGAAGGGGAGAGAGAGTGGGATTGTATCGGAATGAACAAGGGGGTTTTGCTTGCCTGGCACTTTTGAAGATAGTATAGTTCTTCATCGGTGTCATCGAACTCATCGTCGCAAACACGTCTATCGAGAGGGGACAATCACCGGCAACTAAGAAAGAACACAATCAATGCAATGCCACAATATGATGCATGATCATGACATGGCAATATGTTGTGATTTGAGCTAATGCATCTAGCTATGATTTAAATGAAGTTGGTTTGAATACATGATTCAAATTCCAACTCCATATATGATTACTTAATGCCCTTTATTTGTTTTGTCCAAAACAAAGGACAAACATTGTTCAAACATGCATGAAAATGGTACAGATGGATAGATTGCATTTTTCTGATAATTTTTCATATATAAATTATTTGATTTGGAGCTATGGTTGAATTACTATGATTTTTAGAAGTTTTAGCTATTTTCTGAAATATATAAATCTTTTAGATTTATTGAAAATCCAGAAAAGGGTTTATTGCGTCAGTACTGCGTCATGCTGACCTCAGCAGGTCAACAGACCCGGTCCAGGTCAAACCTGGCCTGCGGGTCCCGCGTGTCAGTGTCATAACTAACTTAACAGAGTTAGTTGGTGTTAGGTTAAGCACTAATCTAGGTTAATTAGCGCTAAACTAACCTAACTAATAATTAACAAGGGTGGCCCACACATTAGTGGGTCAGGGGGAAGTCAAACCTAGTCAACCGGGGTCAAACTCGCCGAAGTTGACCCGCGGCTCATCGCCGGCGAGGCCAGAGACGATGGAGGGGCTCGGGATTTGACCTCTGGCGACCAAATCGACGGTTGAGCCCATCTACGAGGAGCTGGAGCTCGCGCGCATCGACTGGTAGGGTTAGCTTGGGCCGGGGTGGTCTAAGACGATGGCGGTGGCAATGGCAGCGGCGGCCGGAGTTCGGTCGAGCTTAGGGACGAGGCTATGGTGGCCGTGGGGTTGCGTGCTTGGCTCCCACGGCACCTACACAGCACGGCGAGCATGTGGGTGAGCTCGGTTGGAGGCTACGGTGACCGTGGCCACAGCGGTGAGGAGCTCAGGCGGCGGCGCGATTCGGTCATTGTCGAAATGACGGCTGCGGCAAGAAGCTGAGCACGGGAGCAAGGGGAGGAGGTGGAGAAGCTCACAGTGAGGCCGGAGGAGGTCTCAGCGGCTCGGGGAAAGTCCGGTGCAAGCGGAACAGCGGAGACAATCTCCGGCGATCCGAGGAGGAAGACAATGGTGGGACGGCGATGCAGAGCTCCCGGTGAGGCGTAGCTTGGCGGAGCTTCTTGGCGCGTCGGCGGGGCATGGGGTGGCCGGTGGCCGCGGCAGCAGCAAGCGGCTCAGGGCGACGAGGGGGAAGCGGCAGGAAGCAGGAGGTGGCCGGGCGCGTGTCGGCGTGCCTCGGCCACGCGCGCTGCCTATTGGCGCGGGGAGGAAGACGATAGGGGAGGTGCCAGGTGGGCTGGGTCGGCCACTTGGGCCGCTAGGTGGCTGCACAGGTGAGTTGGCCCAGGTAAGTTTCTGTTCTTTCCATTTATTTCTCTTTTCTATTATTCTGTAACTTGATAGCTTTATTACAAATACTTAGACACTTCAAAAAATCATGAGACTACTCATGCTCACTGTTGGGAATATGTCCTACAGTAAACATTTCATCTTATGATTATTTGGGCATTTAAAATATTTTATAGCATTTAAATGCTTAAATGCCAATACTATATGATTTAATTCAGTGACCTTATGATGTCCTAGAAAAGAGTGCATCATTTTTGTCAGAGGTTCTAGACCAAGGCAAAGATGATGAACATTTTAGAAGGGCATTTCAGGTTCATTGAAAAAGTATTTTAGTAACCCTAGTTGGTTTGAGTGGTGCTGGGGGTTTCTATCATCCCCATTTCAAGTTTCTGAGAAAATTAAACATGATGATATGATGATCATGCATGGACAAGCAAAGGCTAATCTAGGGCTATGACAAATACTTATAATGCTATGATAGATTTTGTAGGCTCACCACCTCTCATGGTTAATGAAACTGTTTTAACTTTAGAACATGTGATGCAAAGACTTGATATTATTGAGAATAAAATTGCTTCCGTAGAGCTTATTGAAAACTTGGATGAAAAGATAATCATATTACTCAATATGGATCAAAGGTAGGAGTTACTTTGAAGAATCTAAAGGAAAAATAACCCATAGTTAATGAGAAGATAGATCAAGGTTCGACTAGAATTGATAAGTTAGAAGATATTATTACTAGCTTGGGTTCTGCTTTCACCTCTGTTAAAACTACCCCAAATTTTCCTTCCACCAAGGCAGCTAAGTTTATTTATGTCCCTAAAAATAAAGGGGGGTCATCTAGTGGGGAACACGAAGATCTTAAGATGACAAGTGTTCACCCTAATTTTGTTAATATCGCAAAGGAACCTTTTGCTACAAATAAATTTCTTGATTTCCTACCGAGGAGTGTGATTATCGATAAGATCAAAGAACCTCCTATGAGGCCCAAAGGTGCAATTGAGGAATTGCATACCAAAGATGACAATACCTAGATCTATGTTTTATGCCTACCTAGGGGATTTAAACAATAACGCTTGTTGGGAGGCAACCCAATTTTATTTTTTTGGTTTTTGATTCTATTTTTGAATAAATACACAGTATTACCTATGTAGTAATTGTGTTTTGGTGTTTTAACTAGTGTTTGAGCCAAGTAAGACCTTTGGGATGGCTTACGGTGATAGTTGATTTGATCTTGCTGAAAAACAGAAACTTTTGCACCCACTAAAATAATTTTCGAAAATAACAGAACATGATAAAATCCTGAGTTTTCTACACAAGATTTATATATCAATTTCCTTTGTTGTCCTAATTTTTCAGAATTTTTGGAGTTACAGAATTATACGAAGTTTTCAGATTGCTACAAACTATTCTGTTTTTGACAGATTCTGTTTTCTATGTGTTGTTTGCTTATTTTAATGAATCTATGGGTAGTATAGGGGGTATGAACCATGGATAAGTTGGAATACAGCATATATTACACCAATATAAATAAAGAATGAGTTCACAACAGTACAAAAAAGTGGTGATTTATTTTCTTATACTAACGGATCTCATGAGTTTTCTGTTGAGTTTTGTGTTGGGAAGTTTTCAAGTTTTGGGTAAAGATTTGATGGACTATGGAATGAGGAGTGGAAAGGGCCTAAGCTTGGGGATTCGCAAGGAACCCCAAGGTAATATTCAAGGAAAACCAAGCATCTAAGCTTGGGGATGCCCGGGATGGCATCCCCTCTTTCTTCTTCGTCTATCGGTAAATTTACTTGAGGCTATATTTTTATTCACCACATGATATGTGTTTTGCTTGGAGCGTCTTGTATCATATGAGTCTTTGATTTTTAGTTTGCCATGATCATCCTTGCTGTACACACCTTTTGAGAGGGACACACATGAATCGTGAATTTATTAGAATACTCTATGTGCTTCACTTATATCTTTTGAGCTAGGCAATTGGCTCTAGTGCTTCACTTATATATTTTTATAGCACGGTGGTGGCTTTATTTTATAGAAATTGTTGAACTCTCATGATTCACTTATATTATTTTGAGAGTCTCTCTAAACAGCATGGTAATTTTTTTAGGTTACGAATTTAGTCCTAATATGATGAGCATCCACGAGTGATATAATAAAAACTTTCGAATAAAGAGCATTGAATACCATGAGAAGTTTGATTCCTCGTGATTGTTTTGAGATATAAAGATGGTGACATTAGAGTCATGCTAGTGAGTAATTGTGGATTGGTAGAAATACTTGTGTTAAAGTTTGTGATTCCCGTAGCATGCACGTATGGTGAACCGTTATGTGATGAAGTCACAGCATGATTTATTTATTGATTGTCTTCCTTATGAGTGGCGGTCGGGGACGAGCGATGGTATTTTCCTACCAATCTATCCCCCTAGGAGCACGCGTGTAGTACTTTGTTTCGATAGCTAACAAATTTTTTCTATAAGTATGTGAGTTCTTTATGACTAATGTTGACTCCATGAATTATACGCACTCTCACCCATCCACCATTGCTAGCCTCTCTAGTACCGTGCAACTTTCGCCGGTGCATTAAACCCACCATATACCCTTCCTCAAAACAGCCACCATACCTACCTATTATGGCATTTCCATAGCCATTCCGAGATATATTTCCATGCAACTTCCATCGTTCCGTTTATTATGACACGCTTCATCATTGTCATATTGCTTTGTATGATCATGTAGTGGGCATAGTATTTGTGGCAAGGCCACAGTTTATTTTTTTATACATGTCACTCTTGATCATTGCACATCCCGTTACACCATCGGAGGCATTCATATAGAGTCATATCCTTGTTCTAGTATCGAATTGTAATTCTTGAGTTGTAAGTAAACAAAAGTGTGATGATCATCAATATTAGAGCATTGACCCATGGGAGGAAAAGGATGATGGAAGCTATGATTCCCTCACAAGTTGGGATGAGTCTCCAGACTTTAAAATAATAGAAGAGGCCAAAATAAGCCCACAAAAAATTGATGAGAGAAAAGAGAGAAGGGGCAATGCTACTATCCTTTTTCCACACTTGTGCTTCAAAGTAGCACCATGACCTTCATGATAGAGAGTATCCTATGTTGTCACTTTCATATACTAGTGGAAAATTTTATTATAGAACTTGGCTTGTATATTCCAATGATGGGCTTCCCCAAATTGCCCTAGGTCTTCGTGAGCAAGCGAGTTGGATGCACACCCAATTAGTTTCTTTTTTAGCCTTCATAAACTTATAGCTCTAGTGCATCCGTTGCATGGAAATCCCTACTCACTCACATTGATATCTATTGATGGGAATCCCCATAGCACGTTAATATGCATAGTTGATGTGAGACTATCTCCTTCTTTTTTTCTTCTCCACAACAACCATATTCTATTCCACCTATAGTGATATATCCATGGCTCACGCTCATGTATTGCGTGAAAGTCGAAAAGGTTTGAGAACATCAAAATTATGAAACAATTGCTTGGCTTGTGTAACATCCCAAATTTTCAATTTGGAATGTTATACATAGGTCATTCATGCATATCATATTTTATTGCATTTCGTTTTGCGATCCTCGAAATTCTAAGCAACTCAAGGACCCTCAGAGAGAGTTGGTGATTTCACGTTTTTCATATTTGAATTTTTATCAAATATTGAAACAAGGACCATTTTGGTTTTAATGATTTTTCTCTCCGAAAATATTTCATATCAAAACATATGAGAGGAGATAATATGACTTCTCCAAAATAAATGAAATATTAGAGGAAAAATATTAAAATCAAATAAGTTATTTTATTTGGGTTTTATCGCTATTTAATTCGAATTAGGAAAATGTGCGTTTTTCGAAATTGCATTATAGGCCCAAATAAATGTTCACCTTGTCCGGCATATTTTTAGAAGACGGGGAAAATTTATTTCAGGATTTTTGGAGTCCGTGTAGTATTTCTTTTCTTTGTTTTTCTACGCGGAATTATTTAAAAAAAGGTCAACCGACTCCGGGCCATACACGGCCTGGACTCCGCCCCGGCCGGCCCTTATAAGCCGTGCCCCCGCGACCCCAGCCCACCAGCCCGAGCCGCGCCAACCCTAGCCCCGCCCGAGCGCCGCCGCCGCCACCCTCGCTCCGCCGCCGCCTTGCGCCGCCCCGCCGGAGTTCCCGCCGCCGTAGCCGACGTGTTTGCCGAGGTAGCCGCCGGTTTTTCTTTAAAAACTGTTCGGTTTATTTCAAATCCTAGATCTATTTTTTAGATCGGTTTGTTCGGTTTTTTTCAGTTTAGTTATTTAGCGAACAACTGTTCGTATGTTCGTTTTAACGAACAATTTTCACCCGTTAGCCGCAGACAGCGAACGTTTGTTCGTTAGCCTGTTCGTCAGTTTTTCTTTATCCAGGGTTTTTCCGTGATTATTCTTGATCGCGATTTCTGCCCTGTTCTTAGATTTAGTTTATCTTTTCACTCGTTTATCGGAATCAGGCGATTCAAGCGCCTAGATCTTCGTCTCGAAGCACTCTTTCTGTTTAACCAACTAAAACAAGATTTTGGTACTGTAAAATTTGACTTTAGTCCAGATTAGTAATCAGATCTTGTTTCTTTCGCAGTTTGAGTTTTGTTGCTCTGTTTGATTTGTTTGTTTTTGCAAACCGGAGTTCTTTCGTTGAACTTTCTGGTTAGATGTTCTTAGTTGAGTTTTACCTGTGCATCCTTGCTTGATTGCTTATGTATGTTATTGTTTGTTTGCGATAGAACACCCGAAGTGCGAAGCGTGCTACTACGAGTCTTTAGGATTTGCAGATCGTCAGCAAGGCAAGTAACACTTTGATCATATCCCTTTATCGCCCAGTTTTTATGCATTAGTTCAACCTTCACACATTGCATGAGTAGGATCTCTTAACATGTGGGTCTAGGAAGTAGATGATGAGGTAGAACCTATTACTTGTTTTGTTATCAAACCCTGGGAGTTACTTCTACGTTATGCTTATATTGCCATGCTATGCTCGTAGACGTGGTTTGGGTTTGAGCGTATCCATGACAAATGTGAGATGTTAATTAATGGTTTAAGTTAAGGTGGCAACTTTAATACACATCTGGGTGGATTGCTTGTGGGCACCTGGAGAATCCAGTCTTGTCTTAGGATATCCCGGAGTACCCGTGTGATCATCCTATGGTCCGCCACCCAGGCTCAAAGGGATCTTAAGACTATTCATGCTAGAGACTTCCGTGTGCAGCCACAAGCCATTATGGGCTCTGTCATAGTTGAGTAAGTTGCGTGAGTTCTTGAAGAGGTGGACTAGCAGATGTAGGGGATTGTAGGTGTACTGGTCCACCCGGAGTAGAGAGCAAATGCTTCTGAAAGATTGTGTCTCGGTCATCCATTTCTCAAACACCATGTAGTGCGAGAAATCCAACGGAGGAGATCGAGTCTTGTGGCGGAAAATGCGCAAACCTCTGTAGAGTGTATAAACTAATCATGGTTAGCCGTGTCCCCAGTTATGGACAGCTTGAGTATCTGGCTCTTGGATTATCATATGGATCTCATCACTCTAAGTTAACTTGTTGGGTTGATAATTACTTTTAAATGGGGATTGAGTTGGAGGAACCTTCTCAATGTTGTTCAACTACCATGATACTTAAATAAAATATATTCCTTTGTTGTAGGGAAAAATTGGCTTTACGCAAAACATATTAACCATACAGCCTCCACCAGCCATATATGCATGCAGTGATACCATCTATTCTGTTCATTATTCTCCTGTGTTACATTGCCAGCATATTCCATGTGCTGAACCATTTTTCGGGCTGCAACATATTATGTTGCAGACTTTTCAGACGAGGAGTAAGGTTCGCTAGGCCGTTGTCATGCACTCAGCTATGTTGTTGGAGTTGATGGGCTCACTTTATCTTCCAAGCCTTCCATTGTTATCGTATTAGATGGCCTTAAGCCATATTTATTGTAATAAGTTCTTTCTTTTGACATTCGATGTAATAAGTGTGTGATTTCCACTCTTCTATAAATCCTTCGAGTACTGTGTGTGTCAGCATTACCGATCCAGGGATGACACTGAAGCACAGAGACTTGACCATTTGAGGTCGGGTCGCTACAAGATGGTATCAGAGCACATGCTAAATGCAGTACATGACCACTAAGAAAAGCCATAGGTCACTCTTCTCTACTCATTTCTGACTCCTCTCCATTTTCTACTCTTTAGGATGGCGGATACGAGGAACAAGTTTGCACAACCGGTTGAAGACACACCTTTTGGACGACACTTGAAGGAAGTCACTAAGTACCTGAACATTGGAATACCAAGCTTCACCGGGACCTACACCACCACACTACCAGAGGAGGAACCTTGGTTGATTCGAGTTCAAGTTTCAGGAAGGACGTTCACGCCAGTCACTAAACCCATAGAGTTTTCCTTTGATGCACCCACCTGGAGTCTAGGCAAGAGTATGGCAGCCCACATTGCTATAGGACGTATTGGAGAAGTCTACAAACAGGAGCTGAAGGACACTATCTACCAGATATGTGGACGCCGAGATGAGCAATGGGAGATGATCAGCACCAGGAAGGACCGGTCCATTACAGCATTCATCCGGGAATTAAACCATCATATTCGTAGCCAGGAGAACCAGATGTGCGCAAGCATGATAGATTTGAAGAAAGCGATGATCAGGATCACAGAGCTAGAAGAGGAGCTTAAGTCTACACGCGATGGATATGAGGAGGAAATGATGATACTTGTAGAGAAGAATTATGACATGACAAGGAAGCTAGGAGTTTTCATGGGAGACCCCGCGCCAGGAGGAGAAGACAACGAACCCAAGGAGATTCGCTCTGAAGACTACATCATCATCGATGACACTGACTCCGACCCGGATAGTAGTGATGATGACTATGAAGACGAAGCTAGAGCGGATATCATGGAGTCTTCCACCAATCAAAATTTCTAGTAGACCACCATACTAATAGTACTACACCCCCCATGTAAATATTAGTAGTCCGAGCACTGTAGTGATAGTTAGACTGATTGTATGCCCTTGCTTGATTGATTGAGTGATATGATATGATTGTGTTTGTCTCATGTGCATATGGGTAGTGTTTTCTCATTAGACCCCATTCTATTCTAATATCTTCCCTCTAAACCCATTAGATGCCTCCGAGACGTGACCCTAGTTTTGCTTTTCCACCAGAGCTCACTTAGTTGATCCAGCAGCAGAATGCCTTCATGCAGTTGTTAGTTCAGAACCAAGGCAACAATAACAATAACAACCACAACAACCCTCCGCCACCACCACCAGTTGACAACTTAGCCCGTTTTCTGAGGCTGCAGCCGCCGGTGTTTTCTAGTAGCATCGAGCCAATAGTTGATAATGATTGGCTGCGCAGGATAGGAAGGGAGTTCACCACCGCAGGTTGCACAGATGCTGAGAAGGTGCGTTTTGCCGCACACCAATTGGACGGACCAACAACCGCATGGTGGGAGAATTACACAACCACTTTTCCTATAGCCAATGTCACTTGGGAGCAGTTTCAGCAAGCATTCCGCATAGCCAACATATCCACTAGAGCTATGAGCATGAAGAAGCGTGAGTTTCGCAACTTACGCCATGGGAACCGTACTGTAGGCCAGTACGTGGAGGAGTTTAGTAAGTTATCCCGCTATTCTCTAGATGATGTGGCCACAGATGCCGCGAAGCAGGAGAAGTTTATGGACGGGCTGAATGATGAGATGAGTATGCAGTTAATGGTGGCAACATTTAACAACTATCGGGAGTTGGTAGATAAAGCTCTCATGATCGAAGGGAAGCAGCACCAGATAGAGAGCCGCAAGAGGAAATATAGACAAGGGAAGTACAATTCAGGAGCTCAACAGAAGCCTCGCTTTACCCCGAACTCGGGAGGGATTACCCATAACCATGGAGGCCACACTCACAATGGAGGAAGTTTCCCATAATCATAATGGCCCAAGGAATGGGAATGGGAATGGAGCAAGCAGCAATCAGAACCGCTCGAATCCAGCCACACCCGCCAAGAGGGACCTAAGCCACCTTACTTGTTTCAAGTGCGGGAGGACTGGACACTACGCCACGGAGTGACCTGAAGCGAAGAACGGAAGTGGTAATGGGAGCTCTGGGAAGAAGCCCAGTCCATTTACCAAAGGACAAGTGAACCACGTGAACGTGGAGGAGGTTGAAGAACAGCCAGATGCAGTTATCGGTAAGTTTTTAGTTAAGTCATTTACTGCAATCGTTCTTTTTGATACTGGTGCATCGCATTCATACATATCAAGGGGATTTGTGGATAAGTATAAGTTTCCCACTAGAATTCTTAAGACACCTATGCTAGTAACCTCACCTGGAGCCGAGTATATGGCAAGCAGTGGATGTTTTCAGATGCCATTAACCATAGGTAGTCATGTTTTCCCCTCTGAGTTGATAATTTTGGAGTCGCAAGGATTGGATCTGATACTAGGAATGGATTGGCTATCGATGTATGGAGGAAACATCGATTGCGCCAGTAAGTCAATTATGCTCACCACCCCAGAGGGAAAAAGGATCAAGTATGTATCCAGGCATTCGCCAAGGAGAACCCAAGTACATTATCTCATGGGAGTTGTTCAGGAGGAAGTGCCTGTTGTGAAGGATTACCCAGATGTATTTCCAGAGGAGTTACCAGGCATGCCGCCAGATCGAGACATCGAATTTTTGATAGAGTTGTTGCCAGGCACCGGGCCTATATCAAAGAGACCATACCGGATGCCCGCGAATGATCTGGAGGAGATCAAGAAACAGATTAAGGAGTTATTGGATAAAGGTTACATTCGACGGAGTTCATCACCATGGGGAGCCCCAGTGCTGTTGGTTGAGAAGAAGGATAAGTCCCTAAGAATGGTTGTTGATTATCGGGTGTTGAATGAAGTGACAATCAAGAACAAGTACCCACTGCCAATGATCAATGATCTGTTTGACCAGTTGCAAGGAGCTAAAGTGTTTTCGAAGATTGACCTGCGATTAGGCTACCACCAGCTAAAGATTCGAGAAAAGGATATATCTAAGACAGCGTTCACCACACAGTATGGGCTTTATGAGTATACGATTATGTCATTTGGATTGACTAACACCCCTGCCTATTTCATGAGTATGATGAATAAGGTGTTCATGGAGTTTTTGGATAAGTTTGTCGTGGTGTTCATTTATGATATTTTAGTATATTCAAAGAATGAAGAGGAACATAAGGAGCATTTGCGGTTAGTTCTTGAGAAACTCAGGGAACATCAGTTATATGCCAAGTTTAGTAAATGTGAGTTTTGGTTGAAGGAAGTTGGATTTCTAGGACATGTTATATCCAGAGAAGGTATAGTAGTAGACCCCACCAAAGTTCAGTCGGTCACTAAGTGGTTAGCACCCACCTCAGTTGGAGAGATCCATAGTTTTCTTGGACTCGTGGGATACTATCGGATATTCATTGAAAATTTCTCTAAGATTGCGAAGCCCATGACAACGTTGTTGAAGAAGGACACCAAGTTCCATTGGACTGAGGAATGTGAAGCAAGTTTCCAGGAGTTGAAGAAACGTTTGACTACAGCCCCAGTGCTGATCCTGCCGGACATACGCAAGGATTTCCAAGTGTATTGCGACGCCTCTCTCTTAGGACTTGGAGGAGTACTTATGCAAGATGGAAGAGTTGTTTCATATGCCTCACGACAACTTCGACCGCATGAGTTGAATTATGCCACACATGACTTGGAGTTGGCAGCCGTAGTGCATGCACTCAAGACCTGGAGACATTTTCTTATTGGGAACCATTGTGATGTGTACACGGATCATAAGAGTTTGAAGTACATTTTCACACAGAAGGAGTTGAACCTCAGGCAAAGTAGATGGTTGGAGCTTATAAAGGATTATGATATGAAGTTGCACTATCATCCGGGAAAGGCCAATGTCGTAGCAGACGCTTTGAGCCGAAAGAGTTATGCCAATACTAATAGGAGGATTGCTAAAGGAGTTTGCAGAAGATTTCAGGGAGCTACGTTTAGAGATTGTTCCCAAAGGTTTTGTTACAACCATGGAAGTTCGGTCGACATTGTTGGGAAAGATTCGAGAAGCCCAGAAGGATGACAAAGAAATTATCGAGATAAAGGAGAAGATGATTGAAGGTAAAGCCAAAGGTTTTTGTGAGGATGAGCATGACACCTTGTGGTTTGAGGACCGTATTTTTGTGCCCAATAATGCCGAGATCAGGAAGTTGATATTACAGGAAGCTCATGACTCACCATACTCGATACACCCCGGAAACACCAAGATGTATTTGGATTTGAAGGAGCGTTTTTGGTGGGCTGGAATGAAGAAGGATATTGCCGAGTATGTAGCCGTATGTGATGTATGTCAGAGAGTGAAGGCAGAACATCAGAAGCCAGCAGGATTACTACAAACCTATGCCGATACTCGAATGGAAGTGGGATAAGCTTGGCATGGATTTTATTACCGGATTACCCAAGACCCGATCGGGGTATGATTCTATCTGGGTAGTAGTGGACCGCTTGACCAAAGTAGCTCACTTTATCCCAGTGAAAACCACATATACAAGTGCAAAGTTGGCCAAGATATATATGACCAGGATCGTATGTCTGCATGGAGTTTCGAGGACCATCGTATCAGACAGAGGAACAATGTTTACTTCAAAGTTTTGGCACCAACTGCACCAAACTTCGGGAACCAGGCTGGAGTTCAGTACAGCTTTTCACCTGTAGACAGATGGACAGACCGAGAGAGTCAATCAGATTCTGGAGGACATGTTGAGAGCTTGTGCACTAGACTATGGATCTAGTTGGGATGATAATTTACCCTACACAGAGTTCTCGTACAACAATAGCTACCAGGCCAGTTTGAAGATGGCACCATTTGAAGCCCTGTACGGAAGAAGATGTCGAACACCGTTGATGTGGGATGAAGTTGGAGACCGTCAGTTGTTTGGACCAGATTTGATCAAAGAGTCTGAAGAGAAGGTTAAGCTGATTCAAGATAGACTGAAAGTAGCTCAGTCCAGATAGAAGAGTTATGCAGACTTGAAACGCAAGGAGGTAGTCTATGAAATCGGAGACAGAGCATATCTGCGAGTGTCACCTCTGCGAGGAGTTAAGCGTTTTGGAGTTGAGGGAAAGTTAGCCCCGAGATTTGTAGGACCGTACCGTGTTCTGGAGCGTATGGAAGAGGTTGCGTACAAGTTGGAGTTACCTGAAGGACTGTCAGGAGTTCATGATGTGTTTCACGTTTCCCTGTTGAAGAAGTGCCATGCTGAGATGGCAGATATTCCTCTGAGAGATACAGTGCCGCTGGAAGCAATTCAGTTGGACAGTAATTTAACGTATGAGGAAAAACCAGTCAAGATTCTCGAGTTTGCCAGTCGAGTTACCCGCAACAAGGTTATCAAGTTTTGCAAAGTTCAGTGGAGCCACCATACCGAGGACGAAGCCACCTGGGAAAGAGAGGTGATCCTCGCAAAGATCACCCACACCTATTTTCTGGCCAACCCGAATCTCGAGGGCGAGATTCATCTTAAGGGGGGTAGGTTTGTAACATCCCAAATTTTCAATTTGGAATGTTATACATAGGTCATTCATGCATATCATATTTTATTGCATTTTGTTTTGCGATCCTTGAAATTCTAAGCAACTCAAGGACCCTCGGAGAGAGTTGGGGATTTCATGTTTTCATATTTGAATTTTTATCAAATGTTGAAACAAGGATCATTCTGGTTTTAATGAATTTTCTCTCCGAAAATATTTCATATCAAAATATATGAGAGGAGATAATATGACTTCTCCAAAATAAATGAAATATTAGAGGAAAAATATTAAAATCAAATAAGTTATTTTATTTGGGTTTTATCGCTATTTTATTCGAATTAGGAAAATGTGAGTTTTTCAAAATTGCATTATAGGCCCAAATAAATGTTCACCTTGTCCGGCATATTTTTAGAGGACGGGGACAATTTATTTCAGGATTTTTTGGAGTCCGTTTAGTATTTCTTTTCTTTGTTTTTCTGCGTGGATTTTTTTTTAAAAAAGGTCAACCGACTCCGGGCCGTACACGGCCTGGACTCCGCCCCGGACGGCCCTTATAAGCCGCGCCCACGCGACCCCAGCCCACCAGCCCGAGCCGCGCCAACCCTAGCCCCGCCCGAGCGCCGCTGCCCCAAGCCTCGCGCCGCCGCCGGAGCCCGCTGCCTTGCCGCGCCGCCGACGTGTTTGCCGAGGTAGACGCCGGTTTTTCTTTAAAAATCGTTCGGTTTATTTCGAACCTTAGATCTATTTTTTAGATCGGTTCGTTCGGTTTTTTTTGGTTTAGTTATTTAGAGAACGCATGTTCATACGTTCATTTTAACGAACGGGTTTCACCCGTTAACCGCAGACAGCGAACATTCGTTCGTTAGCCTGTTCGTCAGTTTTTCTTTTTCCAGGGTTTTTCCGTGATTATTCTTGATCACGATTTCTGCCATGTTCTTAGATTTAGTTTATCCTTTCACACGTTTATCGAAATTAGGCGATTCAAGTGCCTAGATATTCGTCTCGAAGACCTGTTTCTTTTTAACCAACTTAAACAAGATTTTGGTAGTGTAAAATTTGACTTTAGTCCAGATTAGTAATCGGATCTTTTTTCTTTCGCAGTTTGAGTTTCGTTGCTCTGTTTGATTTGTTTCTTTTTGCAGATCGGAGTTCTTCAGTTGAACTTTTTGGTTAGATCTTCTTTGAGTTTTACCCGTGCATCCTTGATTGATTGCTTATGTATGTTATTGTTCATTTGCGATAGAACACCCGGAGTGCGAAGCATGCTACTATGAGTCTTTAAGTTTTGCACATCGTCAGCAAGGGAAGTAACACTTTGATCATATCCCTTTATCACCCAGTTTTTATGCATTAGTTCAACCTTCACACATTGCATGAGTAGGATCTCTTAACATGTGGGTCTGGAAAGTAGATGATGAGGTAGAACCTATTACCTGTTTTGTTATCAAACCCTGTGAGTTACTTCTGCGTTATGCTTATATTTCCATGCTATGCTCATAGACATGGTTTGGGCTTGAGCGTATCCATGACAGGTGTGAGATGTTAATTAATGGTTTAACTTAAGGTGGCAACGTTAATACACATCTGGGTGGATTGCTTGTGGGCACCTGGAGAATCCAGTGTCGTCCTAGGATATCCCGGAGTAACCGTGTGATCATCCCATGGTCCGCCACCTAGGCTCAAAGGGATCTTAAGACTATTCATGCTAGAAACTTCCGTGTGCAGCCACAAGCATTATGGGCTCTGGCATAGTTGAGTAAATTGCCTGAGTTCTTGAAGAGGTGGACTAGAAGATGTAGGGGATTGTAGGTGTACCGGTCTACCCGGAGTAGAGAGCAAATGCTTCTGAAAGATTGTGTCTCGGTCATCCGTTTCTCAAACACCATCTAGTGCGAGAAATCCAAAGGAGGAGATCGAGTCTTGTGGGGAAAAGTGCGCAAACCTCTGCAGAGTGTATAAACTAATCATGGTTAGCCGTGTCCCCGGTTATGGACATCTTGAGTATCTGGCTCTTGGATTAATATATGGATGCCATCACTCTAAATTAACTTGTTGGGTTGAAAATTACTTTTAAATGGGGATTGAGTTGGAGGAACCTTCTCAATGTTGTTCAACTACCATGATAGTTAAATAAAATATATTCCTTTGTTGTAGGGAAAAATTGGCTTTACGCAAAACATATTAACCATACAGCCTGCACCAGCCATATATGCATGTAGTGATAGCATCTATTCTGTTCATTATTCTCCTATGTTACATTGCCAGCATATTCCATGTGCTGACTGATATGTCTCCAACGTATCTATAATTTTTTATTGCTCCATGCTATATTGTCTACTGTTTTGGACATTATTGGGCTTTATTATCCACTTTTATATTATTTTTGGGACTAACCTATTAACCGGAGGCCCAGCCCAGAATTGCTGTTTCTTTGCCTATTTTAGGGTTTCAAAGAAAAGGAGTATCAAACGGAGTCCAAACGGAATGAAACCTTCGGGAACGTGATTTTTGGAACGAATAAGACCCAGGAGACTCCTACGTCAAGAACCAATAGGGAGGCCACGAGGTAGGGGGGCGCGCCTACCCCCCCCCCCCAAGCGCGCCCTCCACCCTCGTAGGCCCGTTGTTGGTCTGCCGACGTACTTCTTCCTCCTATATATACCTACGTACCCCCAAATGATCAGATACGGAGCCAAAACCCTAATTCCACCGCCGTAACTTTCTGTATCCACGAGATCCCATCTTAGGGCCTATTCCGGAGCTCCGCCGGAGGGGGCATCAATCATGGAGGGCTTCTACATCAACACCATAGCCTCTCTGATGAAGTGTGAGTAGTTTACCTCAGACCTTCGGGTCCATAGTTATTAGCTAGATGGCTTCTTCTCTCTTTTTGGATCTCAATACAAAGTTCTCCCCCTCTCTTGTGGAGATCTATTCCATGTAATCTTCTTTTTGCGGTGTGTTTGTTGAGACCAATGAATTGTGGGTTTATGATCAAGTTTATCTATGAACAATATTTGAACTTTCTCTGAATTCTTTTATGTATGATTGGTTATCTTTGCAAGTCTCTTCGAATTATCAGTTTGGTTTGGCCTTCTAGATTGATCTTTCTTGCAATGGGAGAAGTGCTTAGCTTTGGGTTCAATCTTGCGATGTCCTTTCCAAGTGACAGTAGGGGCAGCATGGCACGTATTGTATTGTTGCCATCAAGGATAACAAGATGGGGTTTTCATCATATTGCATGAGTTTATCCCTCTACATCATGTCATCTTGCTTAAAGCGTTACTCTATTCTCTTGAACTTAATACTCTAGATGCATGCTGGATAGCGGTCGATGTGTGGAGTAATAGTAGTAGAAGCAGGCAGGAGTCGGTCTACTTGTCTCGGATGTGATGCCTATATACATGATCATACCTAGATATTCGCATAACTATGCTCAATTCTGTCAATTGCTCAACAGTAATTTGTTCACCCACCGTAAAATACTTATGCTCTTGAGAGAGGCCACTAGTGAAACCTATGCCCCCCGGGTCTATCTTCATCATATTAAATCTTCCAATACTTAGTTATTTTCATTGCTTTTATTTTACTTTGCATCTTTATCATAAAAATACCAAAAATATTATCTTATCATATCTATCAGATCTCACTCTCGTAAGTAACCGTGTAGGGATTGACAACCCCTTATCGCGTTGGTTGCGAGGATTTATTTGTTTTGTGTAGGTGCGAGGGACTCGCGCGTAGCCTCCTACTGGATTGATACCTTGGTTCTCAAAAACTGAGGGAAATACTCACGCTACTTTGCTGCACCACCCTTTCCTCTTCAAGGGAAAACCAACGCAAGTGCTCAAGAGGTAGCAAGAAGGATTTCTTGCGCCGTTGCCGGGGAGGTCTACGCAAAAGTCAACATACCAAGTACCCATCACAACTCCTTATCGCCCGCATTACATTATTTTCCATTTGCCTCTCGTTTTCCTCTCCCCCACTTCACCCTTGCCGTTTTATTCGCCCTCTCTCTCTCTCTATCCTCCCTCTCTTTCTCTATTTGCCTCTTTTTGCTCGTTTGCTTGTGTGTTGGATTGCTTGCTTGTTAGGATGGCTCAAGATAACACTAAATTGTGTGACTTTACCAATACCAACAACAATGATTTTATTAGCACTCTGATTTCTCCTCTTACCGATGTTGAATCTTGTGAAATTAATGCTGCCTTGCTGGATCTTGTCATGAAAGATCCATTTTCCAGCCTTCCTAGTGAAGATGCCGCTACCCATCTAAATAGCTTCGTTGATTTGTGTGATATGCAAAAGAAGAAAGATGTTGATAATGATATTTTTAAATTGAAGCTATTTCCTTTTTCGCTTAGAGATCGTGCTAAAGCTTGGTCTTCGTCTTTGCCTAAAAATAGTATTGATTCTTGGAATAAGTGCAAAGATGCTTTTATCTCTAAGTATTTTCCTCCCGCTAAGATCATCTCTCTTAGAAACGATATTATGAATTTTAAGCAACTTGATCATGAACATGTTGCACAAGCTTGGGAGAGGATGAAATTAATGATACGTAATTGCCCAACACATGGTTTAAATTTGTGGATGATTATACAAAAAAATTATGCCGGATTGAATTTTGGTTCTAGAAATCTTTTAGATTCGGCCGCGGGAGGCACTTTTATGGAAATCACTTTAGGAGAAGCTACTAAACTCCTAGATAATATTATGGTTAATTATTCTCAATGGCACACTGAAAGATCTACTAATAAGAAAGTGCATGCGATAGAAGAAATTAATGTTTTGATTGGAAAGATGGATGAACTTATGAAATTATTTGCTAATAAAAGTGTTTCTTTTGATCCTAATGATATGCCTTTGTCTACTTTGATTGAGAATAATAATGAATCTATGGATGTGAATTTTGTTGGTAGGAACAATTTTGGTAACAACGCGTATAGAGGAAACTTTAATCCTAGGCCTTATCCTAGTAATTCCTCTAATAATTATGGTAATCCATACAACAATTCTTATGGAAATTATAATAAGATGCCCTCTGATTTTGAATCTAATATTAAAGAATTTATTACTTTGCAAAAGAATTTCAATGCTTTGATTGAAGAAAAATTGCTTAAGATTGATGAGTTCGCTAGGAACGTTGATAGAATTTCTCTTGATATTGATACTTTGAAACTTAGATCTATTACACCTAAGCATGATATCAACGAGTCTCTCAAAGCCATGAGAATTTCCATTGATGAGTGCAAAGAAATAGCCGCTAGGATGCGTGCTAAGAAAGATTCTTTTATAAGAGCGTGTTCTTCTAGTTTCCATGATAATAAAGATGAAGATCTAAAAGTTATTGATGTGTCCCCTATTAAAGATGAAGATCTAAAAGTGGGATTGAAGAGACCAAAACTCTAGATGTTAATGAACCTACTATTTTGGATTTCAAGGAATTTAATTATGATAATTGCTCTTTGATAAATTGTATTTCGTTGTTGCAATCCGTGCTAAATTCTCCTCATGCTTATAGTCAAAATAAAGCTTTTACCAAACATATCGTTGATGCTTTGATGCAATATTATGAAGAAAAACTTGAGTTGGAAGTTTCTATCCCTAGAAAACTTTATGATGAGTGGAAACCAACTATTAAAATTAAAATTAAAGATCATAAATGCTATGCTTTGTGTGATTTGGGTGCTAGTGTTTCCACGATTCCAAAGACTTTGTGTGATATGTTAGGTTTCCGTGATTTTGATGATTGCTCTCTAAACTTGTACTTTGCAGATTCCACTATTAATAAACCTATGGGAAGAATTAATGATGTTCTTATTGTTGCAAATAGGAATTATGTGCTCGTAGATTTTATCGTTCTTGATATAGATTGCAATCCTTCATGTCCTATTATTCTTGGTAGACCTTTCCTTAGAACGATTGGTGCAATTATTGATATGAAGGAAGGAAATATTAGATTCCAATTTCCATTAAGAAAAGGCATGGAACACTTTCCTAGAAATAAAATTAAATTACCTTATGAATCTATTATGAGAGCCACTTATGGATTGCCTACCAAAGATGGCAATACCTAGATCTATCCTTGCTTTTTATGCCTAGCTAGGGGCGTTAAACAATAGCGTTTGTTGGGAGGCAACCCAATTTTATTTTTATTCCTTGCTTTTTGCTCCTGTTTAGTAATAAATAATTTATCTAGCCTCTGTTTTTGTTGTGTTTTTTGTGTTTAATTAGTGTTTGTGCCAAGTAGAACCGTTGGTAAGACTTGGGGAAAGTCTTGTTAATCTTGCTGTAAAAAACAGAAACTTTAGCGCTCATGAGAACTGCTGCCATTTTTATTTGAAAAGTACTATTTAGTTAATTATTTTTGAAGATGATTAATAGATAAATTACTCACGTCCAGAAATTTATTTTATAATTTTTGGGGTTCCAGATCTTGCGCTAAGCTACAGATTACTACAGACTGTTCTGTTTTTAACAGATTCTGTTTTTCGTGTGTTGTTTGCTTATTTTGATGAATCTATGGCTAGTAAAATAGTTTATAAACCATAGATAAGTTGTAATACAGTAGGTTTAACACAAATATAAATAAATAATGAGTTAATTACAGTACCTTGAAGTGGTCTTTTGTTTTCTTTCGCTAACGGAGCTCACGAGATTTTCTACTTTAGTTTTGTGTTGTGAAGTTTTCAAGTTTTGGGTAAAGATTTGATGGATTATGGAACAAGGAGAGGCAAGAGCATAAGCTTGGGGATGCCCATGGCACCCCCAAGATAATCTAAGGACACCTAAAAGCCAAAGCTTGGGGATGCCCCGGAAGGCATCCCCTCTTCCGTCTACTTCTATCGGTAACTTTACTTGGAGCTATATTTTTATTCACCACATGATATGTGTTTTGCTTGGAGCGTCTTGTATGATTTGAGTCTTTGCTTTTTAGTTTACCACAATCATCCTTGCTGTACACACCTTTTGAGAGAGACAACATGATTCGGAAATTATTAGAATACTCTATGTGCTTCACTTATGTCTTTTGAGTTATATAGTTTTGCTCTAGTGCTTCACTTATATCTTTTAGAGAATGGTGGTGGATTTGTTTTATAGAAACTATTGATCTCTCATGCTTCACTTAGATTATTTTGAGAGTCTTAAATAGCATGGTAATTTTCTTAAATAATACTAATATGTTTGGTATACAAGATTAATAATAAAATTCTCTTATTAGTGTGTTGAATACTATGAGAAGTTTGATACTTGATAATTGTTTTGAGATATGGAGATGGTGATATTAGAGTCATGCTAGTTCAGTACTTGTGAATTTGAGAAATACCTGTGTTAAAGTTTGTGATTCCCGTAGCATGCACGTATGGTGAACCTTTATGTGATGAAGTCGGAGCATGATTTATTTATTGATTGTCTTCCTTATGAGTGGCGGTTGGGGACGAGCGATAGTCTTTTCCCACCAATCTATCCCCCTAGGAGCATGCACGTAATACTTTGCTTTGATAACTTGTAGATTTTTGCAATAAGTATATGATTTCTTTATGACTAATGTTGAGTCCATGGATCATACGCACTCTCACCCTTCCACCATTGCTAGCCTCTCTAATACCGCGCACCTTTCGCCGGTATCATACACCCACCATATACCTTCCTCAAAATAGCCACCATACCTACCTATCATGGCATTTCCATAGCCATGCCGAGATATATTGCCATGCAACTTTCCACCGTTCCGTTTACTATGACATGCTCCATCATTGCCATATTGCTTTGCATGATCATGTAGTTGACATTGTATTTGTGGCAAAGCCACCGTTCATAATTCTTTCATACATGTCACTCATGAGTCATTGCATATCCCGGTACACCGTCGGAGGCATTCACATAGAGGCATATTTTGTTCTAAGTATTGAGTTGTAATTCTTGAGTTGTAAGAAAATAAAAGTGTGATGATCTTCATTATTAGAGCATTGTCCCAGTGAGGAAAGGATGATGGAGACTATGATTCCCCCACAAGTCAGGATGGGACTCCGGACGAAAGATAAAATAAAATAAAAGAGGCCAAAGAATCCCAAATAAAAAATAAAGAGGCCATAAAAAAGAGAAAAGGCCCAAACAAAAAAATGAGAGAAAAAGAGAGAAGGGACAATGCTACTATCCTTTTACCACACTTGTGCTTCAAAGTAGCACCATGATCTTCATGATAGAGAGTCTCATATGTTCTCACTTTCATATACTAGTGGAATTTTACATTATAGAACTAGGCTTGTATATTCCAATGACGGGCTTCCTCAAAATGCCCTAGGTCTTCGTGAGCAAGAAAGTTGGATGCACACCCACTTAGTTTCTTTTTGAGCTTTCATATACTTATAGCTCTAGTGCATCCGTTGCATGGCAATCCCTACTCACACACATTGATATCTATGATGGGCATCTCCATAGCCCGTTGATACGCCTAGTTGATGTGAGACTATCTTCTCCCTTTTTGTCTTCTCCACAACCACCATTCTATTCCACCTAAAGTGCTATGTTCATGGCTCACGCTCATGTATTGCGTGAAGATTGAAAAAGTTTGAGAACACCAAAAGTATGAAACAATTGCTTGGCTTGTCATCGGGGTTGTGCATGATTTAAATACTTTGTGTGGTGAAGATAGAGCATAGCCAGACTATATGATTTTGTAGGGATAACTTTCTTTAGCCATGTTATTTTGAGAAGAGATAATTACTTAGTTAGTATGCTTGAAGTATTATTATTTCTATGTCAATATTGAACTTTTGTCTTGAATCTTTCGGATCTGAATATTCATACCACAATTAAGAAGAATTACATTGAAAATATGCCAAGTAGCATTCCACATCAAAAATTCTGTTTTTATCATTTACCTACTCGAGGACGAGCAGGAATTAAGCTTGGGGATGCTTGATACGTCTCCAACATATCTATAATTTTTGATTGCTCCATGCTATATTATCTACTGTTTTGGACATTATTGGGCTTTATTATCCACTTTTATATTATTTTTGGGACTAACCTATTAACCGGAAGCCCAGCCCAGAATTGTTGTTTTTTTGCCTATTTTAGGGTTTCGAAGAAAAGAAATATCAAACGGAGTCCAAACAGAATGAAACCTTCGGGAACATGATTTTTGGAACGAACAAGACCCAGGAGATTTGGACCCTACGTCAAGTAACCAACAGGGAGGCCACAAGGTAGGGGGCGCGCCTACCCCCCCCCCCCCCCCGGCGCGCCCTCCACCCTCGTGGGCCCCTGTTGCTCCATCGACGTACTTCTTCCTCCTATATATACCTACGTACCCCCAGACGATCAGATACGGAGCAAAAACCCTAATTCCACCGCCGTAACTTTCTGTATCCACGAGATCCCATCTTGGGGCCTGTTCCGGAGCTCCACCGGAGGGGGCATCGATCATGGAGGGATTCTACATCAACACCATAGCCTCTCCGATGAAGTGTGAGTAGTTTACCTCAGACCTTCGGGGCCATAGTTATTAGCTAGATGGCTTCTTCTCTATTTTTGGATCTCAATACAATGTTCTCCCCCTCTCTTGTGGAGATCTATTCGATGTAATCTTCTTTTTGCGGTGTGTTTGTTGAGATCAATGAATTGTGGGTTTATGATCAAGTTTATCTATGAACAATATTTGAATCTTCTCTGAATTCTTTTATGTATGATTGGTTATCTTTGCAAGTCTCTTCGAATTATCAGTTTGGTTTGGCCTACTAGATTGATCTTTCTTGCAATGGGAGAAGTGCTTAGCTTTGGGTTTAATCTTGCGGTGTCCTTTCCCAGTGACAGTAGGGGCAGCATGGCACGTATTGTATTGTTGCCATTGAGGATAACAAGATGGGGTTTTCATCATATTGCATGAGTTTATCCCTCTACATCATGTCATCTTGCTTAAAGCGTTACTCTGTTCTCTTGAACTTAATACTCTAGATGCATGCTGGATAGTGGTTGATGTGTGGAGTAATAGTAGTAGATGCAGGCAGGAGTCGGTCTACTTGTCTCGGACGTGATGCCTATATACATGACTGTACCTAGATATTCTCATAACTATGCTCAATTCTGTCAATTGCTCAACAGTAATTTGTTCACCCACCGTAAAATACTTATGCTCTCGAGAGAATCCACTAGTGAAACCTATGGCCCCCGGGTCTATCTTCATCATATTAAATCTTCCAGTACTTAGTTATTTTCATTGCTTTTATTTTACTTTGCATCTTTATCATAAAAATACCAAAAATATTATCTTATCATATCTATCAGATCTCACTCTCGTAAGTGATCGTGTAGGGATTGACAACCCCTTATCGCGTTGGTTGCGAGGATTTATTTGTTTTGTGTAGGTGCGAGGGACTCGCGCGTAGCCTCCTACTGGATTGATGCCTTGGTTCTCAAAAACTGAGGGCAATACTTACGCTACTTTGCTGCACCACCCTTTCCTATTTAAGGGAAAACCAACGCAAGTGCTCAAGAGGTAGCACTAGCCCGTTTTTCGGGCTGCAACATATTATGTTGCAGACTTTTCAGACGAGGAGTAAGGTTCGCTAGGCCGTTGTCATGCACTCAGCTATGCTGTTGGAGTTGATGGACTCACTTTATCTTCCAAGCCTTCCGTTGTTATCGTATTAGATGGTCTTAAGCCATATTTATTGTAATAAGTTCTCTCTTGAGACATTCGATGTAATAAGTGTGTGATTGCCACTCTACTATAAATCCTTCGAGTACTGTGTGTGTCAGCATTACCGATCCAGGGATGACACTGAAGCACTGAGACTTGACCGTTTGAGGTCGGGTCGCTACAGCTTGTCATCGGGGTTGTGCATGATTTAATACTTTGTGTGATGAAGATGGAGCCTAGCCAGACTCTATGATTTTGTAGGGATAACTTTCTTTGGCCATGTTATTTTAAGAAGACACGATTGCTTTATTAGTATGCTTGAAGTATTATTCTTTTTATGTCAATATTAAACTTTTGTTTTGAATCTTATGGATATGAATATTCATGCCACAATAAAGAAAATTGCATGGATAAATATGTTAGGTAGCATTCTACATCAAAAATCCTGTTTTTATCATTTACCTACTCGAATACGAGTAGGAATTAAGCTTGGGGGTGCTTGATATGTTTGCAACGTATCTATAATTTTTTATTGTTGCATGCTATTATATTATTTGTTTTGGATGTTTTATATGCATTAATATGTTAATTTATATTATTTTTGGGACTAACTTATTAACCTAGAGCCCAGTGTCAGTTTTCTGTTTTTTTCCTTGTTTTTGAGTTTTACAGAAAAGAAATATCAAACAGAGTCCAAACAGAATAAAAAATTACGATGCTTTTTCTTGGACCAGAAGACACCCAACAAACTTGGAGAGGGGGCAGAAGAGCCCCGATGGCTCCATAAGCCCTCAGGGCGCGCCCCCTAGCTTGTGGGCCCCACGGGACTCCTCCAACCCTAATCTTTGGCCTATAAATTCCCAAATATCCCAAACGACTAGAAGCGTCCACAAAAATACTTCTCCGACTCCGTAACCTTCTGTTCCCGTGAGATCCCATCTTGGAGCCTTTTCCGGCACCCCGCCGGAGGGGGATTCAATCACGGAGGGCTTCTAAATTGACTTTATTGCCCTTCCAATGAAGCGTGAGTAGTTTACCATAGACCTACGGGTCCATAGCTAGTAGCTAGATGGCTTCTTCTCTCTCTTTGATCCTCAATACCATGTTCTCCTTCATGTTCTTGGAGATCTATCAGATGTAATATTCTTTTGTGGTATGTTTGTCGAGATCCGATGAATTGTGGATTTATGATCAGTTTATCTATGAATATTATTTGAATCTTCTCCGAATTCTTATATGCATGATTTGATATCTTTGTATTTCTCTTCGAATTATCGGTTTGGTTTGGCCAACTAGATTGGTTCTTCTTGCCATGGGAGAGGTGCTTAGTTTGGGGTTCAATCTTGCGGTGTCCTCACCCAGAGACGAAGTAGGGGTAGCGAGGCACGTATTGTATTGTTGCCATCAAGGGTAAAAAGATGCAGTTTTCATCATATTGCTTGAGTTTATCCCTCTACATCATGTCATCTTACTTAAGGCGTTACTCCGTGATTATGAACTTAATACTCTAGATGCATGTTGGATAGCGGTCGATGTGTGGAGTAATAGTAGTAGATGCAGGCAGGAGTCGGTCTACTTGTTACAGACGTGATGCCTATATTCATAATCATTGCCTTGGATATCGTCATAACTTTGTGCTTTACTATCAATTGCTCGACAGTAATTTGTTCACTCGCCGTATTAGTTTCCTTCAAGGGAGAAGCCTCTAGTGAAACCTATGGCCCCCGGGTCTATTTTCCATTATATATTTTCAGATCTATAAACAAAAAACCCAAAAAAAATACCTTGCTGCAATTTGTTTGTTTTTACTTTGTTTTACGTTTTAGTAATCTTTTATATCTATCTCTATCGGATCTCATCCTTGCAAGTGACCATGAAGGGATTGACAACCCCTTTATCCGGTGCAAGTGTTTGATTGTTTGTGCAGGTGCATAGATTGGAGACTTGCGTGTATCTCCTACTGGATTGATATCTTGGTTCTCAAAACTGAGGGAAATACTTATCTCTACTTTGCTGCATCACCCTTTCCTCTTCAAGGGAAAAACCAACACAAGCTTAAGAAGTAGCAAACGTTGGAGACATATCACTTGCGCAGCAGCTCCGAGGCAAGGCTAACATTTCTTGAACTGCCTTGGAAGTGGTCTTGAATCAGTATTATTTTGTTGCGCTGCAATGGCAGGAACTTTGATGCCCAATTTTTGTAATCTGCTTCTTGGTTGCGGTTTATGATCACTGGTGGTGAACTTTGATGCCTAGTGGATGTAGTATACCCTAATTCCTTTATTGCATAGTGTGGTTTATTCTAAGTTACTATTTCGTAATTTCTTCATTGTATAGAGTAGGTTCTTTCTTAATTCATAGTTACCGTATATGCCATCATTTGCTATCCGAAAAAACCGCGAAAATATGATGGAGGCGACTAGGCCAAAACATTCGCCTCTAACGGGCCTGCATTTCAGCGGGCCATAATTGGGCCGGACCGCAACTTACTTGGGCCTGCATGGACCTGCCATATGGGCCCTTCGTGAACATAGTGTGCCAGGCCCATAACTTACATGGGCCTTCATTGGGCCCAATGTTTAGTTGGGCCTTTAGTGGGCCTATGTAGCTTCGGGCCATTAACAGACTGAATATTCTGCTAGCCTATTATGGCCTAGAAGACACCATGGGCCTTTAGCAGGCCGAAATGCATGTTGGGCCTCAATTTTCAAGAGTCGCTCGTGGGCCTTTAGCAGGCTAAAATATACCTCGGGCCATTATTAGCCTAGTTATATGATGGACCGTTACCAGGCCAAAACATATCTAGGGCCTTGGTTGGCCCACTGATATCATGGGACTTTAAGAGGCCGAAAGCTTAGTAGAGGCATCAACGGGCCGAATTGTACGACATACCTTTAACAGGCCCAAAGTTAGGTTGGGCTGAATTGTTGCCACCTTGATCATGGGCCGTTAATGGGCCGAATGTCACGTCAGACCATATATGGTCCATGGGTAGCACGGGCCATTACCAGGCCGAAAGACACACCGGGATGAAGTGGGCCCTTGTCTACATCGGGCCTCTAATAGGCCGAAAACTCACTGGGCCGTAATGGGGCCCAAAGACTGAGCAAACAATTAATGGGCCAGATCTGGCGATGGGCCGTAAATGGGCCATGTTTAAGCAGGCCGTCAGTGGGCTAGCCCACTAATACCTGAGTAAATCATACGGTCCTTTGAATGGGCCAGCCTTTTTAACCTAAATGGGCCACTGTCAAGAGGATTTATCAAGCTTGTGACAAGCTCGTGAACATGCAGAAGCACTTCGCGGAGAAGTTCGCGAGAGGATTTATCAAGCTCGCGTGCACCGTCAAGTTCCTCCTCGAGCTCGACAAGCTCCTCACAAACACGTCAAGAACAACAAGTTCCTCCAGATCATGAAGACAATGGAGATCCTCCACGACAAGAGCAACATGAGGTTGACAACCCTCCGCGCCAAGAGCACCACGAGTTGAACAATCATCAACAACATGGATGTCATCATCCCCGACCCCAACACAATGAAGAGCAACTATGGCAAGCTCAAGTTCACCATGCCCAAGTTCAACGGAAGCAACGATCCCGAAGAGTACCTTTCATGGGCATTGAAAGTTGACAAGATCTTCCGTTTGCACAATTATGAAGAAGAGAAGAAGATCGCGATTGCATCCCTTGAGTTCCAAGACTATGTCCTCATTTGGTGGGAACAAGTTATCGAGTGTCGAGAGGCAAGAGGTGAACCACCCATCACTACTTGGGCGCAAATGAAGGATGTCATGAGAGCACGCTTTGTGCCTACCTACTACAACCTCGACCTCTTCAAGAAACTCCAACTACTCAAGCAAGGAACCAAGAGCGTTGAAGAGTACTACAAGGAGATGGAGATTGCCATGATAAGAGCCAATGTCACGGAAGATGATGAGAAAACAATGGCACGTTTCTTGAATGGACTCAACCATCCTATCAAGAATATCACCGACTTCCAACCATACTCGAACCTCCTCGAGCTAGTGCATCAAGCTACCAAAGCGGAACGCCAAGTGCAAGATGATTTCAAGTATGCCAAGTTCTCATCCAAGTCCTACGGCTTCTCCAACAACCAAGCTTCAACGACTCCAACTCCGACTACAAAGCCTTCTACTAGCAACATCGACAAGTCGAGTTCCAAGAAAGCTTCGTCAACTCCAAGTCATCCTCCTACTACGAGCAACTCCAAGCCAAGAGCTTCATCATCATCCACTCCAACCGATGAGACCGTCAAGACAAGTTCCTTCAAATGCTTCACATGAGGAGGCCGAGGCCACAAGTCCTATGAGTGCACCAACAAGCGAACCATGATCCTGAACGACTACAGCACCTACGATTCAATGAGTGAAGGAGAAATGGATGCTCTTGAGCAAGTCGCCATGCACCGACAAGTGAACGATGAAGAGGAACAAGTCTTTTGCGATGAAGATTCAAGTCCCGCCCTTGTTGTCTCCAAGGTCTTGACTCTCCAACATCACCAAGAAGAAGACCAACGATACCACATATTCCACACCAAGGCCGGAATCAATGGATGATCCCACATCCATACAAAGTGCAATGGCTTAGCGACTCCGGCACGATCCAAGTCAAGCACCGAGTACAAGTCTCCTTCAAAATTGGCGCCTACGAAGACACCTTGGAGTGCGACGTCATTCCAATGACCGTTTGCCATCTTCTCCTTGGACGCCCATGGCAATTCGATAGGGGAATCATCCACAACGGCCGAACGAACCACTACATCTTCAAGATGAAGGGCAAGGACTACGTCCTCCGTCCAATGTCGCCAAGTCAAGTGATCACCGACAAGCAAGCCACCCATCGTGGAGATCATAGTGAGAGAGCGAGCCACCAAAGAGAGAGTGAGCGCCACAAACCCAAATCGAACACCTCCACGATGAGCGAAAAGAAGAACTTAGTATTATTTGCCACCAAAAGTGTGATAAGAGGAGTGTGTGAGAACCCATCTAGTGTCCTACACTACGTCCTTGTGTGCAAGGACAATGCACCACAAATTAACACTTCTCACACTCTTCCTCTAGTGTTGTCTTCTCTTTTGCATGAATTTCACGATGTTTTCCCCGACGAGCTACCTCCGGGACTACCTCCACTACGAGGCATTGAGCACCGCATCGACCTCATCCCTGGAGCACCGCTTCCGAACAAAGCTCCCTACCGCGTCAACCCCGAAGAAACCAAAGAAATACAAAGGCAAGTAAAGCATCTCATAGACCATGGACATGTGCGTGAAAGTTTGAGCCCATGTGTCATCCCGGTCATTCTTGTGCCAAAACGAGATGGTAGCTTTTGCATGTGCTCCGATTGTAGACCTATCAATGCTATCACCGTTCGCTATAGGTATCCCATTCCACGCCTAGATGATATGCTTGATGAGCTTAGTGGTGCCACTATCTTTTCTAAAATTGATCTTAAGAGTGGTTACTATCAAATCCACATACAAGAGGGTGATGAATGGAAAAGCGCTTTCAAAACCATGTTTGGCTTGTATGAGTGGTTAGTTATGCCTATGGGTCTTTCGGAAGCACCGAGTACTTTTATGCGTCTTATGAATCATGTTTTCCCCCTTACATTGGTATATTTGTTGTGGTCTACTTTGATGATATCCTTGTTTATAGCAAATCTCTTAGAGATCATGTCACCCATGTTCGAACCGTTTTGCAAACTCTTCGAAAAGAGCAACTCTATGCTAATATGGAGAAATGCCTTTTTGGCATTGATAAGCTTGTTTTCTTGGGTTTTGTTGTTTCTTCTAGGGGTGTTCATGTTGATGAGTCCAAGATCTATGCTATTAAGACTTGGCCACAACCAACCAATTTGCAACAAGTGCGTAGTTTTCTTGGCCTTGCGGGTTTCTATCGTCGCTTTGTGAAGGATTTTAGCACCATTGCTTCGCCTTTGCATGCTTTGAGCAAGAAGAATGCGCCTTTTGCTTGGGGACCATCCCAAAATAACGCTTTCAATGAGCTTAAGAACTTGCTTACTCATGCTCCCGTGCTTGCTTTACCCAACTTTGACAAACCCTTTGAGATTCATTGCGATGCTAGTGGTAATGGCATAGGAGGCGTGTTAACGCAAGAGAAGCGCCCCATAGCTTACTTTAGTGAGAAACTCTCCGGCGCGCAACTCAATTACCCCATCTATGACAAAGAGTTATATGCTTTAGTCCGCGTTTTGCATGAATGGGAACACTATCTTCGCCCACATGAGTTTATCATTTGTACCGATCATGAAACGCTCAAGTATCTTAAGGGCCAAACCAAGTTGAACAAGCGTCATGCTAAATGGAGTGAATTTATTGAGTATTTTCCTTATGTCATCAAGTACATTAAGGGCAAAGAAAACATTGTGGCAGATGCACTTTCCCGCATATGCATGCTTGTTACTCAACTTGAATTGGATATCATTGGCTTTGAGCACATAAAAGACTTCTGTGAGCATGACCCTACCTTTCCTACTCCTTATGCCAAGTGTTTGATGCATACTTCTTGGGAACGCTATTACCTCAAAGATGGATATCTTATGAGAGCTAACAAACTTTGCATCCCCGAGTCTTCTCTTCGTTTGTTGCTTTTGCAGGAATCTCATGGAGGAGGCTTAATGGGACATTTTGGACGCGACAAGACGTTCGCTACGCTCTTGAAGAACTACTTTTGGCCCAAGATGTTTCGGGACGTCAATCGCTTCACCAACCGATGCTCTACATGTCACAAAGCTAAGTCCAAAGCTCAATGTCATGGCCTTTATATGCCTCTACCAATTCCATATCAACCATGGGAAGACATTAGCATGGACTTTGTACTTGGTTTGCCTAGGACTAGAAATGGCAAGGATTCTGTATTTGTCGTTGTGGACCGTTTCTCAAAAATGGCACATTTTATTCCTTCCAACAAGATAGACGATGCTTCACATGTTGCTAATCTCTTTTGTAGGGAAATATTGCGTCTACATGGAGTGCCAAAGACGATCGTCTCGGACCGCGACATAAAGTTCCTAAGCTTCTTTTGGAAGACCCTATGCATCAAGCTCGGAATCAAGCTACTCTTCTCCATGGCTTACCACCCCCAAACCGACAGCCAAACGGAGGTGACCAATCGCACACTCTCTGCATTACTTCGAGTAATCATCAAGAAGAACATCAAGGAGTGGGAGGAGTGCCTACCTATCGCCGAGTTCGCCTACAACCGGGTAAGACACTCAACAACCGGCAAGTCCCCCTTCGAGGTCATCTACGGATTCAACCCATTGTCACCATTGGACATTCTTCCTCTACCACTCCAAGAGCACATCAATCTGGACGCAAGTGCACGCGTGACACATCTCAAGAAGGTGCATGAAGATACAAGAAACACCATCGAGCGCCAAGTACAACGCCTTGCGACCAAGCTCAACGTCAACAAGAACCCTATGGTATTCAACATTGGAGATCTCGTGTGGCTACACCTTCGCAAAGACCGCTTTCCCCAAGAACGCAAGTCCAAACTTCGACCACACACGGATGGACCCTTCAAGGTGCTTGCACGCTACAACAACAACGCATCCAAGATCAACATCCCTCGCAACAAGTACTCCGTGAGCGACATCTTCAACGTAAAAGATCTCTCTTCCTTCCATGGTGATGAAGAATTTGATTCGAGGACGGATCTTCCCCAAGGGAGGGGAGATGATGCAGAGCATCCCAAGGCCATCCCCATGGACCCAACTACATCTCCTACGACACCTCTTGGACCCATGACACGAGCATGTGCAAGAGCTCTCGAAACCGAGGTGACATCACTCCTTTCAGATTTCCACTTCGATGCACATGAGACATGGCTACTACCTCATACGGATACTCTGTGCATACTCAGGTATCTTGGAGAAGCTAAGGAGCAAGGAGAAGAAGAAGAGGAAGATGGCCGTGAAGACGGAGAAGAAGTAATGAAGAGGAAGCTACAGGCTCCGGACGACCGGACTGGACTGGACGTCCGACGATCTCCGGGCTCCGGACATCCGGCCTCCTCCGGACGACCGACGCCACCGCACCCGAGCCAAATCTATGGATTTCCGGAGCCCCTCGGACGATCGATGACGCCCGGACGTCCGACCCCGACCGGACGTCCGATCGAAGCACACCCGAGCCGGAATTACGGATGTCTGACAGGCACCGGACGTCCGTACCCTCGTGAGCCTCCGGACGACCGGTGACCCCCGAACGTCTGACGCCTATACACAGTTACGTGTTGTGCCGCAGCCCATGTACCCCTTCGTTCCCCCTCTTTTGCACTAAGACTATATATACTCCACCTATTCCTTCTAGCTAGGGTTAGCAAAGGATTAGCTCATGTTTGTGTGAGAGCTTTGCTCATCCACTTGGTTACCTTCTCCACGGAGATTCGAGCCTCCACCAGAGAAGATCCCCCAAGCGGATTCAAGACCCCTTTCTAAGGAAGAACTCAAGACCTCCTCATGGAGAAGACCGTTACCCTTGTATCGTCCTTGGTTGATTGAGTACCGTGTGAACCCTATGTATTCAAGGATCTAGCACTTTTGTGACTTGTTCTTATTAGTTTGAGTGTTCCTCTTGTGTTTCCCCTTGTGTTTTCCCTCGTTTCCCTCCTCGCGTTCTTCGTGTTCATCACAGGATCCGCTCCTTTCGTGAAAGATCGGCCCCTAGGGTTCCTACCCTACATCAGTACCTTGCAATCACTTTGGCGTTATTAGCATGCACAAGTGTAATTCGACCACGCCGGGAAATCGATCCAGGAGCTGCTACAGGGGAAATTTCTGTTGACATGTAGAATAAAAAACAATTGTAACATATCATTGAAGATATATATAGTTTATGAGCATCAACATTAAAATAAGACTTTTTATCAGCGTTTTATGCACATAATTGGTCGTGTCCAGTGTGTGCACCATAGGTCTAATTAATCCCATCCAAAATCCAGCATTCATACGTTGTGCTATCTCTGTCAGATTATCAACAAAGTTTATGACATACTTCAAGTCCTTCCAGTGAAATTTGGTACGCTTAGTAACATACAGGTTGTTCACTATGCATCCAACATATCCTGCTTAAAAGGTGGAAAGGTATTATTTATTCAGAACATGGGAGAAGAATATATAGTGCGCATAAATTGGTAAATAGAATTTGTTACTGCCTAGGAATGGAGTCAGAATATGATATAACAATTGGTTGCTTAAATAGTGACCAATTGGTTGCTTAAATAGTAATATGACAGCAAGGAGAAAGTTAAAAGGACACTAACCTCGATCAGACTTTGATCGGCTGATGACGTTGGGGAAGTAAACATCCATGTTAATTAGACCAGGCTGTGGTGCACACACTAGAATTTTATTGCCAGCTTTCAGTTCATAACACTTAGACATTTTTCTCCAAAGGTGTGCATTAAAATAGGAGTGACCATCTTTATCAAGTTTTATGCTAACCGTCATTGTAAATCCATGTTGCGTTGTCAATATGACATCTTGGGAGTCATCAGCAAAGTAAAGCCCAAGATTTCCTTCTACTCCTGTTCTTGCAAAGTAAGGGATGTACTGCTTGAAATGAAAATTAAGATCGTAAATTAGATATATTGAAATAACAGAGAAAGATGCAAATATGGGAGTAACTGATAAAACAGATCCATATATATAGAGAGAAAGATGAAAGCAAAGTACAAAAATATAGAATAAAAATAAATAATGTAACAAAGATTTGATGCAAATATATAGATAATGTAGCAACAGACGGTATATGTTCACAAATTTAGGCCATGCCGACCATGGTAGGTTGAGATTGAACATGCCCAGCGCTCCCTGAAGTCATCCGGAATGGTGAGATAGAACTTCATTTCCGACTGGCCATGACCACAGTTGCCCGATTTGTGCTCACACTGTGGACACATGAATGAACACCCATGAATCAGCTAGAACAAAAATGATTCCACGACGATTTTTGCCGGTTGATTAACAGCGATGGGTGGACTGCGATAAGAGATGAGTGAATATTTCGCTAATTAAGTTGATTACCTTCTCCATGAGAAAAATCCCCGGCCCAATCCTGCAGAAAACCCCAGTCGACCAGAGTCTAGAATGTCGGTGCAGATAGGCGGTGAAAAGCGGTGGAGGCGAAATCCGGAGCCGTTTGGAGCGCGACCTATTCCCGCAGCCAACAACCATCGAGCTTAGGGTGCAGAGTTGCGGAGGAGTCCGCGACGAGTGAGTGGAGTGGGCGAGGTTTGTTTTTCCTTCTGTATGTGTGAGTGAACACACACGGTTCGCAGAGGCGATGGAGATGAATCGCGTGCGATAGTAAATCACCGAGATTGAATGGGAATCCAAATTTCCTTTGTCCTTCATCCATGAGTTTTTTCTATGATGAACATAAACCATGCTAATCATCGTGTTCAAATTTGACACTTTTCCGGGTTCATTTACAATATTTAGGGGATTATGTGCATTTTGTAGGCATTAATTCACGTAATTCAAATTCAAACAATCGGTGCATGAAAGGGTGCACAAGAACGGTCTGGAAAACCATGCTCGTGCTATTAAGTACATTCTCATTCCTTTTACAAGGAATGGGCATATATTTCAAGGAAATGTGTGGCAATAGTCAACCATAAACGCGTTGTTTACTGGGTTAACAACTATACAAAAATGAAATACATGCTTGGAAAACACATGACGCCTGGTGTGGTGCCATGGTATGACCTCACCGTGCCCTGGTAAAAATGTCATCATGCACGTCTTTCATAAAATGAACCATCACCGAGGAAGTTTTATAGTTTCGAGGGGGAAATCACCAAGATTGAAGGGGGATCCAAATTTCCTTTGTCCTTTGTCCACGAGTTTTTTTTCTATGATGAACATACTACCTGCAAATCACTGTGTTCAAATTTGGCACTTTTTCGGGTTCATTTGCCATATTTAGGGGATTATGTGTATTTCCTAGGCATTAATGCACATAATTCAAGTTCAAACAATCGGTGCATGAAAGGGTCCACAAGAACGGCCTGGAAAACCATGCTCGTGCCATTTAGTAAATTCTCATGCCTTTTACAAGGAATAATGGATAGATATTTCATTGAAACGTGTGGCACTAGTCAACCACAAATGTTTGTTTGTTGGGTTTTCAACTATAGAAAAAATGAAATAAATACTTAAAAAACATGACGCCTGGCATGGTGCCATGGTATGACCTCACCATGCCCTAGTAAAAATTTTAGAAGGTTTGGCTTATGTCATCATGCACGCCCTTCATAAATCGAACCATCACCGAGGAAGTTCCATGCTTTCGAGAGGGAAAATCCCCAAGATTGAAGGGGAATCCAAATTTCTGTCCTAGTTTGTCATTCAGTTATTTTCCAACGATCAACATACGGCCTCAAATGCAACGTGTTCAAATTTGACATTTTCCCGGGCTCATTTACCATATTTAGGGGATTATGTGCATTTTCTAGGCATTAATGGACATAATTCAAATTCGAACAATCGGTGCATGAAAAGGTGCACAAGAACAGTTTGGAAAACCATGCTCGTGTTATTTAGTACATTCTCATGCCTTTTACAAGGAATGGACAGATATTTCAAGGAAATGTGTGGCAATAGTCAACCATAAATGTGTTGTTTAGTCGGTTAACAACTATACAAAAAATGAAACACATGGATGGAAAACATGACGCCTGGCGTGGTGCCATGGTATGGCCTCACCATGCCCTGGTAAAAATTGGAGAATGTTTTTCTTATGTCGTGATGCACGCCTTTCATAAATCGAACCATCACCGAGGAAGCTTCATGGTTTCAAGGGGGAAAACACCAAGATTGAAGGGGGGGTCCAAATTTCCTTTGTCCTTTGTCCTTTGTCCACGAGTTTTTTTCTATGATGAACATACAACCTGCAAATCACCGTGTTCAAATTTGGCACTTTTTCCGGGTTCATTTGCCATATTTAGGGGATTATGTGCATTTTCTAGGCATTAATGCGCATAATTCAAGTTCAAACAATCGATGCATGAAAGGGTCCACAAGAACGGCCTAGAAAACCATGCTCGTGTCATTTAGTAAATTCTCATGCCTTTTACAAGGAATGGACAGATTTTTCGATGAAATGTGTGGCACTAGTCAACCACAAATGTTTGTTTGTTGGGGTTTCAACTATAGAAAAAATGAAATAAATACTTAAAAACATGATGCCTAGCATGGTACCATGGTATGACCTCATCATGCCCTGGTAAAAATTTGAGAAGGTTTGGCTTATGTCATCATGCACGCCCTTCATAAATCAAACCATCACCGAGGAAGTTCCATGCTTTCGAGAGGGAAATCCTCAAGATTGAAAGGGAATCCAAATTTTCTTTGTTCTTTGCCCTGGAGTTTTTTTTCTACGACGAACATACACCCTGCAAATCACCATGTTCAAATTTGGCATTTTTCCGGGCTCATTTACCATATTTAGGGGATTATGTGCATTTTCTAGGCATTTAGCGCATATAAATCCAATCCAGCTACAGGTGCACGGGTATGATGTGAGGGACGTGGATTGCCGTTCGATCATGGTGCATCCAATGGTGCACCCGCGTGATCCGCGTGGCTGGGGTTCCGGCCAATCATAACGCAACACACAATAGGCTCAGCGCACATTGTTTCCGGAAGAGACGGAGATGAACCGTGTGCGATAATGAACGAGCAAAATTGTAAGGGAAGCCAAATTTCTGTTGTCGTTTGTCGTTGAGCTCTTGAATACCACCGCACTGTACGGTTGCCCGGCCCCTCCATCCCAGATCTCTCTCCAGGCGTCGTCCATGGCACCGCGGCGCACAGTAACTGGTACGGAAGCGATGGCATCCCGCTGCGCCGCGTTCCTCGCGCCCGCGACCGCACACATGGTAAGGAAGTGATGGCACACTGAACTATCGAGTAGTCATCAGCTTTAGTCTGCCAGACGTTCATAACGTCTGGAGTTGCTCCTGCAGCGGGTCTTGCACCTAGCAATGCTTCCAGGATGTAATTCTTCTATGCAGCAATGAGGATAATTCTCAAGTTACGGACCCAGTCCGTGTATTTGCTGCCATCATCTTTCAACTTAGCTTTCTCTAGGAACGCATTAAAATTCAAGGGAACGGTAGCACAGGCCATTGATCAACAACATAGATATGCAAAAACTATCAGGACTAAGTTCATGATAAATTAAAGTTCAATTAATCATATTACTTAAGAACTCCCACTTAGATAGACATCCCTCTAGTCATTTAAATGATCACGTGATCCATATCAACTAAACCATGTCCGATGATCACGTGAGATGGAGCAGTTTTCAATGGTGAACACCTCTATGTTGATCATATCTACTATATGATTCACGTTCGACCTTTCGGTCTCAGTGTTCCGAGGCCATATTTGCATATGCTAGGCTCGTCAAGTTTAACCCGAGTATTCTGCACGCGCAAAACTGGCTCGCACTCGTTGTATGTGAACGTAGAGCTTATCACACCCGATCATCACGTGGTGTCTCGACACGATGAACTATAGCAACGGTGCATACTCAGAGAGAACACTTGTACCTTGAAATTTGGTGAGGGATCATCTTATAATGATACCACCGTACTAAGCAAAATAAGATGCATAAAAGATAAACATCACATGCAATCAAAATATGTGACATGATATGGCCATCATCATCTTGTGCCTTTGATCTCCACCTCCAAAGCACCGTCATGATCTCCATCGTCACCGGCTTGACACCTTGATCTCCATCGTAACGTTGTTTTCGTCTCGCCAACTATTGCTTCTACGACTACCGCTACCGCTTAGAGATAAAGTAAAGCAATTACACGGCGATTGCATTTCATATAGTAAAACGACAACCATAAGGCTCCTGCCAGTTGCCGATAACTTCTACAAAACATGATCATCTCATACAACAATTTATATCTCATCATGTCTTGACCATATCACATCACAACATGCCCTGCAAAAACAAGTTAGATGTCCTCTACTTTGTTGTTGCAAGTTTTACGTGGCTGCTACGGGCTTCTAGCAAGAACAGTTCTTACCTACGCATCAAAACCACAACGATTTTTCGTCAAGTATGTTATTTTTACCTTCAACAAGGACCAGCCGTAATCAAACTCGATTCAACTAAAGTTGGAGAAACAGACACCCGCCAACCACCTGTGTGCAAAGCACGTCGGTAGAACCGGTCTCATGAACGTGGTCATGTAATGTTGGTCAGGGCCGCTTCATCGAACAATACCACTGAATCAAAGTAAGACGTTGGTGGTAAGCAGTATGACTATTATCGCCCACAACTCTTTGTGTTCTACTCGTGCATATCATCTACGCATAGACCTGGCTCTAATGCCACTATTGAGAACGTAGCATGCAACTTCAAAAAAATTCCTATGATCACGCAAGATCTATCTAGGAGATGCATAGCAACGATAGGGGGAGAGTGTGTCCACGTACCCTCGTAGACCGAAAGCGGAAGCGTTAGGTTAACGCGGTTGATGTAGTCGAACGTCTTCACGATCCAACCGATCCAAGTACCGAACGTACGGCACCTCCGTGTTCAGCACACGTTCAACTCGACGATGTCCCTCGAACTCTTGATCCAGCAGAGGGTCGAGGGAGAGTTCCGTCAGCATGACGGTGTGGTGACGGTGATGGTGATGTGATCCGCGCAGGGCTTCGCCTAAGCACTACGGCGCTATAACCGGAGGAGTAAACTATGGAGTGGGGCACCGCACACGGCTAAGAGAACTATTGGTGTGCCTTTGGGGTGCCCTCGCCCCCGTATATAAAGGAGAGGGGGAGGAGGTGGCCGGCGAGGAGGAGGCGCGCCAAGGGGGGGGGTCCTACTAGGACTCCACTCCTAGTAGGATTCGCCCCCCTTCCTTCCAACGAAGAGGGGGAAAGGGGAAAGAGGGGAGAGGGAGAAGGAAAGGGGGGGCCACGCCCCCACCCCTTGTCCAATTCGGATTGGGCAGGAGGGAGGCGCGCGTCACCTCTTGTGGCTTGCCTCCCTCTCTCCACTATGGCGCATGAGGCCCATTAACTTTCCCGGGGGGTTCCGGTAACCTCTTGGTACTCCAAAAAATCCCCGAACCTCTTCAGAACCATTCCGGTGTCCGTATGTAACCTTCCAAGATATCAATCTTTACCTCTCGACCATTTCGAGACTCCTCGTCATGTCCGTGATATAATCCGGGACTCCGAACAAACTTCAGTCACCAAAACACATAACTCATAATACAAATCGTCATCGAACTTTAAGTGTGTGAACTTAGACATGACCGAGACACGTCTCCGGTCAATAACCAATAGCGGAACCTGGATGCTCATATTGGCTCCTACATATTCTACTAAGATCTTTATCGGTGAAACCGCATAACAACATACGTCATTCCCTTTGTCATCGGTATGTTACTTGCCTGAGATTCGATTGTCGGTATCATTATACCTAGTTCAATCTCGTTATCGGCAAGTATTTTTACTCGTTCTGCAATACATCATCCCGCAACTAACTCATTAGTCACATTGCTTGCAAGGCTTATAGTGATGTGCATTACCGAGAGGGCCCAGAGATACCTCTCCGATACTCGGAATGGCAAATCCTAATCTTGATCTATGCCAACCCAACAAACTCCTTCGGAGACACATGTAGAGCATCTTTATAATCATCCAGTTATGTTGTGACGTTTGATAGCACACAAGGTGTTCCTCCGGTATTCGGGAGTTGCATAATCTCATAGTCAAAGGAATATGTATAATTCATGAAGAAAGCAATAGCAATAAAACTAAACGATCATTATGCTAAGCTAACGGATGAGTCTTGTCCATCACATCATTCTCTGATGATGTGATCCCGTTCATCAAATGACAACACATGTCGATGGTAATGAAACTTAACCATCTTTGATTAACGAGCTAGTCAAGTAGAGGCATACTAGGGACACTTTGTTTTGTCTATGTATTCACACATGTACTAAGTTTCCGGTTAATACAATTCTAGCATGGATAATAAATATTTATCATGATATAAGGAAATATAAATAACAACTTTATTATTGCCTCTAGGGCATATTTCCTTCACTCGGTTTGTTAGAGTAGAAGTCTTGTTGCTCAGTTCGTTTGGTTTGGTGTTACCTTGGTCAACATGCGGTCATGTGATGTTCCTTAACGGGCTATCCCAACAAAGGATGAATGTAAAACAACACAACATTACTATAGTCATTGGCATAGTTTTTGCAGATAATTCCGAGAAAATCTCAAATAATTTATGTGTCCTTTTGATTGGATTTTTTGGGAATTCATAAAACAAAAATTATGAAACATGATGCTCATATCTTGCTTAACTTTCTGCTTGTAGTCGGTCTTTGCGCCAAGGCAACAGGTCATCTAGATGTGATAAAATGATGTATATGTGTTGAACCATTTGTCACTACTAGAGTAGTTAATGATACGATGTAAACATATACCCATTATTAGATACTAGATGATACCCCGCACATGCATGATGTTGGAATATGAATATTTGATTATGATATTTATGGAATATAAGTAGGGTAATAGGTTTCACATGCATGATTACATGTTCTGGTCAATCTTTTCTCATGTAAGTTATCATATTGAGGTGATCTTTTCATGCATGATTGGATATTGGGATAGATGCATTTAGTGGGGACTACTCTTTTGTACATAGCATTCTTCGTTGTATGAGACCAACCAATGGTTACCTCTTGCTTGCGAGAGATCCACAAGTGTCACTTTATGGAGTGTCAAGTGGTGCGTTCAGCCACTGACATGTGCCGCGTTGGGCGCGTCCTCTGAATTTTGTTTTTTATGCGTTTTCGGGTTTTAGATGTTCCTTTCAGTTTTGTCAGCTTTTTGGTTTTTGTCTGGTTTTCCCTAGATTTTGAAAAAAGAGAATTTTTATCCGGAGCACATATGTACTTCTCGAAAAAAGAACGTGCTTCGAGAACCATGATTTTGTTTCTCATGGAAGCACATACTGTTCTTCCGGAATTCCACAAGGAGCAAATCTATACTTTTACTCAAAAGGCAAAAGGTACATGTGTGCTTCTACGAGAAACATAACCCCTGCTTCCCTAAAAGAAGAAAAAGCAAAGCTTGTGCTTCCCCCAAAAATGTGAAAACCGCACCCGTTCTTTCGGGCTCCGGTTTTTATTCTTTTGATTTTTTTGAGCATTCATTTTTTTGGTTGCCCCTTTTCAGATTCAAATGGTCGAATCTACGAGGACAAAAAACTCTCTACCCGTATGACACCGGCAAAAGAATAGGAGTAAATTTATATTCACTTGAAATACGATGACCATATACGATGACGAAGAACATAGGCCTTTTAAAAATATGAAACCCTCGGAAGCACGCCTAACCTGAGACGAAATATGAACATTCGTAATCGGCACAAGCACAATAACTCGTATTCTGTGACCCGGCGACCCAACAGCCCATCGTTCTGAAGGCCGATGAGATGAGCCCAGTCCACACAGGAATGCTGACATGGATGATGAATGGATCGCCGCCGAACCGCCTAACCTCACTATGTCGACATCGTTTCCCACTCCCCCACGACTCCGTCCCAAAGCACCAACCCACGACCAGCTCCAACCTCCGCCATCTCATGAGTCAGACTGACAACTGGGCCCAAACTGGGAGTATGCCCCGCATGCAAGTCTCTCGACTTGATCACCATCGCGTGTGGCAAGCAGCAGCCCATCCCTGCCGAAGTGCCCCTTGGAGAACAACGTAACAACTCCACGCTCGCGGAGCACGATCTCGACCGTCCAAAGCACGAATCGACGTTCAGCAGAGCAAGGAGTTCGTGCATCCAGTCCACGCCCTCGCGCTTTTCCCCACCGGAGGCCCGCGACCCCACCGGCAGAGCCGTCTGGCCCGCAGCTCAGCGAAACGCGACCTTCCAACACCAGGTGGAATCGCCACCGTCCACATTCTGGATCGTTGGCGTTGACGGATCACGTCCGCTCTAGTACCCCGGCTGTTCGGTGCAGTGCCACCATGACGACACTCCCTCCCCTCTTTCTCTCTCTCGTACCCTGCGCGCTTTTACGCGCGAAGATAGCAAGGCATCCACCGCATCAAAAGAAAGGCCAGGCGAAGAGGTTAACGAATCCGTCTTTTCCGAGATTTTTGTCCTCGAGGAATTTAGCACCGCTCGGGATTCTCGGGCCATGATGATCGGTGTCGCAGGCTTCCGCCGGCACATCGGCCAGCTCTTGAGTAGAAGCAACGGTAAATCAGTTTGCTTTTCGAGGTTTCTTTGAAGCACATACTGTGTTCGCTTTGTGGTTGATCCGATCGATGTCAATGGTGGCTCAGGGTTTATTGCGGCGTCCCTGTCCGCGGCGAGCTGCGCCGACGAGGCGGAGAAGGCCGAGGGGGCGGGGTGCCGGGACGACGCGGCGGCGCTGAGGCTCAAATGGATTGCCATGGCGGCGATACTGGTGTCCGGGGTGATGGGCGTGGGCCTGCCGCTCGCGGGGCGGAAGCGGCGGACGGTGCAGACCGGCAGCGCTGTCTTCGTGGCCGCCAAGGCTTTCGCGGCCGGCGTGATCCTGGCCACGGGGTTCGTTCACATGCTGCACGACGCCGAGCACGCGCTCTCCAATCCCTGCCTCCCGGCCGCGCCCTGGCGGCGGTTCCCGTTCCCGGGGTTCGTCGCCATGCTCGCTGCTCTTGCCACGCTGGTGCTCGACGTCCTGGTCACCAGGTTCTACGAGACCAAGCACCGCGCGGAGGTAGCTCGGGTCAAGGCTGACGCCGCTGCCGCACTCGCCGCCGCGTCCACCTCCGCCAGCGACGAAGACATCACTGTGGTCACCGTCGTCGAGAGTGAGCACAAGGTCCCGCTCTTGCAAGCCCACTCCCATTCCCACGCGCAGTCGCATGGTCACGAGCTGGCGCAACCACAAGGACGCGAGGGGGGGGGGGGGGGGGGGGGGGGGGGGTGTCAGACCACGTGCGCTCCGTCGTGGTACCACAGGTGGTGTAATCTCTTCCTTGGATTCACTGTTTGATGCACTGCCCCTCAAAAAAATATTGATTTTGGTTCCTGCAGATACTGGAAATGGGGATTGTGTCGCACTCGGTGATCATTGGGCTGTCGCTTGGGGTGTCTCGGAGCCCCTGCACAATCAGGCCACTGGTGGCAGCGCTCTCATTCCACCAGTTCTTCGAGGGGTTTGCCCTCGGTGGGTGCATTGCGCAGGTGAGGAATTCAGTATGGATTGATAGAATAATGTGGAACGATTGTGGGATGACTACAAGGAAAATGAAATAGTTGGAACGACCACAACTTCTACTGTTCTACTGTTTGCACTTTGTAGAGTCTGTTCTTACAGTATATAGGTTAATGTGGGCGTCCATTTTTCACAGTGATGCTACATTCTTTTTTTTTATGATCATGGTCTTGATTTAGGGATAAAATAACTATACTGAATTGCACTTCATTTAAGTATTTACGGTTGTGAATTCTAGCATCACATGCAACAGAAAAGGATGCGAATTTACAAACCTCAAGCTCAGAAACCAGAAAGCTGGAAATATCAAGATTTTCATTCATAAATGGAAATCTCAAGGATTTAGAACTTCAGAAGTATCAGTTCATAAGAAAATACAGGAATATAAATAATATTCATTATGAAGGGAGCACTAATCTGGTGTCAGCTGCCGCCCTCATAACATGAGCTGTGAATCCACCACCTGATTATGTTAAACTGAGTTAAATCCAGCAATTTTACTAGTCGAACTTGCATGTAGTTCTAGTTTTTGTCGTCAGGGATTGCACCTTTGTTAATTGGATGGAGGAGGGTGGACCTTCACAAATACAAGGTCTACCTATTTTAAATTTGAGGCTGTTATCGGCGGATGTTCTATCACCAGCTTGTTTTTCATTTGCAACTATTAGCGTTCAGTTGCATGCCATCAACATAGACTTTATAGTATGGAGATAAACCTCTGTCTATTTTTCCTTTCTCAAATTAGTAATATTCTTTTATAGTGTATGAATTGGCTTCTGGTACATCGAGTTTCTTTGAACCATATAACTTTCCTGCTTATCGTCAGTATCTATCTGTGGTCAGGCACATAACCAATATTTTTTTTCCAAAAAACTAGGTGGCACAACTAAAAATATTGGTATGAGTATCCTTCTAAAACTTTAGGTCCAGGATTATTTGTGGCTTTCACTCTCCAGGAGCAACTGTCTTCTACTGAACTCTTTTGATTTGATTTCTTCTTTGTGAGAAACTCCAATTTATACTCGACGCTTAATCCAATATTTTGGCAAAATGTGTTTCTTTCATGTGCTCCACTGCTCATGTACTGATCTTCCAAATAACTTGCTCTTATACCTGTATGTGCACAGTGGCGTAGCTAGGATTTTATCTCAGGGTGGTCCAATTGACAGGAAAAAAAATTGCTCCACAAATTCAACTAAACCAGCATATGCACACAGAATATATCAATAAGGTCTTCATCACAATAATAAAATTCATGGTTAAGTCTTAAATTCGCGTAAAAGAAGATTCACACCTTATATGTCGGGATAACGCCTTCTCACCATGAAAGTATCAATTATATCATCTTCATTCACTTTGGAGAAAGCATCTCGCCTGATGTATATAACGCAATCAAAAGAGATACTATGTCTCCAGTCCTCTTCATTTTGCAAAAATTCTACACAAACATTAATTTATTATCTATCAACTGGATCAAATCCCTAATGATAAGTCAGTTCTATACTTCTATTTATCAATTATCAATTGCCAAAAGTAAAACTATATCTTGCACTCTCAGATCTCAGCTTAACTTGTTCAAATCTTCATAGCAAAAGAAATTTACACTTTGAATTTATGAATAAGGAGAACAAAATATCTTACTTTTGATTGGAGTAGTAGGATGAAAAACTGAACAAGTGGTGCTCAACCTAATGCTTCACCGACAGCCTGTTTGCCGCCGCAGGCAAGTGTCCTTCGCCCGGCCACCGGTTCGGCACGTCGATTAGTGCCCTGTCGGCCGGTGGATGCGCAGTGGGAGTGCGGGGCGATGGCGGATGGCGCTCGCTGCTAGGGTTCCAGAACTGCAAGAGGAGACGGGAATCAGTAACGTCTTCTGGTGTCGATCAATCAGCGCATACACGCGTTCGCGGAGACTAACGAGCCAACCTTCACGTATACATGGGCTGAGTTGGGCTTGCTTTCTTCTTTTTCTTTTTGATAGACTAGTAGTATATTAATGGGCTGAATTCCAGGGTGGTCCATGGACCACCCAGGCCACCCTACAGCTACGCCACTGTATGTGCAACGTCTGACCTTATATGCCCCATCCACATTGCTCCCTGGTGTTTCCAAAATATTGTTTTGGTGTACTTGTTGATCTTTTTAATAGCTGTTGAACCAATCTAAAATGCTATAGATTTCAAACGGCTGAACTCACTAAAATCAGACGATCATACCACACCTTATTGGCTGAGGTTATATTGCCGTTTCTGTTTAAGTTGCTAATGTGACGTAAGCATATAAAACTGCATTGTTATTATGTGGGTTACTTATCTTCTGACTATAGTTCTCTTTTGCCCTCCTTTTGTAAAAAAAAAATAGTTCTCTTTTGCCCTTGCCCCATTGTTTTCTCTAAGTAGCTTTATTGTGGTAAAGCTTTTCTCATCTGGATTATCAAATTTGACACACTGCCAACATTTCTTCCAACAGGCTCAGTTTAAGAACCTTTCGGCAGTCATGATGGCGTCCTTTTTTGCCATTACAACACCAACTGGTATCGCCGCTGGGGCCGGTCTGTCCTCATTTTACAACGCCAATAGCCCCAGGGCTCTAGTGGTCGAAGGCATCCTGGACTCTGTGTCGGCCGGCATACTCATATACATGGCGCTGGTGGATCTAATCGCAGCCGATTTCTTGGGTGGGAAGATGACAGGGTCACCACGGCAGCAAGTGATGGCCTATGTCGCCCTGTTCCTAGGTGCGCTCTCCATGTCATCGCTTGCAGTTTGGGCCTGAACCGGTTTAATCAGATGGAGGTAGCGGACGACGCCTACGTCCCAACATACTGCCTGTGATACATGTACATAACTAATGCATGTGCCTGTGTTCATCTGATTGCATACATACATCAGATAACGTGCCCTTGTTTTTGATGGGCATGAGAGAGAACAGCGCCGGAAACGCCTGAGCATTGTGTATATATGTGTATACTCTTGCTAAATCACCAAGCACTGTTGCTTTGGGGAGATGTGTAACGACGACAGTGGTTTTCCTACCATGCATGCATGCATGTACCGGCGCTGCTTTGTGATTCGTGCTATATTTTTGGTTTTGGGTATAATTTATTTATTTCAGAGTGTTGCATAATGTTTCGGTAGTTTTATTTTCTTGTTCCAAAGTTTATTTTAATGTTTCATCGTGTATCATACAAGGCTAAATGCCCGAGAGAGCAAGTAAGTTGGATGCACACTTACTTAGATTTCAGTTGAGCTTTCTGTTAGAAATATGCCCTAGAGACAATAATAAAGTGGTTATTATTATATTTTCTTAATCATGATAAAGGTTTATTATTCATGCTATAATTGTATTGATCGAAAATTTAAATACATGGGTGAATACATAAGCAAATACCAAGTCCCTATGAAGCCTTTACTATACTAGCTCGTTGATCAAAAGATTGTTAAGGTTTCCTAACCATAGACATGAGTTGTCATTTGATAAGAGGATCACATCATTAAGAGAATGATGTGATAGATAAGACTCATCCGTTAGCTTAGTATATGATCGTTTAGTTTATTGCTACTGCTTTTTTTTAATGTTAAATACATATTTCTTTGACCATGAGATCATGCAACTTCGGGTATCGGAGGAATATCTTGTGTGCTATCAAACGTCACTTTGTAACTGTGTGAATATAAAGGTGCTTTATAGGTACTCCCTCCGTTCGGAATTACTTGTCTCGAATATGAATGTATCTAAAATTAAAATACATCTAGATACATCCATTTCTGCGACAAATAATTCCGAACGAAGGGAGTATCTTCGAAGGTGTCTATTGAGTTGGCGTGAATTAAGATTGAGATTTGTCACTCCGTATAATGGAGAGGTATCTCTGGCCCCTCTCGGTAATACAACATCACAAAAAGTTTGCAAGCAAAATGACTAAGGAGTTAGTTACAAGATGATGTATTACGGAACGAGTAAAGAGACTTGCCGGTAACGAGATTGAACTAGGTATATAGATACCGGCGATTGAATCTTGGGCAAATAACGTACCGACGGACAAATTGAACTGCATATGTTGTCATAAAAGGTTCAACCGATAAAGATCTTCGTAGAATATGTAGGAATCAATATGGCCATCCAGATCCCACTATTGGTTATTGACCGGAGAAGCGTCTCGGTCATATCTACATTATTCTTGAACCCGTAGGGTCCACACGCTTAACATTTGTTGACGATATAGTACTATATGAATTATGTATGTTGGTGACCGAATGTTGTTTGGAGTCTCAGATAAGATCATAGACAGGACGAGGAGCTCCAGAATGATCCGAAGATAAAGATTGGTATATAGGATGATAGTATTTGATCTCCAAAGGAGTTACGGAAAACATCAGATAATTATCGAATCACCAAAAGGGGTTCCGGAAGGCCACATGGAGCTATTGGGCCAAGTGGGCCAACAAGGGAAGCACACCAGCCCACAAAGGGGCTAGCGCGCCCCACCTCATGGCCACCGGCCCTAGGGAAGGAAGGAAGCGGGCCGGCCCTCTCTTGCCTTCTCTTTCACATGCTAAGAAAGGAAAGGGGGACACCTCCCCTCCTGCCTTCTCCCCACGCGCCAAGAAGGAAAGGGGGACACCTCCCCTCCTGCCTTCTCCCCACGCGCCAAGAAGGAAAGGGGGCCGCCTAGGGCAGGCGCCTAGGGCGGCCGCCAGCCCCCTAGGGATGCGCCTAGGGTTGCCTCCCCTCCCTTCCACCTATATATATGAGTGGAGGGGGGAGGCGCCATAGACCACGAATCCCCAAGCTTGCGGCGCCCCCTCTCCTTCTAGTTCGTTCTCCGCTCTAAACCGTTATGCTTGGCAAAGCACTGCGAAAATAGTTTTCACCATCATCGTCACCACGCCGTCATGCTGCCGGAACTCGTCTACTACTTCGCCTCTCTTGCTGGATCGAGAAGGCGAGGACGTCATCGAGCTGAACGTGTACTGAATGCGGAGGTGCCGTGTGTTCGGTGATTGATTAGTATGGATCGTAAAGTTGTACGACCACACTAACCACGTTGATAAATGTTTCTGCTTAGCGATCTACAAGGGTATGTAGATGCTCCCCCTTCTCGTAGCTATGCATCTTCATGGATAGATCTTGCATGTGCGTAGATTTTTTTTGGTTTTCCATGCAATGTTCCCGAACAGTGGCATCATGAGTCAGGTCTATGCATAGATGATATGCATGAGTAGAACACAAAGGAGTTGTGGGCGGTGATGTTCATATTGCTTACTACCTATGTCATATTTTGATTTGGCGGTATTGTGGGATGAAGCGGGTCGGACCAACCTTACATGTCCACGTACATGAGACCGGTTCCACCGACTTACATGCAACTTCTTTTGCATAAAGATGGCTGTCGGGTGTCTGTTTCTCTCACTTTAGTTGAATCTAATTTGACTACGGCGGTCCTTGCAGAAGGTTAAATAGCAACTTGATAATCACCGTTGTGGTTTTGCATAGGTAAGGACGGCTCTTGCTAGTTGCCCGTAGCAGACACGTCGGTGAGTCATCAGCACCCTCTTCTATACTTGTGGGTCATCATCACCCTCTTCTTCGGGTCCATTATCGATCATCTCTTCGTCTGGCCCCATGTCATTATTGACTGCCCCGTCCACGTCCTCGTCATCATCTTCACTTATCCAGCGAGTATAGCCATCCATGAAACCAATCATGAGTAGGTGCGCCTTCAAACGTCCATCCTTAAAGGGGTCTAATCAGACTCCTCATTTGCATCTTCAACACAGACATAAAAACGCCTTTCGATTTTTTTCATACATGTCGTGCACCGCGGATCGCAAGTATCTTTTCACCATCCTTCCACTAACCTTCATGATCGCCTGCATGGTATAAGCAAAAGAATTATAGGCACGCATGCATACATCAAAGTCATGAAAATCAACATCACATTCCCTAAAAATAGGACATATCGAGTTTGCCCGAAATCGCCAAAACGAAAATAAATCGACATTTCGGCAAAACATAGGCAACTCATGTCACGCATATTTCAGCAGTGGATAAGGAGAGAAAGAGAGAGCTAGCTACACTAGTACGCGTCGGTCCAATACAAATGATTTTTAACTCCTTTCCGTGATGACATTTGGAACCATCGCCTAGTGAGTGTGAGCGATAGGGGGTCCTTCCCACACGGCCTAGAAACCGTCGGGGATGTGCCCTCCTGGCACACACGCTCGGCAAAATGAGGTCATATGCGACCGGCGAGCGCTCAAATACGGAAATACGTACAATAGAGCTAAAAAAATACAATTATACAGTAAAATTGTTTCCGGTCACAAGTACATCCCACACAGTCAGTCCCCGCTGAACGCTTTCGTTCGTATGTACATCCCACACAGTCGCTCCAAGAAAAACGTTTCCGTTCACAGGTACATCACACACAATTTTTCCCGTTAAATCGTTTGCGTTATTGAATGTATCACACACGGTCCGTAGAAGAAACTATGTGGCAAAGGCTTTCCATCACACACAGTTTTTATGTGGTAAACATTTGCGCAAGGTAGCCTAACGCAAACAGTTTTCAAGAGAAAATCATGTGTGATTGTTCATTGATCCAACATGGTTTATTCCTAGAAACTATGTGCGTTGCCTGTGGTCATCGCCCACGGTATTTTTTCAACAACCGTTTGCAATAGCAAACCCCAATTAGCAGGCTAATTCGCTATTAGCAGGCTAATTGTCCTATTATTAATAATTCATTTATTAACCTAATTGACATTCATATTAAGCACATAATATATTTCATTTTCATATTAAGGAAGTAGAATTTCATAATTAAAATACATCATAGTACAACATGATATAATTTCAGCACTCAGCTACCCCATTGCACAACTGCACCAGCACCAAGTTTCACATGCAACATGTAGAACCTTTTAAAATTAGCATCATAGATGGTATATAGACAGATGCATCTCATCTAGAAAACTGTTGAAGCGGAAGGCGACTATTGAGCCTTCATTCATGTTGAAGGTCTTTGCAACTTTAGGCCAGTGCCTGTGGATGATTGGCCGTCCGTCCTTTGTCCTCTTCAGGAACACTTCAATATTGAACCGTGGGTATTTCATGAAAACCTTCCTTGCCTCCTGACCATAGAGGTGGGTTGAGAGATAATCATCAGTGAACTGCTTTGGAAAGACCTGAAAACAATGATGTGCATAAATATCTTCTCTATATTGGAAATAGGGCAAATGAATAAAAAGGCAAGGTATAATAGTTAGTACCATCTTGTAGTGAACTGATGTCTTCTTCATTGTGCAGACAAAGATCTTGTTGTTTTTTGTCGCTAATTTCTTTATCCTAACAATCTTTCTGAGTTTCTTGATTTGATTGATATTCATGGACAACTCATTTCCCCATATGCAAAAAGGGTCGAACAGTGGGTCAAACCTCTGACAGCAGGACCTACATGTGCAAGACCAAATTGTTAAAAACCAAAATATTAGAATGGTTCCTGGAATTGCACAATAATATGCTATTAGACAACGGACCATGCACGTTCTAATCTCGATTGTAAATCTCAGTGCTTCCCATTGTTTCCCTGCAACACATATAAGGTAGTTAGCCATCAGGTTAAGTATTTACTATAGCAGAATTCAATTTATTCCTCACATGGTATACAATAACGGAATGCACCCACAACTATTAAACATCGCATTGCAGAATTGAACCAAACAGTTAACTAAACACACTACTAGGGAAAACCTTATACACAGAGGTATAGCAGTAGCGCTGGTCAAGACACGGCGCTATTGCTACTTATTAGTAGCGCTTGTTACAAAAGCACGCTGCAACCATTGTTGTAGCGGTAGCGCGTCTGCGCGGAAAAGCGCTACTACTATAATTCCCTTGCTGGTGTCGGTAGGCTAGAAATAGTAGCAGCGATTCTTCCAGAAGCACGCTACTGCTAAAAACTTTGTAGCAGTGCGTTTATGCTGTAGAGCGCTACTGCTATGAAAAAGAAAATAAATAGAAAAGTAAGTAGAAAAGTAAATGATAATGAAAGAAATATAAAGAGGAGAAATGAAAAAAAGAAAATGTAAAGAAAACAAAAGAAAAAGGAAAATAAAACAAAAAGGAATAGTTGTAGCGCATTTCGCTGGAAAACGCTATAGCTAACTTAGCTATAGCGCGTTTGGCAAAACGTGCTACTGCTAGTTTGACTTAACCCCCGGCTGCGTGGGCTCAAAATTTTGCTAAGTCCTCCCCCCTCTCCCCCAACTGCTCCATCGCCGTCGTCGCCCTGCCGCCTTCGACCACACCACCGCCGCCCGAGGCCGCCCTCGACCTCACCGCCGCCTCCCTCGAGCTCACTGCCGCCGCCCTCGACCTCACCGCCGCCGCCCCAGCCCGCCCAGGACCTCCATCGCCCGAGCCAGAGCCTGCCCTCGCCGCCGACCGTAAGGCTCTGCCTCTCCTCTCCCCTACCCTCCTCTCTCTCTCTTTGCTAGGGACATTCATATATATGTTGATGCTGTGTTGATGTTCATATGAGAACCCTAGATTTGTTTAGGGCAGTAGGCATTTTTTAGCATTTAGGAAAAATGATTAGCATTTTTTTAGAAAATTAGCTAGGGCAAATTTTTATGAAAATACCTAAATAGTAATTCCATTTAGCTTTAAATTAATAGAGGGTATGTAAATAATAGTAGCATTTAGATTTAAATTAACAGAGGCTATAAACAAAAAAACACTTAGCTATAAAAAATTATTTGGACTATGGACCTGAATCTGTTCCGAATTTCATTCAAATGAAATTTGAATTATTTGGACTATGCACCTGAATATTTTTTAAGAAATTGGGTGTAGGTACTAAGGTCTTGGTGTGGAAATTTCGGTGAGGTCAGAAGGGTTAGAGAAAATGGAGTTCCTAAACTTTTAGCTTTAGACAAAAAAACAAAAGTATTTAGCTATAAATAAAAAAAATAGTAGCTATGGCATTTAGCTATAAACAAAAAACATAATTGTTTTTCTTTTCAAAAACTTGGTTAAACTAATTGTTGCTATGTAAACAAAAAAACAAGATTGTTGTTATATGATATATATCATTGATGTTCATTTTCATATTCCATTATTGTTGATTGTATCTTTTCATTAAAGTGGCCATGTTATATGCAAATTCCTCAATAGTGTTTGCTCATGTTATATCTTTTCATTGAAGTGGTTCAATTGAGCCCAAGTGGCTTTGTTGTTTCTAGGAAATGAAGCTGAGTGGCCTATATTTTGCCAGAATATTGATTCATTTCCATTCCAGGAAATTTTAGGTTCTCGATTTGTCCACTTTTTAGCAAAAGTCATGCCGAAATTTTCCATGAATTTCGGCATGACTTGTGCTACAAACTAGGACATATCGAGTGCCCAGGATTTGCCGCACCAGGAAGGAGTCAACATTCCTAAAAACATAGGCCTTTTGTATGTCATTATTCATTTTATTAGGTCTAGAATTAATTTACAAGATTTAATCATAGGAAACATGGCTAGCAACGATGAAGGATAGGGTTCTGGTGATTGCGACGACGTCTACCTGGCGGTAGATGAATTTTTGAGCCTTGCCGACGATCAACCGATGTTGTTGCTGGGCCCACCGGTCGCATCGAGGACTAAGATCGACACGCAGACCGGCGCTGAGATTGAGACCGGCACTAGGACGCAGACCGGCATCGAGATCGGCGCTGCCTCGGGGAGCGGAGCCGGTATAGAACCGAAAGCAAAGAGGCGACGGCTTCCTAACAAGCTCAGGACTACTAGACTGGTGGACGACGACAATTTTGAGCCAAACGCGCCCGAGGAAGCGCGCGCATGCTACGACAATCAAATTGGCTGCATCATACAGACAACCGCCACCATCAACGATGAGAAAATAAAACAAGTTAGATAATATGAGGCCCTCCCTCCTAAAGAAGCTGCACCAGATATTCTTGTTCCCGGGCCGGAATGAAAAGGATTATAAAGATCCAGATAAGGACCCGACAATGAAGAAGATAAACAAACACGCCATGAGCAAGTTTAGCGACGCGTTGGCCGCCTGGAAACCAAGGGTGAAATATCGGATCTTCAACGAAAAGGAACCCTACTCCGAGATTGTAAAGGATAATCCGAAAATCACGGCAGAGCACTTTGAAATATTCAAGGTGGCTTGCGAGGCCAAAGATGCCAAAAAAGTCAGAGTACATGAAGGGGCTTCAACAGAAGAACATTGGGTGCCACCACCTCGGAAGCCGTGGTTACGGCGGCAAGAGGTCCATATGGGCCAAGGAGGACACAGAAGCCGCGAGTCTGGGCATCCCAGACCCCATGGCAGAGTTCACCGTCCCACAGGAGCATGACGTCCTCAGGGTCCGGCACCGTTGGGACCCAGTGAAGATGGTTTTCGAGAAGAACGCGGCCACGACGGAGTTCATTAGACTGCTGGTAATTTTAGTTTCTGATCAATTCGACTGCACATTAGTCATATTTGTAAACGATCCTTGTGCCTTTTGCAGAGAGAGCAACACATGATTGTGGCCGAAAGCGACTCGCCGTCTGAGGCGTTGGTGAGGCCCAAGTGGGACACTCCATTCAACCGGGCATTGAACATATTGAAAGGACTCCCGGTGGAGACTCGACCGTCGTATGGACGCATGCACGGTGTCGGAGACGGCGCCACGTGGAAGAAGTACTACCGTGAAACCATGGAGGAGAGAAAGAAAAGACGGAGGTTAACTGAAGAAAACATCAACAAGAAGGTTGAGATTGCGGTTGAAAAGAAATCATATGAGACAGTCGCAACAACGGTAGCTGCCGCAAAACAGGTGCTTGTAGATATGTCTACTACCTTAGTTTCGGCCGTTTTCAATTGGAGCAGGCAAAATCCAGAAAAAAATGCAGCGGACTTTCCCCTTGCTGACTTCCTCAGGAGCAGCTCGACTAGCGTTGCACCAGCACCTGCACCTGCTCCCGCGTCGGCTCCTGCACCTGCTCCCGCACCTGCTCCGGCACTGGCTCCTGCACCTGCTCCCGCACCGGCTGCTGCACCTGCTCCCGCACCAGCTCCTGCACCTGCTCCCGCACCGGCTTCCGCACCTGCTTCGGCACTGGCTCCGGCACCAGACGTGCTCGGTGGTGCTTCATCTTTGGCTGAGCTCGATGCCCTCACGGTATCTGTCACACTGGCCCCCTTCAATAAATGTATAATCTCTCGTTTTCGTTGCCTTTCGGATGTCTCATGTCGCATACTTTTCTTTGCAGGCCGACGAAACCCCGTGCACCATATTGTACACCATCAACGACCAGAAGGTGGACGTGGGGAAGGCGACGATAATGGAGCCGAAGGAACCATTGTTCCACAGCCGGCCGATCCCCCCGGAAGTCTTCAAGGTTTCCGTGGCCAGTGTCAAACCGGGCCACGAGAATTTGGCTCCTCCGGTACTAGTGGGGGATGACGACGAGACCCCGCGGCGGCTTAGTGATTGTTGCAATGGGTGGGTCCTGTTGTGGACAAAGAGTCTACTTTGTCTGGAGGCGGCCGGGAGCACACCCACGAGCACGCAGTTAGGTATGAACATCAACACCTTGCCTACTCCATTAGTCGTTGGTGACGTCGCCATAGATGAGGATGACGATGACACTCAAGAGTATGTCTATACTGGCGCCTACTTAGGGGTTGAGCGTCATGAGTCGGTGCCTGAATTGCCGCCTCCGGAGTCTGAACGTATTATGGACAACCTTCTGGTAGTAAAGAAGTCTAGGAAGAGACCGAGGAAAGGCAAAAAGTTGCTTCTGTGATCCAGCCGCCTCAGCAGCCTCGGGTTCAAGACCGTATAGATATCCCCGGTGCGGAAAAATGGCATATCCCCGGTCAACCAATCCTACCTGAAGCAGCACTGCGGGCCAGATTCAGCGATTTAAGGAGACTTCATGACGATGTGCTGCAGATAGAGAAAGGCCTCATCGCCTCAAAAAATCTAGGATACCCACTCTATGTGGTTAACGTACCGCGAGGATTGTCGTACATCAACACATTTCCTGCAAAGAAGTTCTTCCTTCGATTCGATTACATCTTCGACATGTTTCACTTGAAGAAGCTGGATTTTGCGTTTGTCTGCCTTTATGCTTTGCACATGAACTACCTCATCGGGGTTGAGCAGATACCTCATATCTGTGTCGCTGACCCGTACTTCATGCACGAGGCCTTCTTGGGAGTCTGCGCAAAGCACTGTGAATACGCGAGGGAATACATCGTCAATTTCATGCTCGCCAATAAGGACAAGGAGGTGATTCTCTTGCCTTATCATCCCATGTAAGTCATCCGCGCGGATATCCTTCCTTTGATTTTAATCATTCGTTTGCACGGTGGAGGCTAATTAATTTGAGGTGTACTTATTTTGTGCAGTGGCGGGCACGACGTCCTCATCATCCTCTACTCTCGGTACTCCCATGCTCTTTACTTGGACTCGTCGAAGAACATTAGCAAAAAGGATTACACCCACATCAAGTATGTTCTCAACAGTGCTATGTTTTACTACGGCGCACGGGGTGGAGAGGTCAAGGACAAGAAGGAAAAGGACAGCAGGCCCGCCTTCGGCCATAAGACCGAGCTCTGCTGCATCCAGCAACCGAGTGATTCTCTTAATGATGGATTCTATGTCCTACACCAGATGCTGGAGTACAGATGGGATCACCAGAACCTTTGCATGTCACCTACATCCGGCGATGCCCATATTCTGCAATGGGCAAATAACTTAGGAGATATCGAGGATCATCGACTTCGAGCTGAGTTCTATCACATCCAGCGCAAACTTGCCCAAATCATCATGAAGGAGGTCGTCGAAAAAATAGGGATGTTCTACGAAGAAGGACAAATGTCGCAGGAAGACGTCCAAACACGTGTAGCCGCTCAGCGTCTCGACCTGAAGCCTTTCACTAAGCTCGGGGACTATCTCCCTGACTTGGATGGATGGCACGACATGGAGTGATTATCGATATATGACAATATGTCTGTTTAGTCCATAATATATGTATGACGAAACTTTGAATTATGCACGACGAAACTTTATTTGTGATGTAATTAAACCGTCCTCCTCGACTAGCGAAGATCACTCTAGTTAGGGCATTTTGGGTACGATGAACTTTGTTATTTATGCTTATGATATGTTGCTTCTATTTTTGGCAAGTCTGTCTCTTTCTGTTGCTCAACTATATATCTTGCATATCATCGACTCATGTGATGATCCAGGTGTATAGATCATCGATAGCGAAGAAGCGCTACGCCAGGAGTATACGACGAGTGGCCGGAATGTCAGGCCTAGGTGTACCGGTTTCCGGTTTCCGAGCGACAGCCAGTAGTTAGTTTAGGTTCACGCAAAGTGATAGCTCTTCTCGCGTATATCATTATTTAGATGGATGATGATGTAGTTGCAAGTAATCGAGATTTGTATCGCTATTTTCGAGATGATGACGAGAGACCACTTTGTGTTGGATGATGATTATGATGATGACATGATTTGATGAGACTATTTGTATGTATATGCTATGATTACATTTGTATGTGTATCATATGCTAAATATTATTGTATAAAGCCTATTCAAATACAAAACAAATATGCAGAAAAAAAACTACTAAAATTAGCAGTAGCGGGTGGAGAAAAGTTAGCAGCAGCGCCACAGTAGCAGTAGCGCGTCCAGGCAAAGCGTGCTAGAGCTATTAGCAGTAGCGAGCTTCCACGAAGTGCGCTGCTTCTACACTTGTATAGCAGTAGCGCGGGTGTGCACGCGCTACTACTACGGGTTAGCTGTAGCGCCTTATTAGTAGAGCCGGTCCCCGCGCTACTGATATACCTAGAACCCGCGCTGCTGCTAGCCTTTTCCCTAGTAGTGTCACCACAACACAAATGAACCAAACGTTAACTGAGCACCACATTGCACAATGTATAACCAACCAAGCATGCTTGACAACTTGGAAATATAGCAATTGTATTCATTTCTCATGTATTTTGTAAAGATAAATTCGATTTATTTCTCACATGGAAGACAATAAAAAATTGCACCTGAAGAATTGAACATCACATTTGTAGAATTGAACCAAACAGTTAATAAGTGAGCACCACACTGCACGACATATAGAATATAAACACTAGAGCAACATATTGCATGGTAAAATTAGATAGCACAATTCACTAGAATTTGTGAAGGAAAGGCAGGAGCAGCATACGCAACGGGTAAACCGAGCATGCTTAACCGGCGCAGCTAGCAAATGGCAAGGTGCTCCTCCAAGATCTGGGGGTCGGCACGAATGGCAACCATCGCGACCTCATCCACGCGTGCTGCCGTGATTTGCTTCTCCACTGCCGAATGCTCCTTGAGATCCTGGCTATATGATACCTCTTGAGCATGCGTTGGTTTTCCCTTGAAGAGGAAAGGGTGATGCAGCGAAGTAGCATAAGTATTTCCCTCCATTTTTGAGAACCAAGGTATCAATCCAGTAGGAGACTACACACAACTCGCCTAGTACCTGCACAAACAATCAAGAACATTGCAACCAACGCGATAAAGGGGTTGTAATTTCCTTCACGGCCACTCACAAAAGTGAGATCTGATAAAGATAATAAGATAAATATTTTTAGTATTTTTGTTGTATAGATTGAAAAGTAAAGATTGCAAAAATAAAATAAATAGTAAACTAGAATTGTAGATCGGAAACTTATATGATATAAAATAAACCCAGGGGCCATAGATTTCACTAGTGGCTTCTCTCATGATAGCATGTATTACGGTGGGTGAACAAATTATTGCCGAGCAATTGATAGAAACGCGCATAGTTATGAGAATATCTAGGCATGATCATGAACATAGGCATCACGTCCGTGTTAAGTAGACCGAAATGATTCTGCATCTACTACTATTACACCACACATCGACCGCTATCCAGCATGCATCTAGAGTATTAAGTTCATAAGAACAGAGTAATGCTTTAGGCAAGATGACATGATGTAGAATGATAAACTCAAGCAATATGATATAAACCCCATCTTTTTATCCTCGATGGCAACATACAATACGTGCCTTGCTGCCCCTACTGTCACTGGGAAAGGACACTGCAAGATTGAACCCAAAGCTAAGCACTTCTCCCATTGCAAGAAAGATCAATCTAGTAGGCCAAACTAAACCAATAATTCGAAGAGACTTGCAAAGATATCAAATCATGCATATAAGAATTCAGAGAAGAACCAAATATTGTTCATAGATAAACTTGATCATAAATCCACAATTCATCGGATCTCGGCAAACACACTGCAAAAGAATATTACATCGAATAGATCTCCAAGAACATCGAGGAGAACTTTGTATTGAAGATCAAAGAGAGAGAAGAAGCGATCTAGCTAATAACTATGGACCCGAAGGTCTGTGGTAAACTACTCACACATCATCGGAGAGGCTATGGTGTTGGTGTAGAAGCCCTCCGTGATCGATTCCCCCTCTGGCAGATCACCGGAAAAGGTCCCCAGATGGGATCTCACGGGTACAGAAGGTTGCGGTGGTGGAAAAATGGTTTCGTGGCTCTCCTAGATGTTTTTAGGGTATAAGAGTATATATAGGCGAAAGAAGTACGTCGGTGGAGCTCCGTGGGGCCCATGAGGGTGGGGGCGCGCCTACCCCCTGGGCGCGCCCGCCTGCCTTCTGGAAGCTTTGCGGACTTCCAGACTTGTACTCCAAGTCTCCTGGGTTGCGTTTGCTCCAAGAGAGATCCTCGTGAAGATTTCGTTCCGTTTGATATTCCTTTTCTACGAAACACTAAAATAGGCAAAAAACAGAAACTGGCATTGGATCTCCGGTTAATAGGTTGGTCCCAAAAATAATATAAAAGTGCATATTAAAGCCCATTAAACAACCAAAACAGATAATATAATAGCATGGAACAATAAAAAATTATAGATACATTGGAGACGTATCAGCATCCCCAAGCTTAATTCATGCTCGTCCTCGAGTAGGTAAATGATAAAAACATAATTTTTGATGTGGAATGCTTCCTAACATAATTTTCAGTGTAATTTTCTTTATTGTGGCATGAATATTCATATCCGAAAGATTCAAGACAAAAGTTTAATATTGACATAAAAATAAGAATACGTCAAGCGTACTAACCAAGCAATTATGTCTTCTCAAAATAACATAGCCAAAGAAAGCTCATCCCTACAAAATCATATAGTTTGGCCATGCTTCATTTTTGTCACACAAAATGCTCCCATCATGCACAACCCCGATGACAAGCCAAGCAATTGTTTCATACTTTAGTATTCTCAAACTTTTTTAAGTTTCACGCAATACATGAGCGCGAGCCATGGACATAGCACTATAGGTGGAATAGAATATGACGATAGAGGTTGTGTGGAGAAGACAAAAAAGGAGAAAGTCTCACATTGACGTGGCTAATCAACGGGCTATGGAGATGCCCATCAATTGATGTCAATGCGTGGAGTAGGGATTGCCATGCAACGGATGCACTAGAGCTATAAATGTATGAAAGCTCAACAAAAGAAACTAAGTGGGTGTGCATCCAACTTGCTTGCTCACAAAGACCTAGGGCATTTTGAGGAAGCCCATTGTTGGAATATACAAGCCAAGTTCTATAATGAAAATTCCCGCTAGTATATGAAAGTGACAAAATAAGAGACTCTCTATATGAAGAACATGGTGCTACTTTGAAGCACAAGTGTGGAAAAAGGATAGTAACATTTCCCCTTCTCTCTTTTTCTCTCTTTTTTTGGGGCCTTCTTTTTTTATTTGGCCTATCCTTTTTTATTTCCTCACACGGGACAATGCTCTAATAATGATGATCATCACACTTCTATTTATTTACAACTCAAAATTACAACTCGACACTATAACAAAATATGACTCTATATGAATGCCTCCGGTGGTGTACCGGAATGTGCAATGATTCAAGAATGACGTGTATAAAAATTATGAGCAGTGGCTTTGCCACAAATATGATGTCAACTACATGATCATGCAAGGCAATATGACAATGATGAAATGTGTCATAATAAATGGAACGATGGAAAGTTGCATGGCAATATATCTCGGAATGGCTATGTAAATGCCATAATAGGTAGGTATGGTGGCTGTTTTGAGGAAGATATAAGGAGGTTTATATGTGATAGAGTGTATCATATCACGGGGTTTGGATGCACCGGCGAAGTTTGCACCAACTCTCGAGGTGAGAAAGGGCAATGCATGGTACCGAAGAGGCTAGCAATGATGGAAGGATGAGAGTGCGTATAATCCATGGACTCAACATTAGTCATAAAGAACTCACATACTTATTGCAAAAATCTACAAGTCATAAAAAACCAAGCACTATGCGCATGCTCCTAGGGGGATAGACTGGTAGAAAAAGACCATCGCTCGTCCCCGAACGCCACTCATAAGGAGGGCAATCAAAGAAACACCTCATGCTTCAAATTTGTCACACAACGGTTACCATACGTGCATGCTACGGGACTTGCAAACCTCAACACAAGTATTTCTCAAATTCAAAAATACTCAACTAGCATGACTCCAATATCACCATCTTCATATCTCAAAACAATCATCAAGTATCCAACTTCTCATAGTATTCAATGCACTCTATGAAAGTTTTTATTATACCCATCTTGGATGCCTATTGTATTAGGACTAATTTCATAACCAAAGCAAATTACCATGTTGTTCTAAAAGACTCTCAAAATAATATAAGTGAAGCATTAGAGATCAAAAATTTCTATAAAAGAAAACCACCACCGTGCTCTAAAAATATATAAGTGAAGCACTAAAGCAAAAGTATCTAGCTCAAAAGAAATAAGTGAAGCACATAGAGTATTCTAATAAATTCCGATTCATGTGTGTCTCTCCCAAAAGGTGTGTATAGCAAGGATGATTGTGTTAAACTAAAAAGCAAATACTTATATCATACAAGACGCTCCAAGCAAAACACATATCATGTGGTGAATAAAAATATAGCCTCAAGTAAAGTTACCGATATATGAAGACGAAAGAGGGGATGCCTTCTGGGGCATCCCCAAGCTTAGGCTTTTGGTTGTCCTTGAATTTTATCTTGGGGTGCCTTGGGAATCCCCAAGCTTAGGCTCTTGCCACTCCTTGTTCCGAAATCCATCAAATCTTTACCCAAAAACTTGAAAACTTCACAAAACAAAACTCAACAGAAAATCTCATGAGCTCCGTTAGTATAAGAAAACAAATCACCACTTTAAGGTACTGTAATGAACTCATTCTTTATTTATATTGGTGTTAAACCTAATGTATTCCAACTTCTCTATGGTTCATACCCCCCGATACTAGCCATAGATTCATCAAAATAAGCAAAGAACACACGAAAAACAGAATCTGTCAAAAACAGAACAATCTGTAGAAATCTGGAGGTTCCGAATACTTCTGTAACTCCACAAATTCTGAAAAAATAGGAAGACCTAAATAATTTGTATATTGATCTACTGAAGTTGGAATTGGTATTTTACCGCTCTCTGGTAAAAAATGAAAATTATTCTCGTGAGCACATACTTTCTGTTTTTTTAGCAAGATCAAACAACAATCACCCAAGAAGATCCTAAAGGCTTTACTTGGCACAAACACTAATTAAAACATAAAAACACAATCATAACATAGGATAGATGATTTATTTATTACTAAACAGGAACAAAAAGCAAGGAACAAAAATAAAATTGGGTTGCCTCCCAACAAGCGCTATCGTTTAACGCTCCTAGCTAGGCATAAAAACAAGAATAGATCTAAGTATTGCCATGATAATGATAAGGTAAATCGCGAAAACTCATCTCATACTCCCTACGTTCAGCAGCAAGTTTTCTTTGTGGCAAGCAAAAGTAATCAAAAGGGCTAAATTTAATGGGACAAAAGTCCCCAAGATCAGGCTCGAGAGGTATTGGTTCCTCCTTTGGCCCCTCATATTGCACAACCAATTCATCATTATAAGCATTATTTTGGCAAAAAGTCATGATCTTTTGTTCAAGGCAAGAACCTAACCCATTGTTCTGGATAGCAAAGTTATCATTAAGTTTCGAAATTCTGTCAACTAGAACATCGGTAGGAACCTTTTTTCTAAGGTTTTTATTAGAAGCAACATGATCTAAAGATCATAAGCGCATCATGTCTTCTTGATAAAAAAGGATTGCTTCTATGGGAGGACGGCCGGCATCCACCCTATAATGCGCAAAAATTTCATTGTCTTCTTTTATTATAAATCTGAACTCATGAGCTGAAAAGATGGTAGTTGCTCGCTTAACAGAAGAATGCTCAATATTAGAAAATTCTAGAAACATCCTTTGAATGCAAGGGTGCATATGAATAAATTGTCTTTCAAGTTCAACTATGAGAAAAAATATAGCATCCACAAAACTATTAGTTCAATGAAGAATAGACCCTCCCATAGTGGGCAAATCACCGGCACTAGTAAAGACATCTTGAATAACTCATTTCGAATAACATTACCACTACCGATCTGAAACTTTTTAGAGTGTAAAATAGTGGGTTCTTCATGAGGATTATCAAAAGCATCAAAGTTCCCCCCGTTGTTACTATTATCCTTATCAATGATAATCTCCTCAACACAAGTATTTCTCAAATTAAAAAATACTCAACTAGCATGACTCTAATATCACCATCTTCATATCTCAAAACAATCATCAAGTATCCAACTTCTCATAGTATTCAATGCACTCTATGAAAGTTTTTATTATACCCATCTTGGATGCCTATCATATTAGGACTAATTTCATAACCAAAGCAAATTACCATGCTGTTCTAAAATACTCTCAAAATAATATAAGCGAAGCATGAGAGATCAATAATTTCTATGAAATAAAACCACCACCGTGCTCTAGAAAGATATAAGTGAAGCACTAGAGCAAAATTATCTAGCTCAAAAGATATAAGTGAAGCACATAGAGTATTCTAATAAATTTCGATTCATGTGTGTCTCTCCCAAAAGGTATTTATAGCAAGGATGATTGTGGTAAACTAAAAAGCAAAGACTCAAATCATACAAGATTCTCCAAGCAAAACACATATCATTTGGTGAATAAAAATATAGCCTCAAGTAAAGTTACCGATAGATGAAGATGAAAGAGGGGATGCCTTCTAGGGCATCTCCAAGCTTAGGCTTTTGGTTGTCCTTGAATTTTACCTTGGGGTGCCTTGGGCATCCCCAATCTTAGGCTCTTTCCACTCCTTGTTCCAAAATCCATCAAATCTTTACCCAAAAACTTGAAAACTTCACAACACAAAACTCAACAGAAAATCTCATGAGCTTCGTTAGTATAAGAAAACAAATCACCACTTTAAGGTACTGTAGTGAACTCATTCTTTATTTATATTGGTTTTAAACCTACTGTATTCCAACTTCTCTATGGTTCATACCCCCCGATACTAGCCATAGATTCATCAAAATAAGCAAACAACACACGAAAAACAGAATCTGTCAAAAACAGAACAATCTGTAGAAATCTGGAGGTTTCAAATACTTCTGTAATTCCAAAAATTCTGAAAATTAGGAAGACCTAAATAATTTGTATATTGATCTACTACAGTTGGAATTGGTATTTTATCGCTCTCTGGCAAAAAATGAAAATCATTCTCGTGAGCACATACTTTTTGTTTTTTTCAGCAAGAACAAACAACAATCACCCAAGAAGATCATAAAGGCTTTACTTGGCACAAAAACTAATTAAAACATAAAAAACACAATCATAACAGAGGATATATGATTTATTTATTACTAATCAGGAACAAGCAAGGAACAAAAATAAAATTGGGTTGCCTCCCAAGAAGCGCTATCGTTTAACGCCCCTAGCTAGGTAAAAGTAAGAATAGATCTAGGTATTGTCATCTTTGGTATGCAGTCCATAAGTGGCTCTCATAATAGATTCATAAGGTAATTTAATTTTCTTTCTAGGAAAGTTCTCCATGCCTTTCCTTAATATTTCCTTCTTTCATGTCAATAATTGCACCAATCGTTCTAGGAAAGGTCTACCAAGAATAATAGGACATGTAGGATTGCAATCTATATCAAGAACAATGAAATCTACGGGCACATAATTCCTATTTGCAACAATAAGAACATCATTAATTCTCCCCATAGGTTTCTTAATGGTGGAATCCGCAAGGTGCAAATTTAAGGAACAATCATCAAATTCACGGAAACCTAACACATCACATAAAGTTATTGGAATCGTGGAAACACTATCACCCAAATCACATAAAGCATAACATTCATGATCTTTAATCTTAATTTTAATAGTAGGTTCCCACTCATCATAAAGTTTTCTAGGGATAGATACTTCTAGTTCAAGATTTTCTTCATAAGATTGCATTAAAACATCAATGATATGTTCAGTAAAAGCCTTATTTTGATCATAAGCATGAGGAGAATTTAACACGGATTGCAAAAAAGGAAATACAATCTATCAAAGAGCAATTATCTTAATTAAATTCCTTGAAATCCAAAATAGTGGGTTCATTGCTATATAAAGTTTTGACCTCTTCAATCCCACTTTTATTAATTTTAGCATCAAGATCTAAAAACTCCGAATATTTGGGACGCCTTCTAACTAAAGTTGACTCATCTCCAGTCCCATCTTTATCAAGATTCACATTGGCAAACAAAGATTTAATAGGAGACACATCAATCACTTTTAGATCTTCATCATTATTATCATGAAAACTAGAAGAACACGCTTTTACAAAGCAATCTTTTTTAGCATGCATCCTAGCGGTTCTTTCTTTGCATTCATCAATGGAAATTCTCATGGCTTTGAGAGACTCATTGATATCATGCTTGGGTGGAATAGATCTAAGTTTCAAAGAATCAACATCAAGAGAAATTCCATCCACGTTCCTAGCCAACTCATCAATCTTAAGCAATTTTTCTTCAATCAAAGCATTGAAATTCTTTTGTGAATTCATAAATTCTTTAACACCAGTCTCAAAATCAGAGGGCATCTTATTAAAATTTCCATAAGAGTTGTTGTAGGAATTACCATAATTATTAGGAAATAGTCTAGAATTAAAATTTCCTCTATACACGTTGTTACCAAAATTGTTCCTACCAACAAAATTCACATCCATAGATTCATTATTATTCGCAATCAAAGTGGAAAAAGGCATATCATTAGGATCAGAAGAAACACTCTTATTAGCAAACAATTTCATAAGTTCATCCATCTTTCCACTCAAAACATTAATCTCTTCAATCACATGAACCTTTTTACTAGTGGATCTTTCAGTATGCCATTGATAATAATTAACCATAATATTATCTAGGAGTTTACTAGCTTCTCCTAAAGTGATTTCCATAAAAGTGCCTCCCGCAGCCGAATCTAAAAGATTTCTGGAAGCAAAATACAATCCGACATAAATTTTTTGTATAATCATCCATAAATTCAAACCATGTGTAGGGCAATTACGTATCATTAATTTCATCCTCTCCCAAGCTTGTGCAACATGTTCATGATCAAGTTGCTTAAAATTCGTAATATCATTTCTAAGAGAGATGATCTTAGCAGGAGGAAACTACTTAGGGATAAAAGCATCTTTGCACTTATTCCATGAATCAATACTATTTTTAGGCAAAGAAGAGAACCAAGTTTTAGCATGATCTCTAAGAGAAAATGGAAATAGCTTCAATTTAACAATATCATTGTCCACATCTTTCTTCTTTTGCATATCACACAAATCAACAAAGTTATTTAGATGGGTAGCGGCATCTTCACTAGGAAGGCCAGAAAATTGATCTTTCATGACAAGATTCAACAAAGCAGCATTAATTTCACAAGATTCAGCATCGGTAATAGGAACTCGGAGTGCTAATAAAATCATTGTTGTTGGTATTGGAGAAGTCACACAATTTAGTATTATCGCGAGGGAGAAGAGTGTGTGATGGGTACTTGGTATGTCTTGACTTGAGCATAGACGATCTCCCCGGCAACGGCGCTAGAAATCCTTCTTGCTACCTCTTGAGCATGCGTTGGTTTTCCCTTGAAGAGGAAAGGGTGATGCAGCAAAGTAGTGTAACACTGGTGCGCGTCGGTCCTAAACAAACGGTTTTTAACCCCTTTCCGCGACGGCATATGGAACCGTCTCCAAGTGAGTGTGTGCGATAGGGGGTCCTTCCCACACGACCCAGAAACATCGGGGATAGGGAGCCTTGATGCATACGTTGTCCCTGTATAACCATTTCTGATTTCTTGAATATCCCAAACGCTTCATCCTTGCTACTCATTTGTGCTCGCATTGCCATTGCAGTCGGAGTTTTGTGGTTTCGCCTAAAACCAGGCAGATTCTAGGCACGGGATCTTTCTAGGCAGATTCCAGGCACGGGAGATTTAGGATGCCTAGCACATCACAAACAGTTCATGATTACAAACCGTGTACGATAGATAGACAATCACACACATTTAGTTTTCCAGCACCGTATGTGATAGTGTCTGACATCACACATGCCTTGCGAATGGCAACTGTGTGCATGCTTGCACACGTTTCCTCTCTATAAATCATCTCGAATTATGGTGTATATCGCAAAAGTTTGTGTTTTACCAACCATGTGTGCCGTAATGACCTGCACAACGTAATTTCGCCCTAATTTAATTGCTGCTATTTAAAATTGTACCCAATTTAAACTTGAAAGTAGGCTATAGCTTTATTCATATCCATCAGGTTCAGCAGCCAATGCATTATTCGATTCACACGTACATATGTTTAAGAATTATAGAAGCACCAAATAAAGAATGATGTACTAGGGTTCTATACTTGTACTATTAAAGATGGTAAAGAAAGAGGCGACAGACATTCCAGTTGCTGAACAAGGTGAAGCGGAATGGCCCTATTGTGCTCTCCTGGATGCAGAAGGCATGCATGACTCTAGTCCAACCCCTTGTGATGGTCGGCCGCCAATCATGTAGTTTGAGAGGTAATCTTGAGTAAACTGCTTCAGGATCCACTGCAAAAGAAAAAAGATTCAGACATTGTCATCTAACACAACTCATTACGGGCAATAAAAAGAAGGCTACAGGGTTCTTACTTACCATCCTGCAGTTCACTGTTGTCTTGCATAAAGTGTAAGCAAATAGTTCAATTGACAACTTTGGACCCATTTTAGTAACAATCTTTATCAGTTTCCTTACTCGATGCTAGTTCATGAATATCTCATTGCCCCATACGCAGAAAGGGTCGAAGTGTGGATCTTTGGCAATGATATATGTACCTAAAAGCACCAAGTTAATATTAGAAGCTAAACAACAATTGAAAAATGATGTAGTACAACACTCTATCCATCCCATTATATAAGATTTTATTACATGTATATCTAGACATCATCAGAACATTAAGGTAACACTCTTCCTTGTTGCTATGTAGCCTAGGATTGCATATTTAGTCATTCAGTACAATGCATGTTGCTAAACAACAATTGAAAAATGAAAAGGCATGTTAACTGCAATATCCTTAACAACAACCAAATATCATAATTCATGGTGGTATTGTTGAAACTGTTATTGATGAAATTGAACTGCACAGCAAATAGTTGCACATATAGAGCATCCCATTGTGAAGAACTGAAATAAACAAGTCATAAGGACATCTCTAGGCGATCCTTAAAAAGTTAAAGGACTAAAACCCTTAGTGGATATATATATATATACTCCAGCAATTTTTGGCCTTTTCTAGTCGATCCCCTAAACTTAAGGTTGTAAACTTCAATTTCATCAAGTTCAAAGCAGGTTCAACCGAAAGTAGCATGCATTCAAACATAAACATAGATAGTTTTGAATAACCGAACATAAAACATAAATTTAAACTAAGCTAAACTACTTTCGGTCGAAGTAGAGGTCGAGCTAATCCTTCCTCGTCATGTATGGTGTGCCGCGAGCCGGGTCCGGGCCAGTACCGTTGTCGGGGTCGTTGGGGAAGGCACTCCTCCACTCGTCGATGTCGATCTCCTCATCCTCGGGGCCCACCTCGACGCCCTCCGTCGCCGCCGCCTTCGATCTCATCATCAGAGGAGAGCGCAATAACCTCGCCGCCCTCACCGCCTTCGACCTCGCCATCGTAGGATAGCGTGATAACCTCACCACACTCCGCGCTGGCAAAGATCGCCCGCTCCGCCTCCACGAGCTCCGGTTCCTGCCGGCGGAGCTCTTGCATGTAGGCTTCGTCGGCGGCCTCGGCCTCGAGACGCTCCTATGCCTCGCGATCCTCCCGCGCCATAGCCAAGCTCACCACCCCTGGCTCTGGTGGAATGAGGTGGACCGGACGTGTGCCGAAGGGGAAATTGAGCCTAGCGGCCGCGACATGGTAGCGGACCTGCCAGCGGTCGTACTCCATGGCCGCAAGCTCGGCCGTGTGGAAGCTACCGAGCCACCGGTGGGTGTGGGTTTCTCGATCTATAATCTTGGCGACCCACGTCCCCCACCACTGTTGCCGGGCCCCGAAGTAGGACTTCGTCGGCTGCCGGGTCCGGGGGAGGACGGGGAAGTCCTCGAACCAGCGTAGGGGCGCGGCGGCGAGCGGATCGGGCCCGCGGAGGACGATGGGGACACCTGGTGGCCACTGTCGGTGTCAAAACCGGCGGATCTTGGGTAGGGGGTCCCGAACTGTGCGTATAAGGTTGATGGTAATAGGAGACAGGGTACACGAAGTTTTACGCAGGTTCAGGCCCTCTTGATGGAGGTAATACCCTACGTCCTGCTTGATTGATATTGATGAATATGAGTATTACAAGAGTTGATCTACCACGAGATCGTAATGGTTAAACCCTAGAAGTCTAGCCCATATGACCAAGGTATTGAGTATATCCTTTCCGGACTACACCCTCTGGTTTATATAGACACTGGAGGGATCTAGGGTTACATAGAGTCACTTACATAAGAGGGAATCTTCATAGTTATTCGCCAAGCTTGCCTTTCACGTCAAGGAGAGTCTCATCCGGACGCGGGTACAGTCTTCGGTCTTCATATCTTCACAGCCCATCAGTCCGGCCCATAGATAACAGGCCAGACGCCCGAGGACCCCTTAGTCTAGGACTCCCTCAGTAGCCCCTGAACCTGGCTTCAATGACAAGGTATCCGGCGCGTAGTGCTGTCTTCGGCATTGCAAGGCGGGTTCCTCCTTCCAAACTCCCGAATAGTCTCCAGACAAATTGATCGTGTCCGGACCTGTAACGCACACCGCACACAACCGCAGAGAGAATATAATAACACACAAGTCCAATCTGCTGACAACTTTAGTAATGCGACATCACGCCTGTCCGGTCATAATTTCGAACCATTTTTGCCCCACGTTTCGAGACACAGTTGTCACTGGCACGTCTTGTCAAAGCAGAGATCATGTCCCCTTATTATGAGATTCTCATCAATATGGGCGTGGGTAACCCAACCGTCCTGCGAGAAAGATTCCTCAGGGATAGGCAGGTTTCTAGGCTTAGGAGGAGACGTTCAATACCGGAGGTGTATATAAAGGAACCAAGGGCCGTCTTTTTACGCCAAACCTCTCCTGAGCCTCCCCAACCCCGAGTTCCAGCACCCAAGGTTCGACTACATTGCTTTCAGCCTTCCCATCATGTCCGGATCCATCTCTCAAGGCCGATGGGTGGCTTACTCTGTTACAGAGGAGGATATCACAAAGCTTCGGGCGGCCAGATATCTGACAGCAGAGATCCACCACTGGCTTCCTGCTCAAGGACAAGTTATCCCGACCCCCGGCGAGAGGGTGGTATTCGTCTCCCACTTCCTTCGGGGGTTAGGGTTTGCTCTTCATCCCTTTGTCCGAGGGCTAACATTTTATTATGGATTAGATTTTCACAATCTTGCCCCGGACTCTATCCTCCATGTCTCGGCATTTATCATTACATGTGAGGCCTTCCCTCGAATCCCCCCACACTTCGGCTTATGGCTCAAAACCTTTTGTGTAAAGCCGAAGGTAGTCGACGGGGAATAGGCGGAGTGCGGCGGTGCTATAATCAGCCAACTCGCCAACACTCCCTGGCCAAAAGGTTCTTTTTCCGTGGCTTCCAATTACTGACAGCGGGAGTGGTTTTATATCACAGAGCCCCGCAGTACTAAATGGGTAGCTGCCCCCACCTTCCGTCCTAGCCCACCGTTACGGCTAGCGTCATGGGTCAACAAGGGGCTAGACTGGGGATTAGTGGATGAAGTGCGGACCTTACAAAGCCGTAGCCGAACCCTCCTCGAGAGGGATATCGATCTCGTTAGTGTGATCCAAGTGATGTTAGTTCGCCGAATCCTGCCTTGCCAGCGCAGGCCTCACCGCATGTGGGAGTTTAGTCCAGAAGTACCCCAAACCCTCCAACACTTCTTTGGCGCCACACATGAAGGGATGTGGAAGTTATTTTCCGGGAAGTGGAAACATTGGCCGGATACTGCTGAGGACGCCGACCTTAACTGTAATCGTCCAAATACCCCGGTAAGCACTTGGCTTTCGAATACTTTGTGGTCATGCATACAGTAATATGGTACTGAGCAAGCTATCTTTTTCCAGGGCTGGATAAAGAAGGCAGATCTGATTATGTGTTCGACCCCTCTGCCTGAGGGTCCAGTGAATCCTGTCTTAACAAGGATGTTTACCCCAGCACCACACCAGATGCCGGAGAAGGAGGACGAGGTAGAGGTCAAGAGGACCAAGGACGGCCTCTATTCCCAGGGAACCACATACTTTACGTCCGAAGGAATAAAAATCCCCTCATCCGAAGACAAAAGTGAAGAGGGGGCCACTATCTCCTTCCCTCCCGGGAAGAAGAGGGCCACCTCCGAAGATTGGGAGAAGCAAGCTCCTAAGCGAGAAAGATGCCTTTGGGGGGCGGCCGGGCCTGGAGGACATTGAAGTGCAGTCTCATGATGAGGACAAGCCTCCGGCCAAATCGTAAGCGAACAAGGCTGTTTTAAACCTATCCCGTTCTTTTCTCATGATGCCTGGAATATATTGTTTTGCAGCTCAGCGCGCAGCCCCCTTCAACAATCCTCTTCCTCGGGGGACCTTCTCCCGGAGATGATGGAAAGCGAGACGCCCCCACCGGCTTCTCTGTCCAATAGGACAGACGACCTTGAGGTGTCGTCGCGGAGGGTCTCCCCCGACCAACAAGTGGTACCAGGGATGACGAATATGCTACACGAAGGTGATACTTCGGCGGCCCAAGGTCCGGGAAACAATAATGAAGACCCCAAACAATCTGGAATGCAGCCGGATACAAATAAACGGATCCCTTCAAAGGGTGACTATACTACTGTGGTTGCCTCCGGAGACCCAGAGGCGCCGGATATCTTGACGAACATGCTGCGGCAGGCATCCATTTCGGAGGAACATCGTACCTTGATGGGTACGGTGGTTAAAAAGGTCCTATCCGCAAAGAGCAGATTGGATGAGGCCTTTGCGAGTCTGCTGAGAGGCTTCGAGGTTTATACTGTAATATGTGGAATTATGTTTTATTCAGAAAATACACCTGTGTATAGACAGTAGCCCCTGAGACTCAGATTGACTTCCCATAGGAAGCGAATCGAAGGATCAAAAGAAATATCCAAGGAATAATCTGATTAACTTTGAACACAGGCTACTTCCCCCCTGACTGCTGCCCAGACTACGGATATTACCGAGCTGCAACGGAAGCTTGATGTAGCCGGGGATGATGTTGCATTAATCAATATGCATCTTGACGAGTTGCAAGGTATGTATTCATAGCAGTCCTTGCACATACATTTTTGTGATATAAGCATGATGCTGAAAGTTGTGCCTGGATGTAGATGGTGCTGCCGCCGTTGAAATTCTTTGGGCGGAGCTAGCCCGGGCCAAGGAGCAGGCCCGGTGTAGTAATGGGGGTGCCGAGAAGGCATCGACTGAATTAAAAGCCGAACGAGCTGCTTGGCATCAAGACGAGGAGAAGATATCCACGATGGTGCTCGAGCTAAAAAGTGCTGCTAGCCGGTGTGAACTCCTGGAAAAGGAGAATGAAGCCAAAACGACTGAAATTGACAAGGCCCTGTGAGAGGCGAGTGAAGCGCGGTCTGAATCTAGAGCAGACCGTGAGGAGATCCAGCAAGCTGGGGAGATTGCAGCTGGTAAGCCATTTTTGCTACAGGATAAGTTCGGCGATCCGAACTATACTCAGCTGAACCAATTGTGGAGTTCTCCGGACGAGTTTTTAGACTTGCCGAAGAGTTCTGCCGATGCGGCGCAGTATTATCAGGCGCGAGACGGGTGCGCAATGGAGAAGCTTTTCTGGTCACAGTTCGGCGCCTCAAAGCGCCCTGTTTTGCTGAATGAGCGGATGTCCCAGTGGGCCGAGCTTCATAGGATATTCGGTGCTGCCATGAAGAACGTCATAATCCGGGTATGGCCAACTGAGCCTGTCCCAAACGGTTACTTCGGCTTGGTGCATCGGCTTGTTGATGCAGTGTCGCGTATCGACGCTGTGAAGCGATCGGTGTGCATCGAGGGTGCACGGATGGCTTTTTCCCGAGTCAAGGTGTTCTGGGGGAATATGAAGGCCATCGACGTTGCAGTGAAGAGTCCACCCAAGGGCAAGGACCGCCACGACCCAGAGCATTATTTTGAAGACGTCCTTGTAGCCGCCCACTTGATAGAGGGTCAATGCTCAAAGGACATAATGTTTGAGTAAAGTGTATGAGAATTGTACGAGACAATTTTATAGTAAATCTATTTGTGTATGTTGCTCGAAAGCTTGTGTTCCTCCTATGCGGCCGTTTTAATATAATCTGAAAGATTTCCAGTCGGGGGCTTCAGCCCCCTTGTAGGAAGGACAGGAGTGTTCGAAAAAGCATATGATCACTCTTGACCGAACGTCTTGGTCCGTGAAGGAGGTGTCAATGCGGCGAACCAGGCAACCAGTCTATAGGGCGTTAACACTTTCACTTAGCCATAGGAGTTTTACGGTGGGTCTATGACATAGCCCCTGGTATGTATGCGGCTTACTCATACGATGCATTTACATAATTGATCAGAAAAGAGGTCCTTCGTGTGATACGGAGGAATCGCTAGAGATTCCGATAAGTCATCGAGTGGTTGACCAGCTCTCACCGCATCATGACAATCAGTTTTCGGCTTTCTCTACTGAGGTGCGTCACCGGGTGAACCAGTAGCACAATCGCAGTAGTTCTCCCTTTACTACCCTAGCCGATAGAGTGGAACGTAGGATAGCAAGCACAGGAGCCGGGCAACCCAACTATTGACCCAAGACATGATTCGGAGCTGATGCATATCAGGCCAAATTCGCGACACCGAAGTACGCTGTGAAAGCTGTTCGGACTTTGTTGGTAACTCATTTGTTCCTGTACCGAGCCCCCGGCAAGTTAAGACGGGGTATATCTATGAAACAACCATAGGAGGCGTATTCATTTTGCGAAAAGACGCGAGTGATTAATTCAGATAATTTGAACTGGGACCTGAGTGATGTGCCAATGGTTACTTGATATACATAAAGGCCATGACCCCGGCAATTTGATATGCCCTGGGTCGAAGGCAGAGGAAAAAGGCATGTTACAGGCTCGGAAAGAGAGTGTGGTCTACAAAAAGTTATTTTGGACCTCCTGTCGCACGTCTGTGTCGCCTGTCCTCGGCGACGGGAATCCTTGAAGGGAGTAGCCCCGTAGGTGAGTGTACGGATCCGACCTCCTATGGGGTCGGTCGTAGGTGCTTCCCCTTTGCGCCACCTGCTTTTAGGAGATAATGAACAATAAAATAGGAAAGGGGTTAAAGAATGTTACCGGAGTGCGTGCAAATTTGTCCGTATTGTGCTTTCGTCAATGCCCATGGTATCTTGAGTGCATATGTATGCGCGGTATAGTTTTAACGGGTGTACGAGATGGGCAGCGGAACCGAATGGCTATTTCTGTTCCGGATTTGATCGATCTTCGAGGGGAAATTGCTTCCACCCTCCGGCATTTAGCTGGTGAGCTGCTCCGTTGTCCCTGTTTCCTGGTGGCCCATTTCCATTTTGTCCGGTGTTGAGCTTGCTGGCCTGCTTGAGGACCCAACAGCTTCTGTTGGTGTGATTAGCTGGTTTATTGGCGTGGCCATGAATCTGGCAGGGCCAGTCTAATATCCTGTCTAGTTTGGATGGTCCGTCTCTGTTTGCCTTGAATGGATTTTTCCGTTGAACGGGCTTGGGATTACTAAATCAGGCGTTGACCGCTATGTCGCGCGATCTTTCATTATTATTGCGACTGTTGTGCATGCTTCGTTGTGGTTTGCCATTGCCGTCTCGGATTTCGGAAGTGCCCGAGTCGCTGGCGTTGTTGCTTCTATGAGTGAGTCAGCTGTCTTCTCCCGCGGAAAAGCGGGTCATTAGAGCGGTAAGGGCTGTCATGGATCTAGGTCCTTCTTGACCGAGGTGGCGTGCAAGCCATTCATCCCGAACGCTATGTTTAAAGGCCGCAATGGCCTCCGCGTTCGGACAGTCAACGATTTGGTTCTTTTTAACTAGGAACCTGGTCCAGAGCTTCCTGGCTGACTCTCCGGGCTGCTGCACAATATTACTTAAGTCATCAGCGTCCGGTGGCCGGACATATGTTCCTTGGAAGTTGTTGCGAAAGGCATCCTCCAAATCCTCCCAGCTGCCGATAGAATTTTCCGGCAGGCTGTTTAACCAGTACCGAGCTGGTCCTTTGAGTTTTAGTGGTAGGTATTTGATGGCATGAAGGTCGTCTCCGCATGCCATGTGGATATGGAGGAGGAAGTCCTCGATCCATGCCGCGGGATCCGTTGTTCCATCGTACGATTCGATATTCATGGGTTTGAAACCGTCTGGGAATTCGTGCTCCATTACTTCATTTGTGAAGCAAGGAGGGTGTGAGGCACCTCTATGTTGGGCCACACTGCAGCGTATCTCCGACAGAGTCCATTTGTGGTTTTCGGCCCGGGTGTGGGTAGGTTTTCCACGTCCGAATAGGTGGCCATCGTCATGTATCGAGGTATGTCCTTGCGATTTGTAGATCGATCTTGAGTGCTCTGCTTTGCTACCCGAGTCTTTTTGATGGTTGTATGTGTAACCCTGAGCTGTTTTATTCTTGCTTTTACTGCGAGGTAGGGTGGTCTGGTATTCGGCTTGAGTTGCCACTTTACCTAGGCCCAGTTGTGGTCGACCTGCCACATTGTGCGATGATGGTACGGGCTCCAGCGCCTCATCATCACCCTGGGATAGCAATCTATGCTTCGGGTAGCTTTTGGCTGGTCCACTAAGGCCGTATTCTTTGGCGGCTAGGACTTCAGTCCATCTATCATTGATCAGATCTTGGTCAGCTTGAAGCTGCTGCTGCTTCTTTTTCAGGCTCCTTGCAGTGGTCATTAGTTGGCACTTAAAGCGCTCCTGCTCACGAGGTTCCTCAGGCACGATGAAATTTTCAATGCCGAGGCCCACCTCATCCTCAGAGAGCGGAAGGTAATTGTTGTCCTCCGAATCTTCGTGTCTGGCCTGCCTATCTTCCCGTTCGTCTTGTTCATTAGTTGTATCAACGGGGTCTCCGTTGTCATCGGCATCATTGTCCATGCCGTCGATATTCTCGGAGTCATATTCCAGTGTATCGGTCGAATCCTCGACTGTGGCTATGTAGTGGGTGGTGGGTGGGAAGTAAAGTTCTCCATCGTTAGCCCCTAGTTCGAGCCGGATATAGTTTGGCTGAGAGTCCTCCGCAAAGGACAGGTTTTTTAATGAATTCAACACATCGCCCAAAGGCGAGTGATGGAAGATGTGTGCGGCGCTGAATTTGAAGATCGATAAACGATCAAGCTCGGCGTCTGCGGGCTCGCGCGGTTCGGAACCTGCGGTCGGAGACGAGTCCGGTGTTCTAATCGCATAGGCCTCATATGAGACCAGGTCCATGTATGGCTCCAACACAGTGGAATCTGCGGCCTCCGGGGTGGGGTTAATCCTTCCGTCTCTGAATGGCGCGGCCTGCTCCGGCTCTAGGGCCAGAGCGGTTACAGTAGCGGTCTCCTGGATGTGGCCCGATGACAGATTTAGGTCATGAACATCAGGGTGACCGGGAGCGGCCACCACGGTATCGAATCCAGCGAAGATCAAGTCTCCACGGATGTCCGCGACGTAGTTCAAGCTCCCGAATCTGACCTGATGGCCAGGGGCGTAGCTTTCGATCTGCTCTAGATGGCTAAACGAGTTGTCCTGCAGTGCGAAGCCGCCGAACATGAAGATCTGCCCGGGGAGGAAAGTTTCTCTGCAGACAGCATCATTATTGACGATTGAAGGGGCCATCGAACCTTTCAGCGACAACACATAGGAACTTTCAATGAAAGCACCAATGTCGGTGTCAAAATCGGCGGATCTCGGGTAGGGTGTCCCGAACTGTGCGTCTAAGGTTGATGGTAACAGGGGACAGGGGACACGAAGTTTTACCCAGGTTCGGACCCTCTTGATGGAGGTAATACCCTACGTCCTGCTTGATTGATATTGATGAATATGAGTATTACAAGAGTTGATCTACCACGAGATCATAATGGCTAAACCCTAGAAGTCTAGCCTGTATGACTAAGGTATTGAGTATATCCTTTCCGGACTACACCATCTGGTTTGTATAGACACCGAAGGGACCTAGGGTTACATAGAGTCTCTTACATAAGATGGAATCTACATAGTTGTTCGCCAAATTTGCCTTCCATGTCAAGGAGAGTCTCATCCGGACATGGGTGCAGTCTTCGGTCTTCATATCTTCACAACCCATCATTCTGGCCCATAGATAATAGGCCGGACGTCCGAGGACCCCTTAGTCCAGGACTCCCTCAGCCACCTCACCAGCATCAGGCGAAAAGGCCGCGATAAACCTCTTTTTGGCCATTGGCCACTCGAGCTCCCCGGCACACAGGCATAGGTTGAGGATGGAGGCACTGGCGATGGCGGCGACCTACCAATGGTTTTGAGGGTTGTGTGTGTCTGCGTGAGCGGAGGTTTTGTTTGAGGAAATACTGCGGCAACTGATGATTTTACTAGGCGGGAGTAACAAGGCGGGCCTACTAAAAATTTGGATCAATGGCGAGTAGATATTTTTGAGATTGCGAGGGATGCAGAGACGGGAGTAAAATGCCGGGGCTATTGAAAATTTGAATCAAGGGACTGAAGCAGAGCGGGAGTAACAGACATCGCACACGGTCTGCACATACTAATCATGTGCTATCAAACATTAAAACCTTCTAGGCGGTAGATATTTTCGAGATTGCAAGGGATGAAGAGGCGGGAGTTTTGGGGGAGCGAGCTAGTGTGCTTGACACGCCGGCTGTGGACTGTAGCCCACACACCTTCTCGCGTAAGCCATAGGTGTACTATACACCGACGGTGCTCCAAGATATTTTGTACTACATCTCACACGGTTGAGAATAAACTGTGTGGGATCTACTTGATTTGAATTACAAAATGGGGTCATAGCGGCAATGGGCGGTGTTTGAATTGCTAGACCTTTTATCTGTAGTGAACATGCAACTGTATGTGTGTCATAAAATAACTAGAATTATTCAGGGTTCGTTTGGACATTTCATGCATTAAAATGGGTTTCTAGCCATTTCAGGTGCACAATTCAAAATTAAACTACATGCACATGCTTAGGTGCATACAAATTGGTTGAAAAATCAAATCTATGTCCTTCAGTACATGCTTAGGTCCCATGGAAGAAATGGGAATGAATTTTTCGGGGTTTGTTTGGCCTTTTTTATACATTAACTGGGTTTTCTAGGCATTTTATGTGCATAATTCAAGTTTGAACTACAAGCACATGCTCCAATGCACCAAAGTTGGTTGAAAAATCACATGTGTGTCCCTGGGTGAATTTCTAGGTCCCATGCAAGAGCAACAACAACAACAACAACAACAACAACAAAGCCTTTAGTCCCAAACAAGTTGGGGCAGGCTAGAGGTGAAACCCATAAGATCTCGCAACCAACTCATGGCTCTGGCACATGGATAGCAAGCTTCCACGCACCCATGTCCATAGCTAGCTCTTTGGTGATACTCCAATCCTTCAGGTCTCTCTTAACGAACTCCTCCCATGTCAAATTCGGTCTAACCCGCCCTCTCTTGACATTCTCCGCACGCTTTAGCCGTCCGCTATGCATTGGAGCTTCTGGAGGCCTGCGCTGAATATGCCCAAACCATCTCAGACGATGTTGGACAAGCTTCTCCTCAATTGGTGCTACCCCAACTCTATCTCGTATATCATCATTCCGGACTCGACCCTTCCTCGTGTGTCCACACATCCATCTCAACATACGCATCTCCGCCACACCTAACTGTTGAACATGTCGCCTTTTAGTCGGCCAACACTCCGTGCCATACAACATTGCGGGTCGAACCGCCGTCCTATAGAACTTGCCTTTTAGCTTTTGTGGCACTCTCTTGTCACAGAGAATGCCATAAACTTGGCGCCACTTCATCCATCCGGCTTTGATTCGATGGTTCACATCTTCATCAATACCCCCATCCTCCTGCAACATTGACCCCAAATACCGAAAGGTGTCCTTCCGAGGTACCACCTGGCCATCAAGGCTAACCTCCTCCTCCTAACACCTAGTAGTACTGAAACCGCACATCATGTACTCGGTTTTAGTTCTACTAAGCCTAAATCCTTTCGATTCCACGGTTTGTTTCCATAACTCTAACTTCCTATTTACCCCCGTCCGACTATCGTCAACTAGCACCACATCATCCGCAAAGATCATACACCATGGGATATCTACTTGTATATCCCTTGTGACCTCATCCATCACCAATGCAAAAAGATAAGGGCTCAAAGCTGACCCCTGATGCAGTCCTATCTTAATCGGGAAGTCATCGGTGTCGACATCACTTGTTCGAACACTTGGCACAACATTATCATACATGTCCTTGATGAGGGTAATGTACTTTGCTGGGACTTTGTGTTTCACCAAGGCCCACCACATGACATGCCGCGGTATCTTATCATAGGCCTTCTCCAAGTCAATGAACACCATATGCAAGTCCTTCTTTTGCTCCCTATATCTCTCCATAAGTTGTCGTACCAAGAAAATGGCTTCCATGGTCGAGCTCCCAGGCATGAAACCAAACTGATTTTTTGGTCACGCTTGTCATTCTTCTTAAGCGGTGCTCAATGACTCTCTCCCATAGCTTCATTGTATGGCTCATCAGCTTAATTCCACGGTAATTAGTACAACTCTGAACATCCCCCTTGTTCTTGAAGATTGGTACTAATATACTCCGTCTCCGTTCTTCTGGCATCTTGTTTGCCTGAAAAATGAGGTTGAAAAGCTTGGTTAGCCATACTATCGCTATGTCCCCGAGACCTTTCCACACCTCAATGGGGATACAATCAGGGCCCATCACCTTGCCTCCTTTCATCCTTTTTAAAGCCTCCTTCACCTCAGACTCCTGGATTCGCCGCACAAAGCACATGCTGGTCTCATCAAAGGAGTCTCCCAGTTCAATGGTGGAACTATCATTCTCCCCATTGAACAGCTTGTAGAAGTACTCCCGCCATCTATGCTTAATCTCCTTGTCCTTCACCAAGAGTTGGCCTACTCCGTCCTTGATGCATTTGACTTGGCCAATATCTCTCATCTTCCTCTCTCGGATCTTGGCTATCTTATAGATGTCCCTTTGACCTTCCTTCGTGCCTAACCGTTGGTAGATGTCCTCATATGCCCGACCCCTTGCTTCACCAACAGCTCGCTTTGCGGCCTTCTTCGCCATCTTGTACTTCTCTATGTTGTCTGCACTCCTATCCAGGTATAAGCGTCTGAAGCAATCTTTCTTCTCTTTAATCGCCTTCTGGACATCATCATTCCACCACTAGGTATCCTTATCTTCGCTTCTCCTTCCCCTGGACACTCCAAACTCCTCGGAGGCCACCTTACGAATGCAAGCCGCCATCTTCATCCACACATTGTACGCATCCCCTCCTTCCTCCCAAGGGCCCTCCTTAATGACCCTCTCCTTGAACACCTGAGCTACCTCCCCCTTGAGCTTCCACCACTTCGTTCTAGCGACTTTGGTACGCTTATCCCGCTGGACACGAATCCGAAAGCGGAAGTCAGCAACCACCAGCTTATGTTGGGGTACAACACTCTCTCCAGGTATCACCTTACAGTCTAGGCACGCACGCCTGTCTTCTCTTCTCGAGAGGATGAAATCAATCTGGCTAGAGTGTTGGCCACTACAAAAATTCACCAGATGTGATTCTCTCTTTCTAAAGAGGGTGTTAGCTACAATCATGTTGTAGGCTAGAGCAAAGCTTAAGACATATTCTCCTTCTTGATTCCTGATGCCATAGCCAAAGCCCCCATGCGCCCCTTCAAAACCTGTGTTAGGTCCCATGCAAGAGATGTGAATGAAATTCAAACACGATGGCACTGTTGATTGCCAGCAAAATGTTGAGATGCCTGGTTTTTAAATTGTAGTAAATCCAAAACTCGTCTGAAATTCATGAAGCTTGGCATGCTATCATGGAGCGGCATCAACATGTCGTGGTGAAAATTTTGTCCCATTTGGGGCAGGTTCGGGTATAAGCTTCTCACAAACCAGAGCTTCTCACAACAAAGCATGATGGTTTTGATAGGGAACATATCACCTTTGGTTACGGGACGATATCCGTTGCCTCTTATTGCTTTCAAATTTTTTCTAGTGTCAACATAGAACAACATGAGTGTTGTGTTCAATCTTGGAATTTTTCGAGGTTCGTTTGGCCTTTTTTATACATTAACTGGGTTTTCTAGGCATTTTATGTGCATAATTCAAATTTGAACTACAAGCACATGCTCCAATGCACCAAAGTTTGTTGAAAAATCACATGTGTGTCCTTGTGTGAATTTCTAGGTCCCATGCAAGAGATGGGAATGAAATTCAAACACCAGGGCACTGTTGATTGCCGGCAAAACGTTGAGATGCCTGGTTTTTAAATTTTAGTAAATCCAAATCACATATAAAATTCATGAAACTTGCCATGCTATCATGCAGTGGCATTAACATCCCATGGGGAAAATTTTGTCCCATTTGGGGCAGGTTCGTGTATAAGCTTCTCACAAACCAGAGCTTCTCACAACAAGCATGATGGTTTCGATAGGGAACGTACCACCTTTGGTGATGGGACGATATCCATTCCCTCTTATTGCTTTCAAAATTTTTCTAGTGTCAACATAGAACAACAGGAGTGTTGTGTTCAATCTTGGAATTTTTTGGTGTTCGTTTGGCCTTTTTTTGCGTTAACTGGGTTTTCTAGGCATTTTTTGTGCATAATTAAAATTTGAACTACAAGCACATGATGTCTACTACACAACCTTCTTCTTGTAGATGTTGTTGGGCCTCCAAGTGCAGAGGTTTGTAGGACATTAGCAAATTTCCCTCAAGTGGGTGACCCAAGGTTTATCAATCCATAGGAGGCGTAGGATGAAGATGGTCTCTCTCAAGCAACCCTGCAACCAAATAACAAAGAGTCTCTTGTGTCCCCAACACACCCAATACAATGGTAAATTGTATAGGTGCACTAGTTCGGCGAAGAGATGGTGAAACAAGTGGTATATGGATAGTAGATAAAGGTATTTGTAATCTGAAATAATAAAAACAGCAAGGTAGCAAGTGATAAAAGTGAGCGTAAACGGTATTGCAATGTGTGGAAACAAGGCCTAGGGTTCATACTTTCGCTAGTGTAAGTTCCCTCAACAATACTAACATAATTGGATCACATAACCATCGCTCAACATGCAACAAAGAGTCACTCCAAAGTCACTAATAGCGGAGAACGAACGAAGAGATTATGGTAGGGTACGAAACCACCTCAAAGTTATTCTTTCCAATCAATCCGATGGGCTATTCCTATAAGTGTCACAAACAGCCCTAGAGTTCATACTAGAATAACACCTTAAGACACAAATCAATCAAAACCCTAATGTCACCTAGATACTCCAATGTCACCTCAAGTATCCGTGGGTATGATTATACGATATGCATCACACAATCTCAGATTCATCTATTCAACCAACACAAAGGACCTCAAAGAGTGCCCAAAGTTTCTACCAGAGAATCATGACGAAAACGTGTGCCAACCCCTATGCATAGGTTCATGGGCGGAACCCGCAAGTTGATCACCAAAACATACATCAAGTGAATCACGTGGTATCCCATTGTCACCACAGATACCCACGGCAAGACATACATCAAGTGTTCTCAAATCTTTAAAGACTCAATCCGATAAGATAACTTCAAAGCGGAAACTCAATTCATTACAAGAGAGTAGAGGGGGGAAGAAACATCATAGGATCCAAATATAATAGCAAAGCTCGCGATACATCAAGATCGTGTCACCTTAAGAACATGAGAGAGAGAGAGATCAAACACATAGCTACTGGTACATACCCTCAGCCCCGAGGGAGAACTACTCCCTCCTCGTCATGGAGAGCACCGGGATGATGAAGATGGCCACCGGAGAAGGATTGCCCCCTTCAGCAGGGTGCCGAAATGGGTCTAGATTGGCTTTCGGTGGCTACGGACGCTTCCGGCGGCGGAACTCCTGATCTATTGTGCTCCCGGATGTTTTTAGGGTATATGGAGATATATAGGCGTAAGAAGTACGTCAGGGGGGCCACAAGGGGCTCACAAGGGTGGAGGGCGCGCCCAGGGGGGTGGGTGCGCCCCCCTGCCTCGTGACCTCCTCGCAGATCCCCTGACGTGCACTCCAAGTCTTCCGGGCTTCTTTCCTTCCAAAAATGAGTTCCATGGTGAATTTCTAGGTCCCATGCAAGAGATGGGAATGAAATTCAAACACCAGGGCACTGTTGATTGCCGGCAAAACGTTGAGATGCCTGGTTTTTAAATTCAAGTAAATCCAAAACTCGTATGAAATTCATGAAACTTGGCATGCTATCATGGAGCGGCACCAACATGTTGTGTTAAAAAATTTGTCCCATTTGGGGCAGGTTCGGGTATATGCTTCTCACAAACCAGAGCTTCTCACAACAAGCATGATGGTTTCGGTAGGGAACGCCCCACCTTTGGGGACGAAATGATATCCATTTCCTCTTATTGCTTTCAAAAAATTTCTCGTGTCAACATAGAACAACAGGAGTGTTGTGTCAATTTTTAGGATTTTTCGGGGTTCGTTTGGACATTTTTATGCATTAACTGATGCATTTATGTGCATAATTTAAATTTGAACTACATGCACATCCTCCAATGCACTAAGGTTGGTTGAAAAATCTAATCTATGTCCTTAGGTGAATTTCTAGGTCCCATGCAAGAGATGAGAATGAAATTCAAACACAGGGCACTGTTGATTGCCGGCAAAACGTTGAGATGCTTGGTTTTTAAATTCTAGTAAATCCAAAACTCGTCGGAAATTCATGAAACTTGGCATGCTATCATGGAGTGGCATCAACATGCCGTGTTAAATAATTTGTCCCATTTGGGGCAGGTTTGGGTATATCCTTCTCACAAACCAGAGCTTCTCACAACAAGCATGATGGTTTCGGTAGGGAACATCCCACCTTTGTGGACGAAACGATATCCATTGCCTCTTATTGCTTTCAAAAAATTTCTCGTGTCAACATAGAATAATAGGAGTGTTGTGTCAATTTTTGGGATTTTTCGGGGTTCGTTTGGACATTTTTATGCATTAAATGAGTTTTCAATTCATTTATTTGCATAATTCAAATTTGAACTACATGCACATGCTCCAATGCACTAAGGTTGGTTGAAAAATCTAATCTGTGTCCTTGGGTGAATTTCTAGGTCCCATGCAAGAGAAGGGAATGAAATTCAAACACCAGGGCATTGTTGATTGCCCGCAAAACGTTGAGATGCCTAGTCTTTAAATTCTATTAAATCCAAAACTCGTCTAAAATTCATGAAACTTGGCATGCTATCATGGAGCGGCATCAACATGCCGTGTTAAAAATTTGGGGCATTTACATCTATGCCCCTAATTTGCGCCCACTCTCAGATTTACCCCTAATTTCAAAGCCTGCTCAAATTTGCCCCTCCGCCGTTAGGTGCACTTACAGAAATACCCTTCTGTGCCGTTACTGTCCGGTCAAAGCAGGTCAAAGGGATTTGACCGTCCTGAAAAAATAGGAAAAAAATTCTAAAAAATCTGAAAATTTGTAGGATCAAAGATACTCAGGTTCGCAAGGTGCCTGCAAAGTTTCGTGCTGTTTGTACATTCCAGGAGCTCGTGTTAGAGGAAAAACAATAAATATGTAAGCCTGTGAACAGTAAATTCAAAAAATAGCAAGAAAATTCAAAAAAATATGATTTTTTTGGCATCAACGAGGCTCGGGTCTGCAAGCTGCGTGCAAATTTTTGTTGTGTTTGGACATTGGAGGGGCTTGTGGAGAAAAAAACAAAATTTTGCTTGGGAAAAACTTTGGAAAAAATGACTATTTTGTTTTTTCTTGCTAGAGCTCCTCGCATGTCATTTGATCACAAAAACTTGCAAGCACCTTGTGCACCTAAGCCACTTTGATTCCAAAAAAAATCATATTTTTTTAAATTTTCTTGCTATTTTATTTCAAATTTATTGTTCACAAGCGTGCAGATTAACTGTTTTTCCTTGCCACGAGCTCCTGGAATGTCTAAATAGCACGAAATTTTGCACACACCTTGGGCACATGAGTATCTTCGATCTCACAAAATTTTAGATTTTTTTAGATTTTTTTAGATTTTTTTTGCTATTTTTTCAGGACGGTCAAAGCTGTTTGACCGGACGGTAACGGCGCAGAAGGGCATTTCTATAAGGGCACCTAACGGCGGAGGGGCAAATTTGAGCAGGCTTTCGAATTAGGGGTATATCTGATTAGGTGGTTCGAGTTAGGGACAGAAATGCAAATGGCCCTAAAATTTTTGTCCCATTTGGGGTAGGTTCGGGTATATGCTTCTCACAAATCAGAGCTTCTCACAACAAGCATGATGATTTCAGTAGGGAACGTCCCACCTTTGGGGATGAAACGATATCCATTGCCTCTTATTGCTTTCAAAATTTTCTTATGTCAAGATAGAACAACAGGAGCGCTGTGTCAATTTTTGGGATTTTTTGGGGTTCGTTTGGACATTTTTATGCATTAACTGAGTTTTCAATTCATTTATGTGCATAATTCAAATTTGAACTACATGCACATGCTCCAGTGCATATAAATTGGTTGAAAAATCAAATATGTGTCCTTGGGTGCATGCTTAGGTCCCATGCAAGAAATGGGAATGAATTTCAAACATGAGGGCACCGTTGATTGCCAGCAAAACACTGAGATGCCTCGTTTTTAAATTCTAGTAAATCCAAAACTCGTTTGAAATTCATGAAACTAGGCATGCTTTCATGGAGCGGCATCAACATTCTGTGGTAAAAAAAATTCCCGGTTTGGGGCAGGTTTGGGTATATGCTTCTCACAAACCAGAGCTTCTCACAAACAAGCATGATGGTTTTGGTAGGGAACGTCCCACCTTTGGGGACGAAACAATATCCACTGCCTCTTATTGCTTCCAAAATTTTTCTCGTGTCAACATAGAACAACAGGAGAGTTCTATCGATTTTTGTAATTTTTAGGGTTCTTTTGGACATTTTTATGCATCAACTGAGTTTTCAATGCATTTATGTGCATAATTCAAATTTGAACTACATGCACATGCTCGAGTGCATATAAATTGGTTGAAAATAAAATATGTGTCCTTGGGTGCATGCTTAGGTCCCATGCAAGAAATGGGAATGAATTTCAAACACAAGGGCACCGTTGATTGCCGACAAAACATTGAGATGCTTGTTTTGAAGTTCTAGTAAATTCAAAACTTGTGTGAAATTCATGAAACTTGGCATCCTATCATGGAATGGCACCCGACATGATGTGGTATTTTTCGTGTCCATTTTGAGAGAAGGCGCACTCGAATAATGACAGCCAACAAAGGCATTTTGAAAGAATAGCTGCCACTTCAATATCAAAAACGTTTGTATAATTCATACCGTGTGCATTCTGTTAACCATTCACGTGACGCCACGTGTCTAGGTTTTAATGGCTGTAGGAGGAGTCGTGCAGACAACTGCTTTACCTTGACTGAACGGGAGGCGTGGGAGCGCAGTCCGATGCACAGGCTGACCGAGAGGCGTGCAAGCTGTCGTCCAATACGTAGGCTCACCGGGAAGCATGCGAGCTGTACGCTGCGCAGGCTCACTGGGAAGTGAGCGCTTTGACTTTCATGGCCGCCCGCCTTCCTCTCCATTAATGGCGCCTGATACGTCTCCAACGTATCTATAATTTTTGATTGCTCCATGCTATATTATCATTTGTTTTGGACATTATTGGGCTTTATTATTCACTTTTCTATTATTTTTGGGACTAACATATTAACCGGAGGCCCAACCCAGAATTGCTGTTTTTTTTGCTTATTTCAGAGTATCGTAGAAAAAGAATGAAACCTTGGGGAACGTGATTTTTGGAACGAACAAGATCCAGGAGACCTGGACCCTACGTCAAGCAACCAACAGGAAAGCCACGAGGTAGGGGGCGCGCCTACCCCCCCCCAGGCGCGCCCTCCACCCTCGGGGCCCCCTGTTTCTCCACCAACATACTCCTTCCTCCTATATATACCTACGTACCCCAAACGATCAGATACGGAGCCAAAACCCTAATTCCACCGCCACAACTTTCTGTATCCACGAGATCCCATCTTGGGGCCTGTTTCGGAGCTCCGCCGGAGGGGGCATCGATCATGGAGGGCTTCTACATCAACACCATAGCCTCTCCGATGATGTGTGAGTAGTTTACCTCAGACCTTCGGGTCCATAGTTATTAGCTAGATGGCTTCTTCTCTCTTTTTGGATCTCAATACAATGTTCTCCCCCTCTCTTGTGGAGATCTATTTGATGTAATCTTCTTTTGCGGTGTGTTTGTTGAGACCGATGAATTGTGGGTTTATGATCAAGTTTATCTATGAACAATATTTGAATCTTCTCTGAATTCTTTTATGTATGATTGGTTATCTTTGCAAGTCTCTTTGAATTATCAGTTTGGTTTGGCCTACTAGATTGATCTTTCTTGCAATGGGAGAAGTGCTTAGCTTTGGGTTCAATCTTGCGGTGTCCTTTCCCAGTGACAGTAGGGGCAGCAAGGCATGTATTGTATTGTTGCCATCGAGGATAACAAGATGTTTTTTTAATCATATTGCATGAATTTATCCCTCTACATCATGTCATCTTGCTTAAAGCGTTACTCTGTTCTTATGAACTTAATACTCTAGATGCATGCTGGATAGCGGTCGATGTGTGGAGTAATAGTAGTAGATGCAGGCAGGAGTCAGTCTACTTGTCTCGGACGTGATGCCTATATACATGATCATACCTAGATATTCTCATAAATATGCTCAATTCTGTCAATTGCTCAATAGTAATTTGTTCACCCACCGTAAAATACTTATGCTCTTGAGAGAAGCCACTAGTGAAACCTATGGCCCCCAGGTCTATCTTCCATCATATTAATCTTCCAACACTTAGTTACTTTCATTGCCTTTTATTTTACTTTGCATCTTTATCATGAAAATACCAAAAATATTATCTCATCATATCTATCAGATCTCACTCTCGTAAGTGACCGTGTAGGGATTGACAACCCCTTATCGCGTTGGTTGCGAGGATTTATTTGTTTTGTGTAGGTGCGACGGACTCGCGCATAGCCTCCTACTGGATTGATACCTTGGTTCTCAAAAACTGAGGGAAATACTGATGCTACTTTGCTGCATCACCCTTTCCTCTTCAAGGGAAAACCAACACAGTGCTCAAGAGGTAGCAGCGCCGGACCCGCTGTTTAATATGGGCGGCCTGACTGTTCACCTCCCATTCCCCTCCCCCCGCAGACCTCCACCGCCATGGCGCAGAATGATCATCTGCCACTAGTCTTCAAGTTTGATGAAGTCGACTCCGAGCCGGAAGAGATAGAAAATAAAGAGGAATGGGGCCTCATGGACATGGCCCAGAACGAGCTGGCCGCGACGGTTGTTGCCCCCGCTCCCATCCTAGCTCCCATCCCATTGTCCGCGCCAGCGACCATCCCCGTAGCATTGACGGGCTAGTCGCCGAGCACTATCGCAGAGCTGGAACCTGCGGGTGTCAGCAAGGTCTCCGCGGACCCGCGTGAGCTCGCGTACATGCCAGCGCCAGCGCCCATGCCCGTGCCCGTGCGCGCCCCTCCGCCCACCGTGGCGCCGACCCCCGTGCGTTTGGCTGCAGCCGCCTCGCCCATGCGCGCCCCTCCACCCACCGAGGCGCCGGTCCCCATGCGCTTGGCTACACCCGCCGCGCCCGTGCACCCCCCTCAGCAGCATGGACACTGTTGCCGATCGCTACCTCTCAGCGGCGCCAGTTGCCGTCCTCCCGCGCCCCGCCCGTCGATCGTGCGATGACATGATGTTTGATTTACAAGTGAAGAACATTTTGTGCTGCCTTGAAGACTTCAACAACGGCGTCCCGGAGGACGACAACGACAACGACGGCGCGGCACGCCACCATCGGAAATAGTTTTTTGGCGTTTAATACTGTATCTCGAATTCTCGATCATATGAATATAAATTCGCAGTGTGACTGAATGAAAGATATGGTTTGAACGAACTTGCGATTTTCTCTCTTAATGTATAGACTTATCAAATGATTTTCTTTTTAAAAAATGTCAATAGTTTTTAAATGTAAAACACTCATCGCAAACGCTCTAGTTAGAACACCCGTATGCAAACCGACAGCTTCCCCAGGAATGTAAGGGAAAATGTGCCGAGCAGGATTTCTGCATCCCTTCAACGCAAACGGTTGTTTTGCATGACCCGTGTGCAACCACGTACAAAAAATTGGGTAAGATTTGCATATCTGTCATTTTGGGTATGTTGTCATTTCTCAAACTGGAAAGATTGACATTTGTTTATCTAGTAACATTGCCATTTGTCAACCTTGTAACACTGTGATTTGTCAAAATATGTAGCTACAAATCACTAGCACTATCTATTTGCAACTAAAATCACTAGCACTGTTCATATGGACACCACTAGCAGGCATGAGTTCATGGACGCATATGCAAATGTACCATTGATTACATACAACAAGTCATCAACCCACAACGAGAACGAGGATACACGTTGGATTATAGATCATTTCCAACAAAACATTCTAGTAAAGTTTTTCTCACACAACAAATAACAAAGCGATGAAATGAACTTCAGCTCAACCACTCGTCGGCGTTGGAAACGCTTGCTTTGAACTAGAAGTGATTCTCTGGGAAGGGCCAGCTACTGTCAATCTCGAGACCAACGCAGGACTGATCATCCAGGCTGAAGCGGCCTATTTCAATAACCATATTGGGATGGTAGGGAAGCATAGTAATGTCCGAGGTATAGATACAGTTGCTTCTCATAAATGGTAGTAACGTTGTGTCAATAGCAGCTGGATCGCCTTCCACCATCATTGGATAGTTTTGTCCAAGGAAGAGCGAGTTTCCTCCAAGACTTTCAATACTGAACCAGGGAGAAGCTGTTGGCGCTAGTACACTAGTATCCATCCTGAATACCCTGCAACAGATGTTGGAATAGGTCCGGAGAGTGCAACCATACGAGACAACACCTGCTTCCTTAGTAACATCAGCAGTGCCCCGTATACAGAGAAGAAGAGGTGATCCATTGGAATAAGTTGTCAGGCGCCACTGAGTATATGGGTCCTGCTCGTCCTCATGCTCGTGAATAAAAATTTGAAGTATAGGTGGTGGAATGTTCACATGACCTTGGAAACACAAGACAGTTAATTAGTAAAGGGAAACTAGCTAACCCGCGTGCATGTGGATGAAACAATTATAATTACGATGGAAGACAAACGTCCCGAAATCATGAGGATTCCATGCAAAAAACAGTGCCACGAGTGGTGGCAGCAAACACAAGACCCTCGCATTGAATTGCATCACAACACTCATCCGTGTATTGAAATTGATTTTTGAGCAATATCCATCGAGTCGAACCATGAAGGACGGCAACAAGCTTGTCGAAGATAGCCACAACATAAGCATTCCTATAACCCCAAGAGCGGTTGGGAACTCGACAAATTGCTATCTTCCATAGACGACAATTAGCATGATCGTATTTGAACTCACATAGAATACCGGTGTACTCAACCTCTGGGCAATCGACTGAGATTTTTCGAAGTGGAACCCGGTGACGAGTGCACACATTCACAAGTTCCCACTCACAGTTGTACCCAATATAAACAACCCAATCTCCATTTGTGCCTGCCCAAGCCTTGCCCTCAAGCAATGGCATCTCAACATCATACGTATCATTATCAACCGGCATGAACTTACACAAGGTGAGGCTTCCCTCGTCCCCCCCTAGTCAGCAGGGTCACGGTGACGAAGATAGGGGAGATCTAACCGCTCCTGAACCCTTGGGTTCCTTGTAATGATGTTATTAGTTGAGTCGAGAATGGTCTTGAACGAACCTGCCATGCTAGCCGAGGTGATGACGTCGCACCGATCAATGAGTTCCTCCACCGCGTCATCATTCAAATCGGGGCAAGAATAACGGGGTCGTTTCCGGCTTGTTCTCTCCATGGAGAAGACAATCAAACAACGGTAGAAGGAAGGTTGAAGGCGAATGGAGGAGGGAGGAAGAGCTAGTGTGCGACAACAGTTCCAAATCGAGAGGGAAAGGCGAAGAGTCGGCGGACGGTTGCCATGGTACACGAAGAGGCGCCTAGGGAGCGAACGGTTGCCACAGAGGTCACACACTGATGATAACGGCCGAGTGAACTGCATGCAATCTCATCGCACAACACACACATCTTGTTAAGTTGAACCATTTCTGTTCTCTTGTGTCAACGCAAACAGTTCATCCGAGTGAACCGCATGCCGTATATCGCACATACCTTGATCTGGCTGACCGTTTCTTTTGTGTTGCCTAATCACAAACAGTTCATCCAAGTGAACCATATGTTGTATATCGCACACACACCTTCATATAGCTGCCCGTTTCTTTTGTGTTGCCTAATCACAAACAATTCATCCGAGTGAACCGTAGGCTGCCCTTTTCTTTTGTTCCTCCTCATCGCAAACAGTTATTTGAACTGAACCGTATGCCCTTCATCGCACACGCAACTAAAATCTAAACTGTGTTTGATGCATCCTCCATCACAAACATTTTCACCTTTTTTGATGGTTTTCATACACCACCATTTGCGACTATTGCATCGCACACAGTTTCTCGAAGGATCTCCGATCGTAGTGTCGCGTTAGCGGCACCCTGTAGTAGTGTAAGTATTTCCCTCGGTTTTTGAGAACCAAGGTATCAATCCAGTAGGAGACTACACGCAAGTCGCCTAGTACCTGCACAAACAATCAAGAACCTTGCAACCAACGCGATAAAGGGGTTGTCAATCCCTTCACGGTCACTTGCAAAAGTGAGATCTGATAAAGATAATAAGATAAATATTTTTGGTATTTTTGTTGTATAGATTGAAAAGTAAAGATTGCAAAATAAAATAAATAGTAAACTAGAATTGTAGATCGGAAACTTATATGATATAAAATAGACTCGGGGGCCATAGGTTTCACTAGTGGATTCTCTCATGATAGCATGTATTACGGTGGGTGAACAAATTACTGCCGAGCAATTGATAGAAAAGCGCATAGTTATGAGAATATCTAGGCATGATCATGAACATAGGCATCATGTCTGTGTTAAGTAGACCGAAACGATTTTGCATCTACTACTATTACACCACACATCGACCGCTATCCAGCATGTATCTAGAGTATTAAGTTCATAAGAACATAGTAATGCTTTAGGCAAGATGACATGATGTAGAGGGACAAACTCAAGCAATATGATATAAACACCATCTTTTTATCCTCGATGGCAACTATACAATACGTGCCTTGCTGCCCCTACTGTCACTGGGAAAGGACAGCGCAAGATTGAACCCAAAGCTAAGCACTTCTCCCATTGCAAGAAAGATCAATCTAGTAGGCCAAACTAAACCGATAATTCAAAGAGACTTACAAAGATATCAAATCATGCATATAAGAATTCAGAGAAGAACCAAATATTGTTCATAGATAAACTTGATCATAAATCCATAATTCATCGGATCTCGGTAAACACACCACAAAAGAATATTACATCGAATAGATCTCCAAGAACATCAAGGAGAACTTTGTATTGAAGATCAAAGAGAGAGAGAGAGGAGAAGCCATCTAGCTAATAACTATGGACCCGAAGGTTTGTGGTAAACTACTCACACATGATCGGAGAGGCTATGGTGTTGATGTAGATGCCCTCCGTGATCGATTCCCCCTTCGGCAGATCACCGGAAGATGTCCCCAGATGGGATCTCACGGGTACAGAAGGTTGCGGCGGTGGAAAAGTGGTTTTGTGGCTCTCCTGGATGTTTTTAGGATATAAGAGTATATATATAGGCGAAAGAAGTATGTCGGTGGAGCTCCGTGGGTCCCACGAGGGTGGGGGGCGCGCCCCTGCCTCGTGGAAGCTTCGAGGACTTCTAGAGTTGTACTCCAAGTCTCATGGGTTGCGTTTGTTCCAAGAAAGATCCTCGCGAAGGTTTCATTCCGTTTGATATTCCTTTTTTGCGAAACACTAAAACAGGCAAAAAAACAGAAACTGGCACTGGGCCTCCGGTTAATAGGTTAGTCCCAAAAATAATATAAAAGTGCATATTAAATCCCGTTAAACATCCCAAACAGATAATATAATAGCATGAAACAATAAAAAATTATAGATACGTTGGAGACGTATCACTATACTGCGTGTGCCATGGCTTAGGGCCGCGCTTATTTGGTGGAGGGGTCGGTGATTTGGGTGGAAGGTGTCGCGCTCGTGCCGGCGGTCGGGGCATGTGGGATGTGGAAGGAGGAGGATGATGGGGGTCTGGTGTGGATTACCTGCCTGGATAGACGAGGCCGAGCAGCGTGAAGGAGGGTCGCCGACAAGGAGGCGGTGCTGCAAGCAAGGAGTGAAGGTTTCAACTTAGGAAGGAAGGCGGAAACAGGGGAAATGTGGCTTTTGGTAAGGGGGAGGGGCGGGGAGGTAGATATTTCCGCGGAAGCCGAAAATTTGGAATCGCTTCTGCGAAAAAACTGGCGCCAAAGTGTCATCAGACACGGTCCCTTATTCAGAACTGTGTGCGATATGTGAACATCACAAACGATTCAGATAGCTTAACCCGTGTGTGATGAGTTTGAACGTCAAAAATTTTGGTTCGAATTTCCATGGTTACAGTGGTCATCCACGTCATTGCATAATTTGGGTACACAAAGGAGACTACAGCACACCCACACTTCTTAATTGAGCAAGTTCAGCAATTAAACAGAGCTAGCTTACCTAAAGAATACTCTAACAAATTAGAGACCAACGCTCTTAATTAAACAAAAACAAAGAGTACTACTATGGCTGGTGCTCGTCGATCTCCGCCGCCGCCTCCATGTCTAGCTCGCGCCCGACGGTCTCCTGGGGAAGGGGCTCCATGGCATCCATTGCACCATACTCGGCCAGCATCTCACCATCCATGTCCGCCATCTCTTTGAAAAGGCTAGCTGCGATGAGATGGGCGTGGGCGGACGTGATCTGGGCTTGGACGGGCTCCGTCGTTGCAAGGTATGCGGCGGAGGAACGGACGGCTGCTCGAACGCTCTCGGCGATTACTAGCTCTTCGGCCGTGGGTGTCCGACCGTTGTCGGAGAAGCTTCGTCTGATTTGTGTGGTGACCACCAGGAGCTGGGCGTGGGCGGCCTCGACATGGTTGTGGGCGGCCTCCATCAGGGCTAAGGCACAGCTGCTGTGCTGCTCTCGCCAGTTGTTATCCCTGAGCTAGATGTTGCTGCCGCCACCTGAGAAGCTACATCGGCCGTTTGGGCTGCCATGGCCGCCCGGTCACAAATTGCGGCCGCGCTCATGCCCCTTGTTAGCACGCGCATGGCGGCTGCGGCTGCACTCTCGCTGGAGTGGGCCACCGAAGTTGCCCTCGCGACATGGGTCCACGTGCCCATATTTCAACGCCGACAATTGAACAGTGAAATGATATTTGGGGAGCGAGCTAGTGTGCTTGAGACGCCGGCTGTGGACTGTAGCCGATGCACCTTCTCGCGTAAGCTATAGGCATACTATACACCGACGATGCTCCAGGATATTCTATGCTGCATCTCACATGGTTGGTGATAATAAACCGTGTGCGATCTACTTGATTTTTCATCTTGATTTGAATTACATAATGGGGTCACAACGGCAATGAATGGTGTTTGAATTGCTAGACCTTTTATCTGGAGTGAACATGCAACTATATGTGTGTCATAAAAGAATTGGAATTATTCAGGGTTCTTTTGAACATTTTATACATTAAATTGGTTTTCTAGCCATTTCAGGTGCACAATTCAAAATTAAACAACATGCACATGCTCCGGTGCACCAACATGGGTTGTAAAATCATATATGTGTCCATGGGTTTATGCTTATCTCCCATGTAAGAAATGGGGATGAAATTCGAACACCACGACACCGTGGCTCTCTGGCAAATGTCGACGTATTTGCTTTTGTAATTCTAGTAAATCCAAAATTCGTACAAAATTCATGAAACTTGGCATGCTATCATGGAGCGGTATCAACATGTCGTGGTAAAAAAATTGTCCCATTTGGGGCAGGTTTGGGTATAAGCTTCTCATAAATCAGAGCTTCTCATAACAAGTGTGATGGTTTCGGTAGGGAACGTTTCACCTTTCCGGACGAAACGATATTCGTTGCCTCTTCTCGATTTCAATTTTTTCCTAGTGTCAACACAGAACAACAAGAGTGTTGTGTCAATTTTTGGGATTTTTCGGGGTTCGCTTGGACATTTTTATACATTAATTGAGTTTTTTGTGCATTCATGTGCATAATTCAAATTTGAACTACAGGCACATGCTTTAATGCATATAAATTAGTTAAAGATTCAAATATGTGTCCTTGGTTGCCTGCTTAGGTCCCATGCAAGAAATGGAATGAATGTCAAACACCCTGCCACTGTCACTCGGCCGAAAACATTGAGATACCTGGTTTTTAAATTCTAGTAAATCCAAAACTCGTCTGAAATTCATGAAACTTGGCATGCTATCATGGAGCGGCATCAACATGCCGTGGTAAAATTTTTGTCCCATTTGGGGCAGGTTTGGGTATATGCTTCTCACAAACCAGAACTTCTCACAACAAGCATCATGGTTTCGGTAGGGAACGTCCCACCTTTGGGGACGAAACGATATCCATTGCCTCTTATTGCTTCCAAAAAATTTCTCGTGTCAACATAGAACAACAGGAGTGTTGTGTCAATTTTTGTGATTTTTCGGGGTTCGTTTGGACATTTTTATGCATTAACCGAGTTTTCAATGCATTTATGTGCATAATTCAAATTTGAACTACATGCACATGCTCCAGTGCATATAAATTGGTAGAAAAAAATCAAATATGTGTCCTTGGTGCATGCTTAGGTCCCATGCAAGAAATGAGAATGAATTTCAAACACCAGGGCACCATTGATTGCCATCAAAACATTGATGCCTGGTTTTTAAATTCTAGTAAATCCAAAACTCGTCTGAAATTCATGAAACTTGGCATGCTATCATGGAGCGGCATCAATATGCCGTGGTAAAATTTTTGTCCCATTTGGGGCAGGTTTGGTATATACTTCTCAAAACTAGAGCTTCTCACAACAAGCATGATGGTTTCGGTAGGGAACGTCCCACCTTTGGGGACGAAATGATATCCATTCCCTCTTATTGCTTTCATTTTTTTTTCTTGTGTCAACATAGAACAACAGGAGTGTTGTGTAATTTTTTGTGATTTTTCGGGGTTCGTTCGGACATTTTTATGCATTAACTGAGTTTTCAATGCATTTATGTGCATAATTCATATTTGAACTACATGCACATGCTCTAGTGCATATAAATTGGTTGAAAAATCAAATATGTGTCCTTGGGTGCATGCTTAGGTCCCATGCAAGAAATGGGAATGAATTTCAAATACCAGGGCACCATTGATTGCCGGCAAAACATTGAAATGCTTGGTTTTTAAATTCTCGTAAATCCAAAACTCGTCTGGAATTCATGAAACTTGGCATGCTATCATGGAGCGGCATCAACATGTCGTGGTAAATTTTTTATCCCATTTGGGGAAGGTTTCGGTATATGCTTCTCACAAACCAGAGCTTCTCACAACAAGCATGATGGTTTTGGTAAGGAACGTCTCGCCTTTGGGGACGAAATGATATCCATTTCCTCTTATTGCTTTCAATTTTTTTCTAATGTCAACGTAGAACAACAGGAGTGTTGTGTCAATTTTTGTGATTTTTCAGGGTTCGTTTGGACATTTTTATGCATTAACTGAGTTTTCAATGGATTTATATGCATAATTCAAATTTGAACTGCATGCACATGCTCCAGTGCATATTAATTGGTTGAAAAATCAAATCTGTTTCCTTGGGTGCATGCTTAGGTCCCATGCAAGAAATGGGAATGAATTTCAAACACCAGGGCACCGTTGATTGCCGGCAAAATGTTGAGATACTTTATTTTTAAATTTTAGTAAATACAAAACTCGTCCTAAATTCATGAAACTTGGCATGCTATCATGGATGGCACGCGACATGATGTGGCATTTTTCATGTCCATTTTGAGAGAAGGCACACTCGAATAATGACAACAAACAAAGGTATTTTGAAAAAATAGCTGCCACTTTAATATCTCAAACGTTTGTATAATTCAAACTGTGTGCGTTCTGTTAAGCATTCACGTGATGCCACGCATCTTGGTTTTAATGGTTGTAGGAGGTGCCGTGCGGACAGCTGCTTGACCTTGACTGAACGGGAGGCGTGCGAGCGCAGTCCGGTGCACAGACTGACCGAGAGGCGTGCAAGCTGACCTCGAATGCGCAAGCTCACCGGGAAGCGTGCGAGCTGTACGCTGTGCAGGCTCACTGGGAAGCGATCCCTTTGATTTCCATGGCCACCCGCCTTCCTCTCCGTGCATGCGCCCCCCTCAGCGGCATGGGACGCCGCCGTCGAACGCTACCTCTCAGCGCCGCCAGTTGTCGTCCTCCCGCCCCCTGCTCGTCGACCCCGGGACAACATGATGCAAAGTAAGAGCAGGATTTGTGCATCTCTTCAATGCAAACGGTTCTTTTGGATGATCCATGTGCAACCACTTACAAACAATTTGGTGCAATTTGCATCTGTCATATTGGGTATGTTACCATTTGTCAAACTAGAAAGATTGACATTTGTTGATCTAGTAACATTGCCATTTGTCAACCTTGTAACACTATGATTTGTCAAAATATGAAGCTAAAAATCACCAGCAGTATCTAATTTTTGCAACTAAAATTTAGTAATTAAGTATAGATTTCATTCATAGATTAAGCAGTCGTTCTTAATTTATACAAACAGTTCAACTCGACAGCTGAACCGACCAAACGTTTCCCCAATTGTTGCCAACCACATACTGAAATAGCTAGTTCAACAATATATACTAGCTAATTTTAAGTACGTTGTACAGTTCCACCACATCTATAGTCAGATGAACTGAACAAGATAGCCCCTAAATACTACTAATATTGTGGAGGGGCTTTGTACTACTTCCGGCTGCATCTCCTCTGCCGAGCACGCTCAGTAAGAGGCGGAGGAGGAGGAGCCTACCGACGAGCTGGGCAACCGCAATACGGTGCCTGCCGCTGTTGCAGCTTTAGCGACGCTCACCTCAAATGCCCTCTGCCGCTCCAGATGACCCCTCTCGAAGCGGTGGTTCTCCTCGTAGATCTCCTGATTCCTCGCGTCTAAGGCGGCGTTTGCTGCGGTCACAGCGGCGGTAAGGTTCTTTGCATGCTCGACGAGGTGCTCCTCCTCCTCCCATAGGAACTCGGTGTAGTGCTCAAGGTCGCTGACACACGTGCGGGCATCCTCCTCCGCCTCCCGCCTTTGGGCGGCGGTGGCGGAGCGGGTGATGACCTCGACGGTCAACGGTGGGCTAGCGGCCACGGCGGCCGACGGCGGGGTGGCGGCCACGACCACCACCTCCCGCCTTTGGGCCACGGTGGCGGAGCGGGTGATGGCCACGGTGGCCGGCAGTGGGGTGGCGGCCATGATGGCCACCTCCCGCCTCCGGGCCGCGGCGGTGGAGCGGGCGATGGCCCTAGCTTTCGACGGTGGTGTGGCGGCAACGGCGTCCAGCAACAGCTGCCGACGGGCACCGGCGGCGAAGCGTGTGGTGGGTGTTCCGCACACCCAACAGGGACGCCACGCGCACTACACTACGCCGGGGACTGTGATACGTCTCCGTCGTATCTACTTTTCCAAACACTTTTGCCCTTGTTTTGGACTCTAACTTGCATGATTTGAATGGAACTAACCCGGACTGACGCTGTTTTCAGCAGAATTACCATGGTGTTATTTATGTGCAGAAACAAAAGTTCTCAAAATGACATGAAACTTCACAGAACAACTTTTCAGAAAATATAAAAAATCCTTGCAAAAGATGAAGGCCAGGGGGCCCACCACCTGTCCACGAGGGTGGGGGGGGGGGGGCGCCTGCCCCCCTAGGGCGCGCCCCCTACCTCGTGGGCCCCCTGGAGCTCCTCCGACCTCAACTCCAACTCTATATATTTTGTTATGGGGAGAAAAAAATCAGAGAGAAGAATTCATCGTGTTTTACAATACGGAGCCGCCGCCAAGCCCTAAAACCTCTCGGGAGGGCTGATCTGGAGTCCGTTCAGGGCTCCGGAGAGGGGAATCTGTCGCCATCGTCATCATCAACCATCCTCCATCACCAATTTCTTGATGCTCACCGCCGTGCGTGAGTAATTCCATCGTAGGCTTGCTGGACGGTGATGGGTTGGATGGGATCTATCATGTAATCGAGTTAGTTTTGTGAGGGTTTGATCCCTAGTATCCACTATGTTCTGAGATTGATGTTGCTATGACTTTGCTATGCTTAATGCTTGTCACTAGGGCCCGAGTGCCATGATTTCAGATCTGAACCTATTATGTTTTCGTCAATATATGAGAGTTCTTGATCCTATCTTGCAAGTCTATAGTCACCTATTATGTGTTATGATCAATTAACCCCGAAGTGACAATAATCGGGATACTTACCGGTGATGACCATAGTTTGAGGAGTTCATGTATTCACTATGTGTTAATGCTTTGTTTTGGTACTTTATTAAAAGGAGGCCTTAATATCCCTTAGTTTCCATAAGGACCCCGCTGCCACGGGAGGGTAGGACAAAAGATGGCATGCAAGTTCTTTTCCATAAGCACGTATGACTATATTCAGAATACATGCCTACATTACATTGATGAACTGGAGCTAGTTCTGTGTCACCCTAGGTTATGATTGTTACATGATGAACCGCATCCGGCATAATTCTCCATCACCGATCCATTGCCTACGAGCTTTCCATATATTGTTCTTCGCTTATTTACTTTTTCGTTGCTATTGCTATCATCACTACAAAATACCAAAAACATTACTTTTGCTATCTTTACCTTTTACTATCGTTACCACTACTATCATATTACTTTGCTACTAAACACTTTGCTGCAAATACTAAGTTTCCAGGTGTGGTTGAATTGACAACTCAGCTGCTAATACTTGAGAATATTATTTGGCTCCCCTTGTGTCGAATCAATAAATTTGGGTTGAATACTTTACCCTCGAAAACTGTTGCGATCCCCTGTACTTGTGGGTTATCAAGACTATTTTCTGGCGCCGTTGCTGGGGAGCATAGCTATATTCTTTGAGTCACTTGGGATTTGTATCTGCTTATAATTATGAAGAACTTGAAAGATCCAAGAACTAAGATTTATCCCTCAACTATGAGGGGAGGTAAGGAACTGCCATCTAGCTCTGCACTTGATTCACCTTCTGTTTTGAGTAAGCTTGCGACACCTAAACCTGCTTCTGCTATTCGTTCTGATATGTCGCATGTTATTGATGATGCCACTTCTGCTATACATGATACTTATGATGAAACTACTTCTATGCTTGATACTACTGTGCCACTTGGTGAATTTCTTGATGAACAACTTGCTAGGGCTAGAGAGAATGAAAATATTGAATCTAATAATACTGATGAAAGTGATGATGAAGACTTGTCTGTTATTCCTAAGGGTTATGTTTTTGATAAAGAAGCTTCTTTAGCTATTTTAGCTTGCAAAGCTAGATACAAACTCAAGAGGTTATTAGCTAAATGGAATCAACAATCTCTTAATGCTAGAATGAAACCTGACCCTGCTTTTACTACTTCACCTATCTGTGTTACTAATAAGGATTATGAATTCTCTGTTGATCCTGATATAATTACTTTGGTTGAATCTGATCCTTTTCATGGCTATGAATCTGAAACTGTTGTGGCACATCTTACTAAATTAAATGATATTTCCACCCTGTTCACTAAAGATGAGAGAACTCGCTACTTTTATATCCTTAAAATATTTCCGTTCTCATTAAAGGGTGATGCTAAGATATGGTTTAATTCTCTTGATCTTGGTTGTGTGTGTAGTCCCCAGGATATGATTTATTACTTCTCTGCTAAATATTTCCCTGCTCATAAGAAACAAGCTGCTTTAAGGGATATATATAATTTTGTGCAAATTGAAGAAGAGAGTCTCCCACAAGCTTGGGGGAGGCTTCTCAAGTTACTTAATGCTTTGCCTGATCATCCTCTTAAGAAAAATGAAATACTTGATATCTTTCATAATGGACTAACCGATGCCTCCAGAGATTACCTGGATAGTTGTGTTGGTTCTGTTTTCAGGGAAAGAACACCAGATGAAGCTAAAATTCTATAGAATAATATGTTGACAAATTAAAATTATTGGACACCTCCGGAGCCAATTCTGGAGCCTATTCCTAAACCAACTCCGAAGAAGAGGGGTATTCTATTTCTCAGTCCTGAAGATATGCAAGAGGCAAAGAAATCTATGAAAGAAAAAGGTATTGAAGATGAAGATGTTAAGAATTTACCTCCTATTGAAGAAATACATGGTCTTAATTTACCGCCTGTTGAAGAAACATATGATCTTAATCCATTACCTATTGAAGAAACTCATGGTCTTGATAACCCGACACAGGTAGTAAAGGTAAATTCTCTCTATAGATTTGATGAAGGTGATATCCCTCGTTATAAGTCTGCTAGACAATGCTTAGATGAGCTTGACAATTTCATTGTTAAACAAGAAAAATTTAATGCTTATTTTGGTAGACAATTTAAATATAATTCCGATACGCTTGAACACTTGGGTGATTATATGGCTAATGTTAAAGGTGAACTTAAACTTATTAGTAAACATGCTTCTATTGTTACCACTCAAGTAGAACAAGTACTTAAAGCTCAAAATGATTTTCTCAATGAATTGAATAGTAAGAATAATGATAATGATGTTAGAGTTATGACTAGGGTTGGTAAAATGACACAGGAACCTTTGTATCCTGATGTGACACCGCGAGACCGATGCTCGAGAAGACTTCCATATGTTCCGGGTTTCGCCGTGTGTTTCATTTGTGCCTGCCCTTTTATTTTTGCATTGCATCATGTCACCATGCCATCTTCTCATAAATCTTTTGCAACTCAACTAAATAAATGGCATGGATCTTCGTTCCATTTAAACCAAGGGAATTCACCTAGTGACTTCTCTTTATAACATACCCTCCCGATAGTAGGGAGCTATATAAAATATTCCATTCATGTGGAATTACCTTGACACACTTGCAAATATTTCCCCATGCCTTCGTCCCATGCATCATCTCCTTCTCTTTTCCTTCTATTTCCTGTCTTTTGCTAGTCCCATTTTCCCCTTCTCTTTTTATGTGCATTCTTTTCCTATAAATTCTAGACCGTGCCAGGACCACCTCCTCCAATTTTTAGATCCTTTGGACTTGTTTTGGTAGGGTTCAAAAATGGCTCAAGTTTGAATTTAATTCAAACTTGAATTATTATTTTTGTATCTATAATATTTGCCAAGTCCATTTATTCAAATTGTGCATAATGCAAGGACTCCAGATACATTCTCATATCTCTCTCACGCCTTCACTTTATCTTTGAGCTTTTCCCACTTATTCTCTGTTTGAGGAAATTGTGAAAAGGAGTAAGAGGGGAAGAGAGAGCCCAGCTCCAGCGGCAGCAGGGCAGCCCAGCACCAGCAGCAACTGGGCTGGCCTCTAAGGCCCAGTCGCCCCAGGCCCATCCTGCCCTGTTAACCCTAGCCCAGACCCCTCCTCTCGATCTCTCCTCCTTTCCTCCACCTCGCGCCGCCAGGAGAGGACGCACGCGCTCGATGCCCGATGCCCTCTGCCCGATCCCATATCCCTCTCCCCAATCTCTCTCTCGATCCCCAGGGCCGCCCCCACTCCCCTCGTCCAGTTCTCACGAGCGCCGCCCAGTGTTGGGGAACGTAGCAGAATTCTAAAATTTTCTACGCATCACCAAGATCAATCTATGGAGTCATCTAGCAACGAGGGAGAGAGGAGTGCATCTACATACCCTTGTAGATCACGAGCGGAAGCGTTCAAGAGAACGGGGTTGATGGAGTCGTACTCGACGTGATCCAAATCACCGAAGATCCTAGCGCCGAACGGACGGCACCTCCGTGTTCAACACACGTACGGAACGAGGACGTCTCCCGCGCCTTGATCCAGCAAGGAGGAGGGAGAGGTTGAGGAAGAGGGCTCCAACAGCAGCACGACGGTGTGGTGGTGATGAAGCTGCAGTACTCCGGCAGGGCTTCGCCAAGCTCTTATGGAGGAGGAGAGGTGTTGGGGAGGGGAGGGGCTGCGCCTTGGATGTTGTATGCAGCCCTCCCCTCACCCATCTAGTTATAGGGGAAGGGGGAAGGGGGCCGGCCCCCTCTAGATGAGATCTAGAGGGGGGGGGGGGGGCGGCCAAGGGGGGGGGGGCTTGCCCCCCAAGCAAGGGGGCGCCCCCCTTTAGGGTTTCCCCTAACCCTAGGCGCATGGGCCCTAGGGGGGTGTGGCGCCCTAGCCCACTTGAGCTGGTTCCCTTATCCATACAGCCCATAAGGCCCTCCGAAAGAGGTGGCCCCTCCCGGTGGACCCCCGAAACCCCTTCGGTGGCCCCGGTACAATACCGACATGCCCCCGAACCTTTCCGGCGACCGTATGACAACTTCCCATATATAAATCTTTACCTCCGGACCATTCCGGAACTCCTCGTGACGTCCGAGATCTCATCCGGGACTCCGAACAACATTCGGTAATCACATACAAGTCTTCCTAACAACCCTAGCATCACCGAACCTTAAGTGTGTAGACCCTATGGGTTCGGGAGACATGCAGACATGACCGAGACGACTCTCCGGTCAATAACCAATAGCGGGATCTGGATACCCATGTTGGCTCCCACATGCTCCACAATGATCTCATCGGATGAACCACGATGTCGAGGATTCATTCAATCCGTATACAATTCCCTTTGTTAATCGGTATGTTACTTGCCCGAGACTCGATCGTCGGTATCCCAATACCTTGTTCAGTCTCGTTACCGGCAAGTCACTTTACTCGTACCGTAATGCATGATCCCGTGATCAACCACTTGATCACATTGAGCTCATTATGATGATGCATTACCGAGTGGGCCTAGAGATACCTCTCCATCATACGGAGTGACAAAACCCAGTCTCGATTCGTGCCAACCCAACAGACACTTTCGGAGATACCTGTAATATACCTTTATAGTCACCCAGTTACGTTGTGACGTTTGGCACACCCAAGGCACTCCTACGGTATCCGGGAGTTGCACAATCTCATGGTCTAAGGAAATGATACTTGTCATTCAGAAAAGCTACAGCAAACGAACTACACGATCTTTGAGCTAAGCTTAGGATTGGGTCTTGTCCATCACATCATTCTCCTAATGATGTGATCCCGTTATCAATGACATCCAATGTCCATAGTCAGGAAACCATGACTATATTTTGATCAACGAGCTAGTCAACTAGAGGCTCACTAGGGACGTGTTGTGGTCTATGTATTCACACATGTATTACGATTTCCGGATAACACAATTATAGCATGAACAATAGACAATTATCATGAACAAAGAAATATAATAATAACCATTTTATTATTGCCTCTAGGGCATATTTCCAACAGTCTCCCACTTGCACTAGAGTCAATATTCTAGTTGCATTGTGATGAATCGAACATGCATGCAGTTCTGGTGTTGATCATGTTTTGCTCTAAGGAGAGGTTTAGTCAATGGATCTGCTACATTCTGGTCCGTATGTACTTTACAAATCTCTATGTCTCCATTTTGAACACTTTCACGAATGGAGTTGAAGCGACGCTTGATATGCCTGGTCTTCCTGTGAAACCTGGGCTCCTTGGCAAGGGCAATAGCTCCAGTGTTGTCACAGAAGAGAGTCATCGGGCCTGACGCATTGGGTATGACTGTCGGATTTCGGGTTCCGGCAGACCCTTGAGGTTCGAACACTGGGGTGCGCGCAGAGATTTCGCCTCCTACCTACCTGCACCCCTCCGCCGTGCTAGGATCAAAACTATCGAAAGAACAACACAAGAGACACAGGGTTTATACTGGTTCGGGCCACCGTTGTGGTGTAATACCCTACTCCAGTGTGTGGTGTGTGGATTGCCTCTTGGGCTGATGATGATGAACAATACAAGGAAGAACAACCTCGCAAGGGTCTGTTCTTGGCTGGGGCGATGAACTGCTGGGAGGAGTTCAGTCACCTTTCTCTCTCTCTCTCTCTGCTTCCAACCGGCCGACCCCTTGCCATGTGGGTGGCTGGTCCTATTTATAGAGGCCCTGGTCCTCTTCCCAAATATTGAGCGGGAAGGGAGCCAACAATGGCGGGCTAATTTGAAGAGGGACAACAAGCATAAGCTATCCTGACAAAAGTAGTCTTCGCCTGTGCAAAGCTCTGGTGATGACGCCGTCTTGGGCTCCACGGTGACCTCCGTCTCGTAGTCCTCCTGGTCTTGGTCTCGTTGCACCGGAATGGCAACCTTTGCCTGATGCCTCGGTACTCCGTGGCTGCGCTTGCCCCCTTTGCACCAAAGAGGAAAGGAGGACGCTGCGCAGGCTGGCACCCGCCTGGTGCCCTGAGTTGTCATGGCTTGCGCCATGGGCACCTCGTGAGGTACCCCGCCTTGATCTCTCCGCCTCCTCGTGAGCCTGCCTGATGAGGCCGTGCCTGAGGAGGCTCCGCGTCGTCCGCCCCGCGAGGCTTGGCCCCTCGCGAGGGTCTTCAGTTTGAGTTGGTGAAGATGGGTCGTGCTGGGCCCCCCTTTGAGCCACGCCGCAGGCCGCACGCAGGCAAGTCTGGGGACCCCCGTTCCCAGAACACCGACAGTAGCCCCCGGGCCCAAGGCGCGCCCGGACTTGGCCATGCAGGGAGGCAGAAGGGCAAGAGCGAAGCGCCGCGGGCCCTAACAGCTTGCGGCCTTAGGCGCCGCGCGGCAGTTGATTGGACGTGGGCGGCACTGCTCCCCCACGCCCTCCTTATTTTGCGCCTTGCTAGGCGGACCCGTAGCCATACACAGCTGTTCCCCTTTTATCGCTCGAGCGCTTCCTGTCCTTCCTCCGCTCGAACCCTGGTTTCTGTTTTCAATTCAATCTCGAATCCTTCCTCCCCCCTTTCCTATTGCCATGGCCCCGATGAAGAAGGGAAGAGGGAAGAATCCCGTGTCTCTGCCTCGCCCGCCGCCGTTGGCGGCCCCCGCCGAGGGCTTGGGTAAGGTCAGCTTGGCTCTGGCCACCATCTTCAATGAATGCGGGAGAACGACAGCCTGGCCCGCGTCCCACTTCTCCATCGACAGGATAGTCACCGAGGTCCCGTATTTTGCCGACGCCCTGTGGGCGGGTCTGGTTCCCCCCTTTTCTGATTTCTTCAATGCCGTGCTCTCCCACTATCAGATCCACATGATGCATCTAAGTCCTGAGTCCATCACCCTCCTTTCGGTCTTCGCCTTTGTTTGCGAAGCCATGGTGGGCATCCCTCCTTCGGTTGCCTTGCTGCGCCACTGCTTCTCGCTGCATCTTATCGACCCTACCCAATGTTGGGCGTGCGTGAGCTTCGTTGCCACGTCTGAGACTGCGGCCTCTGGGATTGACTTCAAGCTCCCCCTGCCCGCGGTTGGGTTCCGCGAGCGGTGGCTGTATGTGGACGCAGGGGTGCGCAGCCCCCTGCTATCGGAGCCGACCTCGCCTGCCATCCCCAATTCGGGCTGGGGCCAGGAGACGCTCGAGAGCCCCCGGATCGTCTTCGTTTGGCGCCGCTTCGTGCTCTTGAGGTCGCTTGGCGTGACAGCGCCCAAGGTGGTGAAGGAGTTTCTGCTATGCCGTGTTGCTCCTCTTCAACGCCACTCTCGCCGGATGTGGGCCTTCCATGGGCGCGAGGGTAGTATGAGGCTCCAGGAAGAGGACCTGGCTCCTGAGGTGCTGAAGACGGCGCTCTTGACCTTGGCCGGGGACCCTGAGGGAGTCCTGGATTAGGGGGTGTCCGGGTAGCCGGACTATACCTTCAGCCGGACTCCAGGACTATGAAGATACAAGATTGAACACTTTGTCCCGTGTCCGGATGGGACTTTCCTTGGCGTGGAAGGCAAGCTTGGCGATGCGGATATTCAAGATCTCCTATCATTGTAACCGACTCTATGTAACCCTAACCCTATCCGGCATCTATATAAACCAAAGGGTTGTAGTCCATAGGCAATCAACTCCATATACAACAATCATACCGTAGACTAGCTTCTAGGGTTTAGCCTCCTTGATCTCGTGGTAGATCTACTCTTGTACTACCCATATCATCAATATTAATCAAGAAGGATGTAGGGTTTTACCTCCATCAAGAGCGCCCGAACCTGGGTAAAACATCGTGTTCCCTGCCTCCTGTTACCATCTGGCCTGGATGCACAGTTCGGGACCCCCTACCCGAGATCCGCTGGTTTTGACACCGACATTGGTGCTTTCATTGAGAGTTCCTCTGTGTCGTCGCCTTTAGGCCCGAGGGCTCCTTTGATCATCAACAACGATACGGTCCAGGGTGAGACTTTTCTCCCCGGACAGATCTTCGTCTTCGGCGGCTTCACTCTGCGGGCCAATTCGCTCGGCCACCTGGAGCAGATCGAAAGCTATGCCCCTGGCCATCAAGTCAGGTTTGGAAGCTTAAACTACACGGCTGACATCCGTGGAGACTTGATCTTCGACGGGCTCGAGCCACGGCCAAGCGCGCCGCACTATCTCGAGGGGCATGATCTAGCTCTACCCCCGGACAATGTCCTGAGGCCGCATACGCATCGGTTCTGACCCCTAACTCGGAGCCTATTGCGCCAATCGAGGATGAGCGGTTGGACGTCACCTCGGGGGCTGCGATCCCGAAAGCGATCAAGCCGAACGTTAGCCCCGCACTCTACACGACCCGTGACTCCGAGGATCCGGACTCCTCCCCGGACTCCGAACCCCACGCGCCCCTGCCAATCGAATCCGATCGGGCGCCGATAATGGAGTTCACCGCCGCAGACATCTTTCAGCATTCGCCTTTTGGCGACATCCTGAATTCTCTTAAGTCTCCATCTTTATCAGGAGAGCCCTGGCCGGACTATGGTCAGCGAGGATGGGATATGGACGATGAAGAAATTCAAAGCCCACCCACCACCCACTTGGTAGCCACTGTCGACAATTTAAACGACGTGCTCAACTTCGACTCCGGAGACATCGACAGCATGGATGACGATGCAGGAGATACCGACGAACCAACGCCCATAGGCATTGGACAGCCACCTCATCTCACGATGTGTACATGGTGGATACCCCTAAAGGAAGCGACAACGAGGAAAAAGGGGATGGGACGGGAGATCGACCCCCCGAAAAGCAATCAAAGCGTCGGCGTAAACGCCGACCCAAGCCCCGCCTCGACAAAAACCCAGCCATAGAGCAGGACGAGCCGGTAGACGACGAGCAGGCCTTAGAGCAACCGTCCGAACAGGGCAACACGCATAGAGAAACCGAACATCCCTCCTCCGGCGAAAACAGCATTCCGGACGACCTCACGCTGGATAAACCTATGGAGCAGAAGAATCTCCACGAGAGGCTCGTTGCAACTGCACGCAGCCTAAAAAAGCAGAAGCGGAAGCTAAAAACAGCGGAAGATGCACTCCGGATTAGATGGAGCAAAGTAATCAATACCACAGATAAGTACGGCGACAGTCGCCGCACTAAAAGCTATCCGAAAAGAAAGCTACTGCCTGAATTCGACGAAGAGGCCCTAGAGCCCTCGCATTCAAAAAATGAAAAAGCCACACGGTCGGATAGACGACCCCATAAAGCGGCAAGCGGCGCCGCACCTAAATCGGCATGCGACCCACTTAAGGATTCGCATCATGGCCCAGTCAGGTCCATTTATGGGCCAAGAAAGCAAGCTCTCGTAAGCAACGCTATGAAGCCATCATCAGAATCCGGCACACCCAAATACAGGGGCGCCGCACACCCCCTATGTTTCACCGATGAGGTCCTGGACTATGAATTCCCAGAGGGATTCAAACCCGTAAACATAGAGGCATATGATGGAACAACAGACCCTGGAGTTTGGATCGAGGATTATATCCTCCACATACACATGGCTAGAGGAGATGATCTCCACGCCATAAAATATCTACCCCTTAAGCTTAAAGGGCCAGCCCGGCATTGGCTTAAAAGCCTTCCCGAAAACACAATTGGAAGCTGGGAAGAGCTCGAGGATGCTTTCCGAGCAAACTTTCAAGGGACCTATGTCCGCCCTCCGGATGCAGACGATCTTAGTCACATAACTCAACAACCCGGAGAATCAGCTCGGCAGTTCTGGAATAGATTCCTCACTAAAAAGAATCAGATAGTCGACTGTCCGGACGCCGAAGCCTTAGCAGCTTTCAGGCATAACGTCCGAGACGAATGGCTCGCCAGACACCTCGGCCAAGAAAAGCCAAGAACAATGGCCGCACTAACAAGCCTCATGACCCGCTTTTGTGCAGGGGAGGACAGCTGGTTGGCAAGGTGCAGCCCCAGCAACCCAAGTACATCCGAAACTAGGGATGGAAACGGAAAACCGCGACGCAACAAGGACCGTCGCTGGACTAAGGACAAAAGTCCGAAGAGCACGGTAGTCAATGCCGGATTCAAAGGCTCACGACAAAATCAGGAAAAATCGCCCCCCCAGGATAACAGGGACGATCCATCCAACCTAAATAAAGTCCTGGACAGGATATGTCAGATACACAGTACTCCCGGGAAGCCTGCTAACCATACCCACAGAGACTGTTGGGTTTTCAAACAATCCGGCAGACTCAATGCCGAACACAAGGGGCTCGACACACCAAGCGAAGACGAGGACGAACCCCAAAAGCAGAGCACCAGGAAACAAAAGAACTTCCCACAAGAAGTAAAAACAGTGAACTCACTTCACATAACAAAACGTGCGGCGCCCGTAAAGGTACGCACCACACGGCCCATCCCCAAAGGGTCCTGCCACTGGTTGTCAAAACCGATCATCTTCGATCAGCTAGATTATTCTAGGAATATCAAGAATGTAGGCTGGACTGCCTTGATACTCGATCCAATAATTGGCGGACTCCAGTTTTCAAATGTCCTTATGGACGGCGGCAGTGGACTAAACCTGATATATCAGGATACAATCCAGCACATGGGGATAAACCCAGCAAGAATCCGCCGCAGCAAAACCTCCTTTCAAGGGGTAATACCTGGTCCGGACACCCATTGTATGGGTTTTCTCTGGCTCGAAGTCATATTCGGCTCTGCCGATAACCTCCGCCGCGAAAAGCTGACCTTCCATATCGTCCCGTTCTCAAGTCGCTATCAAGCACTACTGGGACGCGAAGCTTTCGCTCGCTTTAACGCAATACCGCATTATGCATCTCTTACGCTTAAGATGCCCGGTCCACGAGGCATCATCTCTTTGAAGGGGAAGCACTAAAGTGCGCCTCCCCAAGCGGAGGACTGTGCGGCCGCTTTGACAGCCCCACAGCAAAATGGCCTCACCGGCCAAAAAAACTTCGAAATAGGTCATTCAAGACCACGAACGCGGATAGACGAGTTCGGTGCAAAATCATCATTGATGCAGGCCTAGAAGCCATATACCCCCGCACTAGGGGCTCCACGCATATACAATAAGAGACAATAAAGCTCAATCTTATATATCTTACTTTATACTTTGCTTATTTTAAACTTTTTCGGCACGACCCGTTTTCAACTCAGTTCCTCTCTTTTACAGATGAACGTCGTGCGGCGCCCGTCCAGGATACGGCACAACGGAGACACAGGCGCAGACGTGCAGTAGGGACCCGTCCTAAAGGATTCTTTTCAGATTAAGACCCTGCGTAAACCTTTTTTACTGTCTCTTGTTGCTACACATCCCCTGGTTTTTTCTTTCTGATATAACCAAGGAGGAGGCTGGCGTCTTGGCATGTGGCCACGTCAGAATTTTTGCACGTACCTGGACACTAGGGGCTTTTTTAATAAAGAGTGTTGTTTCGCCCGCACTCATAAAGACCGAACACCTTAGGGAGTGTTCGGCGTCGCGAGTTTTGGCATTATATGCATCAGCTCCGAATCATGTCTTTGGTCAAATGTTGGGTTGCCCGGCTCCTGAGTTCGGCTACCTTACGTTCCGCTCTATCGGCTAAGGTAGCACCAGGAGAACTACTGCGATTGTGCCCCGGTTCGGCCGGGCGAGCACCTCAGTAGAGAAAGCCGAAAACTGACTGTCATGATGTAGCGTGAGACTGGTCAGCCACTCGATGACCTATCGGAATCTATCGGATTCCTCCGCTTTAACGAAGGGCCGCTTCCCGGTCAGGCACATACGCGCCCCGAACTCGGACGAGCGCAGTTGCCACCAAGGGGCTACCTAAATAGTCTCACTGTCAAACTCCTATGGCTAAGTGAAAGTGTTAAAGCATTATAGTCCGGTTGCCTGGCCCGCTGCGCTATCACCTCCTTTGTAGGACCAAGACGTTGGGTTAAGTGTGAAAATGCGTCTTCTGCGAGCACCCCCGCACTATGTGCGTGGGGGCTGAAGCCAACGACTGCCATCTTTCAGATTCTATATATATATATATATATATATATATATATATATATATATATATATATATATATATATATATATATATATATATATATATCTTAAAACGGCCGCACAGGAGGTGTTCCCAATACTTGGAGGCACAAGTATAAAAAAGGCCACTACAGTTTATCAAAATATTACTTTATAATTACATATGCTATCATAACATAGCATCTTTCGGGCACTGCGTCTCTATTACACGAGCGCCTTCAAGAACTTCCTGAAAATAGTGCTCGGAGGGTACTCGGCTTTTGTCCGAATCTCGGGACGCAACAACGGTGGTCTCCATCTCTGCCCAGTATGTCTTAACACGGGCAAGAGCCATCCTAGCGCCCTCTATGCATGCTGACCTCTTCATTGCATTTATACGCGGCACCGCGTCAAGGAATTGCTGCACCAAGCTGAAATAACTCTTCGGCTCCGATCTCCCCGGCCACAGGTGACCCATGACGTACTTCATGGCGAGTCCAGACAACCTATTCAGTTCGGCCCATTGAGCCAAACGATCATCCACTGCCAGTGGACGCTCTGGATTGTGAAACTGCGACCAGAAAAGCTTTTCCACTTCGCGATCTTTCTGATCTCGAAAGTGTTCGGTCGCATCAGCAGCACTCGCTGCCAAGTCCAGATAGGTATCCTCCACACTCCACATCCGGTCCAACGGAGCAAACTTCGGATCACAAAATTTCCTTCGCAGCATAAAGGGCTTTCCAGCCGCAATCTGTTCGGCCTGACGCAGCTCCTCCTTCGCAGCTCTCATCGCAGAGCGCGCGTCCTTGGCATTGGCAACGGCCTTCTCTAAGTCCGTCTGTTTCGCCTGGTCTTCTTTTTCAAGAAGTCTGCAACGGTCTGTAGCGCTTTTTAACTTTTCGGCCATCTCGGCCATCTCTTCTTGCTTCGGCAATGAGCAGCCTGTTCGGCTCTTAGCTCTTCAAGGGCTTTCCTGGTGGCCGCATCACTTTCGCTGGCTTGTTCTTTAGCTCGGGCAAGTTCTGCCCTAAGACTCTCCACGGCGGCCGCACCATCTGCGTCAAGCACACACATCGTAAGACACAGGCATAAAACTGTTCTTACCTGATGCCGCCCGAGGAATTACATACCTTGAGCCTCATCAAGCCGCTTATCGACAAGCGTGATGTCGGCATCTGCCACGTCCAGTTGCCGCTTTAGTTCGGCAAAATCGTCAGTTCGGCTCGATTCCGGACACCCTGCCGCCTACATTCAAAGGCGACATCTTAGACCTGGGATTATGATCCTCCGCGTGCCGTCATTTCTTGACGACGCGCAGAGTCTCAGGGGCTACTATCTACACAGGGCGCATCTTATTCATGCGCAACTGACAAAAGTATACATTATCTAATGTACCTCGAAACCCGTCAGTAAACTTTTGACGGCCTCATACAATCCGCTCTCTACGGATGAAATCCTTTCAATCACCGTGCCCATCAATGCGCGGTGCTCCTCTGAGATAGAAGCTCGCCCCAGCAGAATCTTTAGCTCCTCCGGCCGAGCACCAGACGGTGCCGGGCTCGTCCCATGACCTCTTTCGAAGGCCGGACGCGGAGAACCTCGGGGGGCCGCATAGCCACCTTCCGCCCCTGCCGGATTTGGAGAAACCCTCCGCGACGACACCTCAGGGTCGCCCGCCTCGCTAGGCGGCACGGCAGGGGGAGGCGTCCCGCTCTCCATCATCTCCGGAAGGAGATCCCCCGAAGACGAGCTCTGCTGAGAAGGGCTGAGGTCCGAGCTACAAGATAAAGGTTTGGTTAATCTTCTCAGATATAAATCAAGGACTTCCCTCATCCCTCAAAAGGAAAATCTTTTCTCCACTTACGGCTCGCTGGAGGGCTGATCCCCTTGAGGGCGTAGTCCGGCCGAGGAACTCCCCGGCGTCGGACCCTCTGACGAGGATTTTCTCCCCCGTTTCGAGGCCATGGTTTCCGGGTCGTCAGAGGCGGCTCTCTTCTTCCCCTTAGGAGAGGAATTGTCGGTTCCTCCCTTCGGAGAAGCCTCCTTCGAGGAGGCCATAGCTTCCTTGTCCTCTCCCTCCAAAGGCATTATCTCCAGCATCCTGACCAGCACGGGATCCGGCCTGGTTTCAGGAAGGGGAGCCGGACACCTGATCAGCTTTGCCTTCGCTATCCACTCCTGTTTAAAAGGACGGCTCTTTTAGGGGCAAGTTTATGACAATTATACGGATAGAAGGTCCGGGCACAAGGTTGCTTACTTGAGTATCCGGGCGATTGCAGCTTAGGCCTGCGTCCTCGGTTAAATCCGGACACATCTCTTGTGATCCGAAGAACAGTCTATACATCTCCGCGGGCGTTGCGCCCATAAAGTTCTGGAGAGCTCGCGGTCCCTCTGGATTAAACTCCCACAGGCGAAGGGGGCGACGTTTGCCGGGCAATATTCGGCGAATCAGCATGACCTGCGTCACCTTGACCAAGCTGAGGTCTCCTTCCAAGAGATCCTTAATTCGGCCCTGTAACAGGGGCACGTCTTTGGGCAAACCCCAATCTAACCCTCTGTTAACCCATGACGCTAGCCGTGGTGGGGGACCCGAGCGAAAGGCAGGAAGCGCCACCCACTTGGTGCTCCGGGAAGCGGTGATATAAAACCACTCTCGTTGCCACAAGCCTAGCTCCTCTTGAAAAGAGCCCTCGGGCCATGGAGCATCAGCATTTTTGCTTATAACAGCGCCTCCGCACTCTGCGTGCCGTCCCTTGATCATCTTCGGCTCCACTTTGAAAGTCTTGAGCCATAATCCGAAGTGAGGGGTAACACGGAGGAACGCTTCGCATACAACGATAAACGAGGAGATATGGAGGATGGACTCCGGAGCTAAGTCGTGGAATTCCAGCCCGTAATAAAACAGCAGTCCCCTCACAAAGGGGTCCATCGGGAAGCCTAACCCCCGAAGGAAGTGAGACACGAACACTACGCTCTCACCGGGCTGGGGACTGGGGATAGCCTGCCTTTGAGCAGGCAACCTGTGCGAAATTTCGGCGGTCAAGAACTTAGCCTCTCTCAACTTTAGCACGTCCTCCTCCGTGACGGAGGAGGGCATCCATCGGCCTTGAAGGTCGGAACCGGACATTGTCGAAGGTCTGAGGCGCCCGGAATCTGGAGCCTAGGGTGTTGGAACTCGAGGCGACGGGCGAACTTGTTTTGGGATTGGAGAAAAGGAGTAAGGCCCTGGTCTCTTTATAAGAGGTTGAATACCAGGAGCCCTCCCCGTAACCGTTTGGGACTCGCCTTTAATCGAGAAAACATGCTAACGGGCACGATTGGGTTACCCACGTCCGTATTGATGAGAATCCCGTAAAAGGGGGGCACACGATCTCTGCTTTGACAAGACGTGCCAAGGAAACCGCCTCGCAAAACACGCTGAGGTGGAAAAGTGAAAACGATTCGAGTGAAGGACTTGGCTGTAGTGTGATGACGCACTGCGGAATACGTCAGCAGATTTGATTTGTGTTAATATTATTCTCTCTATGGAAATATGTGGAAGCTTATTTTGCAGAGCCGGACACTACTCTTGGTGTTTACAATCTTCTATGAAGGACTTGGAGGAGGAACCCGCCTTGCAATGCTGAAGACAATTTGCGCGCCGGACTCGTCGTCATTGAAGCCTGGTTCAGGGGCTACTGAGGGAGTCCTGGATTAGGGGGTGTTCGGGTAGCCGGACTATACCTTCAGCCGGACTCCTGGACTATGAAGATACAAGATTGAAGACTTCGTCCCGTGTCCGGATGGGACTTTCCTTGGCGTGGATGGCAAGCTTGGCGATGCGGATATTCAAGATCTCCTATCATTGTAACCGACTTTATGTAACCCTAACCCTATCCGGCGTCTATACAAACCGGAGGGTTGTAGTCCGTAGGCAATCAACTCCATATACAACAATCATACCGTAGGCTAGCTTCTAGGGTTTAGCCTCCTTGATCTCGTGGTAGATCTACTCTTGTACTACCCATATCATCAATATTAATCAAGCAGGACGTAGGGTTTTACCTCCATCAAGAGGGCCCGAACCTAGGTAAAACATCGTGTTCCCTGCCTCCTGTTACCATTCGGCCTAGACGCACAGTTCGGGACCCCCTACCCGAGATCCGCCGGTTTTGACACCGACAGACCCCAACCCCGGCAGCGTCCGGCAGGGAGGGGCCTTGCTGTACCTCTGCCAGAGCAGGGTTAACTTCGTGAAGCAGATGCCCGTCTTTGATGAGTGGGGACTGCGCCCTACCGGCCTCCAGGGACCTCGCGAGAATCCAGTGGTGGTGACTGCCCTTCCAATCGGCCAAGGCGACTCTTCGTCAAGTGGCGAAGCAGGGAGGCACGAGGCGCTAGAGGCCGAGGGGGCTCCCGGCATGGTGACGGCACCGGGCGAGGCTCATGAGGAAGCAGTTATCGGGGCCCGCACTGCTAAGGCTGAGGGTGACAAACAGCTGCCCTCTGCGCCTGCGACTGGGGCCCCTAAGGCTCCAGCTGCTTCTCTTGGGGAGGCGATTGGCAGCGCACATCAGGCAGGCACCCCTGACGCTGATCGTCTTGACGCTCCATCTTCGTCGCAGGTCAATCCCTGCGCTCGACTCTTAGGCCGCCTCCGCGTGAACTTTGGGGCCCTCCGGAAGAGAAGGGAGGCCCTGGGCGACGGTTACCCTTGTCGCCTGCTGAAGCGCAGAAAGTACTTCGCCACTGATGAGTAAGCCTTCTCCTTTCCCTGCTCCTGATCCTTCTGTTGCTCTTACCGACCCTTGCTCCGCAGGCCCCTTCCAGCCGAGCTTGCTGAGACGGCTGAGGAGCCGTCCCCTTTGGCTTCGCCCCCTCCACCATCCTTGAGTGCCCCGAGCAGCGGAGCCCTTGTGGTGAGGGCGATCGGAGAGGCGAGCCATCCCGAGGCGTATCGTGGCCCCGCGCACCTCGCGATCCTCCTTCGCGAGCCTTCCCGTGGCATAGCCAACCTACCATGGGCTTCTCGCCTGGTCGTGGACTGTGATTGGCCGAGGCGCTTCCTGCGCTCTTCTCCTGAGGTCGGGCTGGCCCCGGGCCGGGCTTCTGACGCGGCGTGCCCGGCCGTCGCGAGGGTGCCAACCCCCAGCCCCCAGCCCGGAGGGGGAGTGCTGACTTGCAGCCCCCGCCGCTTGCTTGGGGCAGAGGGGTGCAGGTAGGTAGGAGGCGAAATCTCCGCGCGCACCCCAGTGTTCGAACCTCAAGGGTCTGCCAGAACCCGAAATCCGACATTTGGCACGCCAGGTAGGGGTGCGCCGGAATTCGTCTTCCACCGCTCCGTGCCCCGTCGCGTTGTCATCACCATGCCCGGCGACCAGGAGGGCAACTAAAACCCATGGGCGGCGCGGCCCGCCCGTGCAGAGCCACTCGCCTCGGGCGACCCCGTGCCCCAGGTAGTTCGTGGTCCGCAGGGCGCTGTGGGCCGCGGGCGACGCGGACAGGCTTCGACAGCTCTCACACTGTGGCAGGCGCGGTCGGCAGCAAGGGCCTCCAATCATGCCGCGACCATGACACCGTACACCCGCCGGGAGCAGGCGAACTCGAGGGCCGCGCTCACGGTGGCCCGAGAGCTGCTGCAGTGCAGACTGCTGGAGGGCGGTCACGATGTGCTTCTGGAGCGAGTGGCAGAGCTCCTGGGCTTCGCCGCTTCGGGGGCTCTTGAGCGCGCTTGAGCGCGCTTGGGAGCATTGCGCTCTCCGCCAAGGATTCCTTCGAAGGGCGACTGACACAGTGAGCCTGCTTGGTGAGGAGCTTGCTGATGAAGACGCGCGCCTCGAGGCCGAGGGCCTACGCCTGGCTGCAGAGAGGCACGAGCTGGAGGGTGCCATCGCCCTTGCGCGCCGTCAGCGCGACCTTGATGAAGCAGAGGCCAAGGCGTCGTTGGTGGCCTCTCGGGAGGCCCGGTCTCGGGCTGCCGAGGAAGCTCGGGAAGCTGACCGGCGGCGAACGGCTGCGGAGGAGCGGGCTCGGGAGCTCCTGGCCTGGTGCCACTCGATGGAGGAGCAGGTGGAGCTGCGCGAGGCAGCCCTCGCGTCGATGAAGGTGGCCTCAGGTGACTCGGCGGAGCTCCAGAAGCATGAGGAGGCGCTGACGCTGGAAGCCGCCGAACGTACCCGCGAGTACGAGCGTCTGGAGACGAGGGAGCGCTTGGTGACGCAGGCGGAGGACGATGTCGCTGCACAGGAAGCCCGTGTCCTGGAGGAGGTCGGACGTCGGGTGGTGATGGCGCATTTGAACCTCGAGCACGAGTTCGAGGAGAAGCTGGGGTTGATCCGGGCCGAAGTCGAAGGCAGGACTGCTGCCCTGAGGGCCAAGCTGGAGGAGGTGACGCGGCGGGCCGATGCTTCCCGGGCCGCCCTTGAGGTGGCGCAAGGTGAGCTAACCACCTCCCAGGCTGAGGTGCTCCTTCTTCGCCAGCGGGTGGAGGAGGCTGAGGCCGTCGCGCGCGAGAACACAGACGAGATACGTCAGCGGCGGATCCTAGAGCATGAGCACGGCCCCATGCTCACCACGCTCCGGGAGAGGGCCAACGCGGCCTTGGGCAACATCTGCGAGGAGATCGTCAGCGAGCCGCACGCGGTCAACTACGCGGGCAATCTTCAATTCTTCACTGACGTGGTGACGCAGCTGGAGGCACGGTCGATCAGGGCTGACAGGTTGGTGGAGGAGAGGAGCCGCGCCTTGCTCAGGCGTGCCTTTTCTCGCGTCTTCAGCCATCTCCGGAGCATGGATCCCCACTTCGATTTCGACGTCGCCATCGCCCCAGTCCCCCAGGCCGTCCGAGGTGAGCTGGCGCACTGGGTGGAAGATAATGTGGAGGCTCTTATCAGGGCATTCGCCTCGGATAACGACAACGCGATCGTGGCGGCCGACGAGGGCGGCGTGATGGGAGGCCCTGACGCCGCTGGTGGCAACGCGGGCAGCGATGGCGAGTTCAGCGACGCCAGCAACGGCCCCGATGGCGCTCCTGAGGACGCATTGGGAGATTCATCCGATTGATTGTGCATAGTTCCTGCTTACCCTGCATGAATAGAACTCAGGTTTTGGCCTGATAGCTATGAGAGCATTTTGGAGGGGGAGCCCCTCATGTAAAACTTGTGTTTATCGTATCAGTAGGATCTACATTGCCCATGCGCCCGCGCCAAGTGGTTGGCTTAAGCGACGCGCTGGTCGGCTAATTTACCTTTGTCCCGTGCTGGCCCTGGGGCAGCCCGTAGGAGGTTGTGGTGCCCTGAGTGTTTCCTGATTGAATCCGTTGGACCTGCAGTCAGACGCCCTCCTGAGAGGACGCTGCGGCGGCAGTCTGGGCTGCGCGCAAGCTAGGCCTGACCTGGCTCGCGAGGGGCTCACGAGGGGAGGCAGCTGAGGCGAGGTGGTAACCGAAACACGAGAATTGCTCGAACGAGACTAAGCACCCCTTCCCCGAACACACGCAAATATCAAATTCGAATCCAACTTGAATCCAGCGGGGGAAAGCGACAACCAAAGGGAAGAGCAACGAAAGCAAACAAAAGGCCGCGTCTGGCACCTAGTCTAGTCTTGGACGTCTTCTCACCAAAGCGGAGCTAAGTGCTGCCACTGGGCATGGGAGGGAGCCCCAGGGCCTGAGGCCGGCACCCCTGAGACTCCAGGGCGTGTACAACCCCACTCATTATTACGTGAGAGTGTCACAGGGCGGCGAGCTTCACAGGCACTGGGCCTTCTTCACAGGTACTGGCCTTGCTTCATATCGCCAGATGAGGGCCCCTCCCTGCGCCACACTCTAGTGCCATCAGCAACGACCGGAAACCAGGACGCCGCCCGATGGGGTAGAGCGGTCGCCAGCTGTTCCCCCGACGACCACGGGTCCTCCGCCGGGGGCAGGCCCTGGGGCACCTCCCCAGCGGAGGGCCTACCTCCTGAGAACACCTTGCTCCGAACGCCGCGGTGGTGATGTCGGATCCCTGCCCCTCTCCTGCAGCCCCCTGCGCCCTCCTCCCGAGGGGTAGGAGACTGTAGGAGCGGGGCAACTGCTCGCTGTGGCAACCTGCACCTCCTGCGATCCATGGTTAGCGTATACCTGCCCCTGAAGAATTAGCGGTACCCGATAATTGTTGCCTGCAGCGTGCCAGTGGGACAGTCCCGGGGCTCCTGGAAAGGCTCAGCTTCTAGTGCTTCATCCCCCCAGCTTGGGCTGAGGAGCGAGCCTTGTCCGTTCTCGTGAGGGTGTCCTTGGTCCATCATGAGGGGCACGTATTCCTCCGGCGCCGTCATTCCGAATGCCACGCCGTAATGCCCCGCGTGCCATGCGGTCCTGCCTGACGCGCCTACCGTGGGGTGGCAGCGCAGCCGCCCACTGGGGCCGCGGGTCGCGTTGAGTCCTTCTTCTTCACGGACCGGGGGCGGGGGCAGCACCGCCGCCGGTCCGGCGCTGATAGCTTCGCTGGCGTCGGGGTAGCCTTGGAGCCCGCGGGCGTGCGCGGAGCCCCCGCGCGGGTCGCCCTGGGCTTGAGATGGGAGCTGGGTGGAGAAGGGGTGAGCCCCCGAAGCGGCGAAGCCCAGGAGCTCTGCCACTCGCTCCAGAAGCACGTCGTGACCGCCCTCCAGCAGTCTGCACTGCAGCAGCTCTCGGGCCACCGTGAGCGCGGCCCTCGAGTTCGCCTGCTCCCGGCGGGTGTACGGTGTCGTGGTCGCGGCATGATTGGAGGCCCTTGCTGCCGACCGCGCCTGCCACAGTGTGAGAGCTGTCGAAGCCTGTCCGCGTCGCCCGCGGCCCGCAGCGCCCTGCGGACCGCGAACTACCTGGGGCACGAGGTCGCCCGAGGCGAGTGGCTCTGCGCGGGCGGGCCGCGCCGCCCATGGGTTTTAGTTGCCCTCCTGGTCGCCGGGCATGGTGATGACAACGCGACGGGGCACGGAGCGGTGGAAGACGAATTCCGGCGCACCCCTACCTGGCGTGCCAAATGTCGGATTTCGGGTTCTGGCAGACCCTTGAGGTTCGAACACTGGGGTGCGCGCGGAGATTTCGCCTCCTACCTACCTGCACCCCTCTGCCGTGCTAGGATCAAAACTATCGAAATAACAACACAAGAGACACAGGGTTTATACTGGTTCGGGCCACCATTGTGGTGTATACCCTACTCCAGTGTGTGGTGTGTGGATTGCCTCTTGGGCTGATGATGATGAACAATACAAGGAAGAATAGCCTTGCGAGGTTCTGTTCTTGGCTGGGGCGATGAACTACTGGGAGGAGTTCAGTCACCTTTCTCTCTCTCTCTCTCTGCTTCCAACCGGCCGACCCCTTGCCATGTGGGTGGCTGGTCCTATTTATAGAGGCCCTGGTCCTCTTCCCAAATATTGAGCAGGAAGGGAGCCAACAATGGCTGGCTAATTTGAAGGGGGACAGCAAGCATCAGTTATCCTGACAAAAGTAGTCTTCGCCTGCGCAAAGCTCTGGTGATGACGCCGTCTTGGGCTCCACGGTGACCTCCGTCTCGTAGTCCTCCTGGTCTTGGTCTCGTTGCACCGGAATGGCAACCTTTGCCTGATGCCTCGATACTCTGCGGCTGCGCTTGCCCCCTTGCACCAAAGAGGAAAGGAGGACGCTGCGCGGGCTGTCACCCGCCTGGCGCCCTGAGTTGTCATGGCTTGCGTCATGGGCACCTCGTGAGGTACCCCGCCTTGATCTCTCCGCCTCCTCATGAGCCTGCCTGAGGAGGCTCCGCGTCGTCCGCCCCGCGAGGCTTGGCCCCTCACGAGGGTCTTGAGTTTGAGTTGGTGAAGATGGGCCGTGCTGGGCCCCCCTTTGAGCCACGCCGTAGGCCACAGGCAGGCAAGTCTGGGGACCCCCGTTCCCAAAACACCGACAATGACTCCTAGGTCGGTAATGAACTCCTTCACCCAGACTGCTTCTTGTGCTGCCTCCGAGGCTGCCATGTACTCCGCTTCACATGTAGATCCCACCACAACGCTTTGCTTGCAACTGCACCAGCTTACTGCCCCACCATTCAAAGTATACACGTATCCGGTTTGTGACTTAGAGTCATCCAGATCTGTGTCTAAGCTAGCATCGACGTAACCCTTTACGACGAGCTCTTCGTCACCTCCATAAACAAGAAACATTTCATTGGTCCTTTTTCAGGTACTTCAGGATATTCTTGACCGCTGTCCAGTGTTCCATGCCGGGATTACTTTGGTACCTTCCTACCAAACTTACGACAAGGTTTACATCAGGTCTGGTACACAGCATAGCATACATGATAGACCCTATGGCCGAGGCATAGGGGACGACACTCATCTTTTCTCTATCTTCTGCCGTGGTCGGGCATTGAGCCATGCTCATTCTCGTACCTTGCAATATAGGCAAGAACCCCTTCTTTGACTGATCCATTTTGAACTTCTTCAATATCTTGTCAAGGTACGTACTCTGTGAAAGACCAATGAGGCGTCTCGATCTATCTCTATAGATTTTGATGCCTAATATATAAGTAGCTTCTCCAAGGTCCTTCATTGAAAAACACTTGTTCAAGTAGGCCTTTATGCTTTCCAAGAATTCTATATCATTTCCCATCAACAGTATGTCATACAATATGAGAAATGCTACAGAGCTCCCACTCACTTTCTTGTAAATGCAGGCTTCTCCGTAAGTCTGCATAAACCCAAACGCTTTGATCATCTCATCAAAACGAATGTTCCAACTCCGGGATGCTTGCACCAGCCCATAAATCGAGCGTTGGAGCTTGCACACCTTGTCAGCATTCTTAGGATCGACAAAACCTTCCGGCTGCATCATATACAATTCTTCCTTAAGGAAACCATTAAGGAATGCCGTTTTGACGTCCATTTGCCATATCTCATAATCATAGAATGCGGCAATTGCTAACATGATTCGGATGGACTTCAGCTTCGCTACGGGTGAGAAAGTCTCATCGTAGTCAACCCCTTGAACTTGTCGATAACCCTTAGCGACAAGCCGAGCTTTATAGATGGTCACATTACCATCCGCGTCTGTCTTCTTAAAGATCCATTTATTTTCTATGGCTCGCCGATCAACAGGCAAGTCAGTCAAAGTCCATACTTCGTTTTCATACATGGATCCTATCTCGGATTTCATGGCTTCCAGCCATTTGTCAGAATCCGGGCCCGCCATCGCTTCTTCATAGTTCGAAGGTTCACCGTTGTCTAACAACATGATTTCCAAGACAGGGTTGCCGTACCACTCTGGTGCGGAACGTGTCCTTGTGGACCTACGAAGTTCAGTAGCAACTTGATCTGAAGTTTCATGATCATCATCATCAACTTCCTCTCTAGTCGGTGCAGGCACCTCAGGAACATTTTCTTGAGTTGCGCCACTTACCAGTTGAAGAGGTAATACTTCATCAAGTTCTACCTTCCTCCCACTTATTTCTTTCGAGAGAAACTCTTTCTCTAGAAAGGACCCATTCTTGGCAACAAAGATCTTTCCCTCGGATCTGAGGTAGAAGGTATACCCAACAGTTTCTTTAGGGTATCCTATGAAGACGCATTTTTCTGATTTGGGTTCAAGCTTTTCAGGTTGAAGTTTCTTGACATAAGCATCGCATCCCCAAACTTTTAGAAACGACAGCTTAGGTTTCTTCCCAAACCATAATTCATACGGTGTCGTCTCAACGGATTTCGACGGAGCCCTATTTAAAGTGAATGCAGCAGTCTCTAAAGCATAGCCCCAAAATGATAGCGGTAAATCGGTAAGAGACATCATAGATCACACCATATCTAATAGAGTGCGATTACGACGTTCGGACACACCATTACGCTGAGGTGTTCCAGGCGGCGTGAGTCGTGAAACTATTCCACATTTTCTTAAGTGTGTGCCAAATTCGTGACTCAAGTATTCTCCCCCACGATCTGATTGCAAGAACTTGATTTCCCTATCATGTTGATTCTCAACCTCACTCTGAAATTCCTTGAACTTTTCAAATGTCTCAGACTTGTGTTTCATTAAGTAGACATACCCATATCTACTCAAGTCATCAGTGAGGGTGAGAACATAACGATAGCCACGGCGAGCCTTAACACTCATTGGACCACACACATCAGTATGTATGATTTCCAATAAGTTGGTTGCTCGCTCCATTGTTCCTGAGAACGGAGTCTTGGTCATTTTACCCATGAGGCATGGTTCGCATGTGTCAAATGATTCGTAATCAAGAGACTCTAAAAGTCCATCTACATGGAGCTTCTTCATGCGTTTGACACCTATGTGACCAAGGTGGCAGTGCCACAAGTATGTGGGACTATCATTATCAACCTTACATCTTTTGGTATTCACACTATGAATATGTGTAGCATTACGCTCGAGATTCATTAAGAATAAACCACTCACCATCGGAGCATGACCATAAAACATATTTCTCATATAAATAGAACAACCATTATTCTCGGATTTAAATGAGTAGCCATCTCGTATTAAACAAGATCCTGACACAATGTTCATGCTCAAAGCTGGCACTAAATAACAATTATTGAGGTTTAAAACTAATCCCATAGGTAAATGTAGAGGTAGCGTGCCGACGGCGATCACATCGACCTTGGAACCATTCTCGACGCGCATCGTCACCTCGTCCTTCGCCAGTCTCCGCTTATTCCACAACTCCTGCTTTGAGTTACAAATGTGAGCAACCGCACTGGTATCAAATACCCAGGAGCTACTACGAGTACTGGTAAGGTACACATCAATTACATGTATATCACATATACCTTTCGTGATGCCGGCCTTCTTGTCCGCTAAGTATTTGGGGTAGTTCCACTTCCAGTGACCACTTCCCTTGCAATAAAAGCACTCAGTCTCGGGCTTGGGTCCATTCTTTGGCTTCTTCCTGACAGCTTGCTTACCGGGCGCGGCAACTCCCTTGCCGTCCTTCTTGAAGTTCTTCTTACCCTTGCCTTTCTTGAACTTAGTGGTTTTATTCACCATCAACACTTGATGTTCCTTTTTGACTTCTACCTCTGCTGATTTCAGCATTGAATATACCTCAGGAATGGTCTTTTCCATCCCCTGCATATTGAAGTTCATCACAAAGCTCTTGTAGCTCGGTGGAAGCGACTGAAGAATTCTGTCAATAACCGCGTCATCCGGGAGATTAACTCCCAGCTGAGTCAAGCGGTTATGCAACCCAGACATTTTGAGTATGTACTCACTGACAGAACTATTTTCCTCCATCTTACAGCTAAAGAACTTGTCGAAGACTTCATATCTCTTGACTCGGGCATGAGCTTGAAAAACCATTTTCAGCTCTTCGAACATCTCATATGCTCCGTGTCTCTCAAAACGCTTTTGGAGCCCTGGTTCTAAGCTGTAAAGCATGCCGCACTGAACGAGGGAGTAATCATCAACACGTGTCTGCCAAGCGTTCATAACGTCCTGGTTCTGTGGGACGGGTGCATCACCTAGCAGTGCTTCTAGGACATAATGTTTCTTGGCAGCTATGAGGATGATCCTTAGGTTCTGGACCTAGTCCGTATAGTTGCTGCCATCGTCTTTCAGCTTGGTTTTCTCTAGGAACGCGTTGAAGTTGAGGACAACGTGGGCCATTTGATCTACAAGACATATTGTAAAGGTTTTAGACTAAGTTCATGATAATTAAGTTCATCTAATCAAATTATTCAATGAACTCCCACTCAGATAGACATCCCTCCAGTCATCTAAGTATAACATGATCCGAGTTAACTAGGCTGTGTCCGATCATCACGTGACACGGACTAGTCAACATCGGTGAACATCTTCATGTTGATCGTATCTTCTATACGACTCATGCTCGACCTTTCGGTCTTCTGTGTTCCGAGGCCATGTCTGTACATGCTAGGCTCATCAAGTCAACCAAAGTGTATTGCGTGTGTAAATATGGCTTACACCCATTGTATTCGAACATTAGAATCTATCACACCCGATCATCATGTGGTGCTTCGAAACAACGAACCTTCGCAACGGTGCACAGTTAGGGGGAACACTTTCTTGAAATTATTACGAGGGATCATATTATTTAAGCTACCGTCGTTCTAAGCAAATAAGATGTAAAACATGATAAACATCACATGCAATCAAATAGTGACATGATATGGCCAATATCATTTGCTCCTTTGATCTCCATCTTCGGGGCTCCATGATCATCGTTGTCACCGGCATGACACCATGATCTCCATCATCATGATCTCCATCATCATGTCTTCTTGAAGTTGTCTCGTCATCTATTACTTCTACTACTATGGCTAACGCTTTAGCAATAAAGTAAAGTAATTACATGATGTTTATGTTGACATGCAGGTCATAAATAAATAAAGACAACTCCTATGGCTCCTGCCGGTTGTCATACTCATCGACATGCAAGTCATGATTCCTATTACAAGAACATGATCATCTCATACATCACATATATCATTCATCACATCCTTTGGCCATATCACATCACAAAACACTTGCTGCAAAAACAAGTTAGACGTCCTCTAATTGTTGTTGCAAGTTTTTACATGGCTGCTATAGGTTTCTAGCAAGAACGTTTCTTACCTACGCCAAAACCACAACATGAATTGCCAATTTCTATTTACCCTTCATAAGGACCCTGTTCATCGAATCCGATCCGACTAAAGTGGGAGAGACAAACACCCGCCAGCCACCTTATGCAACTAGTGCATGTCAGTCGGTGGAACCGGTCTCACGTAAGCGTATGTGTAAGGTTGGTCTGGGCCGCTTCATCCCACGATGTCGCCGAATCAAGATAAGACTAGTAACGGCAAGCAAATTGACAATATCAACGCCCACAACTACTTTGTGTTCTACTCGTGCATAGTAACTACGCATAGACCAAGCTCGTGATGCCACTGTAGGGGAACGTAGCAGAATTTTAAAATTTTCTACGCATCACCAAGATCAATCTATGGAGTCATCTAGCAACGAGGGAGAGAGGAGTGCATCTACATACCCTTGTAGATCACGAGCGGAAGCGTTCAAGAGAACGGGGTTGATGGAGTCGTACTCGACGTGATCCAAATCACCGAAGATCCTAGCGCCGAACGGACGGCACCTCCGCGTTCAACACACGTACGGAGCGAGGACGTCTCCCGCGCCTTGATCCAGGAAGGAGGAGGGAGAGGTTGAGGAAGAGGGCTCCAATAGCAGCACGACGGCGTGGTGGTGATGAAGCTGCAGTACTCCGGCAGGGCTTCGCCAAGCTCTTATGGAGGAGGAGAGGTGTTGGGGAGGGGAGGGGCTGCGCCTTGGATGTTGTATGCAGCCCTCCCCTCACCCATCTATTTATAGGGGAAGGGGGAAGGGGGCCGTCCCCCTCTAGATGAGATCTAGAGGGGGGGCGGCGGCCAAGGGGAGGGGGGCTTGCCCCCCAAGCAAGGGGGCGCTCCCTTTAGGGTTTCCCCAACCTTAGGAGCATGGGCCCTAGGGGGTGTGGCGCCCCAGCCCACTTGGGCTGGTTCCCTTCTCCATACAGCCCATAAGGCCCTCCGGAAGAGGTGGCCCCTCCCGGTGGACCCCCGGAACCCCTCCGGTGGCCCCGGTACAATACCGACATGCCCCCGAACCTTTCCGGCGACCGTATGACAACTTCCCATATATAAATCTTTACCTCCGGACCATTCCGGAACTCCTCGTGACGTCCGGGATCTCATCCGGGACTCCGAACAACATTCGGTAATCACATACAAGTCTTCCTAACAACCCTAGCATCACCGAACCTTAAGTGTGTAGACCCTACGGGTTCGGGAGACATGCAGACATGACCGAGACGACTCTTCGGTCAATAACCAACAGCGGGATCTGGATACCCATGTTGGCTCCCACATGCTCCACGATGATCTCATCGGATGAACCACGATTTCGAGGATTCAATCAATCCATATACAATTCCCTTTGTCAATCGGTATGTTACTTGCCCGAGACTCGATCGTCGGTATCCCAATACCTTGTTCAGTCTCGTTACCGGCAAGTCACTTTACTCGTACCGTAATGCATGATCCAAACTTGATCACATTGAGCTCATTATGATGATGCATTACCGAGTGGGCCCAGAGATACCTCTCCGTCATACGGAGTGACAAATCCCAGTCTCGATTCGTGCCAACCCAACAGACACTTTCGAAGATACCTGTAATGTACCTTTATAGTCACCCAGTTACGTTGTGACATTTGGCACACCCAAGGCACTCCTACGGTATCCGGGAGTTGCACAATCTCATGGTCTAAGGAAATGATACTTGACATTCAGAAAAGCTATAGCAAACGAACTACACGATCTTTGAGCTAAGCTTAGGATTGGGTCTTGTCCATCACATCATTCTCCTAATGATGTGATCCCGTTATCAATGACATCCAATGTCCATAGTCAGGAAACCATGACTCTCTTTTGACCAACGAGCTAGTCAACTAGAGGCTCACTAGGGACATGTTGTGGTCTATGTATTCACACATGTATTACGATTTCCGGATAACACAATTATAGCATGAACAATAGACAATTACCATGAACAAAGAAATATAATAATAACCATTTTATTATTGCCTCTAGGGCATATTTCCAACACCCAGGCCTCGCCCGACCCCCCTGTCGCGGCCTCTTCAGGCGACCATGGCGCCCCGTCAGCCGGCGAGCCACCGCTACCGTTGGCACCCGCTGCCCTGCCACGCCGGAGTCTCCTCGTGCGCCTCCCTGCTTCATCCAGCTGCCGCACTGCCAAGCTCCTCCACCGCGCCTTGCCTTTGACCTCGGATTTCGCGTCCCATGGCCACGAGCGCCACCAGCAGTAGTTTCAAGCCGTCCCCATCGCCGAGTCCCTCTCCGCCCTTCTGCACCTCGTCTCCGGCCCTGACCGTCGGAGCCACGCCTCCCGGTGCCTGCAGCTGCGTCCCTAGTCTTCCTCCTCGACGTTGTCACCTCGAGCCTCCCCATGCCTCGCGAGACCAATGTGCCAAGTTCCCGCCGCTGCCGCTGCTGCTCCAAGTACCGCGGCCGTTGCTCCTGCATCGCGCCAAGTCCCTGCATCACGCCATGTTGCAGTGGACGCCAAGTCCAACGGTCACCGAGCATGGAACTCACCAAGTACCACAAGATCCTGATGGATGCACCAAGTCCCCAGCGAGACCCGTTTTTGTCAAGTTCGACTACACGGCTATGACCTCGGAGTTGGACCGCAAGCGCCAAGTACCCCACCGGCAAGACCACACGGATGCCCGAACGAGTACCGAATGATTCGCAAAGACCGACGAGAACGACTTCGTGGACCGACGAGTACCACAGCGACCCTTGTACGCCAAGTACCTCTCCGAAAAACGAACATGTACCACTACGTCCGGAGGTATCGGATCCGTCAAGTCCAACCACGAATGGGTACAACTATCGGCGACCCCGAACGACTATGAAACGTGAACCTCTACTGTCGACCCTAGAGCATGCGAGATCCACTACTTCCACTACCGCCGTCGCGAGAACGCCTACTTCCCTCTACGAACGAGAACCGTACCCTTTGCATGCTACAAAGGTATAACCACCGAGATTGGCGTCCGAGAACGAATGCTTGTGTTGTATTGAGACTCACCCTTTGTCTGCACCGTGTCTGTTTTGTCACTCGTTTCCATGCCCCTAACCCGTGGGAACCCGATTACCGGGATCACCCCACCATCTTTTACACGCTCCCGTCACATTTTCTTTTGCACTGACGTCTCAATGAGTTGTCGGAACTGGAACGTTGCAGTGGCACCATTTTCGTTATCGTTGCCGTGGCACCCCTTTTGTTTCCACCACGGTGACAAATGCTTCATAATGCTCTTGTCAACTTTTATTAAAAATTGCATAAACTTGTCCATGTCATCCGCATCACGATAACAACAATTAAAATGCTTAAATTGTTGTTTGCTTTTAAATTGCTAATGCATATGGGGATTTACCAGATTTGTTGTTTGTTATATCTGGCCCCATTTAAATTGCTTAGTTAGATAGTTTCTTTTATGCTTCACCCCATGCCATTCTAACCAACATTTAATATTGTTGGGTACATAAACAAGAGCGAACTAAATAATTATTGTGGTGTCCATCAATATGCAACTCGTTGCATATTGAGCTCCACTTAATTTGTAGTTTTGTGTAGCGACCCGACCCGAATGGATCGAGTCTCTGTGCTTAAGTGTCATCCCTGGATCGGTATGCTGACACACACAGTACTCGAGGATTTATAACAGAGGTAAATCACATGTAAAAGTAGCGGAAATACTATTACCTCAATCCAAAATAGCGGAAGTAACAAGGTTGTGGATTCCCATCAACACCAACGGCAAAGTTGAGTGTAGAAATCGTAACCCTAACATATCACTTACTCGTTGTAAGAAATCCTGCAACATGAGACGTTGCAGCCACAAAGGGTCAGTACATTGAATGTACTGGCAAATTCACACCATAGAGAATGATGAACAATGGCTATCACTACATGCATATATGGCTGGTGGAAAAGCTCTATGGTTATATGTTTTTGCGAAAAGCCAATTTTTCCCTACTGCAAAGGAATAAATTTTATTTAACTATCATGGTGGTTGTTGAACATTGAGAATGGTTGACAACATTCTCAATCACAATTAAGTAACATCATTAAACCCAACAAACTTAATTTAAAGTAACATGACGAGATTCACATGATAATCCAAGTACTAGATACTCAAGACGTCCATAACCGGGGACACGGCTAATCATGATTAGTTTATACACTCTGCAGAGGTTTGCGCACTTTTCCCCACAAGACTCGATCTCCTCCGTTGGATTTCTCGCACTACATGGTGTTTGAGAAACGGATGACCGAGACATAGTCTTTCAGAAGCGTTTGCACCTTACGATGGGTAGACCGTACCACGTACAACCCCTACATCTGCTAGTCTACCACTATAAGAGTTCACACGACTTAATCAACTATGCTAGATCCCATAATAGCTTGTGGCTGCACACGGAAATTTCTAGTATGAATAATCTCATGATCCCTTTGAGCCTGGGTGGCGGTCCATAAAAAACAGGCAATCCTGGAATACCCAGGTGCCTAGACAGGCAATCGCTGGAATACCCAGGTGCCTCAATCCACCCAGATGTGTGTTAAAGTTGCCACCTTAAGTAAACCATTAATTAACAATCTCACATCTGTCATGAATACTCTCAAACCCAATCCACGTCTACGAGCATAGCATGGCAATATAAGCATAACGTAATAGTAACTCCCAAGGTTTGAATGCAGGGCAATAGGTTCCTACCTCATCAACTACTTCCCAATACCCACATGTTATCAATCCTATTCATGCAATGTTGGAGGTTGAAACTAATGCATAAAAACTGGGTATGAAAGGAATATGATCAAAGTGTAAACTTGCCTGCAATGTTGATGAAGATGATTCGCACTCATAACTCTTGATAGTTCTACTCGTCACACTCCGGTCAATCTATCTTAAGCAAGCAATAGTAACCACACATAAGCAATCACTCAAAAGATCAGAAAGAACGAAGAAGACGATTCGGAAAACATCAAAACCAAGAAAATAACTCTTTCAACATAAAACAATTTCTAAAAGTACCAAAATTGTATGAATTTGGCCTTATCAGAAAGTTTAGGTCAAGAGCTTCGATTTGCAAAAAGAATCAACTCAAACGGAGCTACGAAACTCAAGTTATGATCAAACAAAGTTTGAATTCAAATCTGATCTAATTCAAGTTTTAAACTTTTCAAAAACATGTTTAAGTTGTTTTACTGGATAGAGGAGATCATAACGAAGACGTGGGCGTTGGTTTCGTTGGATTTGGACAAACGAGCGAAAAGATGTGGTCGTTTGAAATACATGGACTAATCTATAAATAAACTATTCACAAACGGGTCCCTGGACGAAAATAAAAGAAAAAGAAAAAAACTAAATAACGAACATTTGCTACCGAACACTAATGAACGAACCTGTTCACTGCAGAAGCTAACATAGCGAACGTTTACTAATTAAAGAAAATGTTTCGTGGAAAAAAAAACAAAGTGATCTGGATCGTTGGATCCAGATCCGACGAGGGAGGCGGCGGTTACCGCGGCGATCGCCGGAGTTCGGGAAGACGGCGGCGGCGGCTTCAGACAGGGACGGGGCGGTGGCTCCGGGGCTCGGTGGCGATGGCAGAGTAGCGGGGAAGGGGCGGCGCACCGAGGCGAGTCCAACAGCGGCGGTGGAGCGCGGGACGAGGCGACGGATCTCCAGCGGAGCTCGCAACTCCGGTGGCGGAGTGCGGCGGCTAGGGAGGAGGAGAGAAAAGGAGGTCGGGTCCCGGGGCTCCGGATTTATAGGGGGGGAAGGGGCGGCGAGAAGCTTGGAGGAGGGGGCAGGAGGAGGCCGGGCGAAGCACGACGGCGGCGATGCGTGCTCGCTCGGGACTCTTTCCCGAGCTGGAAGACGGGCGAGGCGCGGCGTCGGGCCGGCTGGGCCATGGCCTGGCTAGCTGGGCCGGCCCGGTCCAGTCGGTCCAGAAGTTTAAAAAAACATTTTTTAGACGCAAACAAACAAAAATAAAAACAAAATAAATACTAATATTATATAGGCATATAATATATCAAAATTTTCAGAAAAAGATTTTCTACAACGTGAACACTTTTATAAATTCAAATAAAATCCATACAAATACAGATAATTCAAAGATTGCTACTGGTCTAATATAATCCAATAAAATCATTTGAAAAAACCCAAAATGATTTCAAATTTATTTCTCTCCAATTTTCTGTTGTAGGGAATCATGTTACCCTAATTTCCATATATTTTATTTCTGGAGAAAAATAATTTGTATAAAACTCAAATAACTCCAAATTGAAAATAAATTCAAAAGAACTTTGAATTTAATTCTTTGAAACTCCCAACTCATATTTCATATAATTTGAAGAAGTCATTTTATCTTCTCTCATGAAAATCATTGAGCTGCATGAAGTTTATGAATTGAAATATTTCCAAATGAAATTCAATTATTTTCAAGTACCCTTTAATTTAATTTAAATGGAAGAAGTCATATCATCTTCGCTCAAGGGTTTTGTATTTGAAAAAAATTTGAATTCATGGAGATCAGAAAGCAAATATGAAAGTTTGGGAAAGTCCTTTTATTCCCTCTCATTTAACTTTCAAAAAGTTTCGAATTTCACTCAATCAATCACACAACAATCAAACAATAAATCAATCTATCTATTTATTTTAACATTCCAAAATTTAGAATTTTGGAATCTTACAAACCTACCACCCTTAAAATGAATCTCGTCCTCGAGATTCGGAGAGGCTAGCAAGAAAAGGTTAGGGTTGGGGGTCTTCTCAAAACCCATAGATCATCACAGGGGTCTGGGGTGCTACCACCTTTAAAAGCATGGTTACTATTCCATCAAAACTCATATAATCTATCCTTATTCTTGACAGTGTCGGTCTTCTCAGATCGTAAGGATGATTCCATCTCTGGGCTCTTCCGGTAGTGGCATAACCTTTTCCTCAATTCTTCTGTCCTTTCCTCTTGGTAAGGTTATTCCGAGATTGGCTCTTCTTAGTTGACAGGTCTGGCGCCAATACTAAACAACTATCGATATCTCATGGTGGTCAACAATTTATGGTTCCTTCTGCAGGAAATGGGTCTCGTTGATCCTCACCGTATAACCTACGGTTGGCAAAAGCTGCCTTGTACAAGGGAAAATTTTCTTATACCATTCTAAGGTTTAAACAGGGTTTTGATCATCGTCTCTCTACTATAGGTAAGTCACTCAGATTTACCATCCCATATATCAAGGCGAACAATAAGAGTAAGTCGGTATGGTGATCAATCCATCCCACACCCAAATCATTACCTTGTATACGGTTTAGCAAATCTCGCATTCTAACACTCGGTCATCCTCACAAGCATTGCAGAATTTCTCTTGTCGATGAACCAAGTTCGGATAAATCCATAGATTCTGCAAGCCAAACAACCATCTATCGTTCCTTCACAACTCTCAGGTTTTGTCTTACTCCCATAAGATCGTCTATTGATAAGGGCATATCCTCATCCAGGGTTTTTCCTTCAGCAAGAATATGCTTGCTTCTTGGAAGGTCCTGGGGCCTGTGGGTTATGGCCCATCTCATCACTTGTAGTCCTTGAACTTATCATCGGGCAACTGATCATTATTCCATCTTCCAACTTCCTAGTATTCTTAAATCCATCCAATTGTACTGTCTTCCTTCCTTCTATTGGCACCAAACTAAGACGTGATTACTCAGACTCATCATGGAGTTTCCATTGATCCATATTTCCAACATCATACCTCCTTATATCCAATAGTAATTTATCTCTTCATCCTCGTGGGATATCTCCCATACCGAGATAAAAACTTATACTTATGAAGTCCATATTCCACTTCGTGGAACATCATTATCCTTTCTAGGGTCAAGCGTCCTTACAGGGGAATACTGGCCATCTCTGCATGGCACTTCTTCAACTGGGAAACGTGAAACACATCACGGACTCCTGACAGTCCTTCGGGTGACTACAAATTGTTGGCCACTTCTCCCATATGCTCCAAAACTCGGTATGGTCCTACAAATCTCGGGGCTAACTTTCCCTTAACTCCAATTTGTTTAACTCCTCGCAGAGTGGGGCACACGAAGACATGCTCTGTCTCCAATTTCATAGACTACCTCCTTGAGTTTTTGAGTCTGCATAACTCTTCTGCCTGGACTGAGCTACCTTCAGTCTATCTCGAATCAACTTAACATTCTCTTCTGACTCCTTGATCACATTTGGTCCAACAACTGACGGTCTCCAACTTCATCCCACATACTCTTGGGGCATCACACATATCGAGACAAAACTCATATTCATTTTGTTCGAAATCCACTCAGTGGAGTATCCTTATCTTTTCCAGGGGTCAAGGTTCTTACAGGGTACTACCACCCTTAAAATGCACAAATCTTCCATAGACCATATTTCTCATATCCTCAAAAATGGTCAAAATTCTTCTTCATAGGGTAACAACTCATAAAATCCATATCAGTACCAATGATGCTACTTTATTCATTCTCAAATGATTACTATCTCTCGCTTTTCCATTACATGTCTCAACTCAACACCTCAATATAAAAGAAAATGTTCTCACTTCTACTACTCCATTTATTTTGTTACAAACTCAACTATCTAGCACAAGTTTCCTTCTCCTTGGGGCATTCTCTGGCAAAGTGCCCTGATCCATTACAACTAAAGCATATTACTTTTGACAAGTCTCGAGGTTTCCTTTTTGGGCAACTGCTGAGGTAGTGCCCTGACTCCTTGCACCTGTGACAGGTGATATGACTCAGGTCCTTCCTGGGCTCCAATCGGTTTCTCTTCCTGGACTCTTCCATTCCAATCAGGGCTTCTATTTCTTGTGGGTCACACTCTACTTCCTCTGTCGGGAATTCTACTAGATCCCCATTCAAATAATTTTGGGAGATGTGTCCTTCTTCTCCACATGAATAGCAAGACTTAGTGCAGGGTTTACTCGGGTCTTCTTTAGGCGTGTCCTCCATCTCTTCCTTCATCACAACTTCTTCTAAAATTTCCATGAGGGCTCCTTTCATTACTTCTTTCTTCTGCTGGATGGTTCATTGTACCATGGGGTAAATGTGACACTGAGCAGGATAGTGGGTAGTCCCTTCACACAAGAAACAAGTAATCTGCTTAATTGGGAATTCTTCAACTGGGTGACTTCCTTCACAATTAGGGCATTCATCCTTGTGTTCTTTATGGGTGTGTCCTATTAGTCCACAAATCTTGCATGCACAAGGTTTCTTCATATCCTTTTCATAAGGCTTCAACTTCTGGGACACAAGCCGAGACTTTGGCAAAGTCAACTTAAATTCTCTCCAAGTGGTTACTCCTTGCCATCCATTCATGGTTTGGTACATCCTCCACCAAGTAGCAGCACCTCTTTCAAAGCACTGAAGAGCATGTTGGGTCACATCCTTTCCGACTATAGGGTTATTCTTCATGTGATCCTCCATGTTCTGAATCCATTGGTCTGTCTCCAATTGACTTATCGGTCCAGAAAATACAAGTTCATCTCCATTCATCCTCTATTGGGTCCAAGGGTTTGGGGTGAGATAAGGGAGAGGGAGAGGGATACACACAATCCAAACAAAAGTTTTGAAAAGACAGATTTTATTTTGTGGCTGTCGGAAAAACATCAAACAAATGACAACTCACAATCGCCGCATCTAATGTAGGTATATGACAGGGGTTTAGTCTTCTAAAGGTCAATAAATCTTCAAGGTCGTCTAACTCTTCAAGTCTTGTTCATGCCTCCAATGGCTTCTTCCGATCATGCTTGTCTTTCTCAAGTCCTTTTGCCAGCTCATCTCTGTTGTAGCAAAGTCTCTCGTGACATCCTTGAATATTCTGGAGTTGCATTCCAAACTTCTGGGTTTCAACATCCTTGGCATGAGCCATGGTCATATTATCCTTCAGTTCCTGACAAATCTCTGGTATCTCGAGGTTGTAGCTCCTCCAGCTTGGCTACTTTCAGCTTTTGGTTCCTGAGTTCTTCACGAAATGCTTCCTTGTCTAATACGGCTTCATGGAGCTCCTCCTTGAACTTCTTGATATACTACTCCAGATCATGGTGATACACCGGCTAAGGTTAAAACTTCATCTTTTGCTGATAGGTGCCCCATCAGCCTTCTACCATCCAATCCTTCCTAAGAAATGCCTGCTTAACTCAGCCCGGTGACAAATAGCATAAGCGGGCGATGACATCACGGATAACCGTGTTTCTGCACTTGTCATTTCCATGAGCTATCATTCCATAGTTGATATCTCCTGCCTTAGGGTTTTCTTGACAAAACTTTGAGTTCCCATGCTCCATGTTCCGGTCTTTCTCCAATACATCTTGATCTCGGGTATTGACAGCTTCCATAGTCTGCCAAGTTCCATAGGGGGTGCCTTCCTAGGTCATACAAATCTAGAAATTGTACAGGGCCTTCAAATTCTCCTAGTCATTGGAGTCTTCAACCATTGCAGTTTCCATTATTGTAATGTATGGTAAAATCCTCTTCATTCCGAATGGTCTCAGTTGTCCGATATCTTGTACTTCGTGGAGTGGTCTCATCAGTCGAATCTTCGTGTGGTCAAAAGGGGAAAGGCGTATGGTCTCACTAAAGGTAATATTTGAATAAGCTCAGAAGATAAGAGAGGTAAAAGATCTTTTTGTAAGGGAAAGTTGTAGAGAAAAAATCTTTGCTATGGGCTTGCCAGTTTCTAGGGTCACGTCCTACAGTCAACATGTGCTCTGATACCATCTTGTAGCGACCTGACCCGAATGGATCGAGTCTCTGTGCTTAAGTGTCATCCTTGGATCGGTATGCTGACACACACAGTACTCGAGGATTTATAACAGAGGTAAATCACATGTAAAAGTAACGCAAATACTATTACCTCAATCCAAAATAGCGGAAGTAACAAGGTTGTGGATTCCCATCAACACCAACGGCAAAGTTGAGTGTAGAAATCATAACCCTAACGTATCACTTACTCGTCGTAAGAAATCCTGCAACATGAGACGTTGCAGCCACAGAGGGTCAGTACATTGAATGTACTGGCAAATTCACACCATAGAGAATGATGAACAATGTCTATCACTACATGCATATATGGCTGGTGGACAAGCTCTATGGTTATATGTTTTTGCGAAAAGCCAACTTTTCGCTACTGCAAAGGAATAAATTTTATTTAACTATCATGGTGGTTGTTGAACATTGAGAATGGTTGACAGCATTCTCAATCCCAACAAACTTAATTTAAAGTAACATGATGAGATTCACATGATAATCCAAGTACTAGATACTCAAGATGTCCATAACTGGGGACACGGCTAACCATGATTTGTTTATACACTTTGCAGAGGTTTGCGCACTTTTCCCCACAAGACTTGATCTCCTCCGTTGGATTTCTCGCACTACATGGTGTTTGAGAAACGGATGACCGAGACATAGTCTTTCAAAAGCGTTTGCACCTTACGATGGGTAGACCATACCACCTACAACCCCTACATCTGCTAGTCTACCACTGTAAGAGTTCACACGGAAGTTTCTAGTATGAATAATCTCATGATCCCTTGGAACCTGGGTGGCGGTCCATAAAAAACAGGCAATCCTGGAATACCCAGGTGCCTAGACAGGCAATCGCTGGAATACCTAGGTGCCTCAATCCACCCATATGTGTGTTAAAGTTGCCACCTTAAGTAAACCATTAATTAACAATCTCACATCTGTCATGAATACTCTCAAACCCAATCCACGTCTACGAGCATAGCATGGCAATATAAGCATAACGTAATAGTAACTCCCAAGGTTTGAATGCAGGGCAATAGGTTCCTACCTCATCAACTACTTCCCAATACCCACATGTTATCAATCCTATTCATGCAATGTTGGAGGTTGAAACTAATGCATAAAAACTGGGTATGAAAGGAATATGATCAAAGTGTGAACTTGCCTGCAATGTTGATGAAGATGATTCCCACTCATAACTCTTGATAGTTCTACTCGTCACACTCCGGTCAATCCATCGTAAGCAAGCAATAGTAACCACACATAAGCAATCACTCAAAAGATCAGAAAGAACGAAGAAGACGATTCGGAAAACATCAAAACCAAGAAAATAACTCTTGCAACATAAAACAATTTCTAACAGTACCAAAATTGTATGAATTTGGCCTTATCAGAAAGTTTAGGTCAAGAGCTTCGATTTGCAAAAAGAATCAACTCAAACGGAGCTGCGAAACTCAAGTTATGATCAAACGAAGTTTGAATTCAAATCTGATCTAATTCAAATTTTAAACTTTTCAAAAACATGTTTAAGTTGTTTTACTGGATAGAGGAGATCATAACGAAGACGTGGGCGTTGGTTTCGTTGGATTTGGACAAACGAGCGAAAAGATGTGGTCGTTTGAAATATAGGGACTAATCTATAAATAAACTATTCACAAACGGGTCCCTGGCCGAAAATAAAAGAAAAAGAAAAAAACTAAATAACGAACGTTTGCTACCGAACGCTAATGAACGAACCTGTTCACTGCAGAAGCTAACATAGCGAACGTTTACTAATTAAAGAAAACGTTTCGTGGAAAAAAAACAAAGCGATGTGGATCGCTGGATCCAGATCCGACGACGAGGAAGGCGGCGGTTACCGCGGCGATCGTCGGAGTTCGGGAAGACGGCGGCGGCGGCTTCAGACGGGGATGAGGCGGTGGCTCCGGGGCTCGGTGGCGACGGCGGAGTAGCGGGGAAGGGGCGGCGCACCAAGGCGAGTCCAACAACGGCGTCGATGTCGGTCGAGGGCGGTGGTGGAGCGCGGGACGAGGCGACGGATCTCCGGAGGAGCTCGCAACTCCGGCGGTGGAGTGCGGCGGCTAGGGAGGAGAGAAAAGGTGGTCGGGGTGTGATGGCCTGGCTTATTAGGGATGATAGACTACTCATAGCAATAAGGAATTCCTTCTTTTTCGGGAGCCCATTCGGACAGAACTCCAAAGTTAAGCGTGCTCAGCTTGGAGTAGTGTCAGGATGGGTGACCGACCGGGAAGTTGCTCCTGGGTGCGCACGAGTGAGGAAAAAGTGCGCAGAAAAGACTAGTATTAATTTGTGGGGCCAGTCTAGATCCCGCCAGGAGTAACGACCACCAGCGGGTGTGTCCGGGGCGTTACACGGGGTCCCGGGGCTCCGGATTTATAGGGAGGGAAAGGGGCGGCGAGAAGCTTGGAGGAGGGGGCAGGAGGAGGCCGGGCGAAACACGGCGGCGGCGATGCATGCTCGCTCGGGACTCTGTCCCGAGCTGGAAGACGGGCGAGGCGCGGCGTCGGGCCAGCTGGGCCATGGCCTGGCTAGCTGGGCCGGCCCGGTCCGGTCGGTCCAGAGGTTTTTTTTTTAAAAACATTTTTTTAGACGCAAACAAACAAAAATAAAAACAAAATAAATACTAATATTATATAGGCATATAATATATCAAAATTTTCAGAAAAAGATTTTCTACAACATGAACACTTTTATAAATTCAAATAAAATCCACACAAATACAGATAATTCAAAGAGTGCTACTGGTCTAATAAAATCCAATAAAATCATTTAAAAAAACAAAATGATTTCAAATTTATTTCTCTCCAATTTTCTATTGTAGGGAATCATGTTACCCGAATTTCCATATATTTTATTTTTGGAGAAAAATAATTTGAATAAAACTCAAATAACTCCAAATTGAAAATAAATTCAAAAGGACTTTGAATTTAATTCTTTGAAACTCCCAACTCATATTTCATATAATTTGAACAAGTCATTTTATCTACTCTCATGAAAATCATTGAGCTGCATGAAGTTTATGAATTGAAATATTTCCATATGAAATTCAATTATTTTCAAATACCCTTTCATTTAATTTAAATGGAAGAAGTCATATCATCTTTGCTCAAGGGTTTTGTATTTGAAAAGAATTTGAATTCATGGAGATAAGAAAGCAAATATGAAAGTTTGGGAAAGTCCTTTTATTCCCTCTCATTTAACTTTCAAAAAGTTTCGAATTTCACTCAATCAATCACACAACAATCAAACAATAAATCAATCTATCTATTTATTTTAACATTCCAAAATTTAGAATTTTGGAATGTTAAATTTTGTTTGTGCACTTTGCCATGTCATGCATATTTAAACCGGACATGCATCATACTTGGTTGTGCATCATGCCATGCTTATGTGATGGTTGTTTACCATGATTGTTTGCTTCTTTCCGGTGTTGCTTCTTCTCGGTAACCCGGTAACGTTGCGTTTGTGAGGATCCGTTGGCTATGTTCGTTTGTCTTCCTCATGGACTCGTTCTTCTTCCTTGCGGGATTTCAGGCAAGATGACCATATCCTCGAAATCACTTCTATCTTTGCTTGCTAGTTTCTCGCTCTTTTGCTATGCCTATGCTGCGATACCTACCACTTGCTTATCATGCCTCCCATATTGTTAAGCCAAGCCTCTAACCCACCTTGTCCTAGCAAACCGTTGTTTGGCTATGTTACCACTTTGCTCAGCCCCTCTTATAGCGTTGTTAGTTGCAGGTGAAGATTGGAGTTTGTTCCGTGTTGGAACATGTATATTTTGTTGGGATATCACAATATCTCTTATTTAATTAATGCATCTATACACTTGGTAAAGGGTGGAAGGCTCGGCCTTATGCCTGGTGTTTTGTTCCACTCTTGCCGCCCTAGTTTCCGTCATATCGGTGTTATGTTCCCGGATTTTGCGTTCCTTACACGGTTGGATTATAATGGGAACCCCTTGACAGTTCGCTTTGAATAAAACACCTCCAGCAAGGCCCAACATTGGTTTTACCATTTGCCACCTAGCCTTTTCTTTCCCTTAGGTTGGCCAGCCCAAGGGTCATCTTTATTTTAACCCCCCCGGGCCAGTGCTTGTCTAAGTGTTGGTCCAAACTGAGCGATGTCCGGAGCTACCAGGGGCAACTCTGGGCTGGCCCACCCGATGTCTTGCTCATCCGGTGTGACCTGAGAACGAGATATGTGCAGCTCCTATCGGGATTTGTCAGCACATCTGGGTGGCTTTGCTGGACTTGTTTTACCATTCTCGAGGATGTCTTGTAATCGGGATGCCGAGTCTGATCGGATTGTCTTGGGAGAAGGAATATCCTTCGTTGACCGTGAGAGCTTGTGATGGGCTAAGTTGGGACACCCCTGCAGGGATTGAACTTTTGAAAGCCGTGCCCGCGGTTATGGGCAGATGGGAATTTGTTAATGTCCGGTTGTAGAAAACCTGAAGTTGATCTTAATTAAAATACATCAACCGCGTGTGTAAACGTGATGGTCTCTTCTCGGCGGTGTCCGGGAAATGAACACGGTGTTGGAGTTATGCTTGACGTAGGTTGTTCTAGGATCACTTCTTGATCATAGTTGTTCGACCGTGCTTTTGCCTTCTCTTCTCGCTCTCATTTGCGTATGTTTGGCCACCATATATGCTAGTCGCTTGCTGCAGCTCCACCTCATACCTTTTACCTTACCCATAAGCTTAAATAGTCTTGATCGCGAGGTTGTGAGATTGCTGAGTCCCTGTGACTCACAGATACTTCCAAAACCAGTTTGCAGGTGCCGATGAAACCGTGCAGGTGACGCAACCAAGCTCAAGGAGGACATCGATGAAGATCTTGTCCTTTGTGTTGTGTCGTTCTAGTTGATCAGTAGTGGAGCCCAGTTGGGGTCGATCGGGGATCTGTAGCATTTGGGGTAGTCTTCTTTTATTTCGGTTCCATAGTCGGACCTTGATTGTAATTGTTGATGTAATGCTTTATTCATGTATTGTGTGAAGTGGCGATTGTAAGCCAACTATGTATCTCTTTCCCTTATGTATTACATGGGTTGTGTGAAGATTACCTCACTTGCGACATTGATTTCAATGCGGTTATGCCTCTAAGTCGTGCTTCGACACGTGGGAGATATAGCCGCATCGAAGGCGTTACAAGTTGGTAATCAGAGCCTTCCCCGACCTGAGGAGCCCCCTGCTTGATCGAATCGCTGGCGTTGTTGAGTCTAGAAAAATGTTTTGAGTCATTTAGGAATTATATATATCAGAGAGTAGGACTTCTTTTTACTCCTCAGTCCCTTCGTCGCTCTGGTGAGGTATCCTGACGTAGAGTTTTGACTCTTCTCTTCTCAAATTTCACCAAAAAAAATTTAGGATCACGCGGGTATCTTGGAATCGTTCTGATGGTTTTGTGATGAGAACATTGTTCTTGGTGCCTCCTGACATTTAGGGGTTGTGGCAGTGTCCCGGGGAGTTGAGCTCCGAGGTGTTGTCGTCATTTTATCGTTGCAGTTCTGGAATACCTGAGTTTCGCCGACATCGAAAATCTCTTTTATGCAGTTGTTGGTGAGATAACCTCGACGCCACCCAGTACCGGGGTGGGAGTTCGGGAGTATTGCCATAACTCGTATAACGAATGCTTTTCGAAGGTTGAGGTAAATGATTTCCGAAGGTTTCTTGGTTATGTGTTGAAGGATGGATACAGCTGGATGTAGGATTTGCTAGTTTTGGGTGAGATATTATGCTTCCCCTGTATCCCCAACACCTGATTGCATAACCGGAAAATTTCGGGAGTTTACAAGTGGGAATTCAAGTAGCTCTTAGGATATCTTCCCAACAGATGTATGATATGAAATTGGGGTTCGACGTCTAGTGGTCCGCCTATCCACGGTTGGTTTTACAGTGGTCTCGTTGTGTCTTAAAGATTCCTTGGCTATGCCGACTCGGGGACGCTTCGTATGTCATTTGCACTGCCTTGTACATGATGGTGCTGTACGATCGAGCCCGTGTAGGCCCCACCACGAAAACTTTAGACGAAATCTCTATCATATGTTTGTTCCGGCTTATTCTGCAAGCGAATCCTTTGTTTTGTTTTGAGTTGTGCTATTCGAGTTGCTTCAAAGTCAAATGTTGATTCCATACCTTTCCTAAGTGGTGTTCTCATATTCCTATGTGAATACTAATCCTTCTTGATCATCGAGATTGTCATGTCAATCCTTTTAAACCGGCGTGTTTCTATTGAGGTGAATCCAATCATTTCAACATTTGCAAGATCCAATCTCAGTTTTTCGTCAACGATGTTTGTTTCATCTGTCTCCAAGTTGCTTTTGTTTTCCCGCCCACCCACCCTTTTTCTTGAAGGACTCAGATTTCTTAATCAAGTATCATCTTATTGATGAGAAGTCTCTCCATTCTTTTCCGTTAATGTTCTTATCCATTGATTCTCATGAAGATTCTAATGGAGCTTCAAGCTCATCATTCTTCGTTCTTTTCTTCTTCGGTGGATTCAAGTCAAGCTTTGTTGATCATACCCCTTTTTCCTTGTTTCAAATACGTTCTCATGACAGTGCACCTCATATTTATTCATTTCTCGCTATTCAATTGTTCCGGAGCGTTGAAGATATCTCAGAAGACTCGTCTTTTCATTCAAGGTCCGTTCAACCTATTTCGAGATTGTCATCTCATTCTAGCCATTTATTTCAACCGGCGCAATCTCTCTTTTAAATCGTTCAACTGTGTATCTTTTCAGTGAGCCCTAACCCACAGGTCTTTTCCTAGGATCTTACCGGACTCTTCTAATTTTTCCCGGAGCTATCCTCAAATTTCTTTTCGAAGTTTGACGTAAGAATGATTTATCATCAGTCAAATGCCTTTCTCCAAGATCGGTTAAATTCTTTTCATCGTTGGCTCAATCTCTTCGCTTTTGATTCTTCCGGAGTGTCTAAATAATTCATGGTGGTGTTTCTCATCGTAACTCTCAGATTTTGAAGACCGGAGAAGATTGTTTCCTCTAAATCTTGCTCCATTCTCTTCAAGATTCATGATTCTAGCTTGTTGCCATCCTCTTATAATTGTTTTTGATTGTGAGAATTCTTTTCACCCATCCGGAGCAATTTAGGAGTCTTTTCAGTTTGACTCTCCAGAGCCCATCTCCTCAGAAGAATTTATTCTCAGCTTTCAGCTCTCTTTCTCTAAATCTTACCGGTGCATCATTAAAGTATTCTCTTATCAGTTTGTGATCTATTCATTCTCATGTGTCAAATTCCCTGAAGTATCTTCATTCATTCTCTAACTCTTCCCGGTGTTTCCTTATCTTTTCTTCGTTCATTTTCAATTCTTACGGTGGTTGGGTCAAGAGTTCTCTTCATTCGTTATCATATCAATTTATTCGTTGTTCCAACCCGACCGGTGTTTCACTGAAGACCTTTCCAAGTTTGCACTATATCTATCTTAATCTTTTCTATGAGAATAAGTAGTATGCCAAATCCATTTGCTCGTCATCAATTAAATTGGTGAAGGATGCGCATAACGTAATTCTTATTATTGTTTCATCCAAGTGATTTAATTTCTTGCTTTCCGGAGTGGTTCATCATATCACATTCTCGGTTTCACTTGAGGCATCTTTTCTTTTCCCGGAGTTCCAAGCTCAAATTGTCACGGAGATCCATCTAAATCATTACAAGGATTCACTTTGTGTTTTCAACTTCTCTTTCCTTTCGTTTGATCATTCCTTATTACCCGAGTTCTTCATGGAGGCTCTACATGACGGTTCATAAAGGATTTAATTCCTTCTCGAAGTGTTCATCGATATTCTTTCCAGAGGAGCTCAAGCATTCTTCATCTTGCAATCCAGAGTGCAATTCTTTCTACCGTGTCATTGGAGGTGGTATTATGTCATTCTTGATAATTTGAGTTCATGTTTCATGATCCACATGTTGTTAAGAATGAGGTATTTTAAATCCATCAACCTCTTCGTTGGAGTTATCCTGGGTTATATTTCACCTAAAGCCTTCCCTAAGGATTGTTGCTAATTGTGGTACTCATAAATAACCCAAGTTTCTTCTTTTATCCTACCGGTGAAATAGTTTCTCGTCTCCTTGTTGATATCAATCCAATCTATTGTTTTCCATTAGTGGCAGTATTTCAACAAATAATTTTGAGATGTCTTCCATAATCCCACATCAAGCTTATCCTTTCACTGTTGATAATCCAACAACTCCGTTCGAGAATATGTTGTAAGCATGCTCTCCCAAGATCTTGTTTCCTCGTCATTCCATTCCATTCTTTCATTAATCCCGAAGGCATTGTGATGTTGCTCTCTTCAACCCATCTTCGTGTTTTGTCAACATCATTTTCTTTCCCTTGCTTATCCATTTATCCGGAGTGTTGTGCACTCTGCTCAAGTTCTTTTCTACTTATCTATTCTTGCATCTCTTTTCTACCGGAGTGCTGTCCGAATTTGTTCTTCCTTGTTCCTCTTTTCTAACGGAGTGTTCTCAACTTCGTTCATCGCTGTTGCTTTCTTTATTTCAATTTGTTCAACCATTCAAGGTTCTTTGGTTTCACTCATTTGTCCAAGAAGCAACTTAGTTTTACCTCTTCTCTTTCTCTTCCATTTTTCCCTCCGGTGCCATTCTAGATCTCGGGACGAGATCCTCTCGTAGTGGTGGAGTGTTGTGATGCCCCGAGACCGATGCTCAAGAAGACTTCCATATGTTCCGGGTTTCATCGTGTGTTTCATTTGTGCCTGCCCTTTTATTTTTGCATTGCATCATGTCACCATGCCATCTTCTCATAAATCTTTTGCAACTCAACTAAATAAATGGCATGGATCTTTGATCCATTTAAACCGAGGGAATTCACCTGGTAACTTCTCTTTATAACATACCCTCCCGATAGTAGGGAGCTATATAAAATATTCCATTCGTGTGGAATTACCTTGACACACTTGCAAATATTTCCCCATGCCTTCGTCCCATGCATCATCTCCTTCTCTTTTCCTTCTATTTCCTGTATTTTGCTAGTCCCATTTCCCCTTCTCTTTTTATGTCCATTATTTTCCAATAAATTCTAGACCGTGCCAGGACCACCTCCTCCAATTTTCAGATCCTTTGGACTTGTTTTGGTAGGGTTCAAAAATGGCTCAAGTTTGAATTTAATTCAAACTTGAATTATTATTTTTGTATCTATAATATTTGCCAAGTCCATTTATTCAAATTGTGCATAATGCAAGGACTCCAGATACATTCTCATATCTCTCTCATGCCTTCACTTTATCTTTGAGCTTTTCCCACTTATTCTCTGTTAGAGGAAATTGTGAAAAGAAGGAGTAAGAGGGGAAGAGAGAGCCCAGCTCCAGCGGCAGCAATGCAGCCCAGCACCAGCAGCAACTGGGCTGGCCTCTAAGGCCCAGTCGCCCCAGGCCCATCCTGCCCTGTTAACCCTAGCCCAGACCCCTCCTCTCGATCTCTCCTCCTTTCCTCCACCTCTCGCCGCCAGGAGAGGACGCACGCGCCCGATGCCCGATCCCATCTCCCTCTCCTCAATCTCTCTCTTGATCCCCAGGGCCGCCCCCACTCCCCTCGTCCAATTCTCACGAGCGCCGCCCAGGCCTCGCCCGACCCTCCTATCGCGGCCTCTTCAGGCGACCATGGCGCCCCATCGGCCGGCGAGCCGCCACTGTTGTTGGCACCCGCTGCCCTGCCGTGCCGGTGTCTCCTTGTGTGCCTCCCTGCTTCGTCCGACCGCCGCGCCGCCAAGCTCCTCCACCGCGCCTCGCCTTCGACCTCGGATTTTGCGTCCCATGGCCACGAGCGCCACCAGCAGCAGTTTCAAGCCGTCCCCATCGCCGAGTCCCTCTCTGCCCTTCTGCACCTCGTCTCCGGCCCTGCCCGTCGGAGCCACGCCTCCCGGTGCCCGCAGCTGCGCCGCCAGTCTTCCTCCTCGACATTGTCACCTCGAGCCTCCCCATGCCTCGCGAGACCAATGTGCCAAGTTCCCGCTGCTACTGCAAGTTCCGCGGCTGTTGCTCCTGCATCGCGCCAAGTCCCTGCATCACGCCATGTTGCAGTGGACGCCAAGTCCAACGGTCACCGAGCGTGGAACTCACCAAGTACCACAAGATCCTGATGGATGCACCAAGTCCCCAGCTAGACCTGTTTTCGTCAAGTTTGACTACACGACTATGACCTCGGAGTTGGACCGCAAGCGCCAAGTACCCCACCGGCAAGACCACACGGATGCCCAAACAAGTACCGAATGATTCGCAAAGACTGACGAGAACGACTTCATGGATCGACGAGTACCACGGCGACCGTTGTACGCCAAGTACCTCTCCAAAAAACGAACATGTACCACTACGTCCGAAGGTATCGGATCCGTCAAGTCCAACCACGAATGGGTACAACTATCGGCGACCCCGAACGACTACGAAACGTGAACCTCTACCGTCGACCCTAGAGCATGCGAGATCGACTACTTCCACTATCGCCGTCGCGAGAACGCCTACTTCCCTCTACGAATGAGAACCGTCCCCTTTGCACGCTACAAAGGTATAACCACCGAGATCGGCGTCCGAGAAAGAATGCTTGTGTTGTATTGAGACGCACCCTTTGTCTGCACCGTGTCCATTCTGTCACTCGTTTCCATGCCCCTAACCCGTGGGAACCCGGTTACCGGGATCACCCCACCATCTTTTGCATGTTCCCATCACATTTTCTTTTGCACCGACGTCTCAATGAGTTTTCAGAACCGGAATGTTGCAGTGGCACCATTTTCATTATCGTTGCCGTGGCACCCCTTTTCTTTCCACCATGGTGACAAATGTTTCATAATGCTTTTGTCAACTTTTATTAAAAATTGCATAAACTTGTCCATGTCATCCGCATCATGATAACAACAATTAAAATGCTTAAATTGTTGTTTGCTTTTAAATTGCTAATGCATATGGGGATTTATCGGATTTGTTGTTTGTTATATCCGGACCCATTTAAATTGCTTAGTTAGATAGTTTCTTTTATGCTTCACCCCATGCCATGCTAACCAACATTTAATATTGTTGGGTACATAAACAAGAGCGAACCAAATAATTATTGTTGTGTCCGTCAATATGCAACTCGTTGCATATTGAGCTCCACTTAATTTGTAGTTTTGTTTGTGCACTTTGCCATGTCATGCATATTTAAACCGGACATGCATCATACTTGGTTGTGCATCATGCCATGCTTATGTGATGGTTTTTTACCATGATTGTTTGCTTCTTTTCGGTGTTGCTTCTTCTCGGTAATCTGGTAACATTGCGTTTGTGAGGATCCATTGGCTACGTCAATTTGTCTTCCTCATGGACTCGTTCTTCTTCCTTGCGGGATTTCAGGCAAGATGAGCATACCCTCAAAATCACTTCTATCTTTGCTTGCTAGTTGCTCGCTCTTTTGCTATGCCTATGCTGAGATACCTACCACTTGCTTATCATGCCTCCCATATTGTTAAGCCAAGCCTCTAACCCACCTTGTCCTAGCAAACCGTTGTTTGCCTATGTTACCGCTTTGCTCAGCCCCTCTTATAGCGTTGTTAGTTGTAGGTGAAGATTGGAGTTTGTTCCATGTTGGAACATGGATATTTTGTTGGGATATCACAATAAATCTTATTTAATTAATGCATCTATACACTTGGTAAAGGGTGGAAGGCTCGGCCTTATGCCTGGTGTTTTGTTCCACTCTTGCCGCCCTAGTTTCCGTCATATCGGTGTTATGTTCCCAGATTTTGCATTCCTTACACGGTTGGGTTATAATGGGAACCCCTTGATAGTTCGCCTTGAATAAAACTCCTCCAGCAAGGCCCAACATTGGTTTTACCATTTGCCACCTAGCCTTTTCTTTCCATTGGGTTGGCTAGCCCAAGGGTCATCTTTATTTTAACCCCCTCGGGCCAGTGCTTGTCTAAGTGTTGGTCCAAACTGAGCGATGTCCGGAGCTACCAGGGGAAACTCTGGGCTGGCCCACCCGACGTCTTGCTCATCCGGTGTGCCCTGAGAATGAGATATGTGCAGCTCCTATCGGGATTTGTCGGCACATCTGGGTGGCTTTGCTGGACTTGTTTTACCATTGTCAGGATGTCCTATAACCGGGATGCCGAGTCTGATCGGATTGTCTTGGGAGAAGGAATATCCTTTGTTGACCGTGAGAGCTTGTGATGGGCTAAGTTGGGACACCCCTGCAGGGATTGAACTTTCGAAAGCCGTGCCCGCGGTTATGGGCAGATGGGAATTTGTTAATGTCCGGTTGTAGAAAACCTGAAGTTGATCTTAATTAAAATACATCAACTGCGTGTGTAGCCGTGATGGTCTCTTCTCGGCGGTGTCCGGGAAGTGAACATGGTGTTGGATTTATGCTTGACGTAGGTTGTTCTAGGATCACTTCTTGATCATAGTTGTTCGACTGTGCTTTTGCCTTCTCTTCACGCTCTCATTTGCGTATGTTTAGCCACCATATATGCTAGTCGCTTGCTGCAGCTCCACCTCATACCTTTTACCTTACCCATAAGCTTAAATAGTCTTGATCGCGAGGGTGTGAGATTGCTGAGTCCCCGTGACTCACAGATACTTCCAAAACCAATTTGCAGGTGCTGATGAAATCGTGCAGGTGACGCAACCAATCTCAAGGAGGAGCTCGATGAAGATCTTGTCCTTTGTGTTGTGTCGTTCTAGTTGATCAGTAGTGGAGCCCAGTTGGGGTCGATCAGGGATCTGTAGCATTTGGGGTAGTCTTCTTTTATTTCGGTTCCGTAGTCAGACCTTGATTGTAATTGTTGATGTAATGCTTTATTCATGTATTGTGTGAAGTGGCGATTGTAAGCCAACTATGTATCTCTTTCCCTTATGTATTACATGGGTTGTGTGAAGATTACCTCACTTGCGACATTGCTTTCAATGCGGTTATGCCTCTAAGTCGTGCTTCGACACGTGGGAGATATAGCCGTATCGATGGCGTTACACCTGAGGGCCACCCTAAGATAATTGAGCAAGATTCTCAGGGAAGTAATATAGATGCACCTAGTCCTTCTAAAAGGAATAAAAAGAAAAATGATAGGACTTTGCATGCTTGTAGTGAACCTATTGCTCAACCACCTGAGAATCCAAATGATATTTCTATTTCTGATGTTGAAACACAATCTGGTAATGAACCTGAAACTAGTGATAAGGTTGATGATAATGTTCATGATGATGCTCAACCTAGTAATGATAATGATATAGAAATTGAACCTGTTGTTGATCTTGATAACCCACATCAAAGAATCAACATTATGATAAGAAAGACTTTGTTGCTAGGAAACATGGTAAAGAAAGAGAACCATGGGTTCAGAAACCCATGCCTTTTCGTCCCAAACCATCCACAAGAAAAAGGATGATGAGGATTCTGAGCGCTTTGCTGAAATGATTAGACCTATCTTTTTGCGTATGCGATTAACTGATATGCTTAAAATGAATCCTTATGCTAAGTACATGAAAGAAATTGTTAATAATAAAAGAAAGATATCGGAAGCTGAAATTTCCACCATGCTTGCTAATTATACTTTTAAGGGTGGAATACCTAAGAAACTTGGAGATCCAGGAGTACCCACTATACCATGCTCAATTAAAAGAAACTATGTTAAAACTGCTTTATGTGATCTTGGAGCCGGTGTTAGTGTTATGCCTCTCTCTTTATATCGTAGACTTGATTTTAATAAGTGGACACCTACTGAAATATCTTTGCAAATGGTGATAAATCAACTGCTATACCTGTCGGTATTTGTGAGGACGTGCCTGTTGTAGTTGCAAACGTTACTATTTTAACGGACTTTGTTATTCTTGATATTCTCGAGGACGATAGTATGTCTTTTATTCTTGGAAGACCCTTTTTTGAATACTGCAGGGGCTGTTATTGATTGCACTAAAGGCAATGTCACTTTTCATGTTAATGGTAATGAGCATACGATACACTTTCCGAGGAAACAACCTCAAGTTTATAGTATCAACTCTATTGGAAAAATTCCATCGATTATATTTGGAGGTTTTGAATTTCCTCTTCCTACTGTCAAGAATAAATATGATATTCTTATTATTGGGGATGTGCATATCCCCGTTGAGGAAACATAGTGTTATTCGATATTTCTCAGGTTCCATGCTATTCGGAATGAGTTTGTTAACAAGACATGATCAACCTTGTTAGTGGATTCCTTTTGATGAGCATGAGATGGATGAAACTAGAAGGTACAACTGTAACACCCACGATGTGGCTATATCTCCCACGTGTCGGAGCACGACTTAGAGGCATAACCGCATTGTAGGCAATGTCATAAGAGGGGTAATCTTTACACATCCCATGTACTGAGTAAGAAAGAGATGCATAGTTGGCTTACAATCGCCACTTCACACAATAACATAAATATATCATTACAATCATCCAGATAAAATCAAGGTCCGACTACGGAACCAAAATAAAGACAACCCCAAATGCATAAGATCCCCGATCGCCCCAACTGGGCTCCACTACTGATCGTCTGGAAAGGAAACGTAGTATCGTCCTAAGTCCTCATCGAACTCCCACTTGAGCTCAGTTGCATCTCCTGGAATGGTATCATCGGTCCCTGCATCTGGTTTTGGAAGTAATCTGTGAGTCACGGGGACTCAGCAATCTCACACCCTCACGATCAAGACTATTTAAGCTTATGGGTAGGTAAAAGGTATGAAGTGGAGCTGCAGCAAGCACTAGCATATATGGTGGCTAACATACGCAAATGAGAGCGAGAAGAGAACGCAAAGCACGTTTGAGAATCTATGATCAAGAAGTGATCCTAGACTACTTACGTTCAAGCATAACACGAGACCGTGTTCTCTTCCTGGACTCCACCGAAAAGAGACCATCACGGCTACACACGTTGTTGATCCATTTTAATTAAGTTAAGTTTCAAGTTTTCTACAAACGGACATTAACAAATTCCCATCTGCCCATAACCGTGGGCACGGCTTTCGAAAGTTCAAAACCCTGCAGGGGTGTCCCAACTTAGCCCATCACAAGCTCTCACGGTCAATGAAGGATATTCCTTCTCCCAGGACGGCCCGATCAGACTTGGAATCCCGGTTACAAGACATCTCAACAATGGTAAAACAAGTCTAGCAAGACCACCCGTTGTGCCGACAAATCCCGATAGGAGCTGCACATATCTCGTTCTCAGGGCACACCGGATAAGCTAAGCGTACAGGAGCCGACATAACCCAAGTTGCCAAGGGACGGCCCCGCACGGTGCTCTAGGTTGGACCAACACTCAGAGGAGCACTGGCCCGGGGGGTTTAAAATAAAGATGACCCTTGAGTCCGCGAAACCCAAGGGAAAAAGGCTAGGTGGCAAATGGTAAAACCAAGGTTGGGCCTTACTGGAGGAGTTTTATTCAAGGCGAACTATCAAGGGGTTCCCATTATAACCCGACCGCGTAAGGAACGCAAAATCAAGGAACATAACACCGGTATGACAGAAACTAGGGCGGCAAGAGTGGAACAAAACATCAGTCATAAGGCTGAGCCTTCCACCCTTTACCAAGTATACAGATGCATTAAAGTAAACAAGATATAATAATGATATCCCAACAATAATCATGTTCCAACAAGGAACAAACTCCAATCTTCACCTGCAACTAACAACGCTATAAGAGGGGCTGAGCAAAGCAGTAACATAGCCAAACAACGGTTTGCTAGGACAAGGTGGGTTAGAGGTTTGAAATGGCAATATGGGAGGCATGATAAGCATGTGGTAGGTATCGAAGCATAGGCATAGCAGTAGAGAGAGCAACTAGCAAGCAAAGATAGAAGTGATTTCGAGGGTATGGTCATCTTGCCTGTAAAGTTCTCTGAGTTGACATAAGCTTGATCCTCGTAAGCGTACTCAACGGGTTCCTCGATCACGTACTCGTCTCCCGGCTCTACCCAAAGCAAGAACACAAGCAAAGGTAAACACAATCAACCACGGTGCAATGAGCAAACAACATGATGCAAAACATGACATGATATGCGGGATGTGATATGCAATGCATATGCATATGCATGCTTCAGAAAAAGAAAGATTGAACCAGGCCTCAACTTGGAAAACCAAGAGTGCCGCTGGAAAGATGAGTTGATTTTGGTCGAAATCGATATAAAGATCACCGGAATCGGATGCACGGTTTGCAAATGCCAAGCAAAACAATAATGGCACAAAACTGCGATTAACAGCATGATGCCATCTAGAATGGAACAAGAAACTAAGCTACTACACTCTAACATAGCAACAAAGCACATGGCAGTGATCCACTCAAGATGCTTGACAAAATATGAACACTGAGCTACGGCTAAATCACACAATAGCAGGTTCAAACAAGCATGGCAAAAGTGCAGAAGATATTAGGTTCACGGACTTAGTGAAAATAACAGCATGTCAGGAATTAACATCAGGAAGCAATGTTTACAGCAAGATAACAACATGCTACAAGAACATATCATGGCAAGGCAAGGCATGGCATGAAACTCCTTAAAGCATATAACAAAAGTCCCTTACTAACCATAAGCCAAAAAGGATCAGAAGATACAATGGCAACCATGTAAACATAGCAAGTTTCGTTAACAGATTCAGACTTAGCAGAAAACTGGACATGGCAGAAACAGAGTTACGTAGGCATGTTTGTGAGCTTGATGCACTCACTACAAGCAACTGCATGACAAACTAAGCATACACCCAGCAGGAACACATGACCAATAAGCTAACCATGGCAAGAACACTCTCATAGCATGCATGGATCAACTACTACAACCTCGGCAAAATTGATTAACACGTAAACAATCTGCCAGGAACATTTTATAGCAAAAGTAGAGCAAGATTGATTCATGCTAGGGTACTCCATAATTGCAAACAAAGACATGGATGGATAGAACATAAAAATATCTCAAAATCATCCTTACTGAACATGCTCAAAAGAGGCATGGACCACTCTGTAGCAACATGAATACATGGCATAAAAAATATCATCAGGAAAATGACTTAGAAGAATTCTAAGTCCCTGAAATCAGCAACAACACAAGAGCTACTTTGCATGCTTGTGCTAGTCACCACAATGATCACAAAAATATATGGCATACACCCCTATAAAGATGGCATGGCATAGCCCAAAACACATGTAGGGCTCAAGTTCATAGGGGGCACACATTAAACATGGCAAAAATGACAAATGTCCATAATCTGTTAAGAAACTGAAACTAACATTACATAGCACTCTTGCAACAGCCTTTAGGGCATCAAGATGAACTCAAATGAACATGGTGCAATGGAAAGAAATGATGTGCACATCCAGACGAATAGTTTGATATGCTACACACGCAAAACGGAGCTACATATGCAAAGATATGATGCGATGATGTGACGCCCCGAGACCGATGTGCCAGGTGTCTTCCAGTTATTCATTGTTGATGCCTTGTCTTTTGCTTGCGTGTCATGCATTTCATATCGTGTCGTCATGTGCATCGCATTTGCATACATGTTCATCTCATGCATCCGAGCTTTTTCCCCGTTGTCCGTTTTGCATTTCGGCGCCTATGTCCTCCGGTGTCCCTTTCTACCTCTTTTCGTGTGCGGGTTTTAAATGTTCTCGGATGGGACCGAGACTTGTCATGTGGCCTTGGTTTACTACCGGTAGACCGCCTGTCAAGTTTCGTGCCATTTGGACTTCGTTTGATACTCCAATGGTTAACCGAGGGACCGAAAAGGCCTCGTGTGTGTTGCAGCCCAACACCCCTCCAAAGTGGCCCCAAACCCACCTAAACCTCCTCCATCATCTAGATCGTTCGATCACGGTCGCGTGGCCGAAAACCACACCTCTTTTGGAGCTTCCTAGCTCCCTCTACCTCTATAAATAGAACCCCCATTGCAAATCTCGGGTCTCTTCCCCCCTAAGCCCTCAGCACTTCCACGCGCCGGACATGTCCGAAGCCTAACCAGACGCGTCCGCTGCCGCCTCCGATGAACCATAGGCTGCCAAGTGTCGCCACTGGGTCTCTCCCGCCTCCGGCCCGCTCGGTACGGGGAGAGCCCCCGAGGCCCGCGCACCCCGCGCCGCCTCCTACCGCGCCCCGCCGCCTTCTTCCCGCCGCCCAGCGTCGCCATGCCGCCGCATCCACTCCTCCACCGCGCCGGCAAGAGCTGTCCCTCGCCGGCGAGCTCACTTCACCGCCACCCCGGCCCGAGGTCGCCGCCGTCCGGTGCCCTACCTCGCCGTCGCGCCGTCCCGGTCCGGATCCGGGCGGATCCGGTCTCTTTCGGCCGTCCCCGCGCCTCGCCACCTCACCGGAGCAATAGCTCCTCGATGGTGAACTTTGAACCTCGAGCTGCTACAGTACCGGCGGACCTGGATCTGAGAGGATCGGATGACTTTTTCTCCCCGAAACCCTAACTTTTTGCATACTTTGGCATGCCATAACTCACCAGCCGTGGCTCCGATTCGTGTGTGTAGCATATCAAAATGTTCGTCTGCACGAGTAATTCATTTCATCTCATTGCATCATTTTCATTTGAGCTCATCTTGATGCCAGAAATGCTATTGGAAGTGGTCTATGTGATGTTAGTTTCAGATCTATTTCAGCTTTTGCACTTTTGTCATTTTTGTCATGATTAATGTGTGCATGCTATGAACTTGAGCCCTGCATGTCTTTTGAAGTATGCCATGCCATATTTACAGGGGTGTAAGCCATGCATTTTTGTGATCTCTGTGGTGACTAGCACAAGCATGCAAAGTAGCTTACTTAATGTTGCTGATTTCAGGGACTTAGAAATATTCTAAGTCCTTGTCCTGCTGTAATTTTTATGCCATGTGTTCATGTTGTTTCCTAGTGATCCGTGCCTCTTTTGAGCATGATCAGTAAGGATGTTTTTTAGATATTGTAGTGCTCTATCCATCCATGTCTTTGTTTGCATTTATGGAGCATCCTAGCTTGAGTCAATCAAGCTCTACTTTTGCTATAAAATGTTCTTGGCAGATTGTTAACATGTTTAGCAATTTTGCCGAGCTTGTTGTAGTTGACCCGTGCATGCTATGTTGTTGTTTTTTGCCATGTCTAGCTTCTATGCCATGTCTACTTGCTGGGTGTATGCTTAGCTTGTCATGTCTTGCCTCGTAGTGAGTGCATCGAGCTCGTAAACATGCCTACTTGATATCTGTTTTGCCATGTTCCAGGTTTTCACTAAGTCTGAATCTGTTAACGATAATTGCTATATTCACGGGGCTGCAATTGTATTTTCTGATCGCTTTTGGCTTATGGTCAGTAAGGGACTTTTGTTGTATGATTTGAGTAGCTTCATTCTGTGCTTTGCTTTGCCATGACATGTTCCTGTAGCATGTTGTTATCATGCTCTAAACATTGCTTCCTGATGTTAAATTCCTGGCATGCTGTTAATTTCACTAAGTGTGAAACCTGATATCTTTTGCACTTTTGCCATGCTTGTTTGAGCTTGCTATTGAGTGAATTAGCCGTAGCTCAGTGTTCATCTTCTATCAAGCATCTTGAGTGGATTCCTGTCATGTATTTTGTTGCTATGTTGGAGTGCTGTAGCATGTTGTTCTTGATGCATTTAGATGGTCTCGTGCTGTTAATCGCAGACCGGTGCCATATTTGTTTTGCATGTCATTTCCAAACCGTGCATCCGATTCCGGTGATCTTTATATCGATTTCGACCGAAATCACATCCTCTTTCCAGTGGCACTCTTGGTTTTCCAAGTTGAGGCCAGGTTCAATCATTCCTTTCCGAATCATGCATATGCATCGCATATCGCATCCCGCATCTCATGACATGTTTTGCATTGCACGTGGTTGATTGTTCTCCCTTTGCTTGTGTTTCTTGCTTTGGGTAGAGCTGGGAGACGAGTATGTAATCGAGGAGCCCGTTGAGTACACTTACGAGGATCAAGTCAACTCAGAAAACTTTGCAGGCAAGATGACCATACCCTCGAAATCACTTCTATCTTTGCTTGCTAAACGCTCGCTCTTTTGCTATGCCTATGCTACGATACCTACCACATGCTTACCATGCCTCCCATATTGCCATGTCAAACCTCTAACTCACATTGTCCTAGCAAACCGTTGTTTGGCTATGTTACTGCTTTGCTCAGCCCCTCTTATAGCGTTGTTAGTTGCAGGTGAAGATTGGAGCTTGTTCCATGTTTGGAACATGGATATTTGTTGGGATATCAAAATATCTCTTATTTAATTAATGCATCTATATACTTGGTAAAGGGTGGAAGGCTTGGCCTTATGCCTGGTGTTTTGTTCCACTCTTGCCGCCCTAGTTTCCGTCATACTGGTGTTATGTTCCTTGATTTTGTGTTCCTTACACGGTTGGGTTATAATGGGAACCCCTTGACAGTTCTCCTTGAATAAAACTCCTCCAGCAAGGCCCAACATTGGTTTTACCATTTGCCACCTAGCCTTTTTCTTTCCCTTGGGTCAGCCGGCTCAAGGGTCATCTTTATTTAACCCTCCTGGGCCAGTGCTTCTCTAAGTGTTGGTCCAACTGAGCGATGTCCGCAGGGGAAACTCTGGGCTGGCCTACCCGACGTCTTTCTCCTTCGGTGTGCCCTGAGAACGAGATATGTGCAGCTCTTATTGGGATTTGTCGGCACATCTGGGTGGCTTTGCTGGTCTTGTTTTACCATTGTCGAAATGTCTTGTAACCGGGATTCTGAGCCTGGTCGGGTCTTCCTGGGAGAAGGAATATCCTTCGTTGACCGTGAGAGCTTATGATGGGCTAAGTTGGGACACCCCTGCAGGGATTTGATCTTTCGAAAGCCGTGCCCGCGGTTATGGGTAGATGGGAATTTGTTAATGTCCGGTTGTAGAAAACCTAAAGTTTATCTTAATTAAAATGCATCAACCGCATGTGTAGCCGTGATGGTCTCTTTCTGGTGGAGTCCAGGAAGTGAACACGGTGTTGGAGTTATGCTTGACATAGGTTGTTCTAGGATCACTTCTTGATCATAGTTTCTCGACCGTGCTTTGCCTTATCTTCTTGCTCTCATTTGCGTATGTTAGCCACCATATATGCTAGTGCTTGCTGCAGCTCCACCTCATACCTTTTACCCTTCCCATAAGCTTAAATAGTCTTGATCACGAGGGTGTGAGATTGATGAGTCCTCGTGACTCACAGATACTTCCAAAACCAGCTTGCAGGTGCCGATGATATCGTGCAGGTAACGCAACCGAGCTGAAGGAGGGGCTCGATGAAGATCGTGTTCATTATGTTGTTCCGTTTCCAGTTGATCAGTAGTGGAGCCCAGTCGGGACTATCGGGGATCTGTGTAGCATTTGGGGTAGTCTTCTTTTATTTTGGTTCCGTAGTCGGACCTTGTTTGTATCTGGATGACGTAATGCTTAATTCATGTATTGTGTGAAGTGGCGATTGTAAGCCAACTATGTATCTTTCTCCCTTATGTATTACATGGGTTGTGTGAAGATTACCTCACTTGCGACATTGCTTTCAATGCGGTTATGCCTCTAAGTCGTGCTTCGACACGTGGGAGATATAGCCACATCGAGGGCGTTACAAGTTGGTAATCAGAGCCTTCCCCGACCTTAGGAGCCCCCTGCTTGATCGAATCGTTGGCGTTGTTGAGTCTAGAAAAAAATGTTTTGAGTCATTTAGGAATTATATATATCAGAGAGTAGGACTTCTTTTTACTCCCCAGTCCCTTCCTCACTTTGGTGAGGCATCCTGGCATAGAGTTTTGACTCTTCTCTTCTCAAATTTCACTAACAAAATTTAGGATCACGCAGGTATCTTGGAATCGTTCCGATGGTTTTGTGACGAGAACATTGTTCTTGGTGCCTCCTGACATTTAGGGGTTGTGGCAGTGTACCGGGGAGTTGAGCTCCGAGGTGTTGTCGTCACAATTTTATCGTTGCAATTCTGGAATACCTGAGTTTCGCTGACATCGAAAATCTCTTTTATGCAGTTGTTGGTGTGATAACCTCGACGCCACCCAGTACTGGGGCGGGAGTTCGGGAGTATTGCCATAACTCGTATAATGGATGCTTTTCGAAGGTTGAGGTAAACGATTTCCGAATGTTTCTTGGTTATGTGTTGAAGGACGGATACGGCTGGATGTAGGATTTGCTAGTTTTGGGTGAGATATTATGCTTCCCCTGTATCCCCAACACCTGATTGCATAACCGGAAAGTTTCGGGAGTTTATAAGTGGAATTCAAGTAGCTCGTAGGATATCTTTCCGGCAGATGTATGATACGAAATTGGGGTTCGACGTCTAGTGGTCCGCCTATCCACGGTTGGTTTTATAGTGGTCTCGATGTGTCTTAAAGTGTCCTTGGCTATGCTGACTCGGGGATGCTTCGTATGTCATGTGCACTGCCTTGTACATGATGGTGTTGTACGATCGAGCCCATGTAGGCCCCACCACAAAAACTTTGGACGAAATCTCTATCGTATGTTTGTTCTGGCTTATTTTGCAAGCCAATCCTTGGTTTTGTTTTGAGTTGTGGTATTCGAGTTGCTTTGAAGTCAAATGTTGATTCCATACCTTCCCCAAGCGGTGTTCTCATACTCCGATGTGAATACCAATCCTTCATGATAATCGAGATCATTTTATCAATCCTTTTCAACCGGCGTTTTCTCTTCAGGTGGATCCAATCTTTTCAACATTTGCAAGATCAACTAAAAGCTTCCTCAACGGTGTTGGTTTTCATCTGTCTCCAAGTGTCTTCATTTTTCCTGCCCTCCCACCCTTATTCTTCGTGGACTCATATTTCTAAATCAACTATCCATTTTATTCATGTGAAGCATCTTCATCCTTTTCTTTCAAATTTTGATCCGGTGATTTATCGTGCAGTTGCTAAGGAAGCTTCAAGTTCATCATTATTCCTTCTCTTTCTTCTCCAGTGGATTCAATTCAAGCCTTATGTGTTGATCACATGCTATTTTCCTTGTTTCACATGCCTTCTCATACCGGTGCACCTCATAATAATTCACTTCTCGCTATTCATTTGTTCCGGAGTGCTCAAGATATCTCAAAAGGCTCGTCTTGTCATTCAAGATCCGTTCGACCTATTTTGAGGTTGTTATCTAATTCAAGCCATTTAAATCAACCGGTGCAATCTCTCTTCAAAATCGTTCAACGGTGTATCTTTTCAGTGGGCCCTAACCCACAGGTCTTTTCCCAGGATCTTACCTGACTCTTCTTATCGCAGCGTTATTCCTAAATTCTTTTCAAAGTGTGACGTAAGAATGAATTTGTCATCAGTCATATGTGTCTCTCCAAGATCTTTCAATTCTTTTCATCGTTGGCTCAACTTCTTCATTATTCATTCTCCCGGAGTATCTATATAACTCATGGTGGTTTTTCTTGTCGTCATTCTCAACATTTGAAGACCGAAGAAGAGTTTTTCCTCCAAATCTTATCCGTTCTCTCAAAAAAATGTCATTCTAGCTTGGTTCCATCCTCTCATAATTGTTTTTGATTGCGAGAATCCTTTTCACCTATCCGGAGCAATTCAAGAGTCTTTTCAGTTCAATTCTCCTAAGGCTATCATTTTAGAAGATTTATTCATTCCAAATTTCAGCTCTCATCCTCCAAATCACGTCGGTGCATCATTCAAGTATTCTCTTATTAGCTTGTGATCTCTTCATTCGCATGTATATAATTATCTCAAGTATCTTCATTCGTTCTCAAATTCTTACCGATGATTCATCCCTTCACTTCATTTATTTCTAATTCTTACGGTGGCTATTCAAGATTCTTCTTCCTTCGTTTTCATATCAATTCATTCGTTGTTTCAATCCTACGGGCGGTTCGTTGAAGACCTTCTCAAGTTGCGCTATACCTATCTTAATCCTTTCTATGAGAATAAGTAGTTGATACGTCCATTTTGCATCATGCTTTTATATCGATATTTATTGTATTATGGACTGTTATTTCACTTTATGTCACAATACTTATGGCTATTCTCTCTTATTTTACAAGGTTTACATAAGGAGGGAGAATGTCGGCAGCTAGAATTCTGGGCTGGAAAAGGAGCAAATATTAGAGACCTATTCTGCGCAACTCCAAAAGTCCTGAAACTCCACGGAACATCTTAAAATAAATAAAGAAAAATCCATGCCAAAGATGAAGGCCAGGGGACCCACACCCTGCTCACGAGGGTGGGGGGCGCCCCCCCCTAGGGCGTGCCCCCTACCTCGTGGGCCCCCTGGTGGCTCTCCGACATCCATCTTCTCCTATATGAGGTCTTTCGATGAGAAAAAAAATCAGAAGGAACTTTTCGGGATGAGACTCCGCCGCCACGAGGCGGAACCTTGGCGGATCCAATCTAGAGCTCCGGCAGAGCTGTTCTGCCGGGGATACTTCCCTCCGGGAGGGGGAAATCATCACCATCGTCATCATCAATGCTCCTCTCATCGGGAGAAGCCAATCTCCATCAACATCTTCACCAGCACCATCTCATCTCCAAACCCTAGTTCATCTCTTGTATCCAATTCTTATCTCAAAGTCCGGGATTGGTGCTAGTAGGTTGATGGTAGTGTTGATTACTCCTTGTAGTTGATGCTAGTTGGTTTATTTGGTGGAAGATCATATGTTCAGATCATATATGCATAGTATTACCCCTCTGATTATGAACATGAATATGCTTTGTGAGTAATTACGTTCGTTCCTGAGGACAAGGGAGAAGTCTTGCTATTAGTAGTCATGTGAATTTGGTATTCGTTTGATATTTTGATAAGATGTATGTTGTCTAGCCTCTAGTGGTGTTCTGTGAACGTCGACTACATAACACTTCACCATTATTTGGGCCTAGAGGAAGGCATTGGGAAGTAATAAGTAGATGATGGGTTGCTAGAGTGACAGAAGCTTAAACCCTAGTTTATGCGTTGCTTCGTAAGGGGCTGATTTGGATCCATATGTTTCATGCTATGGTTAGGTTTACCTTAATACTTTTGTTGTAGTTGCGGATGCTTGCAATAGAGGTTAATCATAAGTGGGATGCTTGTTCAAGTAAGAACAACACCCAAGCACCGGTCCACCCACATATCAAATTATCAAAGTATCGAACGCGAATCATATGAACGTGATGAAAACTAGCTTGACGATATTCCCATGTGTCCTCGGGAGCGTTTTTCCTATTATAAGAGTTTGTTCCGGCTTGTCCTTTGCTACAAAAGGATTGGGCCACCTTGCTGCACTTTATTTACTTTTGTTACTTGTTGCTCGTTACAATTTATCCTATCACAAAACTATCTGTTACCACTTATTTCAGTACTTGCAGAGAATACCTTGCTGAAAATCGCTTATCATTTCCTTCTGCTCCTCGTTGGGTTCGACACTCTTACTTATCGAAAGGACTACGATAGATCCCCTATACTTGTGGGTCATCAAGACTCTTTTCTGGCGCCGTAGCCGGGGAGTGTAGCGCCTTTGGTAGGTGGAATTTGGTAAGGAAAAATTTATATAGTGTGCTGAAATTTACTGTCACTTGTTACTATGGAAAGTAATTCTCTAAGGGGCTTGTTAGGGGTATCTTCACCCCGTCCAGTAGAGCAAAGAGTTGCTCCTCAACCTACTGAACCTATTGAAAATGAAACCCCTTTTTAATTTCCTTTGGGTATGATGGAAAAACTGCTAGCTAACCCTTTTACATGAGATGGAACAAAGCATCCTGATGAGCACTTAATATATGTGGATGAAGTTTGTGGATTATTTAAGCTTGCAGGTATACCCGATGATGTTGCTAAGAAGAAGGTCTTCCCTTTATCTTTGAAGGGAGACGCATTGATATGGTATAGTCTATGTGATGATATGAGATCATGGGACTATAAAAGATTGAAATTGGAATTTCATCAAAAGTATTACCCTATGCATCTTGTTCATCGTGATCGCAATTATATATATAATTTCTGGCCTCGCGAAGGAGAAAGCATCGCTCAAGCTTGGAGGAGGCTTAAATCAATGTTATATTCATGCCCCAATCATGAGCTCTCGAGAGAAATAATTATGCAAAGTTTTTATGCTCGGCTTTCTGAAAACAATCGCACCATGCTCGATACTTCTTGTGCTGACTCGTTTATGATGGAGACTATTGAATTCAGATGGAATTTATTGGATAAAATTAAACGCAACTCTGAAGATTGGGACCTCAACGAAGGTAAGGAGTCAGGTATGACACCTAAGTTTGATTGTGTTAAATCTTTTATGGATACCGATATTTTCCATAAGTTTAGCACTAAATATGGACTTGACTCTGAGATAGTAGCTTCTTTCTGTGAATCTTTTGCTACTTATGTTGATCTCCGTAAGGAGAAGTGGTTTAAATATCATCCTCCCATAGAAGTAAAAGTAGGTGCACCTATTAAAGTTGAAGAAAAGACTGTCACTTATAATGATCCTGTTGTTCCTACTTCTTATAATGAGAAACCACCTTTCCCTGTTAGAATAAAGGATCATGCTAAAGCTTCAACTGTTGTTCGTAAAAGCAATATTAGAACTTATACACCTCCTGAGTAAGTTAAAGTAGAACCTAATATTACTATTGTTAAATATCTCTTGTCTGATAATATTGATGGGCATGTTATTCAGTTCGAAGGTGAATCTGCTAGAATTACTAAACCTTCTGATAAACATAAATATAGACCTGTGGTAGGCGTGCCTGTTATTTCTGTTAAAATAGGAGATCATTGTTGTCATGGCTTATGTGATATGGATGCTAGTGCTAGTGCAATACTTATTGACTTATACAAAGATATTATGCATGACATTGCACCTGTTGAGTTAGAAGAAATTGATGTTACTATTAAACTTGCTAATAGAGATACTATTTCACCAATGGGAATTGTTAGAGATGTTGAAGTCTTGTGTGGGAAAACTAAATATCCTGCTGATTTTCTTGTTCTTGGTTCCCCACAAGATAGCTTTTATCCCATTATATTTGGTAGACCCTTCTTAAATACTGTCAATGCTACCATAGATTGCACAAAGAATGTTATTACTGTTGGCTTGGATGATATGGTTCATGAGTTTAATTTCTCTAAATTTAGTAAACAACATCGTGAGGAAGAATTACCTAGTAAGGATGAAATTATTGGTCTTGCTTCTATTGTCGTACCTCCTAGTGATCCCTTAGAACATTATCTGCTAGACCATGAAAATGATATGTTCATGAATGAAAGAAGGGAAATAGATGAAGTATTCTTTAAACAGGAACCTATTCTGCATCACAATTTGCCTGTTGAAATTTTAGGGGATCCTGCTCCACCCAAGGGTGATCCCGTGTTTGAGCTTAAACCGTTGCCTGATAATCTTAAATATGCTTATCTTGATGAAAAGAAGATAAATCCTGTTATTATTAGTGCTAACCTTTCAGAGCATGAAGAAGAAAGATTATTGAAAACTCTGAAGAAGCACCGTGCTGCTATTGGATATACTCTTGATGATCTTAAGGGCATTAGTCCCACTCTATGTCAACATAAAATAAATTTGGAAGCATATGCCAAACCAGTTCATGATCCTCAACGACGTCTGAATCCTAAAATGAAAGAAGTGGTAAGAAAAGAAATACTAAAGCTTCTGGAGGCAGGTATAATCTATCCTGTTGCTGATAGTGAGTGGGTAAGTCCTGTCCATTGTGTCCCTAAGAAGGGAGGTATTACTGTTGTTCCTAATGATAAAGATGAATTGATTCCACAAAGAATTATCACAGGTTATAGGATGGTAATTGATTTCCGCAAATTAAATAAAGCTACTAAGAAAGATCATTACCCCTTACCTTTTATTGATCAAATGCTAGAAAGATTATGCAAACATACACACTATTGCTTTCTAGATGGTTATTCTGGTTTCTCTCAAATACCTGTGTCGGCTAGAGATCAATCAAAGACTACTTTTACATGCCCTTTTGGTACTTTTGCTTATAGACGTATGCCTTTTGGTTTATGTAATGCACCTGCTACCTTTCAAAGATGCATGATGGCTATATTCTCTGACTTTTGTGAAAAGATTTGTGAGGTTTTCATGGACGACTTTTCCGTCTATGGTTCCTCTTTTGATGATTGCTTGAGCAATCTTGATCGAGTTTTGCAGAGATGTGAAGAAACTAATCTTGTCTTGAATTGGGAAAAGTGCCACTTTATGGTTAATGAAGGTATTGTCTTGGGGCACAAAGTTTCTGAAAGAGGTATTGAAGTTGATAAAGCCAAGGTTGATGCTATTGAAAAGATGCCATGTCCCAAGGACATCAAAGGTATAAGAAGTTTCCTTGGTCACGCCGGATTTTACAGGAGGTTCATTAAGGACTTCTCAAAAATTTCTCGGCCTCTGACTAATTTATTGCAAAAAGATATACCATTTGTCTTTGATGATGATTGTGTAGAAGCATTTGAAATACTTAAGAAAGCATTAGTCTCTGCACCTGTTGTTCAGCCACCTGATTGGAATTTACCCTTTGAAATTATGTGTGATGCTAGTGATTATGCTATAGGTGTTGTTCTAGGGCAAAGAGTTGATAAGAAATTAAATGTTATTCATTATGCTAGTAAGACTCTAGACAATGCTCAAAGAAATTATGCTACTACTGAAAAAGAGCTTTTGGCAGTTGTATTTGCTTGTGACAAGTTCAGATCTTATATTGTTGATTCTAAAGTAACTATTCAAACTGATCATGCTGCTATTAAATATCTTATGGAAAAGAAAGATGCTAAACCTAGACTTATTAGATGGGTTCTCTTGCTACAAGAATTTGATTTGCATATTGTTGATAGAAAGGGAGCTGAGAACCCCATTGCAGACAACTTGTCTAGGTTAGAAAATATTCTTGATGACCCACTACCTATTAATGATAGCTTTTCTGATGAACAATTAAATGTTATAAGTACTTCGTAGTACTCCATGGTATGCTGATTATGCTAATTATATTGTTGCTAAATTTATACCACCTAGCTTCACATACCAACAAAAGAAAAAGTTCTTCTATGACTTGAGACATTACTTTTGGGATGACCCACATATTTATAAAGAAGGAGTAGATTGTGTTATTAGACGTTGTGTGCCTGAGCATGAACAGGAACAGATCCTACGCAAGTGTCATTCCGAGGCTTATGGAAGACACCACGCTGGAGATAGAACTGCACATAAGGTATTGCAATCTGGTTTTTATTGGCCTACTCTCTTCAAGGATGCCCGTAAGTTTGTCTTGTCTTGTGATGAATGTCAAAGAATTGGTAATATTAGTAGACGTCAAGAAATGACTATGAATTATTCACTTGTTATTGAACCGTTTGATGTTTGGGGCTTTGATTATATGGGACCTTTTCCTGCCTCTAATGGATACACACATATTCTAGTTGCTGTTGATTACGTTACTAAGTGGGTAGAAGCTATTCCAACTAGTAGTGCTGATCATAACACTTCTATTAAAATGCTTAAAGAAGTTATTTTTCCGAGGTTTGGAGTCCCTAGATATTTAATGACTGATGGTGGTTCACACTTTATTCATGGTGCTTTCCGTAAAATGCTTGCTAAATATGATGTTAATCATAGAATTGCATCTCCTTATCACCCACAGTCTAGTGGTCAAGTAGAGTTGAGCAATAGAGAGCTCAAATTAATTTTGCAAAATACGGTTAATAGTTCTAGAAAGAATTGGTCCAAGAAACTTGATGATGCATTGTGGGCTTATAGAACTGCATACAAAAAGCATATGGGTATGTCTCCGTATAAAATGGTTTATGGAAAAGCATGTCACTTACCTCTCGAACTAGAACATAAGGCATATTGGGATATTAAAGAGATTAACTATGATTTTAAACTTGCCGGTGAGAAGAGGTTATTTGATATTAGCTCACTTGATGAATGGAGAGCCCAAGCTTATGAAAATGCCAAGTTGTTTAAAGAAAAAGTTAAAAGATGGCATGACAAAAGGATACAAAAGCGTGAGTTTAATGTAGGTGATTATGTATTGCTATACAATTCTCATTTAAGATTTTTTGCAGGAAAACTTCTCCCTAAATGGGAAGGCCCCTATGTTATCGAAGAGGTCTATCGTTCCGGTGCCATAAAGATCAACAACTTCGAGGGCACAAATCTGAAGGTGGTAAACGGTCAAAGAATCAAACATTATATCTCAGGTAATCCCATAAATGTTGAAACCAATATTATCGAAACCGTAACCCCGGAGGAATACATAAGGGACACTTTCCGGAGCGTTTCAGACCCCGAAAAGGAATAGGTATGTAGTACGGTAAGTAAACCGACTCCAAAACAATTTTTAAGGCAATATTTCTCCATTTTGGAATATTTAGAAAAATAGAAAAATAAGTAGCAGTCCGGGAAGGACACGAGGGCCCCACGAGGGTGGTGGGCGCGCCCTACCCCCTGGGCGCGCCCCCCTACCTCGTGAGCACCTCGTGTGCCCTTCGGACTCCGTTTTCTTGCACGATACATATTTTGGTCGGTAAAAATTCATTATATATTCTCCAGAAAGTTTTGACTCCCGTATCATGCAAACCTCCTCTGTTCTTGTTTCGAGTTGTTTTCTGTCAGGGTTTTTCAGGTTAGGCATCATGTTGTCTCCCTCCTCCAACAATGGTGACAACGATGCTTGGCTAATGAAGATAGATCTGAAGATGGAAGAACCCGCGAGGGTCAACAAGGATGAAAGGATCAAGAAGGCCACGGAGGATCAAGCTCCAGCAGTAAAAGACACCCTCCAACTTGATCATAATCTTCTCACCCCAACTGAGATTGAAGCTTTCAAGATGATTGAGTTAGCTCGTATACAAAACAAGTATCTCACACAAGAAAATATTTTGTTGAAGGAGCATATTGTTGCGCTCAAGGGCATTATTCGCAAGCTGGAGGACCTATTACGCTCGATGTGCGATTATCCGTCACCTCCACCTTCTTCACCAACAAAGGAGATATAATCACATGGGTATGGGCACTCCCCTTGGAAACTGCCAAGCTTGGGGGAGGTGCCCTGGTATCGTATCACAATCACAACTCCTATCTTTACTATTTTTTCTTAGTTCGATCCTATTAGTAGTATCTTGATCTAGTAGAATAAAGTTTGTGGCATGATCTAGTTTTGAGTTTTGCTTTATGATCCCTCTTTGTAATCGAGTCCGTGAGCTACATATAATAAAGATTAGTGTTGAGTCAAGGGCTTGATTATTTTGCCATGATCTTGGATGAATAAAAGAAAAGAATAAAAAGAAACAAAAAGTTCATATTGATCTTATTGAGAGTGATGACTTCACATAGAAAGAGTATGATGACTAAAAGTTGTTGGGAGTTGGCAGACATAGCTTTGGTCATTGTTGCAATTAATAGGAAGTAATAAGGAAAGAGAGGTTTCACATATAGATATATTATCATTGACATCTTTTATGATTGAGAGCACTCATTAAAATATGACATGCTAAAGAGTTGATGTTGGACAAGGAAGACAACGTAATGAGTTATGTCTTTCTTATATCTGAGATAAAGTATGTTCTCATGGATCCTCTAACTTGTTGAGCTTGCCTTTCCCCCTCATGCTAGCCAAATTTTCAGCACCAAGTAGAAATACTACTTGTGCTTCCAAATACCCTTAAACCAGTTTTGCCATGAGAGTCCACCATATCTACCTATGGATTGAGTAAGATCCTTCAAGTAAGCTGTCATCGGTGCAAAGCAATAAAAATTGCTCTAAATATGTATGATTGATTGGTGTGGGAGAAATAAGCTTTATACGATCTTGTGATGTGGAAGTAATAAAAGCGACGGACTGCATAATAAAGGTTCATATCACAAGGGGCAATGTAAAGTGACGTTCTTTCGCATTGAGATTTTGTGCATCCAACCATAAAAGCGCATGGCAACCTCTGCTTCCCTCTGCGAAGGGCCTATCCTTTATTATTATCTTCTAAATTATGCAAGAGTCATGGTGATCTTCACCTTTTCTTTTTCATTTTATCCTTTGGCAAGCTCAGCATGTTGGAAAGAACATGATATATATATATATATATATATATATATATATATATATCTAATTGGATGTAGGGGAGCATGAACCATTATTGTTGACATTACCCTTGAGGTAAAAGGTTGTGGGGCAAAACTATAAGCTCCTATCTTTCTCTGTGTCCGATTAAAACTCCGTAACCACAAGTATCGCGTGAGTGTCAGCAATTATGAAGGACTAAATGATAGTTGAGTATGTGGACTTGCTTTTTAGCTCTGACATAGACTCTTTCCGATGTTATAATAAATTGCAATTGCTTCAATGACTAAGATTATAGTTTGTCGGAGCCCAATAAGGTTTATGATTTATACTTTTGCATTGTGAATAGATCATCACTTGAACATAAGTAATCATATGACAAAATCTATATATGTTGTTGTTATGAGAATAATCATGATGCCTTCATGTCCGTATTTTATTTTTATCGACGTCTCTGCCTCTAAACATGAGGACATATTTATTGTTATCGGCTTTTCGCTTGAGGACAAGCGAGGTCTAAGCTTGGGGGAGTTGATACGTCCATTTTGTATCATGCTTTTATATCGATATTTATTGTATTATGGACTATTATTTCACTTTATGTCACAATACTTATGGCTATTCTCTCTTATTTTACAAGGTTTACATAAGGAGGGAGAATGCCGGCAGCTGGAATTCTGGGCTGCAAAAGGAGCAAATATTAGAGACCTATTCTGCGCAACTCCAAAAGTCCTGAAACTCCACGGAACATCTTAAAATAAATAAAGAAAAATCCATGCCAAAGATGAAGGCCAGGGGGCCCACACCCTGCTCACGAGGGTGGGGGCGCGCCCCCCTACCTCATAGGCCCCTGGTGGCTCTCCGACGTCCATCTTCTCCTATATGAGGTCTTTCGATGAGAAAAAAATCAGAAGGAACTTTTCGGGATGAGACTCCGCTGCCACGAGGCGGAACCTTGGCGCATCCAATCTAGAGCTCTGGTAGAGCTGTTTTGCCGGGGATACTTCCCTCAGGGAGGGGGAAATCATCACCAACGCTCCTCTCATCGGGAGAGGGCAATCTCCATCAACATGTTCACCAGCACCATCTCATCTCCAAACCCTAGTTCATCTCTTGTATCCAATTCTTGTCTCAAAGTCCGGGATTGGTGCTAGTAGGTTGCTAGTAGTGTTGATTACTCCTTGTAGTTGATGCTAGTTGGTTTATTTGGTGGAAGATCATATGTTCAGATCCTATATGCATATTATTACCCCTCTGATTATGAACATGAATATGCTTTGTGAGTAATTACGTTCGTTCCTGAGGACAAGGGAGAAGTCTTGCTATTAGTAGTCATGTGAATTTGGTATTTGTTTGATATTTTGATAAGATGTATGTTGTCTAGCCTCTAGTGGTGTTATGTGAACGTCGACTACATAACACTTCACCATTATTTGGGCCTAGAGGAAGGCATTGGGAAGTAATAAGTAGATGATGGGTTGCTAGAGTGACAGAAGCTTAAACCCTAGTTTATGCATTGCTTCGTAAGGGGCTGATTTGGATCCATATGTTTCATGCTATGGTTAGGTTTACCTTAATACTTTTGTTGTAGTTGCGGATGCTTGCAATAGAGGTTAATCATAAGTGGGATGCTTGTTCAAGTAAGAACAGCACCCAAGCACCAGTCCACCCACATATCAAATTATCAAAGTATCGAACGCGAATCATATGAACGTGATGAAAACTAGCTTGACGATATTCCCATGTGTCCTCGGGAGCATTTTTCCTATTATAAGAGTTTGTTCCGGCTTGTCCTTTGATACAAAAGGATTGGGCCACCTTGCTGCACTTTATTTACTTTTGTTACTTGTTGCTTGTTACAATTTATCCTATCACAAAACTATCTGTTATCACTTATTTCAGTACTTGCAGAGAATACCTTGCTGAAAACCACTTATCATTTCCTTCTGCTCCTTGTTGGGTTCGACACTCTTACTTATCGAAAGGACTATGATAGATCCCCTATACTTGTGGTTCATCAGTAGTATGCCAAATCCGTTGCTTGTCATCAATTTAAATTGGTGAAGGATAAGCATAATGTAATTCTTATTATTGTTTCATCGAGTAAACTCAATTCCTTATTCCGGAGGCTCATCAAATTCTCTGTTTCACTTGATTCATCTTTCTTTTCCGGAGTTTAAAGCTATCTCAATTATTTTATCATGGAGATCTATCTAAATCATTACGAGGTTTCACCTTGTGTTTTCAACTTCTGTTTCTTTTCGTTATCATTTTGTTTACCAGAGTCATTCATGGAGGCTCTACATGTTGGTTCATCAAGGACGTAATTCCTTCTTGAAGTGTTCATCGATATTCTTTTCAGACAAGCTCAAGTATTGTTTATCTTGCATTCCGGAGTGCAATTCTTTCTTCCGTATCATTGGAGGTGGTATTGTGTCATTCTTGATAATTTGAGTTCATAATTCATGATTCACATGTTGTTAAGAATGAGATATTTTAAATCCATCAATCTCGTCATTGGAGTTATCTTGGGTTATATTTCACCTAAAGCCTTCCCTAAGGATTGTTGCTATATATGGTGCTTATATATGACCCAATTTCTTCATTTATCCTTCCGGTGTTTTAAGCGTCTCATCTCCTTGTTGATATCAATCCAATCTATCATTTCCGTTAGTGGCAGAATTTCACCTCATAATTTCGAGATGCTTTCTATAAGCCCACAACAAGCTTACTCTTTTCTTTGTTGGTTTTTTTCCAACAACTCCGTTCGACCCTTCTCCTAAGGATGCCTTTTAAAGCTCTTTTGTGGCAGAAGCTGGCATTTTCTTCTCCATTCTTTTTTTCAATTATCTATCTTCTATTTCTTTCTTCCGGAGGCATTGTGATGTTGCTCTCTTCAACCCATCTTCTTGTTTTGTCAGGATCGTGTTCTTTTCGTGCTTATCCATTTAACCGGAGTGTTGTGCCCTCTGATCAAGTTCTTTCATCTTATCAAGTCTTGCATCTATTTTCAACCGGAGTGCTACCCGAATCGGTTCTTTCTTTTCCTCTTTCTTAACAGAGTGCTTTCAACTTCATTCATCGCTGTTGCTTTCTTTCTTTCAATTTCTCAACCTCACAAGGTTCTTTGGTTTCACTCATTTGTCAACGAAGCAACTTAGTTTTACCTCTTCTTTTTCTCTTCCGTTTTTCCCTCCGGTGCCATTCTAGATCTCGGAACGAGATCCTCTCGTAGTGGTGGAGTGTTGTGACGCCCCGAGACCGATGTGCTAGGTGTCTTCCAGTTATTCGCTGTTGTTGCCTTGTCTTTTGCTTGCATGTCATGCATTTCATATCGTGTCGTCATGTGCATCGCATTTGCATACATGTTCGTCTCATGCATCCGAGCTTTTTCCCCGTTGTCCGTTTTGCATTCTGGCACTCCTATGTCCTCCGGTGTCCCTTTCTACCTCTTTTCGTGTGCGGGTGTTAAACGTTCTCGGATGGGACCAAGACTTGTCATGCGGCTTTGGTTTACTACCAGTAGACTGCCTGTCAAGTTTCGTGCCATTTGGACTTCGTTTGATACTCCAACGGTTAACCGATGGACCGAAAAGGCCTCGTGTGTGTTGCAACCCAACACCCCTCAAAAGTGGCCCAAAAACCCACCTAAACCTCCTCCATCATCTAGATCGTTCGATCACGATCGCGTGGCCAAAAACCACACCTATTTTGGAGCTTCCTAGCTCCCTCTACCTCTATAAATAGAACCCCTATTCCAAATCCCGGGTCTCTTTCCCTCCTAACCCTAGCCCTCAGCACTTCCGTGCGCCGGACATGTCCGAAGCCTAACCGGACGCGTCCGCCGCCGCCTCCGACGAACCAGAGGCTGCCAAGTGTCGCCACCGGGTCTCCCCCGCCTCCGGCCCGCTCGGCCCGGGGAGAGCCCCCGAGGCCCGCGCACCCCGCGCCGCCTCCTACCGTGCCCCGCCGCCTTCTTCCCGCCGCCTGGCGTCGCCGCGCCGCCGCATCCACTCCTCCACCGCGCCGGCCGTAGCTGTCCCTCACCAGCGAGCTCGCGCCACCGCCGCCCCGGCCCGAGGTCGCCGCCGTCCGGTGCCCTACCTCGCCACCGCGCCGACCCGGTCCGGATCCAGGCGGATCCGGCCTCTTCCGGCCACCCCCGCGTCCTCACCACCTCGCCGGAGCAATAGCTCCTCGCCGGCGAACTTTGAACCTCGAGCTGCTACAGTACCGGCGGACCTAGATCTGAGAGGATCGGTTGACTTTTTCTCCCTGAAACCCTAATTTTTTTCCATATTTGACACGCCATAACTCATCAACTGTGGCTCCGATTCGTGCGTGTAGCATATCAAAATGTTCATCTCGATGAGTACTTCATTTCATCTCATTGCATCATTTTCATTTGAGCTCATCTTGATGCCCGAAATGCTGTTGGAAGAGGGCTATGTGATGTTAGTTTCAGATCTGTTTCAGCTTTTGCACTTTTGTCATTTTTGTCATGATTAATGTGTCCATGCTATGAACTTGAGCCCTACATGTGTTTTGAAGTATGCCATGCCATCTTTACAGGGGTGTATGCCATGTATTTTTGTGATCTCTGTGGTGACTAGCACAAGCATGCAAAGTAGCTTACTTAATGTTGCTGATTTCAGGGACTTAGAAATATTCTAAGTCCTTGTCCTGCTGTAATTTTTATGCCATGTGTTCATGTTGTTTCCTAGTGATCCGTGCCTCTTTTGAGCATGATGAGTAAGGATGTTTTGTAGATATTGTGGTGCTCTATCCATTCATGTCTTTGTTTGCATTTATGGAGCACCCTAGCTTGAGTCAATCAAGCTCTACTTTTGCTATAAAATGTTCTTGGCAGATTGTTAACATGTTTAGCAATTTTGCCGAGCTTGTTGTAGTTGATTTGTGCATGCTATGTTGTTGTTTTTGCCGTGTCTAGCTTCTATGCCATGTCTACTTGCTGGGTGTATGCTTAGCTTGTCATGTCTTGACTCGTAGTGAGTGCATCAAGCTCGTAAACATGCCTACTTGATATCTGTTTTGCCATGTTCCAGTTTTTCACTAAGTCTTAATCTGTTAACGATAATTGCTATGTTCACGGGGCTGCAATTGTATTTTCTGATCCCTTTTGACTTATGGTCAGTAAGGGACTTTTGTTGTATGATTTGAGTAGCTTCATGCCATGCTTTGCTTTGCCATGATATGTTCCTGTAGCATGTTGTTATCGTGCTCTAAACATTGCTTCCTCATGTTAAATTCCTGACATGCTGTTAATTTCACTAAGTCTGAAACCTGATATCTTTTGCACTTTTGCCATGCTTGTTTGAGCTTGCTATTGAGTGAATTAGCCGTAGCTCAGTGTTCATCTTCTGTCAAGCATCTTGAGTGGATCCCTGCCATGTACTTTTTGCTACATTTGGAGTGCTGTAGCATCTTGTTCTTGATGCATTTAGATGGTCTCGTGCTGTTAATCGCAGACTGGTGCCATATTTGTTTTGCTTGTCATTTCCAAACCGTGCATCCGATTCCGGTGATCTTTATATCGATTTCGACTGAAATCAACTCCTCTTTCCAGTGGCACTCTTGGTTTTCCAAGTTGAGGCCAGGTTCAATCATTCCTTTCCAAATCATGCATATGCATCGCATATCGCATCCCGCATCTCATGACATGTTTTGCATCATGTTGTTTGTGCATTGCATGTGGTTGATTATTCTCCCTTTGCTTATATTTCTTGCTTTGGGTAGAGCCGGGAGACGAGTATGTGATCGAGGAGCCCATTGAGTACGCTTACGAGGACCAAGTCAACTCAGAGAACTTTGCAGGCAAGATGACCATACCCTCGAAATCACTTCTATCTTTGCTTGCTAGACGCTCGCTCTTTTGCTATGCCTATGCTACGGTACCTACCACTTGCTTATCATGCCTCCCATATTTCCATGTAAAACCTCTTACCCACATTGTCCTAGCAAACCGTTGTTTAGCTATGTTACCGCTTTGCTCAGCCCCTCTTATAGCGCTGTTAGTTGCAAGTGAAGATTGGAGCTTGTTCCATGTTTGGAACATGGATATTTGTTGGGATATCACAATATCTCTTATTTAATTAATGCATCTATATACTTGGTAAAGGGTGGAAGGCTTGGCCTTATGCCTGGTGTTTTGTTCCACTCTTGCCGCCCTAGTTTCCGTCATACCGGTGTTATGTTCCTTGATTTTGCGTTCCTTACACGGTTGGGTTATAATGGGAACCCCTTGACAGTTCACCTTGAATAAAACTCCTCTAGCAAGGCCCAACATTGGTTTTACCATTTTCCACCTGGCCTTTTTCTTTCCCTTGGGTCGGCCGGCTCAAGGGTCATCTTTATTTAACCCCCCCGGGCCAGTGCTTCTCTAAGTGTTGGTCCAACTGAGCGATGTCCGGGGCTACCAGTGGCAACTCTGGGCTGGCCTACCCGACTCTTGCTCATCCGGTGTGCCCTGAGAACGAGATATGTGCAGCTCCTATCGGGATTTGTTGGCACATCTGGGTGGCTTTGCTGGTCTTGTTTTACCATTGTCGAAATGTCTTGTAACCAGGATTCCGAGCCTGACCGGGTCTTCCTGGGAGAAGGAATATCCTTCGTTGACCGTGAGAGCTTGTGATGGGCTAAGTTGGGACACCCCTGCAGGGATTTGATCTTTCAAAAGCCGTGCCTGCGGTTATGGGCAGATGGGAATTTGTTAATGTCCGGTTGTAGAAAACCTAAAGTTTATCTTAATTAAAATGCATCAACCGCGTGTGTAGCCGTGATGGTCTCTTTCCGGTGGAGTCCAGGAAGTGAACACGGTGTTGGAGTTATGCTTGACGTAGGTTGTTCTAGGATCACTTATTGATCATAGGTTCTCGACCGTGCTTTGCCTTCTCTTCTCGCTCTCATTTGCGTATGTTAGCCACCATATATGCTAGTGCTTGCTGCAGCTCCACCTCATACCTTTTACCCTTCCCATAAGCTTAAATAGTCTTGATCGCGAGGGTGTGAGATTACTGAGTCCCCGTGACTCATAGATACTTCCAAAACCAGCTTGCAGGTGCCGATGATATCGTGCAGGTAATGCAACCGAGTTCAAGGAGGAGCTCGATGAAGATCATGTTCATTATGTTGTTCCGTTTCCAGTTGATCAGTAGTGGAGCCCAGTCGGGATGATCGGGGATCTGTGTAGCATTTGGGGTAGTCTTCTTTTATTTTGGTCCCGTAGTCGGACCATGTTTGTATCTGGATGATGTAATGCTTAATTCATGTATTGTGTGAAGTGGCAATTGTAAGCCAACTATGTATCTTTCTCCCTTATGTATTACATGGGTTGTGTGAAGATTACCTCACTTGCGACATTGCTTTCAATGCGGTTATGCCTCTAAGTCGTGGTTCGACACGTGGGAGATATAGCCGCATCGAGGGCGTTACAGATGAAGATAGCTAAAAAATATTGGGGACTTAGGCAGAAAACGGAGTCAACCTAGGGTTACTGTAGCACTGGATCTAGATCGGGCACGGATTTCGAGGATCGATGGTGCGAGCTCGCCGGAGTTGTGTCGCAGTGGCCGGGACTTGTCGAGGAGGAGGAAGAAGGCCGGAGTTGAGGGGACGCCGGATAACATAGGAGTGCCGGAATGCAAAATGGACAACGGGGAAAATGCTCGGATGCATGAGACGAACACGTATGCAAATGTGATGCACATGATGACATGATATGAGATGCATGACAAAGGCAAAAACAAAACGAAGACGAAACCCAACAACGAGGAATAACATAACTTAGTGCCGAAAATGGCAAGAGTTGGAATACAAATATGGCAGGTTACATACGGGGCGTTACAACACTCCACCACTATGAAAGGATCTCGTCCCGAGATCTAGGACTGGAAAAACTCCGGATATTCGGAACGGAGGTGGTCCTCGCGTTCCTAGGTGGCTTCATGGTTGGAATGATGTGACCACTTCACTTTCAGGAATTTGATAGACTTGTTGCGAGTCTTGCGCTCAGTTTCTTCAAGCATAGCAACGGGATGCTCATGATAAGATAAGTCTTCTTCGAGATCAATCTCTTCGAAGTTGACGGTGCGGCCAGGAGTCTTGAAACACTTGCGAAGCTGAGACACGTGAAACACGTCGTGCACGTTTGCAAAGTTGGATGGAAGCTCAAGTTGATAGGCGAGATCGCCTCTTTTGCCAATGATCTTGAAAGGACCCACATATCTAGGGGCAAGCTTCACTTTGATACCGAAGCGACGAGTGCCTTTCATTGGAGAGACGCGGAGGTAGACATGGTCTCCGATCTCGAAAGCCAAGTCACGATGCTTGCTATCATATTAACTCTTCTGGCGCGATTGTGCGGCTTTGAGATTTTCACGAATGACTTTGCACATTTCTTCAGCCTCTGTGATCAAGTCATTGCCAAGAAGTTGGAGTTCACCAGTCTCTGACCAGTTAAGAGGATTACAACACTTCCTTCCATAGAGAATCTCGAATGGGGCCTTGCCCGAACTCGCTTGGAAGCTATTTTTGTAGGAGAACTTGGCATATGGAAGACAATCTTCCCACTTCATACCGAAAGAAATGACACATGCCCTGAGCATATCTTCAAGAATTTGCTTGACCCGCTCGACTTGGCCACTAGTTTGAGGATGAAAAGTTGTGCTGAAGCAAATGTTGGTGCCCATGGCCTTCTGAAAGGAATCCCAAAACTTAGAAGTAAAGATGCTTCCACGATTTGAAGATATCAACTGCGGAATGCTATGCAGAGAGACAATCATGGAGGTATATAGCTCTGCCAACTGAGATGTTGTGATAGATTCTTTGATAGGAAGAAAATGAGCCACTTTAGTGAGCTTATCGATGACAACAAAGATAGCATCATTGCCATGCTTGGACTTGGGAAATCCAGTCACGAAGTCCATCTCAATATGGTCAAACTTCCATTCTGGAATGGCAAGAGGTTGGAGGAGACCAGCTGGTCGTTGATGTTCTGCTTTCACTCTTCTGCAGACATCACATTCATTCACGAAATGAGCAATCTCGTGCTTCATTCGAGTCCACCAATACGACTGCTTGAGTTCATGGTACATCTTTGTACTTCCAGGGTGAATAGACATGAGTGAATTGTGAGCCTCGTTCATAATGACTTTACGAAGGTCGCCCTTAGGAACAACAATGCGATCCTCGAAGAAAAGAGTATCCTTGTCATCAAGACAATAACACTTGTATTTGGGTTGGCTCTTGGCAATCCCAATCTTCACCTTCTTCACCATAGCATCAAGAAGTTGAGCCTCACGAATCTGATCTTCCAAAGTAGGAGAGACTTGTAGGTTGGCAAGGAATCCTTGAGGAACAACTTGGAGATTAAGTTTGCGAAAAGCTTCACAAAGCTCTGGTTGGTAGGGCTTGAGAATCAAACTGTTGCAGTAAGCCTTCCTGCTCAATGCGTCAGCAATGACATTGGCCTTGCCTGGAGTATATTCAATAATCGAATTATACTCTTGAATCATCTCGACCCAACAAGTCTGCCTGAGGTTGAGGTTGGGCTGAGTGAAGATGTACTTGAGACTCTTATGATCAGCGAAGATGTCCACTTTCCTTCCCAACAAGAGATGTCTCCATGTTAAAAGAGCATGGACAACTGCCGCCAACTTGAGGTCATGAGTGGGGTAGTTCTTTTCGTTGGGCTTCAACTGGCGAGAGGTATAGGCGACAACTTTCTTCTCTTGCATTAACACAACACCGAGACCTTGAAGGGAAGCATCACAGAAAACCTCGAACAGTTTGGATTCATCAGGAGGAGTCAGAACTGGAGCTGTGACTAACTTCTCTTTGAGGGTGTTGAAGGCGATGTCACATTCAGGCGTCCAGACATACTTCACATGCTTCTGGAGAAGGTTGGAAAGAGGCTTCGCGATCTTAGAGAAATTCTCAATGAACCTTCGACAATAGCTTGCGAGCCCAAGGAAGTTGTGGAGTTGCTTCACATTCTAAGGCGGTTCCCAATTCACAATTGCAGACACCTTCTCAGGATTAACAGCTATGCCCTAGGCGGAAATGATATGCCCAAGGTAGAGAACCTCATCGAGCCAAAACTCGCACTTTGAAAACTTCGCATAGAACTGATGTTCTCTGAGTTTATCCAGCACCAATCTCAAGTGCTTGGCATGATCCTCCTTGTTCTTGGAAAAAGACCAAAATGTCATCGAGATAGACCAAGACGAAGTCATTTGTGTAGGGGTTGAAGATGAAGTTCATCATATGAGAGAATGTTGGAGGAGCATTGACAAGGCCGAAAGACATGATAGTGTATTCATATGAACCATAGCTTGTTCTAAATGTTGTCTTGGGGATGTCTTGTTCACGAATGCGAATCTGATGATAGCCCATACAGAGGTCAAGCTTGGAGAATACTTGAGCACCTTTGAGTTGTTCGAAAAGCTCACTGATGTTGGGAAGTGGGTACTTGTTCTTTATGGTCTTCTTGTTCAATGGACGGTAGCCGACACAAAGTCGGTCCATTCCATCCTTCTTCTTGACGAAAAGAACACCACAACCCCAAGGAGAAGAACTTGGTCGTATGAGACCCATACGCTCTTGAATATCGAGTTGTTTCTTCAGCTCCTTCAACTCTTCAGGTCCAAGCTTGTAAAGACATTTGTAAACAGGTTCCATGCCAAGTTCAAGATCAATGACGAATTCAACTGGCCGGTGAGGAGGCATTCCTGGAAGCTCGTCTACAAAGACGTCTTAATATTCACAAATGACTGGAATCTGAGAGATGGCATCCAACTCGCCCTTCTCATTGAGAGAAAATAGTCGAATGGTATCATCACGAGCGGCAAAGACGATCACATCCTCATAAGAGTGTGTCAATTGAATCTACCTGGCAGCACAATCAAGTTGTGCCTTGTGCTTAGAAAGACATTCCATGCTGAGAATTAGATCAATATCCGAGTCACCAAGGACCAAAGGAGAAGACAGAAACCTATAGTCACCCAACATGATAGAAACATCTGGGACCATCGTGGTAGCCCTCATAGACTTGGCCGGAGAAACCACTCCCATAGGTTTACCCAACATTTCTGAAATGAAGTCATGCTTTGAAACAAATGATCTTGACATGAAACAATGTGATGCACCCGTATCAAAAAGGACTTTTGCAGGAGTAGAGTTAACTGGAAAGTTACCCATGATCACTTCTGATGAGTCCTCTGCCTGAGCTGCGTTCACCATGTTGACCTTTGCAAACTTGGGATTATGCTTGACCACTGCATTGCTAGCAGATCTCATAGGAGGAGGAGGAGGAGGAAGACGCCTCTGGTTCAAGCATTTGTTTGCATAGTGACCCTTCTGCTGACACTTGTTGCACGTAACCTCATAAAGCGGACAGTGATACGGAGCACTTGATCTTGGAGCATGAGACGAAGTCTTGTTCTGAAATCCTGGGTTGGGTGGGTGGGAAGATCCATTGCCACCTTTGCTCTTCTGCTGATAAGGCTGACAGAACGGAGGAGGAGGAGGCAACCAATACTTTTGCTGCTTAGCTGCCATTTGAGTTGAGGAAGAAGGAGTTGCATCCCTGACTCTCTTCTTGGAAGCATCACACTTGAGCTGAGCAGTCTCTTGCTTTAGTGCCATATTGTAGAACTCATCATACTTCTTCGGCTCAAAAAGCACGAGGGCCAGTTGCAGATCTTCTCTGAGGCCACCTCTGAACTGATAAATCATGCTCTTCTCGTCAGGGACGTCTTGCTTAGCGAAACGTGTGAGCTTCTGGAACATGATGTTGTATTGGTAAATAGACAAGCTGCCTTGCTTCAGATTGCGGAACTCCTCACGCTTGCTCTCAACAACACTCTGAGGAATGTGGTGAGCTTTGAAGTCTTGGCGGAAATCATCCCAGGTAATCACACGACCTCCTATGGAATCTTTGTATTGCTTATACCACTCTGCAGCTTGGTCTTTGAGTTGGAACGAAGCAAACTTGACAAAGTCCTCAGGCCTGACGTTGCTGCACTCGAAATGTTTACAGATATCCACGAGACAATCATCAGCGTCTGTGGCCTCGACACAGTTACTGAAGGTCTTTGGCTGGCTTGCGAGGAACTGGTTGAGTGTAGCAAACTGATTTTGATTGTTGCCATTGCCTTGATTTCCTTGGTTGCGCTCTTGCAAGAGTTGCATAATCAACTGTGTGTTGGCATTGGTAGCGGCCATCACAGCTTGCCATGCCTCCGGAGGTGGAGGTGGTGGCGGCGGTTCCGGATTCTGACGCGTTGGAGGAGCCATCCTGAAGAGGGTGACATCCGTTAGCATCTTGAAAGACATATATTCAAGCTGAATCAAAAGGATTGAAATTGCAACATATAGTCTTAACATTCGAACAAGAATGAACGAATGAATTCCAAATTAAATGGTCACACTTCCATAAATTGAGAAGCCACTTAGATAGACGTAGATGAATAAAACAACAAGGTACGGATATGAACAAATACTTGGTAAGGATTACCCAATCACGAACCAAATATTTGCGGAAGAAATACTAGAGCTACATGAATTCCCACCTATGAAACTCCCGAAATTTTCCTGGTTATGCAATCAGGTGTTGGGGATACAGGGGAAGCATAATATCTCACCCAAATCTAGCAAATCCTACATCCAGCTGTATCCATCCTTCAACACATAACCAAGAAACCTTCAGAAATCATTTACCTCAACCTTCTAAAAGCATCCGTTATACGAGTTATGGCAATACTCCCGAACTCCAGCCCCAGTACTGGGTGGCATCGAGGTTATCTCACCAACAACTGCATAAAAGAGATTTTCGATGTCGGTGAAACTCAGTTATTCCAGAACTGCAACGATAAAATTGTGACGACAACACCTCGGAGCTCAACTCCCCGGGACACTGCCACAACCCCTAAATGTCAGGAGGCACCAAGAACAATGTTCTCGTCACAAAACCATCGAAACGATTCCAAGATACCCGCGTGATCCTAAAATTTTTTTAGTGAAATTTGAGAAGAGAAGAGTCAAAACTCTATGTCAGGATGCCTCACCAGAGCGACGAAGGGACTGAGGAGTAAAAAGAATCCTACTCTCCGATATATATAATCCTAAAAGACTCAAAACATTTTCTAGACTCAACAACACCAGTGATTCGATCAAGCAGGGGGCTCCTAAGTTGGGGAAGGCTCTGATACCAACTTGTAACACCCATGATGCGGCTATATCTCCCACGTGTCGGAGCACGACTTAGAGGCATAACCGCATTGTAGGCAATGTCGCAAGAGGGGTAATCTTTACACATCCCATGTACTGAATAAGAAAGAGATACATAGTTGGCTTACAATCGCCACTTCACACAATAACATAAATATAGCATTACAATCATCCAAATACAATCAAGGTCCGACTACGGAACCAAAATAAAGACAACCCCAAATGCATAAGATCCCCGATCGCCCCAACTGGGCTCCACTACTGATCGTCTGGAAAGGAAACGTAGTATCGTCCTGAGTCCTCATTGAACTCCCACTTGAGCTCAGTCGCATCTCCTGGAATGGTATCATCGGTCCCTACATCTGGTTTTGGAAGTAATCTGTGAGTCACGGGGACTCAGCAATCTCACACCCTCGCAATCAAGACTATTTAAGCTTATGGGTAGGTAAAAGGTATGAGGTGGAGCTGCAGCAAGCACTAGCATATATGGTGGCTAACATACGCAAATGAGAGCGAGAAGAGAAAGCAAAGCATGTTCGAGAATCTGTGATCAAGAAGTGATCCTAGACTACTTACGTTCAAGCATAACACGAGACCGTGTTCTCTTCCCGGACTACGCCGAAAAGAGACCATCACGGCTACACACGCTGTTGATCCATTTTAATTAAGTTAAGTTTCAAGTTTTCTACAACCGGACATTAACAAATTCCCACCTGCCCATATCTGCAGGCACGGATTTCGAAAGTTCAAAACCCTGCAGGGGTGTCCCAACATAGCCAATCACAAGCTCTCACGGTCAACGAAGGATATTCCTTCTCCCAGGACGGCCCGATCAGACTCGGAATCCTGGTTACAAAACATCTCGACAATGGTAAAAACAAGTCCAGCAAGACCACCCGCTATGCCGACAAATCCCGATAGGAGCTGCACATATCTCGTTCTCAGGTCACACCGGATAAGCTAAGCGTACGGGAGCCAACATAACCCAAGTTGCCAAGGGACGGCCCCGCACGGTGCTCTAGGTTGGACCAACACTCAGAGGAGCACTGGCCTGGGGGGTTTAAAATAAAGATGATCCTTGAGTCCGCGAAACCCAAGGGAAAAAGGCTAGGTGGCAAATGGTAAAACCAAGGTTGGGCCTTGCTGGAGGAGTTTTACTCAAGGCGAACTGTCAAGGGGTTCCCATTATAACTCGACCGCGTAAGGAACGCAAAATCAAGGAACATAACACCGGTATGACGGAAACTAGGGCGGCAAGAGTGGAACAAAACACCAGGCATAAGCCGAGCCTTCCACCCTTTACCAAGTATATAGATGCATTAAAGTAAACAAGATATAATAGTGATATCCCAATAAAATCATGTTCCAACAAGGAACAAACTCCAATCTTCACCTGCAACAAGCAACGCTATAAGAGGGGCTGAGCAAAGCGGTAACATAGCCAAACAACGGTTTGCTAGGACAAGGTGGGTTAGAGGTTTGACATGGCAATATGGGAGGCATGATAAGCATGTGTTAGGTATCGTAGCATAGGCATAGCAGTAGAGCGAGCAACTAGCAAGCAAAGATAGAAGTGATTTCGACGGTATGGTCATCTTGCCTGCAAAGTTCTCCGAGTTGACGTAAGCTTGATCCTTGTAAGCATACTCAACGGGTTCCTCGATCACATACTCGTCTCCCGACTCTACCTAAAGCAAGAACACAAGCAAGGGAAACACAATCAACCACGGTGCAATGCGCAAACAACATGATGCAAAACATGACATGATATGCGGGATGTGATATGCAATGCATATGCATGATTTGGAAAAGAAAGATTGAACCAGGCCTCAACTTGGAAAGCCAAGAGTGCCGCTGGAAAGATGAGTTGATTTCGGTCAAAATCGATATAAAGATCACCGAAATCGGATGCAGGGTTTGCAAATGGCAAGCAAAACAATAATGGCACATAATTGCGATTAACAGCACGATGCCATCTAGAATGCAACAAGAAACTAAGCTACTGCACTCTAACATAGCAACAAAGCACATGGAAGTGATCCACTCAAGATTCTTGACAAAAGATGAACACTGAGCTACGGCTAAATCACACAACAGCAGGTTCAAACAAGCATGGCAAAGTGCAAAAGATATCAGGTTCACAGACTTAGTGAAAATAACATGTCAGGAATTAACATCAGGAAGCAATGTTTAGAGCAAGATAACAACATGCTATAGGAACATATCATGGCAAGGCAAGGCATGTCATGAAACTACTCAAAGCATATAACAAAAGTCCCTTACTGACCATAAGCCAAAAAGGATCAGAAGATACAATGGCAACCATGTAAACATAGCAAGTTTCGTTAACAGATTCAGACTTAGCAGAAAACTAGACATGGCAGAAACAGAGTTACGTAGGCATGTTTGTGAGCTCGATGCACTCACTACAAGGCATTGCATGACAAACAAAGCATACACCAGCAAGAAGACATGACCAATAAGCTAACCATGGCAAGAACACTCTCATAGCATGCATGGATCAACTACAACAACCTCGGCAAAATTGATTAACACGTAAACAATCTGCCAGGAACATTTTATAACAAAAGTAGAGCAAGGTTGAGTCATGCTAGGGTACTCCATAATTGCAACCAAAGCTTGGATGGATAGAACATAACAATATCTTAAAATCATCCTTACTGAACATGCTCAAAAGAGGCATGGATCACTCTGTAGCAACATGAATACATGGCATAAAAAATATCATCAGGAAAATGACTTAGAAGAATTCTAAGTCCCTGAAATCAGCAACAACACGAGAGCTACTCTGCATGCTTGTGCTAGTGACCACAATGATCACAAAAATGCATGGCATACACCCCTGTAAAGATGGCATGGCATAGCCCAAAACACATGTAGGGCTCAAGTTCATAGGAGGCACACATTAAACATGGCAAAAATGACAAATGTCCATAATCTGTTAAGAATCAGAAACTAACATTACATAGCACTCTTGCAACAGCATTTAGGGCATCAAGATGAACTCAAATGAACATGGTGCAATGGAATGATATGAAGTGCACATCCAGACGAACAATTTGATATGCTACACGCCCAAAACGGAGCTACAGATGCAAAGATATGATGCGATGAAGATAGCTAAAAAATATTGGGGACTTAGGCAGAAAACGGAGTCAACCTAGGGTTACTGTAGCACTGGATCTGGATCGGGCACGGTTTTGGAGGATCGACGGCGCGAGCTCACCGGAGTTGCGTCACGGTGGCCGGGACTTGCCGGGGAGGAGGAAAAAGGCCGGAGTTGAGGGGACGCCGGATAACATAGGAGTGCCGGAATGCAAAACGGACAACGGGGAAAATGCTCGGATGCATGAGACGAACACGTATGCAAATGCGATGCACATGATGACATGATATGAGATGCATGACAAAGGCAAAAACAAAATGAAGACGAAACCCAACAACGAGGAATAACATAACTTAGTGCCGAAAATGGCAAGAGTTGGAATACAAATATGGCAGGTTACATACGGGGCGTTACAACAATCTTCTGTACCCTCCTTTTACTTTCTGTTATTTATATTAAATAAAATAAAAATAGTATTTTTCAGTCTGTTATCTGATTATCTGTGCAATATAAAAATACCCTGAAATAAAAGTTCTCCAAATGCCCTGAAATTTAAATATGATTTTTCCTGAAATATTTGAGAATATTTGGCACTGAGAACACAACAGGGGGGGTCATCCACCTGGCCACGAGGGTGGAGGGCGCGCCCTCCTGCCTCGTGGGCCCACGGTGGCCTTCCTCCACTTATCCTTTCACCCACACACTCCTTCTTCCTCCTCCAAACACGAATATCCAGTTCATACCCGAGTCCAAGCTTGTTTTGCTGCCATTTTCGATCTCCTTGCTCAAAGCACCTCTCACAAAACTGCTTGGGAAGATTGTTCCTTGGTATGTGACTCCTCCATTGGTCCAATTAGTTTTTGTTCTAGTGCTTTATTCATTGCAAATTTATGCTGCTTAGGTGACCATGTTCTTGAGCTTGCATGTCAAATTTAGATGGTCAAAAGTAGTTTTAATGCATGATATAGGCACTAGGCACTTGTAGGAGTAGTTGCTATCAATATTATTGAGTTTGGTTTACTTTTATTTTGAAGTTGCTAAAAATTTCGGAATTTTTTAGAAAATAATGAAGAGACTTTTGAGGGGTTCATCGAGCCGAAGCTCGAAGGAAAAGGCACAGAAGCCCAAGTATAATCTGCCTTACACCGCGGAGGTTCGGTCGTGTGAATGGCCTTCTGATGATTTCTTAAGAGCAGCCGGGATTTATGAAGATTTTTATGAATTGGCTAAGAATGCAGGCCTCACCGCTTTCCTCCACGACCAACACGATCAGTATCTCTTACTCACAAATATCTTTGTGCAAAACTTTCATTTCCATTCTAGGAGCTCACCACCTACGGTGGAGTTTTATTTATATGATGAGCATAAGGAGATGTCACTTTATGGTTTTCATCGGGTTTGTTTGGTCCCTTTCGAGGGCACGACAGAGGAACCACATCGTAGCGATGTGGATGGGTTTATTGATATCATCACTATAGGGGAAACGAGGAAGGTTTCCGATGCACGAATAACTAGCATACATTTTCCTGTTTTGTGCTATTTTGCATTATTTGCTAGTCGTTGCTTAATTAGTCGCGGAAACTGTGGAAACCTTAGTGTTCCTGATATTATTATTTTGCTCCACGGTTTACTCAGTGATAACTTTGTTAGTATGGGCGGAATTATTGCTAAACGTTTAAGTCTGAACGTACAAAGGGCCCCATCTTTGGAGGCATCTATGCTTCACGCCTAGCTGCACATTTTAATATACCTATTAGGCATTATGAGAAGGAAGAAAAAGTGTTGCCTCGTGTTTATTTAGATTATAAGAGTATGGTGGCACATGATTTTATTGTTAAGAATAGGGAAGGAGAGCTTAAATACAAATTGTTCTTTGATAAACATCACCCTGAGACTATTACCCTGCCTGCTCCTTCCTTGTTTGATTTATCTGCAGGCCAATACCTTGTCCCATTAGAGGCTATTCACGCATATCGGAACCCTACATCAGCCACAGAGCCAGAGCCGGAACCACAAGTTGATCCTCCACGACAGTCTAATTACCAGTGGGATCCGGAGATGATTGCCAACCAGTGGCAATCGGAGTCTTCTTCTTCGCAGTATGACCCCAACTATTATTATGGATATCCGCCAGGCCAGCCGTGGCCATAGACCAACTTCGGCCAAAAGCCTAAGCTTGGGGGAGTACGTATTTCTCACCGACATTACATTTATGTTCACACACTCATTGCTAGAGGTCGGTGCTCATACTTTTTCATTGTATCATCCATGCTAGTTTATTTTCCTTTTTATGCTTTCTTCTTGTGTGTTTGATAAACCTTAAGAAAAAAATCAAAAAAATTAGTTGTAGTTTTTAATTAGTTTACTTTCCATGCTTGTAGTAGTAATTAAAAAGAAAACCCAAAAAGATTTCTTGTTCTTCTTTTACTTGTTGGGAGCTCTCCCGTGTAAATAATTTTATTTGTTTTCTTCTCTTTGTGGCTCGATAGGAGAAGACCATAATTAAATTGTTGAAGTGGCTCTTACATGCATTATTGTTGATCTGACAAAAGAGCCCATATTGCCTTGTCTTCTCCTGTTTATTGAATGCTTGCAGATTCCAGCTTAGTCCAATGCACGTGCACTATTATTATTATCCACATCGTTCGGTCGTGCAAGTGAAAGGCAATAATGATGATTATATGATGAACTTATTGAGATGAGAAAAGCTGGTATGAACTCGACCTCTTTTGTTTTTGTAAATATGATTAGTTAATCGTTCCTGATTCAACCTATTATGAATAAACATGTTTGCAATGACAACTAGAGATCATAGTTCTTATGCCATGCTTTATTAGCTAGGAGTTTATAATGGTTTACCTTGCGTGCCAACATGCTATTAAAATGGTTGTGATGTGGTATGATAGGGTGGTATCCTCCTCTGAATGATTTAAGTGACTTGACTTGGCGCATGTTCACGCAAGTAGTTGAAACAAAATCAACATAGCCTTCACGATATTTATGTTCATGGTGGATTATATCCTACTCACGCTTGCATTCAGTGTTGATTAATTTTAATGCATGTTCATGACTGTTGTCGCTCTCTAGTCGGTCGCTTCCCAGTCTTTTGCTAGCCTTCACCTATACTAAGCGGGAATACTGCTTGTGCATCCAACTCCCCAAAGTTATTCCATATGAGTCCACCATACCTACCTACATACGGTATGTACCTGCCGTTCCAAGTAAATTTGTATGTGCCAAACTCTAAAACTTCAAATAAATATCCTATTTTGTATGCTCGAATAGCTCATGTATCAACTAGGGTTGTCCGTATCTTCCATGTTAGGCGGGTTATTCTCAAGAGGAGTGGACTCCGCTCCTCACTCACAAGAAAGTGGCTGGTCACCGGGATGGCCAGTCCCATGCTTTATGCAAACTAAATCAAAATAATTGCAAACAAAACTCCCCTGGGACTCTTGTTAGTTGGAGGCACTCGTTGTTTGAAGCAAGCCATGGATTGATGCTTGTTAGTGCAAGGGGGAGTATAAACTTTACCATTCTGTTTGGGGACCGCCTATAATGTGTGTAGCATGGAAGATATTGCCATCTCTTGGTTGTTATGTTGACAATGAAAGTATACCGCTCAAAATATTATTCATCTCTATTTCAAAACCGAGCTCTGGCACCTCTACAAATCCCTGCTTCCCTTTGCGAAGGGCCTATCTATTTACTTTGATGCTGACTCATCATCTTCTTATTACAAAGCATTAGTTGGAGAGCACCGCTGTCATTTGCATTCATTACTGTTAGTTTACATTGCGTATGACTTGACTGGATCTCTTTTACCATGAATTACAATGTCTAGTTAGTCCTTGATCTTTAAAGGTGCTCTGCATTTATGTTTTGCGGTCTCAGAAAGGGCTAGAAAGATACCATCTTGTTATATCATATTATGATTGTTTTGAGAAAGTGTTGTCATTCGAGATTTATTATTATTGCTCGCTAGTTGATTATGCCATTGATATGAGTAAAGTTGAGACCTAAGCGTTATTGTGAATGTGGTTAGTTATAATCTTTGCTGAAAACTTGAATGCTGACTTTACATATTTACAACAACAAGAGCAAACAGAGTTTGTAAAAGTTTTTCTTTATCACTTTCAGTTTATCAACTGAATTGCTTGAGGACAAGCAAGGGTTTAAGCTTGGGGGAGTTGATACGTCTCCGTCATATCTACTTTTCCAAACACTTTTGCCCTTGTTTTGGACTCTAACTTGCATGATTTGAATGGAACTAACCCGGACTGACGTTGATTTCAGCAAAATTACCATGGTATTATTTATGTGCAGAAACAAAAGTTCTCGGAATGACCTAAAACTTCACAGAACAACTTTTTGGAAAATATAATAAATCCTTGCAAAAGATGAAGGCCAGGGGGCCCACCACCTGTCCACGAGGGTGGGGGCGCGCCTTCCCCCCTAGGGCACGCCCCCTACCTCGTGGCCCCCCTGGAGCTCCTCCGACCTCAACTCCAACTCTATATATTTGGTTTCGGGGAGAAAAAAATCAGAGAGAAGAATTCATCGCGTTTTACGATACGGAGCTGCCGCCAAGCCCTAAAACCTCTCGGGAGGGCTGATCTGGAGTCCGTTCGGGGCTCCAGAGAGGGGAATCCGTCACCATCGTCATCATCAACCATCCTCCATCACCAATTTCATGATGCTCACCGCCGTGCGTGAGTAATTCCATCGTAGGCTTGCTGGACGGTGATGGGTTGGATGGGATCTATCATGTAATCGAGTTAGTTTTGTTAGGGTTTGATCCCTAGTATCCACTATGTTCTGATATTGATGTTGCTATGACTTTGCTATGCTTAATGCTTGTCACTAGGGCCCGAGTGCCATGATTTCAGATCTGAACCTATTATGTTTTCATCAATATATGAGAGTTCTTGATCCTATCTTGCAAGTCTATAGTCACCTATTATGTGTTATGATCCGTTAACCCCGAAGTGACAATAATCGGGATACTTACCGATGATGACCGTAGTTTGAGGAGTTCATGTATTCACTATGTGTTAATGCTTTGTTCCGATACTCTATTAAAAGGAGGCCTTAATATCCCTTAGTTTGCGTAAGGACCCCGCTGCCACGGGAGGGTAGGACAAAAGATGTCATGCAAGTTATTTTCCATAAGCACGTATGACTATATTCAGAATACATGCCTACATTACATTGATGAACTAGAGCTAGTTCTGTGTCACCCTAGGTTATGATTGTTACATGATGAACCGCATCCGGCATAATTCTCCATCACCGATCCATTGCCTACGAGCTTTCCATATATTGTTCTTCGCTTATTTACTTTTCCGTTGCTATTCCTATCATCACTACAAAATACCAAAAACATTACTTTTGCTATCATTACCTTTTACTACCGTTACCACTACTATCATATTACTTTGCTACTAAACACTTTGCTGCAGATACTAAGTTTCCAGATGTGGTTGAATTGACAACTCAGCTGCTAATACTTGAGAATATTCTTTGGATCCCCTTGTGTCGAATCAATAAATTTGGGTTGAATACTCTACCCTCGAAAACTGTTGCGATCCCCTATACTTGTGGGTTATCAGACTGCGCCGTCGTCGCGGTGTAGCCTCCCAGCTGGAGCTGTCCTCTAATGGCAGCAGAGTGGCTGAGTGACGACGACGGACCTGTGCTATTGGCGATTGTGGGAGAAGCAGGCGAGATAAGCTATAGGGAGGGAGGGGAAAATGCGACGCAGGACTCGCCGGCCGTGAGGGTTTGAAAGTGCAACTATCCCTGGGTGGTTTTGGTAATTCCTAACAACATATAGCTCATTGAGTTAATACTATTTCAAGATAAATATTTCAGGAAAGCTGGACCCCTCAAAATGCTAAGGACAAAAGATTGGCTCAAGCTCTAAAGCTCAAGACTACATTTTACCTTTTAGTGATCCAAGTTCACATTGAGTCCATAGAAAAAGCCAATACTATTAAAAGGGGATGAGGTGTTGCTTAATGGGTTACTGATACGTCTCCAACGTATCTATAATTTTTGATTGTTCCATGCTATTATATTATCTGTTTTGGATGTTAATGGGCTTATTTATACACTTTTATATTATTTTTGGGACTAACCTACTAACCCAAGGCCTAGTGCAAATTGCTGTTTTTTTTGCCTATTTTAGTGTTTCGCAGAAAAGGAATATCAAACGGAATGAAACCTTCGAGAGAGTTATTTTTGGAACAAACGTGACCGAGGGGACTTGGAGTAGACGTCAAGAAATCAACGAGGAGGCCACGAGGCAGGGAGGCACGCCAGTCCCCCTGGGCGCGCCCCCAATCCTCGTGGGCCCCTCGTAGCTCCACCGACCTACTTCTTCGTCCTATATATATCCATATACCCCGAAAACATCCAGGAGCACCACGAAACCCTATTTCCACCGCCGCAACCTTCTGTACCCAAGAGATCCCATCTTGGGGCCTTTTTCGGAGCTCCGCTGGAGGGGGAATCGATCACGGAGGGCTTCTACATCAACACCATAGCCTCTCCGATGACGTGCGAGTAGTTTACCACAGACCTTCGGGTCCATAGTTATTAGCTAGATGGCTTCTTCTCTCTCTTTGGATCTCAATACAATGTTCTCCTCGATCTTCTTGGAGATCTATTTGATGTAACTCTTTTTGCGGTGTGTTTGTCGAGATCTGATGAATTGTGGGTTTATGATCAAGCTTATCTATGAACAATATTTGATTCTTCTCTGAAATCTTTTATGTATGATTGGTTATCTTTGCAAGTCTCTTCGAATTATCAGTTTGGTTTGGCCTACTAGATTGATCTTTCTTGCAATGGGAGAAGCGCTTAGCTTTGGGTTCAATCTTGTGATGTCCTTTCCCAGTGACAGCAGGGGCACCAAGGCACGTATTGTATTGTTGCCATCAAGGATAAAAAGATGGGGTTTATATCATATTGCTTGAGTTTATCCCTCTACATCATGTCATCTTGCCTAATGCGTTACTCTGTTCTTATGAACTTAATACTCTAGATGCATGCTAGATAGCGGTTGATGTGTGGAGTAATAGTAGTAGATGCAGAATCGTTTTGGTCTACTTGTCGCGGACGTGATGCCTATATACATGATCATGCATAGATATTCTCATAATTATGCACTTTTCTATCAATTGCTCGACAGTAATTTGTTCACCCACCGTAATACTTATGCTATCTTGAGAGAAGCCACTAGTGAAACTTATGGCCCCCGGGTCTATCTTTTATCATATAAGTTTCCAATATATTTTATTTTGCAATCTTTACTTTCAATCTATATCATAAAAATACCAAAAATATTTATCTTATTATTATTACTATCAGATCGCATTCTCGTAAGTGACCGTGAAGGGATTGACAACCCCTTTATCGCGTTGGTTGCGAGGTTCTTATTTGTTTGTGTAGGTACGAGGGACTTGCGTGTAGTCTCCTACTGGATTGATACCTTGGTTCTCAAAAACTGAGGGAAATACTTACGCTACTTTGTTGCATCACCCTTTCCTCTTCAAGGGAAAACCAATGCAGTGCTCAAGAGGTAGCAGTTACTTGCTCAAAATGCTTAGTGATATGCTCCAAAACCCTCAACCACTTTCTCATATCCACATATGTCCCAAACCAAAAGTCAAACTCGGCCCCACCGAAACTTTCAATCTGGCGCCACCGAGTTTAGTTGACATAGCCACTGCCACAAAACCCTAGTCTTTTCGGTCTCACTGATAGGGATCTCGGTCTCACGGAGATGGGATTACAAACTCTCTGTTTCCCTTCGTAACATTTCGGTCCAACTGAAATGAGCGATCGGTCCCACCGAGTTCGCAATGCAAACTCTCGTTTTCCCCTTCGTAACATTTCGGTCTCATCGAGATGAGCGAATCGGTCCCACCGAGATTGCCTGACCAACTCTCTCGTTAGCTTATTACCAAAGTCGGTCTCACCGAGTTTGTGAAATCGGTCTCACCGAGATTATGTTATGCCCTAACCCTAATGAAATCGGTCTCACCGAGTTGACATGTCGGTCCCACCGAAAATCCTAACGTTCGCATTTTTGAACTAAATCGGCCCAACCGAGTTTCATTATTCGGTCCCACCGAATTTGGTGATTTGTGTATAATGGTTAGATTTTATGTGGAGGCTATAAATACCCCTCCACCCACTCTTCATTTGTGGAGAGAGCCATCAGAACATGCCTACACTTTCATCATACATTTTCTGAGAGAGAACCACCTACTCATAAGTTGAGGTCAAGATATTCCATTCCAATCATATGAATCTTGATCTCTGGCCCTCTCCAAGTTTCTTTCCACTCAAATCATCTTCCCACCAAATACAAATCTATGAGAGAGAATTGAGTGTTGGGGATACTATCATTTGAAGCACAAGAGCAAGGAGTTCATCATCAACACACCATCTATTACCTTTTGGAGAGTGGTGTCTCCTAGATTGGTTAGGTGTCACTTGGGAGCCTCCGTCAAGATTGTGGAGTTGAACCAAGAAGTTTGTACGGGCAAGGAGATCGCCTACTTCGTGAAGATCTACCCTAAAGAGGCAAGTCCTTCGTGGGCGTGCCATGATGGGATAGACAAGGTTTCTTCTTCATGAACCCTTCGTGGGTGGATCCCTCCGTGGACTCGTGCAACCGTTACCCTTCGTGGGTTGAAGTCACCATCGACGTGGATGTATGATAGCACCACCTATCGGAACCACGCCAAAAATCTCCGTGTCTACATTGCGTTTGCTCCCTCCAAACTCCTCTCTTTACCTTCATGTGCAATGTTTTACATTCCGCTGCTATACTCTTAGAATTGCATGTGTAGGTTGATTGCTTAACTAGTGCTAAGTTGCTAAAATATGCCAAGACTTAAAATTGGGAAAAGGCTAGATCTTTATTTGGTCAAGTTGTCTAACCACCCCCTCTAGACTTACTTTCGATCCTACAGGATTTTTATAGCAGGCTGGTAAGCATTGGGATTTTAGGGGATTTCACCGAGTCGGGCGGGAAGCTTGCGCGGGGACCTGCGAGTTTGCGTGGGAACAGGCTCACCGATGATTCATTGGCACCACCGTTTGGCGAAAAGAACGCCCCCGCGCGCTACGCAAGCTTGCGCTATAAGCCGTCTGCGACAGCGGGGCGACAAGACGTGTGAGAGAAGGACGAAAGGCCACGTACATATACGGTTAATAAAAAAAAGTTTGTGATTTAATTACCTACTATACCCCCGTCCTGGTTTATAAGTATGATTTAACTAATAAAATACAAATGCATGTCACCAAAGATTATATAATTGGACTCGTATTTGAACATAGTTTCCAATTATATAATTTTTGTAGCATGCATTAACATTTTGTTGGTTAAATTTGAAGGCAAAGTACGGCATATAATATAAAGGGGACTATAGACTAGACGGAGGTGGTAGCACACGGCCGCTCTCTACGTAGCGACGCAACTGTCGGCTGACTTGTAGACGACCATTTCCTGTGTGTTTCAACTGCTCTATGCGTGTGGTTGCTTGTGATTTAGGCGGCCGCGGCGCACTCTGCTCGCGTCCCGCCGCGCGCGCTCTGCTCTCGCGTCCCTCCGGGTGCTCTGCCCTCATCCCTCCACGCGCGCTGCTAGTGTTTGTGACCGGCGCACGATCACGCACATTCATGTGCATGCGGTTACGCCGGGCGCGACGCGACGATGCAGTTACCCGCTACAAAAACTGTCATGCGGACGCGCCGAGAATCCATGCCGCCCGACCACCTTTTATTCCTGCAGCCATTTACCTTCATCTCCCATCTCATACGACACAATAAGCATACCCATGAGGACACATACAAAGAGGACATCCGGCGGTTCCAATGGCGCTCCCCGTGGCTCCAATGGCGCTCCTAGCGGCCGACGACGACAACGATGAGCAGTTCACCACGCAACACGTCGTGGACATGCACGTGAGGGGGAGGCTCTCTCGGTGGTGTACACGAACGATCCAGTCTCGGTGGAGAGCTCCATCCAAACTATGGAGCAGTTCCTTGCCAAGGACAAGTACCAAGTGGTCGGTTTCAACCTTGAGTACACCATGGGTCGTGCCGGGCATGATCAAAAGTTTGCCATCACCCAGTTGTGCGTGCGACATGACGTCGTCGTCTACCACTACCACCTGGCCACAACGCCTGCGAGCATTTCTTCAGGTTTATCAACATCTCCGACTACAGTTTCACTGCGGTGGACACCACCAACGATCTAAAAGCGCTCAAAGTTTCAGGCTTGAAATGCCCGAATCTTGTCAACATCCAGCGCGACTACAAGGTCTGGGGCAGCGACAAAAACAAACTGAACTCCCTGGTTGACCTCGCCTCGGCCATCATCGACCCCTACTACATGAAGATGAAGAATGAAAGCAATAAGGATAGGAACGCCTGGCACAATGTGTGGCATAAGAGACTGGATGAACAACATGTCAAGTACGCGGCCATGGACGCGTACACAAGCTACAAGATGTACAGGCGGATCATTGACATGAGGAACTGTCCTCTTCCTAACCTAGACGAGGGATCGAGCCACATAGCAGTGGCAGGAGCGTCACAAGAAGTAGATGACTAGACGATCGTTTTTCCTACTTTAGAATGCATGCAATTGTTTATCGAGGTGTGTGCGAATGATCTGTATAGTCAATTATGTAATTGGATTATATATATATATATGTGTGTGTGTGTGTGTGTGTGTGTGTGTGTGTGTGTGTGTGTGTGTTATTCTACTGTAGACAGAGCAAATCACACGGCTTATTAGCAGCAATCGTCTGTGTTATTATTGGTCTTCACACATATTTCTGATTACGGACCTGTTTGCCGCGTATCACACACATCTTGTTCAGTTGAACCGTTTCCATTATGTTGCCTAATCACACACGGTTCATCCTAGTGAACCGTATGCTACATATCACACACGCCTTCATCCGGTTGCCCGTTTCTTTTGTTCCTCCTCATCCCAAACAGTTAATTGAACTGAACCATATGCCCTGCATTGCACACGCAACTAAAATCTAAACCGTGTTTGATGCATCTGTCATCGCAAACGTTTTGCACCTTTTTGATGAATTTTTTACACCACCGTTTGCAATTATGGCATCGCTCACAGTTTCGTCGAAGGGTCTCTAATCGTAGTGTTGCGTTTAGACCATCCTGCAGTAGTGCTAGTGAGACAAGGCTAGGAGTGGAGGGGGCAAGAGACATATGGAAGAAGGGAGAGAAAGTGAGGAAGGGGGCATTAATGGAGATGGTGGAGGGACAAAGGAGAGAGAGGGGGAGGGGGGAGAATTGAAGGAAGAAGGAAGAAATCGAGTGGAAGAGGAAAGAGAAGGAAGGGGGAGGGAAAAGGTGGTAGATATTTTGGCATGCGAGCTTAGCAACAACGCGGGAAAGAGCCAGTGCTACTACTACGCAGTAGCTGTAGTGCGAGCCTTATGACCGACGTTGCTGCTAAATGGGGCCCACCAGCCTCGTTGTATGGGTAGTGGCAATGCGGGTCATATGACCGCGTGGGGCTTATGGCCCGCGCTGCTACTATGGCTCGACCTGGGGGTACCGTTGGGCCCACTTATCAGCAGCGTGGGTTGTGCCCACCCGCGCTACTACTACGATGTACCTGTAGCGTTGGGATCCGACCCCCGCTACTGCTACCTAACTGCGGTGTGGGGCACTTACCCATCACTACTGCTAGGTATCTACCTATAAGGTACTCCCTCCATTCTTAAATATAAGCCTTTTATATATTTTAATATGAACTACATATAGATATATATAGACATAATTTAGAGTGTAGATTCACTTATTTTGCTTCATATGTAGTTCATATAAGAATCTCTAAAAATACTTATATATAGGAACGGAGGGAGTATTTTGTAGTAGTGCAGGGACGGGTATCTCAGTGCCTCCGTTGCGCCCGGTAGTTTAGGCTAGGTTTTTTTTAAACCTTACAGGTGCAACGCTTAGAGGGATGATGGCGTATCTTCTTTGAGTTTGTCTTCCGCGCTTTGACCCCTCCACCCTCGAGTTTGTTTGCTTGGACGGAGTCGATAGAGCTTCGGCCTAGATTTCTACAGTCTCATAGGGGCAACAATGTTAGGGTTTTTTGTCATGTGTGCCCGATGATGAGATTTGGTGTCAAGTGCTTCAGATTTAATCTAGGCTTCAACGGCAACAACTGCGGCTTCAAGACGCTGGTCCTTAGAGGCACATCCATAAAGCCATCGATAATGGAAAGCAGCGAAGCCACGCGTAGGCGCCTTGTTATGACGGTAGAGACCGGTCGGTGATCTAGGAAGCTTGATATGATTTTTGTTATGTTTGTGATCTACTCTCTCCGTAAACTAATATAAAAGCGTTTAGATCACTAGAGTAGTGATATATATGTTTTTATATTAGTTTACAGAGGGAGTATTTTTTATGAATTGTTATAATAATAGTTGTGGGATATTTTTTAACGTGAAAAAGTTGCCGTGGAGGTCGGGGATCAGAGGCCTTGACTACCCCAGTCTAAACGCCGGGACCCGTTCGTCGGCTGCTTTCACTCCACGCGCTGCCAGCCAACTACCAGCCCATTTATTTTATTTCCTCATCCATTCGCACTCTCATCTGCTTGCCTACGTCACTACGTGGGAGTCCATTCTCTCTTTCAGTTGGTGGCCTGGTGCCGGTGCTTGAACGCATGACGCTGCGCGTGCCGCTCCGAGTCTGTTGGTGTTGAATGCTTCCGGTCCAGCTCCGCGGTTGCTTGGTCCGGATACGTGCATCTCCACCATCTGCTCCTATTTGTAAGGCCGGACGGATAAGGCGGCTTTAATTTTTCTTCGCATTCGCAAGGGTGGTACTTCGTGAAACTTTAATAGGCTCAAGGAGGACGGAGATTACTGATACACTTTCTCTGTCCCATAATATAAAACATTTTTGACACTTCCTCTGTCTCACAATATAAAAATATTTTTAACATTAATGTGTTGTGCCAAAAGTCAAAATATTCTAATATTATGGGAGTACTTACTTTCTATGTCTGAGTTTATTTACCCCTTTGTTTTTTTTGCAAATTTCATCATAAATGTAGCAAATAAAATATATAATATATACTACAGATATCATTGAATTTGTATTTAAAATAGTTTCTTGTGGTATATCTTTTGTAGTACATACTTTATATTTTATTAGTTAATTTTAAGATCAAAATTTAAGACAAAATATGAGGCGGGCTAATAAACCACGATGGAGGAAGTATTCATGCTTGAAATACCTAAACAAGTACCCTTGCCTAAGAAGATAGTAATGAACATAGTGATTTTTGGGTTGTTGTAACATCTAGATGCAGTGCACCGACCTAAGGTTGGATGGTTAGGAGGACCCTGGCATCCCCAGACCACTAGGGTTCAAGTCCTGTTACTCGCATTATTCTTGGATTTATTTCAGGATTTTCAGCGATGCGCTTTCAGTAGGAGGAGATGTTCCCGTCGACTACAAGGTCAATGAGATGAAACGTTCCCATACTACGATGCAACGTTGGTGACTTCGTCAATCTCAAGATGATATGCCGGCCCAATATTTCGGAGGTGCTCACAAGGGTATAATCTACATGTGTGTTCATAGGAATGAGGGTATGCACATATACATGAATGCCCGCATATGTATTGTGTTTTAGATCATATCAGAGCTCCTTGGGATGAAGTGTCAGCCCATTAGGACACTAGCACATTTGACTAATGGGCTGTATGTTTCTAGTCCAAGTGTTAGAAGCTAAAAGTTAAAGTTATATCATGGATAACAAAGTAAAGAATTGATGTGTCTTTTTGCGATGTATATAATAGAGGTATCTAATTGTATGGTTTTCTTGCGAGTAAGCTCACAAACTGGACCTAAGCTATCTTAATGTTTAATATCACCACTTCTTTCATTCGACACGTGAGCATAAGGATCCTAATTTATATCCAGCGGTTAAAACATGGGCCTTTTCCATAAGAAAATATAACACGTTTATAAACAGATATCCCTATTTTCATATATTTTTTGTTTCAATCTTCTCACGACAGGAGTTACAAAGCTAAGTTGTCAAGGTTCCGTAGGGCTATGAAGACCTTTTCTTTTCTGCGGTTAGGGCTATGAAGACCTACGACTGTATGAAGGGTGATCGTGCCATAGAATGTGTCGTCTTTGTCAAGGTATAAGTGTATTATTTTGTCAAAAATATCTTACAAAACCAGGTGAAAGTTTTACAAAATAAGTTTTTTTTGAGAAACACAAATAAGAAAATTAGTTTCGACAACGTTGTGCCTTCAGGAAGACATACCCCGCCCCAACCCAACCCCACACACACTGACACAGACGACCAACCCAAGAAAAGCTTGACCGGTCAGGACCTGTTTGGAAAAGAGACGTGTGGCAAGGTGTAAGCTGAAAGAACGTCCAGGTGGTTGAAAGCCAGCAGCCTCTTCTGCATACTTCAGCAGTGACCGCAGTCTTAGCTTCCTTGGGCAACAAAATTACCCAGCCATGGTCCCTTCAAGAACAAAATTGACGTCTCCGGAGCCAGTCCAAGGTTTCGGTACATACATATAAGAGGGAGCGTAACCTCCCCTGAGGTGTTCATCGACAGCCACCACAGCCGTCTCACATAAGATTTCTCTCACCTCTCGACACCTTCTGCGATTCCTGTCGCCTCCGGGGAAGACTCCACTTCTTGGGTTGCTGTTCCGAGACCACCAGGTGAGGATCATGGAGTTCTTGCTTTGATTGCTTAGAAGTTGACCCAGTCCTGTTCTTGGTCTGTGTTCTTTCTTGCTGGGGACTGGAATCGGTCCAACATGAGGCTCCGTGGCAGGAATGTTTATTTTGACTCTTGAGTTCTATGGGTGTTTTGACATTTGAAATCCAGCCGGTTTTGTTCTAAAGATGGATTCTAGAGCTCAGATATTGGTCTCAGTTCGTTTAGGTCACAAATGCACTTATGCACTCATCTTGTTAGAGCTGCTGTGGAGTTCCTGAAAGTCCGGGGTCATTTCAGCCGGCTGCTTGTTGTTAGTGCTTTATTCTTGTCTGACCGTTGACCATGTCACAAGAGCAGATTTCTTCTTTTCAATTCTCTTCCAAGTTGCTCAAAATCACTGCTTCATATGAAATTAATTCAGATTCTCCCAAACTTTCAGGAGAAGGTTCAGTTTATGGGATTGTATCGTCGCACGTGGTCTGGAGTTCTTGGCACAGAGATCTCCAGTCCGAGGACACACAAATTCGACATGGTTAACAAAATCCCAGCTCCTTGGGATGAACAGAAGAAGAACATGACACTGAAATCACAAGGCCAAGAACATCTCTTCTCCAAGGCCACACTGATGCACTCTGTGAGTTTCAAACAGTGGCGAGGAGGAGAGGAATCCACAGGTTCAGTTCAGAATAAGAGCAAACAGAGCCTGGTAAATGGCATCCAAGACCGACGCAACTCTGACGCATTGAGCCCCAATGTTTCATCCAGCCCCAAATGTGAGCTTGATGCCGCAGCCGTGAAACTTCAAAAGGTTTACAAGAGTTACCGGACCAGGAGAAACCTCGCCGACTGCGCAGTCGTCGTAGAGGAGCTATGGTATGTATCAGTTTTTCTTCGGTTCTTGAGCATTAGAACAGCTAGTTTAACATTCAGAAGTTATAGAAGTTTTGACTCTTATCGCAGGTGGAAAGCACTGGACTTTGCATCACTGAAGCACAGCTCGATATCGTTCTTCAACGGCGGAAAGCCCGAAACGGCGGCGTCGCGGTGGGCGAGGGCAAGGACAAGAGCGGCTAAGGTGACTAGCATTCACTGATTCATCAAACTGGCTTCCTGGTGCCCTGTATTTTCATCAAACCTGCAGTTGAATGACGCGATTTTGTTTGGTGGTTCAGGTTGGCAAGGGGTTATCTAAGAACGGGAAGGCTCAGAAGCTGGCATTGCAGCACTGGCTCGAAGCTGTAAGTCACATGCTACTTAACTCTAGCACTAAACTAAGATCAGTAGGTACCAGTGTCCTACTGTCTACTGAGATTGTTGCAGATTGTTAATTACTAATGCTGCCATTTTATGCCTTCGGACAGATTGACCCTAGGCATCGATATGGGCACAATTTGCATATCTATTATGATGTCTGGTCCAGGAGTGAGAGTACGGAGCCCTTTTTCTATTGGTGAGTAAGCTGAGCTTATTATGCCTATTGTCCAGGCTTTAAATTCGCGCAAATTTTGGGAAGCTAGTAGACCAAATAATATGCTACTCCCTCCGTCCGGGTTTATTGGGCCCCTAAGCAACCTAGTGGTGTCCCTCATTCTAAGTCCCGTTCCTCGATTAGCACATAAAATATGTTCGCTAAGCCTTCTAATCAATTTATATTTAATTCCGCCAGTTTTACTACCCAATGCACGCCTTGTGTTTCTCCATAATGGGCCACGCTTCCGTGATTTTTGCTGGTGGCCAGTTTCCAATGAGCACTGTTATAAGTCAGTTACCACGTACAAGTAATCAGCATTTATTGTGTGCGATTTATTTCCTAATCTGGCATGCAAAATTAATAGGTTGCCTTGGTACCTGAGTTTTGGTCTCAGGGCCTAATAAACCCGGACGGAGGGAGTAACTGTTTAACATAATCTACAGGTTAGACATTGGGGAGGGCAAAGAAATAAATCTTGAGAATTGCCCTAGGAGTAAACTTCAGGGGCAGTGCGTCAAGTACCTTGGACCAGTATGTACATCAACCTAACACATCAGAAAAGTAACACTAAGTGTCGAATAATTGAGAACATCATCTAATCCTCTTTTTTCATCTTTTCAACAATAGCAAGAGAGGCAACACTATGAAGTTGTTATTGAGGGTGGCAAACTTATGTTCAAACAAACCGGGGTTCTTGTGCACACTTCGGATGACTCCAAGTGGATTTTTGTCCTCAGCACCACAAAGGCATTCTATGTTGGCCAGGTAAATGTTCTTGTTCTCTACACACCGATTCACGTATGTACGCAATTCCTAGTCAAAGATACAATGCGCTGCATTCGTTCTGACGTTTTCTTCGGCTCTGGCATTGACGATGTGCAGAAGAAGAAAGGATCGTTTCAGCATTCCAGCTTCCTAGCTGGTGGAGCCATAACATGTGCTGGACGATTGGTGGTCAAAGATGGAATTCTCAAGGTATGTTCATGTAGAAATAATATCATTTTTTTCTTCTTCTCAAAATACCTGACGGTGCTCCATTTCTTCAGGCAATATGGCCATACAGTGGCCACTACCTTCCAACGGAAGACAACTTCAGAGATTTCATTCGCTTCCTTCAGGAGAACGACGTTAGCCTCACCGATGTCAAGGTAAATACCAGATCATAACCATATCACGATTCACGAGATAGATAATTTCCTTACAAGAATTACAACTGCAAGTAAATCATCAGAACTGTTGCAAATGACGCGTGATTTGTTTCAGAAATCTGATGTCGACAAACATGACGAGTACCCGTTGCTGAGCAACTCTGACGCTCAGCCTGAACATGTTGAGAATAACGATGCAGCAGGTGCCGCTGCTCAAGATCTGACAGAAGTTGAGATAGACGGCGTCCTCACCGGCGAGGCATATCATGGATCGGCCGACCACGATGACATGAGCGATGCTGAGGAAGATGCCGGCACTCCGGTGGACTCCCACACCACCGACACCGAAGAAGAAGAAGAGGCCAATAATATTTCAGAGCAGCGGCCGCCTGCAAGTGTCGATCGTAGCAAGAACCATCAGACGTGCCGGTGGTCGACGGGCACCGGTCCACGCATCCGGTGCGTGCGCGACTACCCGCAGGACCTCCAGTCCAGGGCCCTCGAGCACGTCAACCTCTCGCCCAGGCTCGCCGGCTCGCCGTCGAGGAAGAGGGACCCGGTGCCCTCGCCGCGCCCCAGCCCGGGGATGATACTCTCGCCGAGGCTCGCGTCCGTCGGGTTCCAGCCCCGGACGGTGTCTCTCACGCTCCCAGACTTCAAGAGGAGCAGATTGCAGTGAACAATCCTGTTTTCGCGTAGCAGATCAGGAATTCAGAATAACAACCGGTCCATTTTTCTTTCTACACAGGCAGTGTTTTTTTTTTTTTGAGAATTCAGGGCAGTGATTCTTTGCAGCTGCTGCGTCAGCCCAAATTCTGAAAAACGCTACGTTAGCCGATTTCATTTTTTCCCGTGCATTTGAGTGAGTCAAAGACGCGGCGTCGCGCCGTCATCATCCCTCTATCATCACGGCCAGGCAAAACTTATCGTAGAAGACAACAGAAAAGTCATAGTGCTAAAGTCTCACAGAACCAGCACACTAGCACAACAACCACCGCCGATAAAGGGAAGCGTAGATCGAAATGATCCAAACTGTGTACACACGAACGGATACTGAATCCACAGTGATCCGCCGAAGACCACATTGATTGAACATCACAAAAAATCCACGGAAGACACACCTCCACATGCCCTTCGATAACGCTAGACAGTGGCGGAGCCAGCTCAACCAGGGAGCCGGGGCAAAATACACTACGCTCTAGTTTATGACTTGGTTGCCCCTATAAATGATGCTTAGCCGTACATTTACTGCTATCATTTAAGCAAGAGTCAGTGGCAGAGCCCGGGCAGCTGCCCCGGGTAGCCGGGAGCTGGCTCCGCCACTGACGCTAGATGCACCGTTGAGGCGGGTGATAGACGAGAAGAAACTTATTTATTCTTCAAGAAGCAACCACCGCCTTGCCCCCTGAATAAGACGCAAAAACTAATCGTCCTTAAATAAACACCTAAAAATGAAGCAGAAACCCTTCCGTCACAATCAGTCAAGGTCCACCGTGCCTCCAGGCCCTAAGCCCACCGCAAACGAGGCGGAGCGGCAGCGACGCCGACGAGAGGCGGAGAAATCCTAATCGACTAGGCAGTCACGAGAGGAAGCAAAGGGGTAAGTGTTCCCACAAAGAATTGTTGCCTCGCTTTACTTTTCTCCTGTCATTGACCCACTCCCAACCGGCTGTCAATCCTGCTCCCGATATTAGCGGCCCCACTAAGGAAAGAGCAATTTTAGTAGAAAACTAGAGGGCCAATGCTAGGCATCAACCGACTGATCCGTGCGCACGGTCAGTTGGCTTGCCAGCCGTCCGATCTGCCTCCTATAATTGTTGGATCGCTTCATTGCAATGACCTCGTGCACCTTGCCATCCCTCATCTCCCCTCACACCTCGTCTCCCTAGCTCGCCCATGACCCCCTTGCAACAGAATGTGAAGCATCGGTGGCAACCCACTTGCAGCAATGGCCAAGTGTCGTCGGCGCCCTTGCAGCACAACTGGCGACCCCCATTGCAGCACAAAATGTGTGGCCTTTGGTCGTAACACCAAGTGATTGTCATTTCCAGCAGCACCAAGAATGACATGTGGTGTCGGTCACGAACACCTTGTAACATCTCCAACGACTCATTTGTAGCATCGCCATCTCCTTCCAACATCGTTATCACCCCTCAAGTAGTTGCATTGGTCAATTGCGACATTGGCTCCATGCCACACACGTAAAGAGTCCATCACAAACTGACATAGCAGAGCGTACCTAGATGCATGCACATGACCGCGCGCACATGCCAACACAGTTAGGGTACCCGGACGAAAGCGCATACCCTGAGTACAGGAACGCAAATAATGTGCCCAACACCCACACACAAGCCCGGCTAGGGTCAGCCAACTAGCTTACCAGGCAAAGACCCTTAGAGATGCCAAATGGCCAGGTCCCACGGTGGCGAGGAACACACTTATCAACAACGGTCAAATGGGCCCTAATATATATGGTCATTGTGGGGTTAGCGCATATGGAGTCGAAGCTCAAGTTGAGAAAGAAGATCAAGGTCTGGCCTATAGATTCAATCGACTACCGTAGCACTAACGAAAGCTTCTTTTTGGGACTCTATAGATCAGCTCTTTATTTCTTTGGATAGCGGTCGCAATGGGTTATCTATCAAACAAATCACCAAAGAAAGCTATGTGCAATGATTAATTGTCAGGGCAAATGCATGGATTATTTGGCTGGAAGTCCTAGACGCGACATCCAATCAGACCACGGCCTTGAAAGACCGGACAGGCATCCAAACCACACCATCTGCCCCGAGTCGTGTGCCATGGGAATTGTGCCTGGCCTTTCTATGGACCCCGACTATTGGGTTGCTTTGGCCGGTGAAAGAATGATATGGGCTTTTGTCGTTGGTAAATACAAACGCAATACAAAAATGATTATTTTCTCTCATGGGAAACTTTTTCTTGCCATTTTATGTTTCAATAATACACTTAACTTCTAGGTTGGCCTCATTGAAAGGTCGGGCAAACATCGCAACACACACCATCTGACTACAGTTGGGTGACGTGGGGGTGTGCTCGGGCTTTATACGCATTGGTGAAGAGCATGGTGCTCCCATGTTTGGTTTTGGTAATTGATGACTGATACGTCCATTTTGCATCATGCTTTTATATCGATATTTATTGCATTATGGGCTGTCATTACACATTATGTCATAATACTTATGCCTATTCTCTCTTATTTTACAAGGTTTACACGAAGAAGGAGAATGCCGGCAGCTGGAATTCTGGGCTGGAAAAGGAGCAAATATTAGAGACCTATTCCGCACAACTCCAAAAGTCCTGAAACTCCACGGGAGTCATTTTTAGAATATATAAAAAATATTGTGTGAAGGAAGCACCAGAGGGGGGCCACCCACCATCCACGAGGGTGGGGGCGCGCCCCCTGTCTCGTGGGCCCCTGGCAGGCCTCCGGTGCCCATCTTTGGCTATATGAAGTATTTTCCCTAGGGAAAAAAATCATAACAAAGCTCTCGGGACGAAACTCCGCCGCCACGAGGCGGAACCTTGGCGGAACCAATCTAGGGCTCCGACGGAGCTGTTCTACCGGGGAAGCATCCCTCTGGGAGGGGGAAATCATCACCATCGATCCTCTCATTGGGAGGGAGTCAATCTCCATCATCATCTTCACCAGCACCATCTCATATCAAACCCTAGTTCATCTCTTGTATCCAATCTTTGTCCCAAAACCTCAGATTGGTACCTGTGGGTTGCTACTAGTGTTGATTACTCCTTGTAGTTGATGCTAGTTGGTTTACTTGGTGGAAGATCATATGTTCATATCCTTTATGCATATTAATACCCCTCTGATTATGAACATGAATATGATTTGTGAGTAGTTACGTTTGTTCCTGAGACATGGGAGAAGTCTTGCTATAAGTAGTCATGTGAATTTGGTATTCGTTCGATATTTTGATGAGATGTATGTTGTGTTTCCTCTAGTGGTGTCATGCGAACGTCGACTACATGACACTTCACCATTGTTTGGGCCTAGGGGAAGGCATTGGGAAGTAATAAGTAGATGATGGGTTGCTAGAGTGATAGAAGTTTAAAACCTAGTTTATGTGTTGCTTTGTAAGGGGCTGATTTGGATCCATATGTTTCATGCTATAGTTAGGTTTACCTTAATACTTCTTTTGTAGTTGTGGATGCTTGCAAGAGGGGTTAATCATAAGTGGGATGCTTGTCCAAGTAAGGGAAGTACCCAAGCACCGGTCCACCCACATATCGAATTATCAAAGTACCGAACGCGAATCATATGAGCGTGATGAAAACTAGCTTGACGATAATTCCCATGTGTCCTCGGGAGCGCTTTCCTTTATATAAGAGTTTGTCCAGGCATGTCCTTTGCTACAAAAAGGATTGGGCCATCTTGCTGCACCTTATTTACTTTTATTACTTGTTACCCGTTACCAATTACCTTATCACAAAACTATATGTTACCGATAAGTTCAGTGCTTGCAGAGAATACCTTACTGAAAACTACTTATCATTTCCTTCTGCTCCTCGTTGGGTTCGACACTCTTACTTATCGAAAGGACTACGATAGATCCCCTATACTTGTGGGTCATCAAGACTCTTTTCTGGCGCTGTTGCCGAGGAGTGAAGCGCCTTTGGCAGGTGGAATTTGGTAAGGAAAAATTGATATAGTGTGCTGAAATTTACTGTCACTTGTTACTATGGAAAGTAATCCTTTGAGGGGCTTGTTCGGGGTATCTTTACCCTGACCAGTAGAGCAAAGAGTTGCTCCTCAACCTACTGAACCTATTGAAAATGTTTACTTTGAAATTCCTTCGGGCATGATAGAGAAACTGCTAGCTAATCCTTTTACAGGAGATGGAACATTGCATCCCGATTTGCACTTAATCTACGTGGATGAAGTTTGTGGATTATTTAAGCTTGTAGGTATGCCCGAGGATGTTATCAAGAAGAAGTTCTTCACTTTATCTTTTAAGGGAAAGGCATTGACATGGTTTAGGCTATGTGATGATATTGGATCATGGAACTACAACCGATTGAAATTGGAATTTCATCAGAAGTTTTATCCTATGCATCTGGTTCATCATGATCGTAATTATATATATAATTTTTGGCCTCGCGAAGGAGAAAGCATCGCTCAAGTTTAGGGGAGGCTTAAATCAATGTTATATTCATGCCCCAATCATGAGCTCTCAAGAGAAATTATTATTCAAAAAATTTATGCTCGGCTTTCTCTCAATAATCGCTCCATGCTCGATACTTCTTGTACCGGTTCTTTTATGATGAAGACTATTGAATTCAAATGGGATTTATTGGAAAGAATTAAACACAAGTCTGAAGATTGGGAACTCGACAAAGGTAAGGAGTAGGTATAAGACCTAAGTTTGATTGTGTTAAATTTTTTATGGATACCGATGCTTGAATTTAGCACTAAATATGGACTTGACTCTGACATAGTAGCTTCTTTTTGTGAATCATTTGCTACCCATGTTGATCTCCCTAAGGAGAAGTGGCTTAAATATCATCCTCCCATTGAAGTAAAAGTAGTTGAACCTACTCAAGTTGAAGAAAAGACTATCACTTATAATGTTGATCCTAATTGTTCCTACCGCTTATATTGAGAAACCACCTTTCCCTGTTAGAATAAAAGATCATGCTAAAGCTTCAACTATGGTCAACAAAAGTAACATTAGAACACCCAAACCCTCTGAGCAAATTAAAGTTGAACCTAGCATTTCTATGGTTAAAGATATCTTGTCCGATAACATTAATGGGCATGTTATTTACTTTTGTGATGAAGCTGCTAGAATTGCTAGACCCGATACTAAAAATAAGCATAGACCTGTTGTAGGCATGCCTGTTATTTCTGTTAAAATAGGAGATCATTGCTATCATGGCTTATGTGATATGGGTGCTAGTGCGAGTGCAATACCTCATTCTTTATATGAAGAAATTATGCATGATATTGCACTTGTTGAGATAGAAGGCATTGATGTTACAATTAAGCTTGCCAATAAAGATACTATTTCATCAGTTGGGATTGTTAGAGATGTTGAAGTCTTGTGTGGGAAAGTTAAATATCCTGCTGATTTTCTTGTTCTTGATTCCCGACAAGATGACTTTTGTCCCATTATATTTGGTAGACCCTTCTTGAATACTGTTAATGCTAAGATAGTCTGCAAAAAGGATATTGATTCTGTTGGTTTAGGGGATATGTCTCATGATTTTAATTTTGCTAAATTTCGTAGACAACCCCATGATAAAGAATTGCCTAGTAAAGATGAAATTATTGGTCTTGCTTCTATTGTCATGCCTCCTAGTGATCCTTTAGAACAATATTTGCTAGACCATGGAAATGATATGTTTATGAATGAAAGAAGGGAAATAGATGAAGTATTCTTTAAATAGGGACCTATTTTGAAACACAACTTGCATGTCGAAATTCTAGGGGATCCTCCTCCACCCAAGGGTGATCCCGTGTTTGAGCTTAAACCATTACCTGATACTCTTAAATATGCTTATCTTGATGAAAAGAAGATATATCCTGTCATTATTAGCGCTAACCTTTTTAGAGCAAGAAGAAGAGAAATTATTGAAAACTTTGAAGCAGCACCGTGCTGCTATTGGATATACTCTTGATGATCTTAACGGCATTAGTCCCACTCTATGCCAACACAACATAAAATTGGAAAACGATTCTAAATCGGTTGTTGATCACCAACGACGGTTGAATCCTAAGATGAAAGAAGTGGTAAGAAAATAAATACTAAAGCTCCTGGAGGCAGGTATAATTTATCCTGTTGCTGATAGCCAGTGGGTAAGTCCTGTCCATTGTGTCCCTAAGAAGGGAGGTATTACTGTTGTTCCTAATGATAAAGATGAATTGATCCCACAAAGAATTGTTACAAGTTATAGAATGGTAATTGATTTCCGTAAACTAAATAAAGCTCCTAAAAAGGATCATTACCCTCTACCTCTCATTGATCAAATGCTAGAAAGATTATCCAAACATACACATTTTTTCTTTCTAGATGGTTATTCTGGTTTCTCTCAAATACCTGTGTCAAAAGAGGATCAGGAAAAGACCACTTTTACTTGTCCTTTTGGTACCTTTGCTTATAGATGTATGCCTTTTGGTTTATGTAATGCACCTGCTACCTTTCAAAGATGTATGACTGCTATATTCTCTGACTTTTGTGAAAAGATTGTTGAGGTTATCATGGATGATTTCTCCGTATATGGAACTTCTTTTGATGATTGCTTAAGCAACCTTGATCGAGTTTTGCAGAGATGTGAAGAAACTAATCTTATCTTGAATTGGGAGAAGTGCCACTTTATGGTTAATGAAGGTATTGTCTTGGGGCATAAAATTTCTGAAAGAGGTATTGAAGTTGATAAAGCTAAAGTTAATGCTATTGAAAAGATGCCGTGTCCTAAGGACATTAAAGGTATAAGAAATTTCCTTGCTCATGCCGGTTTTTATACGAGGTTCATTAAAGACTTCGCAAAAAATTCCAGGCCTCTGACTAATCTCTTACAAAAAGATGTTCCTTTTGTCTTTGATGATGATTGTGTAGAAGCATTTGAAATACTTAAGAAAGCTTTGATTTCTGCACCTATTGTTCAGCCTCCTGATTGGAATTTACCCTTTGAAATTATGTGTGATGCTAGTGATTATGTTGTAGGTGATGTTCTAGGACAAAGAGTTGATAAGAAATTAAATGTTATCCAATATGCTAGTAAAACTCTAGACAGTGCCCAGAGAAATTATGCTACTACTGAAAAAGAATTTTTAGCAGTTGTATTTGCTTGTGATAAGTTCAGACCTTATATTGTTGATTCTAATGTAACTGTTCACACTGATCATGCTGCTATTAAATACCTTATGGAAAAGAAAGATGCTAAACCTAGACTTATTAGATGGGTTCTCCTACTACAAGAATTTGATTTGCATATTATTGATAGAAAGGGAGTTGAGAACCCCATTGCAGACAACTTGTCTAGGTTAGAGAACGTTCTTGATGACCCACTACCTATTGATGATAGCTTTCCTGATGAACAATTAGCTGTCATAAATGCTTCTCGTACTGCTCTATGGTATGCTGATTATGCCAATTACATTGTTGCTAAATTTATACCACCTAGTTTCACATACCAACAAAAGAAAAAGTTTTTCTATGATTTAAGACATTACTTCTGGGATGACCCACACCTTTATAAATAAGGAGTAGATGGTGTTATTAGACGTTGTGTACCTGAGCATGAACAGGAACAGATCCTACACAAGTGTCACTCCGAGACTTATGGAGGACACTGATACGTCTCCAACGTATCTATAATTTTTGATCGCTCCATGCTATATTATCTACTATTTTGGACATTATTGGGCTTTATTTTCCACTTTTATATTATTTTTGGTACTAACCTATTAACCGGAGGCCCAGCCCAGAATTGCTGTTTTTTTGCCTATTTTAGGGTTTTGAAGAAAAGGAATATCAAACAGAGTCCAAACGGAACGAAACTTCGGGAAAGTGATTTTCTCACCGAACATGATCCAGGATACTTGGATCCTACGTCAAGAAACAAAGGAGGAGGCCACGAGGTAGGGGGGCGCGCCTACGGCGCGCCCTCCACCCTCGTGGGCCCCCTGTTTCTCCACCGATGTACTCTTTCCTCCTATATATACCTACGTACCCCCAAACGATCAGATACGGAGCCAAAACCCTAATTCCACCACCATAACTTCCTGTATCCACGAGATGCCATCTTGGGGCCTGTTCCGGAGCTCCGCCGGAGGGAGTATCCATCATGGAGGGCTTCTACATCAACACCATAGCCTCTCCGATGAAGTGTGAGTAATTTACCTCAGACCTTCGGGTCCATAGTTATTAGCTAGATGGCTTCTTCTCTCTTTTTGATCTCAATACAATGTTCTCCCCCTCTCTTGTGGAGAACTATTCGATCTAATCTTCTTTTTGCGGTGTGTTTGTTGAGACCGATGAATTGTGGGTTTATGATCAAGTCCATCTATGAACAATATTTGAATCTTCTCTGAATTCTTTTATGTATGATTGGTTATCTTTGCAAGTCTCTTCGAATTATCAGTTTGGTTTGGCCTACTAGATTGATCTTTCTTGCAATGGGATAAGTTCTTAGCTTTGGGTTCAATCTTGCGGTGTCCTTTCCCAGTGACAGTAGGGGCAGCAAGGCACGTATTGTATTGTTGCCATCGAGGATAACAAGATGGGGGTTTTATCATATTGCATGAATTTATCCCTCTACATCATGTCATCTTGCTTAAGGCGTTACTCTGTTTTTATTAACTTAATACTTTAGATGCATGCTGGATAGCGGTCGATGAGTGGAGTAATAGTAGTAGATGCAGGCAGGAGTCGGTCTACTTGTCTCGGACGTGATGCCTATATACATGATCATACCTAGATATTCTCATAACTATGCTCAATTCTGTCAATTGCTCAACAGTAATTCGTTCACCCACCGTAGAATACTTATGCTCTTGAGAGAAGCCAGTAGTGAAACCTATCGCCCCCGGGTCTATCTTCATCATATTAGTCTTCTAATACTTAGTTATTTCCTTTGCTTTTTTACTTTGCTTTTATTTTACTTTGCATCTTTATCATAAAAATACCAAAAAAATTATCTTATCATATCTATCAGATCTCACTCTCGTAAGTGACTGTGAAGGGATTGACAACCCCTTACCGCGTTGGTTGCGAGGACTTATTTGCTTTGTGCAGGTTCTAGGGGACGCGCGCGCAACCTCCTACTGGATTGATACCTTGGTTATCAAAAACTGAGGGAAATACTTATGCTACTTTGCTGCATCATCCTTTCCTCTTCGGGGAAATCCAACGCAGTGCTCAAGAGGTAGCAAGGAGAATTTCTGGCGCCGTTGCCGGGGAGGTTCGCGCAAGTTAAGATTTGACTTCCAAAACTGAGCCACTTCTGGAGTCTACGCAAAAGTCAACATACCAAGTACCCATCACAATCCTTATCTCCCGCATTACATTATTTGCCATTTACCTCTCGTTTCCCTCTCCCCCACTTCACCCATGCCATTTTATTCGCCCTCTCTCTCTCTATCCTCCCTCTCTTTCTCTATTTGCTTCTTTTTGCCCGCTTGCTTTTTGTTTGCTTGTGTGTTGGATTGCTTGCTTGTCTCGATGGCTCTTCCCCGATTTGGTGATCTTCACCTTAAAAGGTTAGAAGAAATCGAAAGCAATGTTAGAAGTTTTATGGTCTTGCAATTTGAGCATAACAATTTCTTTAGAATCGAGCTTAAGGAACAGAAAAGTTTTATGAGTTTTATGAATAAAGAGCTCGATGATATGTCTAAAGAATTTGATGGTTTAAGATCCCAAATTGCTTGTCTTGAGAAATTGACTGCTGAAATTTCGGATAAGCAGGCTACCTTAGTTAATAGGATGCCCGCTGTCGGTGTCAAAACCGACGGATCTCAGGTAGGGGGTCCCGAACTGTGCGTCTAAGGCGGATGGTAACAGGAGGCAGGGAACACGATGTTTTACCCAGGTTCGGGCCCTCTTGATGGAGGTAAAACCCTACGTCCTGCTTGATTTATTCTTGATGATATGAGTATTGCAAGAGTTGATCTACCACGAGATCGGAGAGGCTAGACCCTAGAAGCTAGCCTATGGTATGATTGTATGTTGTCCTACGGACTAAAACCCTCCGGTTTATATAGACACCAGAGGGGGCTAGGGTTACACAAGGTCGGTTACAAAGGAGGAGATATACATATCCGTATTGCCTAGCTTGCCTTCCACGCCAAGTAGAGTCCCATCCAGACACGAGACGAAGTCTTCAATCTTGTATCTTCATAGTCCAACAGTCCGGCCAAAGGATATAGTCCGGCTGTCCGGAGACCCCTTAATCCAGGACTCCCTCAGTCGCTAAACCGGATTTCTATGAAAATAAAGATGAAGATCTAAAAGTTATTGTTGTGTCCCCTATTAAATCTTTGTTTTGCAATATGAATCTTAATAATGATGGGACTGAATATGATCCGCCTTTACCTAGAACGCGTTCCAAAAATTCGGAGTTTTTAGATCTTGATGCTAAAATTGATGAAAGTGGGATTGAAGAAATTAAAACCCTAGATGTTGTGAAACCCACTATTTTGGATTTCAAGGAATTTAATTATGAAAATTGCTCTTTGATTGATTGTATTTCCTTGTTGCAATCCGTGCTAAATTCTCCTCATGCTTATAGTCAAAATAAAGCGTTTACTAAACATATCGTTGATGCCTTGATGCAATCTTATGAAGAAAAACTTGAATTGGAAGTGTCTATCCCTAGAAATATTTATGATGAGTGGGAACCAACTATTAAAATTAAGATTAAAGATCATGAGTTCTATGCTTTGTGTGATTTGGGTGCTAGTGTTTCCACGATTCCAAAGACTTTGTGTGATTTGTTAGGTTTCCGTGATTTTGATGATTGCTCTCTAAACTTGCACCTTGCGGATTCCACTATTAAGAAACCTGTGGGAAGAATTAATGATGTTCTTATTGTTGCAAATAGGAATTATGTGCCCGTAGATTTTATTGTTCTTGACATAAATTGCAATCCTTCATGTCCTATTATTCTTGGTAGACCTTTCCTTAGAACGATTGGTGCAATTATTGATATGAAGGAAAGAAATATTAGATTCCAATTTCCGTTAAGGAAAGACATGGAACACTTTCCTAGAAATAAAATTAAATTACCTTATGAATTTATTATGAGAGCCACTTATGGATTGCCTACCAAAGATGGCAATACCTAGATCTATCCTTGCTTTTTATGCCTAGCTAGGGGCGTTAAACGATAGCGCTTGTTGGGAGGCAACCCAATTTTATTTTTATTACTTGATTTTTTTCTCCTGTTTAGTAATAAATAATTTATCTAGCCTCTGTTTTGGTTGTATTTTTTGTGTTTAATTAGTGTTTGTGCCAAGTAGAACCATTGGGAAGACTTGGGGAAAGTCTTGATATCTTGCTGTAAAAAATAGAAACTTTAGCGCTCACGAGAACTGCTGCCATTTTATTTGAAAAGTACTATTTAGTTAATTCTTTTTGAAGATGATTAATAGATAAATTCCTCACGTCCAGCAATTTATTTTAGAATTCTTGGGGTTCCAGATCTTGCGCTAGCTACAGATTACTACAGACTGTTCTGTTTATGATAGATTCTGTTTTTCGTGTGTTGTTTGCTTATTTTGATGAATCTATGGCTAGTAAAATAGTTTATAAACCATAGAGAAGTTGGAATACAGTAGGTTTAACACCAATATAAATAAATAATGAGTTCATTATAGTACCTTGAAGTGGTCTTTTGTTTTCTTTTGCTAACAGAGCTCACGAGATTTTCTACTTTGAGTTTTGTGTTGTGAAGTTTTCAAGTTTTGGGTAAAGATTTGATGGATTATGGAACAAGGAGTTGCAAGAGCCTAATATTGGGGATGCCCATGACACCCCCAAGATAATCTAAGGACACCTAAAAGCCAAATCTTGGGGATGCCCTGGAAGGCATCCCCTCTTTCGTCTACTTCTATCGGTAACTTTACTTGGAGCTATATTTTTATTCACCACATGATATGTGTTTTGCTTGGAGCATCTTGTATTATTTGAGTCTTTATTTGTTAGTTTACCATAATCATCCTTGCTGTACACACCTTTTGAGAGAGCCATACATGATTTGGAATTTGTTAGAATACTCTATGTGCTTCGCTTATATCTTTTGAGTTATATAGTTTTGCTCTAGTACTTCACTTATATCTTTTAGAGCATGGTGGTGGATTTGTTTTATAGAAACTATTGATCTCTCATGCTTCACTTAGATTATTTCGAGAGTCTTAAATAGCATGGTAATTTGCTTAAAAATCCTTAGATGCTAGGTATACAAGATTAATAATAAAATTCTCTTATGAGTGTGTTGAATACTATGAGAAGTTTGATGCTTGATAATTGTTTTGAGATATGATGATGGTGATATTAAAGTTGTGCTAGTTGAGTAGTTGTGAATTTGATAAATACTTGTGTTAAAGTTTGTGATTCCCGTAGCATGCACGTATGGTGAACCGTTATGTGATGAAGTCTGAGCATGATTTATTTATTGATTGTCTTCCTTATGAGTGGCGGTCGGGGATGAGCGATGGTCTTTTCCTACCAATCTATCCCCCTAGGAGCATGCGCGTAATACTTTGCTTTGATAACTTGTAGATTTTTGCAATAAGTATATGAGTTCTTTATGACTAATGATGAGTCCATGGATTATACGCACTCTCACCCTTCCACCATTGCTAGCCTCTCTAATACCGCGCACCTTTCGCCGGTATCATACACCCACCATATACCTTCCTCAAAACAGCCACCATACCTACCTATTATGGCATTTCCATAGCCATTACGAGATATATTGCCATGCAACTTTCCACCGTTCCGTTCATTATGACACACTCCATCATTGTCATATTGCTTAGCATGATCATGTAGTTGACATTGTATTTGTGGCAAAGGCACCATTCATAATTCTTTCATACATGTCACTCATGAGTCATTGCATATCCCGGTACACCACCGGAGGCATTCATATAGAGTCGTATTTTGTTCTAAGTATCGAGTTGTAATTGTTGAGTTGTAAGAAAATAAAAGTGTGATGGTCATCATTACTAGAGCATTGTCCTAGTGAGGTAAGGATGATGGAGACTATGATTCCCCCACAAGTCGGGATGAGACTCCGAACGGAAAATAAAAAAAGAAATAAAGAAAAGAGACCAAAAAAGAGAGAAAAGGCCCAAATAAAAAAATGAGAGAAAAAGAGAGAAGGGGCAATGCTACTATCCTTTTACCACACTTGTGCTTCAAAGTAGCACCACGATATTCATGATAGAGAGTCTCTCATTTCGTCACTTTCATATACTAGTGGGATTTTTTCATTATAGAACTTGGCTTGTATATTCCAATGATGGGCTTCCTCAAAATGCCCTAGGTCTTCATGAGCAAGCAAGTTGGATGCACACCCACTTAGTTTCTTTTTGAGCTTTCATATACTTATAGCTCTAGCGCATCCATTGCATGGCAATCCCTACTCACTCACATTGATATCTATTGATGGGCATCTCCATAGCTCGTTGATACGCCTAGTTGATGTGAGACTATCTTCTCCCTTTTTGTCTTCTCCACAACCACCATTCTATTCCACCTATAGTGCTATATCCATGGCTCACGCTCATGTATTGCATGAAGATTGAAAAAGTTTTGAGAATGTCAAAAGTATGGAACAATTGCTTGGCTTGTCATCAGGGTTGTGCATGATTTAAATACTCTGTGTGGTGAAGATAGAGTATAGCCATACTATATGATTTTGTAGGGATAACTTTCTTTGGCCATGTTATTTTGAGAAGACATGATTGCTTTGTTAGTATGCTTGAAGTATTATTATCTTTATGTCAATATGAACTTTTATCTTGAATCTTTCGGATCTGAATATTCATATCACAATTAAGAAGAATTACATTAAAATTATGCCAAGTAGCACTCCGCATCAAAAATTCTGTTTTTATCATTTACCTACTCGAGGATGAGCAGGAATTAAGCTTGGGGGTGTTTGATACGTCTCCAACGTATCTATAATTTTTGATTGCTCCATGCTATATTATCTACTGTTTTGGACATTATTGGGCTTTATTTTCCTCTTTTATATTATTTTTGGGACTAACCTATTAACCGGAGGCCCAACCCAGAATTGTTGTTTTTTTTGCCTATTTTAGGGTTTTGAAGAAAAGGAATATCAAACGGAGTCCAAACGGAATGAAACCTTCGGGAACGTGATTTTCTCACCGAACATGATCTAGGAGACTTGGATCCTACGTCAAGAAACAAAGGAGGAGGCCATGAGGTAGGGGGCGCGCCTACCCCCCAGGCGCTCCCTCCAGCCTCGTGGGCCCCCTGTTGCTCCTCCGATGTACTCCTTCCTCCTATATATACCTACGTACCCCCAAACGATCAGATATGGAGCCAAAACCCTAATTCCACCGCCGTAACTTCCTGTATCCACGAGATCCCATCTTGGGGCCTGTTCTGGAGCTCCGCCGGAGGGGGTATCCATCACAGAGGGCTTCTACATCAACACCATAGCCTCTCCGATGAAGTGTGAGTAGTTTACCTCAGACCTTCGGGTCCATAGTTATTAGCTAGATGGCTTCTTCTCTCTTTTTGGATCTCAATACAATGTTCTCCCCCTCTCTTGTGGAGAACTATTCGATGTAATCTTATTTTTGTGGTGTGTTTGTTGAATCGATGAATTGTGGGTTTATGATCAAGTCTATCTATGAACAATATTTGAATCTTATCTGAATTATTTTATGTATGATTGGTTATCTTTGCAAGTCTCTTCGAATTATCAGTTTGGTTTGGCCTACTAGATTGATCTTTCTTGCAATGGGGGAAGTGCTTAGCTTTGGGTTCAATCTTGCGGTGTCCTTTCCCAGTGACAGTAGGGGCAGCAAGGCACATATTGTATTGTTGCCATCGAGGATAACAAGATGGGTTTTTTATCATATTGCATGAATTTATCCCTCTACATCATGTCATCTTGCTTAAGGCGTTACTCTGTTTTCATTAACTTAATACTCTAGATGCATGCCGGATAGCGGTCGATGAGTGGAGTAATAGTAGTAGATGCAGGCAGGAGTCGGTCTACTTGCCTCGGACGTGATGCCTATATACATGATCATACCTAGATATTCTCATAACTATGCTCAATTCTGTCAATTGCTCAACAGTAATTCGTTCACCCACCGTAGAATACTTATGCTCTTGAGAGAAGCCACTAGTGAAACCTATGGCCCCCGGGTCTATCTTCATCATATTAATCTTCCAATACTTAGTTATTTCATTTGCTTTTTACTTTGCTTTTATTTTACTTTGCATCTTTATCATAAAAATACCAAAAAAATTATCTTATCATATCTATCAGATCTCACTCTCGTAATCGACCGTGAAGGGATTGACAATCCCTTATTGCATTGGTTGCGAGGAGTTATTTGCTTTGTGTAGGTACTAGGGGACGCGCGCGCAACCTCCTACTGGATTGATACCTTGGTTCCCAAAAACTGTGGGAAATACTTACGCTACTTTGCTGCATCATCCTTTCCTCTTCGAGGAAATCCAACGCAGTGCTCAAGAGGTAGCAGACACCATGCTGGAGATAGAACTGCAGATAAGGTATTCCAATCCGGTTTTTATTGGCCTACTCTCTTCAAGGATGCCCGTAAGTTTGTCTTATCTTGTGATGAATGTCAAAGAATTGGTAATATTAGTAGACATCAAGAAATGCCTATGAATTATTCACTTGTTATTGAACCATCTGATGTTTGGGGCTTTGATTATATGGGACCGTTTCCTTCCTCTAATGGGTATACACATATTTTAGTTCCTGTTGATTATGTTACTAAGTGGGTAGAAGCTATTCCAACTAGTAGTGCTGATTATAACACCTCTATTCAGATGCTTAAAGAAGTTATTTTTCCGAGGTTTGGAGTCCCTAGATATTTGATGAATGGCGGTGGTTCACATTTTATTCATGATGCTTTTCGTAAGATGCTTACTAAGTATGATGTTAATCATAGAATTGCATCTCCATATCATCCACAGTCTAGTGGTCAAGTAGAACTGGGCAATAGAGAGCTTAAATTAATTTTGCAAAAGACTTTTAATAGATCTAGATAGAATTGGTCCAAGAAACTTGATGATGCATTATGGGCCTATAGAACTGCATATAAAAATCCTATGGGTATGTCTCCATATAAAATGGTTTATGGAAAAACATGTCATTTACCTCTCGAACTAGAACATAAGGCATATTGGGCCATTAAAGAGCCCAATTATGATTTCAAACTTGCCGGTGAGAAGAGACTATTTGACATTAGCTCACTTGATGAATGGAGAACCCATGCCTATGAGAATGCCAAGCTGTTTAAAGAAAAGGTTAAAAGATGGCATGACAAAAGGATACAAACATGTGAGTTTAATGTAGGTGATTATGTATTGTTGTACAACTATCATTTAAGATTTTTTGCAGGAAAACTCCTCTCTAAACGGGAAGGTCCTTATGTTATCGAGGAGGTCTATCATTTCGGTGGCATAAAAATCAATAACTTCGAAGGCACAAATCCGAGGGTGGTGAATGGTCAAAGAATCAAACATTATATCTCAGGTAACTCTATAAACGTTGAAACTAATGTTATTGAAACTGTAACCCCGGAGGAGTATATAAGGGACACCTTCCAGAACGTTTCAGCCTCCGAAAAGGAAGAGGTATGTGGTACGGTAAGTAAACCGACTCCAAAATAGTTCTAATAGCAGTTTTTCTCCATTTTGGAATATTTAAGAAAATAGGAAAATAAGAAGTAGTACGGAAAGTACAGAGGCGTCCACTAGGGTGGAGGGCGCGCCCCCTGCCTCGTGGGCACCTCGTGTGCCCTCCGGACTCGGTTTTCTTGCACGATACTTCTTTTGGTCGGTAAAAATTCATTATATAATATCCCGAAGGTTTTGACCACCGTACCACGCAAATATCCTCTGTTTTGTTTCGAGCTGTTTCTGCTACAGATTTAGAGCAAGATGTCATCTCAAGACTCCGACGGAGAGAGCTATGTCTCACATCTCATTGCTGACCCAAAGACCTATGTGGACCTATCTCCTTGTGGTCAAACTATGGATGATGAGGAGGATGCTCATTTGAGGATGATCAATGATTCAAGTTCGGAGGAGGAGGATGTTCCTCTACCTCAACCTGGGGATATGCACGTGAAGTTCAAGAAGTCTAGCCTCCCTAAGAGGGCTAAACTGTCTAACAATCGATCTATTCCTTCTTGTTTTCGGCAGAAAAGCAAAGGAGATTTATGTGACAAAATCTTGAAGTTGGAATCGGAGGTCGATGATTTAAAGGAGGAGAGCGAGGAGGAGATCGCTCTTCTCAATTACAACATGAAAAAGCTGAAGGCACAATTGTCATCATCATCACCATCTCCCCCCCTACGAAGAAAGATATATAAATACATGGGTATGGGCACTCCCCTTGGCAACTTCCAAGCCTGGGGGAGTGCCCCAATATCGTATCACCATCACACTTTTATTTTACCATTTTTCTTAGTTCGATCATTTCGGTAATATCTTGATCTAGTAGAATAAAGTTTTAGTATGATTTAGTTTTTGAGTTTTGCTTTATGATCCTTCTATGTAATCGAGTCTGTGAGCTATATATAATAAAGATTAGTGTTGAGTTAAGGGCTTTGCCATCTTGCTATGATCTTGAGGGAATACAAGGAAGAATAAAAAAGAAATAAAGAGATCATATGGATCTTATGGAGAGTAATGACTTCACATAAAGAGTATGATGAAAAAGTTATTGTGAGTTGACAAACATAGTTTTGGTCATCGTTGCAATTAATAGGAAGCAATAAAGAAAGAGGGGTTTTCACATATAAATATACTATCTTGGACATCTTTTATGATTGTGAGCGCTCATTAAAATATGACATGCTAAAAAGTTGATGTTGGACAAGGAAGACAACGTAATGGGTTATGTTTTCTTACATTTGAAATAAATTATATTGTCATGGATCATCCAAGATGTTGAGCTTGCCTTTCCCCCTCATGCTAGCCAAATTCTTTGCACCAAGTAGAGATACTACTTGTGCTTCCAAATATCCTTAAACCCAGTTTTTCCATGAGAGTCCACCATATCTGCCTATGGATTGAGTAAGATCCTTCAAGTAAGTTGTCATTGTTGCAAGCAATAAAAATTGCTCTCTAAATATGTATGATTTATTAGTGTGGAGAAAATAAGCTTTATATGATCTTGTTATGTGGAAGAAATAAAAGCGACTGACTGCATAATAAAGGTCCATATCACAAGTGGCAATATAAAGTGACGTTATTTTGCATTAAGATTTCGTGCATCCAACCAAAAAAACACATGACAACCTCTGCTTCCCTCTGCGAAGGGCCTATCTTTTATTCTTGTCTTATACTTCATACAAGAGTCATGGTGATCTTCACCTTTCCTTTTTACATATTATCCTTTGGCAAGCACTGTGTGTTGAAAAGATCCTGATATATATAGCTAATTGGATGTGAGTTTTCATGAAGTATTATTGTTGACATTACCCTTGAGGTAAAAGGTTGGGAGGCAAAACTATAAGCCCCTATCTTTCTTTGTGTCCGATTAAAGCTTCATACCCATAAATATTGCGTGAGTGTTAGCAATTGTGAAATACTAAATGATAGTTGAGTATGTGGACTTGCTGATAAGCTCTTATATTGAATCTTTCCAATGTTATGATAAATTGCAATTGCTTCAATGATTGAGATTATAGTTTGTTAGTTTTAAATGAAGTTTCTGATTCATACTTGAAATTGTGAATGAATTGTTACTTTAGCATAAGAAATCATATGACAATATATATTTATGTTGCTGTTATAATAATGATCATGATGCCCCCATGTCTGTATTTTATTTTATCGACACCTCTATCTCTAAACATGTGGACATATTTTTCGACATCGGCTTCCGCTTGAGGACAAGCGAGGTCTAAGCTTGGGGGAGTTGATACGTCCATTTTGCATCATGCTTTTATATCGATATTTATTGCATTATGGGCTGTTATTACACATTATGTCACAATACTTATGCCTATTCTCTCTCATTTTACAAGGTTTACATGAAGAGGAGAATGTCGGCAGCTGGAATTTTGGGCTGGAAAAGGAGCAAATATTAGAGACATATTCTGCATAACTCCAAAACTACTAAAACTCCATGAAGTCAGTTTCAGAATATATAAAAAATATTGGGCGAAGGAAGCACCAGAGGGGGGCCACCCACCATCCATGAGGGTGGTGGCACGCCCTACCCCCTGGGCGCGCCCCCTGCCTTGTGGGCCCCCTGGCAGGCCTGCGGCGCCCATCTTCTGCTATATGAAGTCTTTCGTCCGGGAAAAAAATCATAAGCAAGCTCACGTGACGAAACTCCGCCGCCATGAGGCAGAACCTTGGCAGAACCAATCTAGGGCTCCGGCGGAGCTGTTCTGCCGGGGAAACATCCCTCCGGGAGGGGGAAATCATCACCATCGATCCTCTCAGTGGGAGGGGGTCAATCTCCATCAACATCTTCACCAGCACCATCTCATCTCAAACCCTAGTTCATCTCTTGTATCCAATCTTTGTCTCAAAACCTCAGATTGGTACCCGTGGGTTGCTAGTAGTGTTGATTACTCCTTGTTGTTGATGCTAGTTGGTTTATTCGGTGGAAAATCATATGTTCAGATCCTTTATGCATATTAATATCCCTCCGATTATGAACATGAGTATGATTTGTGAGTAGTTACATTTGTTCCTGAGGACATGCACTACAAAAAAAGACACATCCATGACATTTTGGGCCGAACGAAATTTTTTTCTGTCATACATATGACACTTCTATGACGATAATTGTGACAAAACCCGGTATCATCATAGATGTGGTGGGCTCCTACTTCTATGACAAAAAATCATGACAGAAAATGGCCTTTTCGTCCTGGGCGGGCCGGAGACGCAGCTGCATGACATTCTTTGGGACGTCCATGACGGAAAAAACCGTGGTAGAAGCGAGGGCGAGGAAAATTTCGGGGAGTTCCTGGTTACGGTGGGAGGTCGGGGGCCGAGCGATGCATGTTTCTCTCGTACACATACGCGCGTGTGTGCAAGGCGTTGGCTCTAACTGAACCCGAGCGAGGCGTTGGGCTCTAACTGAACCCGAGCGATTGCACTGCAGGCTACGCGTTACTGAACCCGAGCGATCGATCGATGGCTGTTAACTGAACCCGATCGAGCGATTCCTTCACTACTGCTGCTAACTGAAGCCGATCAATGCTGCCTTTGGATGAACAGTGAGTGTTGCGGGGGGGGGGGGGTGGATGAACAGGACCCCATGGTGTTGCCTCTGGATGAACATGACCCCGATCGATCGAGCCAGCTGGGGCTGGATGAACAGGACCCCGTGGAGGGCTGGATGAACAGGACCACCCCGTGGAGGGCAGGATGAATAGTAGATGGTGGAGGGCAAGATGAACAGTAGCCCGTGGAGGGGTGGTTGAACAGGAGCCCGTGGAGAGGGCTGGTTGAACAGTAGCTGGTGGAGTAGCGCGCGGTGGAGGCTGGATGAATAGGAGCCCGTGGATGAACAGTCGCAGGTGGAGGCTGGAGGAGGTCGATAGTGGATGAACAGTAGCTCGTGGAGGCTGGAGGGGGTCGACGGTGGAGATGAACAATATCCCGTGGAGTCCCATTTTGCGATACGCCACACCCCTCCCAATGAACAGGACCCCCGTTTCGACCGTAGCGCTCCAACACAAGTCTGTTTCGTCCGTTTTGCGGTACGCCACACCCCTCTCGATCAACATGACCCCCTTTCGACCGTAGGAGGTCCGTTTCCTCCGTTTTGTAGTACGCCAGACCCCTCCCGATGAATAGGATCCCGTTTCAAACGTGGCCGGTCGAACACAAGGCCGTTTCCTCCGTTTTGCGGTATGCTAGGCCTCGTTTCCATCGCCTGTTCCGTCCAAGCCCTCCCGATGAACACGACCACACATTCCGTTCCGACCCAGCCGGTTGGCTCCCACGCGTTCCGTTGCCTCCCCATGAACATGGCGCATTCCGTTGCCTCCCCATGAACACGACGCATTCCATTGCCTCCCCATGAACACGACGACGACGCTGTTTCTCCGTTCGAACCCAGCCATGTACATGAGTCCTGGCCGTATGTATGCGTGAGTAGGCGTTCGAGACCCCGCCCGTATGTACACATATGTGGCCGTATTTTCTTTCTTGCACCCTGGCCGTTGTACGTACGTGTACATGCTACGTGCGCACCTCTACTACGACACGTGCGCGCCTATACTACGACACGTGCACGCCTCTACATCAACCAGTATGTACATACACGTTCGCGACCAGAATGACAATGCTACGTACGCTTCGACCAGGTGGGTCCCGACTGTCAATCACTTCCTTGCATGTGAAGATGTAGCTGGTGGGTCCCAACAGTCAGGGGGCGAATCGTTTTTTTGCCCGGACGCACTTCCTTGCGTGCGAAGATGTAGCTGGTGGGTCCCAGCAGTCAGGGGGAAACGTTTTTTTCGCGAAATACAATGGCCCGTCCGGTGGGTCCCAGCTGTCAGGTGGAGGAATCATTATTTTCCGCGTAATAAGGAGGCACTTCCTTGCTGCGGCCGTGGACCCAGCTGTCAGCCTCTCCACGTATAGTACACGTCCTATGGAAGTCGTTCCTTGACCATGTTGACCACGCCGCGCCGAGAGCACCAGGGCGGTGGACGACGGCGAGGCCTAGGAAGGGGACGACACGGAGGCAGGGAAGTCTCGGCAGTTGTTTCCCATGTGGAGGGGAGTACGACTGTACGAGGGTTTACTGGTTCGTCTGCTGTCGCCGGAGAATAACAGCAGGTGTGGGTGAGTAGAGGTATGGCTAGGCCAGCGATGGGAGTACGGTCAGGCGGTGAGGCCTGCGCGGTAGCACAGCCGGCCACGAGGAGGAGGGAGCAGGCAGTCCTGCCGGCGCTTGTTTGAGCGGCTGGTGATGAAGCTATGTACCTAGGGTAGGGTCACAGACCTGTCCAACATACCCTCCCCCAAGGACATCTCTGCAAAGAATCATAAGCAGTCGAAGAGAAACCATCGTCCACTCGACCGTGGAGATGCACTCACTCAACCACCTTAAAGACACTCGACCACCAGAAGATGAAGAACCTTCCACTCTGCAACGATCAGGATTTAAACCATAGCATTATGAGCATTTATGACACTTTACTGTATACGTTACCAGTAATGCCTTTCCTTTATGAGCATTGAACCTTGTGTAATGGAGGGGAGCTGGGGTCCTAGAGCACTCTATATAAGCCACCCCCTCCTCTGGGACAAGGGTTCGCACTTTCTATAATTCACACACATATATTCAGTCGACCGCCTCAGGGCTCCGAGACGTAGGGCTGTTACTTCCTTCGAGAAGGGCCTGAACTCGTAAACTCGTGCGTACAACTCCTCCATAGCTAAGATCTTGCCTCCTCATACTTAAACCCCCATTCTACTATCAGTCTTAGATCCACGACAGTTGGCGCCCACCATGGGGCAGGTGTCTTAGCGACTTATTGGAGAAGTTGCAATTTTTCCGATCCCCATCATCATGATTCCAGGTGGAGGTTTGGCTGAGGGCCGCGAGATCCGTCTCGGCGCGCTCGTGTTTGTCGCCGACGACTCCGCTTGGCTTCAGGAGGCACCACTCGACGTCGACGCGCTCCCCGCCCGCGGGGCGACGCACTTTCACGCGTGCGTCCGCGGCGTCCTCCGGCGGCAACCGTCGACCCAGTACCAGTCGACTCCAACGGCTTTCCCCCTCCCTGCGACCCGCCGGAGCAAGTGCACCGGCCGGTCGAGGCTTCAACGGTGGGTGAAGCATGCGGTGACCCGCCAGTCCGTCACCCCTCAAGTCGCGGCGATCGAGCCCGACGAGTCTCTCTACGGCCTATTCGATCTGTCGACTGGCTTCGTAGAGACTGCATCCAAGTGCGGCAGCAACGACTAGGCAGCGGAAGTCCTGGTGGTCAATGGACCACGCGGCCCTCCTGGCTTCGACCGTGAAGATGGAGGTGACGGGAACGGCGGTCTGTCGCGTGTTCACGAGGAGTACCGCCCCGAGCCTCTCTTCTCGCAGTAGAGAGAAGAACTTCGTCGCCGAAACATGGATGCCCTGCATACTCCTATAGTTGGAGATACACCCGAGGCCCATGCCTTGGAGCAGGCTCGCCTGGCCAATCTGGCTGAGCGCACTCGGCTGGAGAACCTCCAGCGCGCACTCGACGATCGCGCTCGTCAACGTGCTCCTGAGTCCAGCCGACGCCAACTTTTTCCACCTCCGGCTCAGGTATACCGAACACCGATCCAGAACCTAGCAGCTGCTGCCTGGATAGAAGAGTCGATTCAACCTTCCCAGTCAGAAGCTGGCCGAGGTCTGGCGCAGATCAGGGCCTTGCTCCGGGCAGTAGGAGAGACGAATACGGTCGTGTCTCAGTCGCGAGATAGGATCCATAGCAGATCTGTGGTCGCAGATACGGTCCAGTCGGCCCATAGCCCGAGATCGCCCCTGAGGCATGAAGGACGTGGGGGGTGGCGTGATTAGGACAGAAACTAGGAGCAGTATGATCGTCGAGCCGATCGCGATGGTCGCCGTCGAGTGCCCACGCCTCCTCCAAGGAGTGGGTCATACATGGCGCGGCCACATGAAGACAGGCGCCCTAACAGCGTCGGAAGAGGTATTCCAGTCGACCCCAGGGAGCCAGGCTTTGATGCGAGATCTATCCTCGTGCAAGGCTTGGTCGACAGAAACAGAGCTCACCGAGATGGCCATGACAGAGGCCCGCAAACCAGCAATAGAGTGCATGTCTCTGGCCCAGAGTGCTTCAGCAGAGCTATCAGAGCTGCAGTGATTCCCCCCAACTTCAAGTTGGCGACTGGAGTCAGTATGTTCACCGGAGAGTCCAAGCCCGACACCTGGCTCGAAGACTACCGAGTGGCTGTCCAGATTGGTGGCGGCAATGATGAGGTGGCCATGAAACACCTTCCTCTGATGTTGGAGGGCTCGGCTAGAGCGTGGATGAATCAGTTGGCACCTGGCAGCATCTATACTTGGGAAGATCTCGCCCGAGTGTTTGTCAGAATGTTTGAGGGTACTTGCAAACGGCCAGCAGGTTTGACAGAATTACAGTGTTGCGTCCAGAAACCGAAGGAAACTTTGAGAGATTATATCCAGAGGTGGATCATCCTGCACCACATGGTGGAAGATGTGTCTGATCATCAGGCAATTTGTGCTTTCAAGGAAGGCTTCAGGTACTGGGAGTTGAATCTGAAATTTGGTGGAACAGGAAACATGACTCTGACTCGGATGATGGAAATTGCCACCAAGTATGCCAATGGTGAAGAGGAAGAGCGACTGCAGAGCGGCAAGCACAAAGCAGTCGCCCACGAAGCCAGAGGAGGAAACTCCAGTCGGAAACAAAAACGCAAGGCCGAACCAGCTGCTCCGGGTGAGGCCTTGGCTGTGGCTCAAGGAAAGTTCAAGGGGAAGCCCAAAGGGCCGTGGAACCCCAAGAAAGTAAAAGATCAAGATGGAAATGACGTGTTGGATCTGCCGTGCCATATCCACACCAAAAATGACAAAGAAGGTAATTTCATTTACCCAAAGCATACCACTCGACAGTGTCGGCTCCTGATCCAGCAGTTCCGAGAGAAACAACCCAAGGAAAAGGAGAAGGAGGCAGACCAGGCTGAGAGTGAAGGGGAGGATGATGATGGTTATCCTCACGTGAATTCCACTCTGATGATTTTTGCTAATGTTGAAAGCAAAAGTCGATTGAAAGTCATCAACAGAGAAGTGAACATGGTCACTTCGGCGACACCCAGTTACTTGAAATGGTCACAGACTGCCATTACGTTCGACCAGTCTGATCATCCAGCGCACATCGCCACCCCTGGGAGGCAAGCGCTGGTGGTCGACCCGGTGGTTGAAGGCACTCGACTGACAAAGTTCCTGATGGATGGTGGCAGTGGCCTGAACATTCTGTATGCAGAAACGTTGAAAGGGATGGGCATTCCGATGTCCAGACTCAGCGAAAGCCATATGAGTTTCCATGGGGTCATTCCAGGCAAGAAGGTTGCGCCCCTCGGTCAGATTGCACTCGACGTGGTTTTTGGTGATGCCAAAAATTACCGCAAAGAAAAGTTGACGTTTGAAGTCGTGGATTTTCAGAGTGCGTATCATGCAATTCTAGGCAGGCCAGCTTATGCACGATTCATGGCTCGACCTTGTTACGTGTACCTCAAACTGAAGATGCCTGGTCCCAGAGGAGTGATCACTATCTCTGGTAGTCGGAAGAAGGCGGAAGAGTGCTTCCAGAAGGGCTCAAAGATCGCCGATGCCCAGACGGCTGTAGTAGAATTGCAAGAATACCAGAAAAATGCAGACCCGAGCAACTTGCTGCGAGCCAAGAAGCCAGCCACAGATTCAGCATTCCAGTTGTCTGGCGAGACGAAGTCTGTTCACATTCACCCGACGGACCCCAATGCGGCTCCGACCCACATTTCAACCACACTCGACTCCAAATAGGAAGAAGCGCTCATCCAGTTCCTCCGTGAGAACTGGGACATCTTTGCATGGAAGCCTTCTGACATGCCAGGTGTTCCCAGGGGACTGGCTGAGCATCGTTCGCGAGTCGACCCGAAAGTGAAACCAGTCAAAGAGCATCTTCGACGGTCTGCCGTCCAGAAAAGAAAAGCAATCGGCGAAGAGGTGGCTTGGCTTTTGGCAGCTGAGTTTATCCAAGAGATTTACCACTCCGAGTGGTTAGCCAATGTTGTCATGGTCCCAAAGAAAGATGACTCACTCCGCATGTGCATCGATTTCAAGCATATCAATCGGGCTTGCCCGAAAGATCACTTCCCTCTCCCTCGCATCGATCAGATAGTCGACTCGACTGCTGGGTGCGAGCATTTGTCCTTTTTGGATGCCTACTCTGGGTACCACCAGATCTGTCTGTACGGACCCGACGAAATAAAGACAACTTTTATCACCCTGTTTGGGTGCTTCTGTTATGTCACAATGCCATTCGGCTTGAAGAATGCCGGAGCCACATTTATGCGGATGATTCAGAAGTGCCTGCTCACTCAGATCAGTCGGAATGTGGAAGCATACATGGATGACATTGTGGTCAAGTCACGTAAAGGTTCCGACCTGCTGACCGACCTCGCTGAAACCTTTGCCAACCTCAGAAGGTATGATATCAAGCTCAATCCATCAAAGTGCACGTTTGGAGTTCCAGGCGGAAAGTTACTCGGTTTTCTTGTTTCCGAACAAGGAATCGATGCTAACCCAGAGAAAGTAGGCGCTATACTCCGAATGAAACGCCCTATGCGTGTGCATGATGTACAGAAGCTTACTGGTTGCTTGGCCGCCCTAAGTCGATTCATTTCTCGCCTCGGTGAAAAGGCGCTGCCTCTTTACCGACTGATGAAGAAATCAGATAAGTTCGAGTGGACTCCAGAAGCTGATACAGCATTTGCAGAGCTAAAAGCCCTGATTTCCACCCAGCCGGTGCTTGCTGCTCCAATCAGCAAAGAGCCTCTATTGCTTTATATAGCAGCCATTGGACAAGTCGTCAGTACAGTACTTACGGTCGAGCGGGAAGAAGAAGAAAAAACGTACAAAGTTCAATGCCCAGTTTATTATATTGCTGAAGTCCTATCCCTGTCAAACGGAGATATCCTCACTATCAGAAGCTTGTCTATGGAATTTACATGACCACGAAGAAGGTTGCACACTACTTCTCAGATCACTCTGTTACAGTCGTCAGCGGCGCTCCATTGTCAGAGATTCTGCACAACAGGGATGCAACTGGTCGAGTGGCAAAATGGGAGATTGAACTCCTTCCCTTGGATATCAAGTTTGAGGCAAAGAAAGCTATCAAGTCCCAAGCAATAGCAGATTTCCTTGCCGAGTGGACCGAACAGCAACTGACGACTCAAGTTCACTCTGAGTACTGGACCATGTTCTTTGACGGATCCAAGATGTTGAACGGTTCTGGTGCTGGAGTAGTCCTGGTATCCCCCCGAGGAGACAAGCTCAGATATGTCCTCCATATTCACTTTGATTCCTCCAACAATGAAGCAGAATATGAAGCACTCCTGTATAGGTTGCGCATGGCCATCTCACTCGGCGTCCGTCGCCTCATGGTCTACGGCGACTCAGATTTGGTAGTTAATCAAGTGATGAAGGAGTGGGACGTCAGAAGTCCAGCCATGACTGGTTACTACAACGCGGTGAGAAAGCTTGAGAAGAAGTTCGAGGGGTTAGAACTCCACCACATCCCCCGATTGAAAAATCAAGCAGCCGATGAATTGGAAAAGATAGGTTCCAAGAGAGAAGCCATTCCCAGCAATGTGTTCTTGGAGCATATTCACACGCCAACAGTTCAGGAAGACCCTTTCACTAAAGAGCCTCCGCAACCTAAGAGCGCCACGGATCCGACTGAAGTCGAGGTCCCAGCTGTGGTCGACCTGATCATGGAGGTTCTGGCCATTACTCCCGACTGGACGGTGCCCTACATTGCGTACATCCTCAGGAAAGAGCTCCCAGAGGATGAAGAAGAAGCTCAACAGATCGTCCGTCGATCCAAGGCCTTTACTATGATAAGAGGGCAGCTATTCAGAGAAAGTGTGACTGGAGTCGGTCAGAAGTGCATAACACCAGAAGAAGGTCGAATGATCCTCAATGACATCCACTCGAGGACCTGTGGTCACCATGCGTCCTCTCGGGCCATCGTGGCTAAAGCATACCGAGCTGGATTCTATTGGCCACGAGCAAATGAGATGGCGAAAGATATAGTCGACAGATGTGAAGGCTGTCAATTTTACTCCGATATGTCTCACAAGCCAGCGTCAGCCCTGAAGACCATCCCTCTCATCTGGCCCTTCGCTGTTTGGGGACTGGATATGGTTGGATCGCTGAGAACCGGCAAAAGCGGCTTCACTCACGTGCTCGTTGCAGTCGACAAGTTTACCAAATGGATCGAAGCTAAAACTATCAAGAACCTTGATGCTAGCACCACTGTCAGTTTTATCAGAGAATTGACATTTAGATATGGAGTCACACACAGCATCATCACGGACAATGGATCGAACTTCGATTCCGACGAGTTCAGAGCTTTCTGCGCCTCTTAGGGCACTCGAGTCGACTATGCTTCTGTCACTCACCCGCAGTCGAACGGACAAGAAGAAAGAGCCAATGGCCTAATTCTCAAAGGACTGAAACCCCGACTGATGCGTGATCTAAAAAACGCAGCAGGTGCTTGGGTTGATGAACTTCCGTCAGTTCTGTGGGGTTTAAGGACAACTCCTAATCCGTCGACTGGGAGAACTCCTTTCTTCTTAGTTTATGGAGCCGAAGCCGTTCTGCCAAGTGACTTGCTCCACAATGCACCCCGAGTTGAACTCTTCTCTGAAGCGGAAGCGGAGCAGGCCCGACAAGATTCAGTCGATCTCCTAGAGGAGGAAAGAGAGATGGCCTTGATCCGCTCGACCATTTATCAGCAAGACTTGCATCGATTCCACGCCAGGAATTTGAGGGGTCGGGCCTTTCAAGAAGGAGACTTGGTTCTTTGAGTGGATCAGCAGAAACCACACAAGCTCGCTCCAACTTGGGAAGGCCCCTTCATCGTCACCAAAGTTCTCCACAACGGAGCATACCATCTCTACAGTATTGAGCATCAGAAAGACGAGCCACGGGCTTGGAATGCGGAGCTGCTCCGCCCCTTTTATACTTAAACACTCGTTTGAATACAATGTAGTAAGCAACACCTTTTGTAATTTGTTTATCAAAGACAAGAGCTTACGGTTCTCTCATTCGATTGTGTTGTTCTTATTTACTTCTGAAATCCCCCAGTGGGCAGGCTTAGTCACGAATCCGTTCCGCCTAAGTTTGAAAAAAATCCTACCGAGTGGAGAGCAATCCTCCCACTCAGGGGCTTAGCTACAGTCGAGCACTCGCCTAAGTTCTCTCACTAAGAGGCTTAACGGCAGTCCAGCACTCGCCTAAGTTTGAAAAAATCCTACCGAGTGGAGAGAAATCCTCCCACTCGGGGGCTTAGCTGCAGTCGAGTACTCGCCTAAGTTCTCTCACTAAGAGGATTAACGGCAGTCCAGCACTCGCCTAAGTTTGAAAAAATCCTACCGAGTGGAGAGAAATCCTCCCACTCGGGGGCTTAGCTGCAGTCGAGTACTCGCCTAAGTTCTCTCACTAAGAGGCTTAACGGCAGTCCAGCACTCGCCTAAGTTTGAAAAAATCCTACCGAGTGGAGAGCAATCCTCCCACTCGGGGGCTTAGCTGCAGTCGAGTACTCGCCTAAGTTCTCACTAAGAGGCTTAACGGCAGTCCAACACTCGCCTAAGTTTGAAAAAATCCTACCGAGTGGAGAGCAATCCTCCCACTCGGGGGCTTAGCTATAGTCGAGTACTCGCCTAAGTTCTCTAACTAAGAGGCTTAATGGCAGTCCAGCACTCGCCTAAGTTTGAAAAAATCCTACCGAGTGGAGAGCAATCCTCCCACTCGGGGGCTTAGCTGCAGTTGAGCACTCGCCTAAGTTCTCTCACTAAGAGGCTTAACGGCAGTCCAGCACTCGCCTAAATTTGAAAAATTCCTACCGAGTGGAGAGCAATCCTCCCACTCAGGGGCTTAGCTGCAGTCGAGTACTCGCCTAAGTTCTCTCACTAAGAGGCTTAACGGCAGTCCAGCACTCGCCTAAGTTTGAAAAAATCCTACCGAGTGGAGAGCAATCCTCCCACTCGGGGGCTTAGCTGCAGTCGAGCACTCGCCTAAGTTCTCTCACTAAGAGGCTTAACGGCAGTCCAACACTCGCCTAAGTTTGAAAAAATCCTACCGAGTGGAGAGCAATCCTCCCACTCGGGGGCTTAGCTGCAGTCGAGCACTCGCCTAAGTTCTCTCACTAAGAGGCTTAACGGTAATCCAGCACTCGCCTAAGTTTGAAAAAATTCTACCGAGTGGAGAGCAATCCTCCCACTCGGGGACTTAGCTGCAGTCGAGCACTCGCCTAAGTTCTCTCACTAAGAGGCTTAACGACAGTCCATCACCCGCCTAAGTTTGAAGAAATCCTACCAAGTGGAGAGCAATCCGCCCACTCGGGGGCTTAGCTGCAGTCCAGTACTCGCCTAAGTTTGAGACCCATCCCTATCCGCAAGGACGATGAGGTGCAGGTCGACTGCAACCTTCTCCTTCGGAGCTGCTGCACAAATACAGCGTCCGCTCTATCCCTATCCGCAAGGACGACGAGGTGCAGGTCGACTGCAACCTTCTCCTTCAAATCTGCGGCACAAATACAACGTCCGCTCCATCCCTATCCGCAAGGACGACGAGGTGCAGGTCGACTACAACCTTCTCCTTCGGAGCTGCGACACAAATACAACGTCTGTTCCATCCCTATCCACAAGGACGACGAGGTGCAGGTCGACTGCAACCTTCTCGTTCAGAGCTACGGCACAAATGCAACGTCCGCTCCATCCCTATCCGCAAGGACGACGAGGTGCAGGTCGACTACAACCTTCTCCTTCGGAGCTGCGACACAAATACAACGTCCGCTCCATCCCTATCCGTAAGGACGACGAGGTGCAGGTCGACTACAACCTTCTCCTTCAGAGCTGCAGCACAAATACAACGTCCGCTCCATCCCTATCCGCAAGGACGACGAGGTGCGGTGAGCAAAGTCCATCCGAAGGCAAACACAAGCACATTCGGAGATAAACCAAATTCAGATAGATCCTAAGAAAGTTCCAAGCAGCAAATCGAAAGTACTCAGGCACCAAGCCCGAAGGAGTTTAACGGTTACAGAAACCACTCGGCATTCCGAGGCAAATTTAAAGCGTATCCAAGTTTCATAAGATTGTTCACTCGGCCGAAGGAGGGCTGGCAGGCTCCATGAATGAGTCCAGATCGATCCTGTCAGCGATCCGAGTGGCGGCAGCAATGAAAGTTTCCATGAAGGACTGGAAGTCGTGCTTTTTGGTGTTAGCGACTTTGATCGCAGCTAGCTTGTCTTCACGAACCTCCTCGCAATGGACTCGCACCAAGGACAGCGCCACATCAGCACCACACCGGGCGGAGGATTTCTTCCATTCTTGCACTCGGTCAGGGATCTCGTTCAGTTGAGTCATCAGAGATTCCAGATCATTCTGTGTGACGCCCCCAACTTAATCGTACACTAATCCTGCACGCAAACGTGTACGATCAAGATCAGGGACTCACGGGAAGATATCACAACACAACTCTAAAACATAAATAAGTCATACAAGCATCATAATACAAGCCAGGGGCCTCGAGGGCTCGAATACAAGTGCTCGATCATAGACGAGTCAGCGGAAGCAACAATATCTGAGTACAGACATAAGTTAAACAAGTCGCCATAAGATGGCTAGCACAAACTGGGATACAGATCGAAAGAGGCGCAGGCCTCCTGCCTGGGATCCTCCTAACTACTCCTGGTCGTCGTCAGCGGGCTACACGTAATAGTAGGCACCTCCGGGGTAGTAGGGGTCGTCGTCGTTGGTGGCGCCTGGCTCCAGGGCTCCAGCATCTGGTTGCGACAACCAGATATAAGGGAAAGGGGGAAAAGAGGGAGAAAAGCAACCGTGAGTACTCATCCAAAGTACTCGCAAGCAAGGAGCTACACTACATATGCATGGGTATATGTGTAAGGAGGCCATATCAGTGGACTGAACTGCAGAATGCCAGAATAAGAGGGGGATAGCTAGTCCTTTCGAAGACTACACTTCTGGCAGCCTCCGTCTTGCAGCATATAGAAGAGAGTAGATTGAAGTCCCCCAAGTAGCATCTCCAAGTAGCATCTCCAGTAGCATAATCCTACCCGGCGATCCTCTCCTTGTCGCCCTGTAGAAAAGCAATCACCGAGTTGTCTGTGGAACTTGGAAGGGTGTGTTTTATTAAGTATCCGGTTCTAGTTGTCATAAGGTCAAGGTACAACTCCAAGTCGTCCTGTTACCGAAGATCACGGCTATTCGAATAGATTAATTTCCCTGCAGGGGTGCACCAACTTACCCAGCACGCTTGATCCCATTTGGCCGGACACACTTTCCTGGGTCATGCCCGGCCGCGGAAGATCAACACGTCGCAGCCCCACCTAGGCAAAACAGAGAGGCCAGCACGCCGGTCTAAACCTAAGCGCACAGGGGTCTGGGCCCATCACCCATAGCACACCTGCATGTTGCGAGGGCGGCCGGAAGCAGAACTAGCCCCCTTAATACAAGAGCAGGCTTACGTTCCAATTCGGCGCGCGCCGCTCCGTCGCTGACGTCTGAAGTGCTTCGGCTGATACCACGACGTCGGGATACCCATAACTACTCCCGCGTAGATGGTTAGTGCGTATAAACTCGTAGCCAACTCAGATCAAATACCAAGATCTTGTTAAGCGTGTTAAGTATCCGCGAACGCCGAACAGGGCCAGGCCCACCTGTCTCCTAGGTGGTCTCAACCTGCCCTGTCGCTCCGCCACAAAGTAACAGTCGGGGGCCGTCGGGAACCCAGGCCCACCTCTACCGGGATGGAGCCACCTGTCCCTTCAGCCCCCTCATCAGAATCACTTGCGGGTACTCATCGAGCTGACCCGACTTTAGTCACCATCTGTATAGTATGTATGTATGTATAGTATATACCCGTGATCACCTCCCGAGTGATCACGGCCCAATAGTATAGCAAGGCAGACTGACAAGAATGTAGGGTCAATGATGATAAACTAGCATCCTATACTAAGCATTTAGGATTGCGGGTAGGGTATCAACGACTGTAGCAACAATGACAGGCTATGCATCAGAATAGGATTATCGGAAAGCAGTAACATGCTACACTACTCTAATGCAAGCAGTATAGAATAGAATAGGCGATATCTGGTGATCAAGGGGGGGCTTGCCTGGTTGCTCTGGCAAGAGAGAGGGGTCGTCAACTCCGTAGTCGAACTGGGCAGCAGCAGCGTCGGTCTCGTAGTCTACCGGAGAGAAGAGGAGGAAGAAACAATGAATACAATGCAAACCAATGCATATCGATGCATGACATGACAAGTAACGATGCTAGGTGTGCCCAATCGCGGTAGTAGGTGATACCGACGAAGGGGGGAAACATCCGGGAAAGTATTCCCGGTGTTTCGCGTTTTCGGACTGATGAACCGGAGGGGGAAAGTTGCGTGTTTGGTATGTTAGAGGTGTGTGGTGGACGAACAGGCTGTGTATCCGGGTTCGTCTCGTCGTTCTGAGCAACTTTCATGTACAAAGTTTTTCCATCCGAGCTATGGTTTATTTTATATTAATTTTACAAGGTTTAATCAATTTTCTAGAATTAAAAGATTATTTTAATTCAAAATTGCATTTATGACGTCAGCATGACATCAGCAGTCAACTCTGACTGCTGACTGGTCAAGCTGACATGTGGGTCCCACTAGTCATAGACTTAGGTTAACTAAACCAGATTAATTAGACTAACTAAGTGATTAGGCTAATTTATATTAATTAGATTAGTTAAACAGGATTAATTAACTTAATTCACTCGTTAATTAATTAATTAATCCTAACATTTTTATTCTTTTTATTCTCTTTTTTTTCTTTTCTCCTTTTTTTAACAAAAATGTTCTGTGGCTGGGCCCCACTGTCATAGGCAAAGGGGGCCTAACGGAGCGGTGGTTAGCGGGTGTGGGCGCTCGTTGACAAGCAGAGGCCATAGCCCGGCGTGTCAGGGCGCCGGTGGCCGCGGTGCCCGAGACGGGGAGGCATGGGAGGAGCGGCCAGGCGAGGTGGGGCGCCAAGGGCACGACCAGTGCGGGCGGAAGTGGTGGTCGTAGGCCACGGCGGGCGTGGGCGGACAGCGACGGGAACACCCGCAGCATCAGCCACCGAGACCAGCACCGGGGGAAGCACGGGGCCATCGGCGAGGCGAGGGAGAGGCATGGGGCCTCACCGTGATTCGTAGGGACGGGGGCAGCGGGGGTCGGGGTGGTCGACGGGGACGACGATGGAGAGGAAGCAGGCCGGTGGGGAGGAGGCGGGCCGGCGGGGAGGTCCGGCGAGGTCGTCCTCCAGGGGGGTGGCGATGCGGCGTCGACGAGGTGGCGCTGGGGACGGCGAGCAGCGTCGGGGCGCCCAGATCCAAAACGAGGAGGACGAAGAAGCGATCCGGCGAGGCGGCTCCGGCGACGAGGACGTGGGGCGACGGCGTGGAGGCGACAGGCGACGGCGGGGCGACACGGGCGGCAGGGGCGATCATCAGCGGCGGGGCGCGCGGAGGTGGGCGCATGGAAGGATGAGGCGAGCTCGGGGGAGGTGCAGGGTGGAGGTGACAGCGGCGGGGCGGCGCCGACGACGAGGTCGCAAGGCGGCGCGGGATCGGGTCCCTCCCAACGATCCAGATCAGGCGGAAGGGAGGAGAGGGACGAGGGAGAGAGTGGGGGGGGGGGTTGTGCGGTCGTGGGTGCTAGGGTTTCGGGATGTGGGGGTGGATAAGGGAGCGGTGGTGGGCTGGCCGGTTGGCCCTTGCCAGGTTCGGCCGGCCTGGTGGGGTGGCCGACTGGGCCGGCTGGGTCGAGGCCCAGTGGGGGAAGCGGGGGTTCTTTCCCTCTTCTTATTTTTATTTGCTATTTTTGCTTTCTTTCAGTTTCCTTTTATTTTAGCTTTAGTAAATTACCAAAGTGGCACCTAAATAGATTTAACAAATTTATGCCACTTCCACAATAGTTTAATACTTATGACAATTTAGTTTTGAAAATGTTTATTATTTTTAAAGCATTTAAATAATTGTATTTGCTACTGTTATATTCATTTTAGAGTATTTAAACATTTTATAAAAGTGTGGTTTCTCCACCATAATTACCTATGCATTATTTGGCTCACTCCGAACATTTTAGTTTTAATACTTGAAAACTTTTATTTTTTACTTGATTTTGAATTTGAATTTGAATCGGTTTTTGAACTAACGAGAGATTATCAACAGTAACCGAGGTGACGTGGCATCCTTAGTAGAGGGTTACTGTAGTTTAATTACCCGGGCGTCACAAATCTCCTCCACTACAAGAAATCTCGTCCCGAGATTTAAGAGGTAGTGAAAGGGGGGAAGGTTCGGTTACGAATCTAGCGGGTCTTCTCATTCTGGCTTGCTCTTCTCGAAGAGAACCGGTCCAATACATTGATGTCTTCATTTCTCTGCTTCAGGTCCTTATGATGAAGTCAGCATCTTTTCTTCGGGATCTTCATCGTATTTACGAATAGGTAACGGGGTAGATCGAAAATGACAGAATGCTATAAGGGTAATAACCTGGGATTAACCCATGAATGAGCATATGAGTACCTCTCGAGTTGAACAAATAGAACACATCGAGAGTAAAGTTGGAAGGTCCAACAAGAAGTTTCAGGCAGCCAGGCAATCGTTCAATGCCTAGTCAGAAGGTGAAAGGGGTTTCAAGCAACGGAATAATTATTGTTTCCGATGCCAGAATCGATGATCTCATCGGAAGGTGGCTCATGAATTACGTACGAGTCCACGCGAGAGGAATAACTTTGGGAACAGGGGGTGTATAGGAGAGTCAGGTTTCGATCCTGTGGAACTGTGGGTTATGGTCCACCATGTGGGTTAAAAGTAGGAAGGGCGGAGACGTCTTGCGTGATCATGCAAGAAAGGCATGTCAGAGGATAGCTTGTCGATTATGTTGGCAACAACGTCGATACCAGGGGCGAGGGACGAAGAGAACCATTTTCCTGCTCGTTGAACGAGGCGGACCAATAGGCAAAGTTCTCGTCCATCGGTGGTTACCGAAATGTCATCAACAAAAGTAACAGGGTCTTACTGACCGAGTTGTACACCAAGGTGTTTGCACAAGTAGGGAATTATTATTGTTTATATCATATAGATCATAGAAAGGGTTTAAATAAACCAATGGAAAGGAAAGGTGATTTCCAGGTTTAATCAAAACAATGGGGAGGAAAATGTGTATACACACATATTACAGGGGTATATCCTTCCCTAGGACAAGCGGGGCATGATATCCATGACAGGATAGAAGTAGAGAATCATTGAGGTAAAGGGAGAGGAATTTCATGACGCTACCCATACAACAGTGTTTGGATAATTGATAAAGAGAATTTAGCATTGTGCTTCAAATGTTCTTGTTGATGAACGGAGTACCACAGACATGCTTCGAGATAGCATTGACATGGTATTCAAACAAAAGTCGGACTTTAGATACTCAATGGATCCATCAGGAACAGCTTATAAAATAGGTCTTACAATTTCCTCCAGGAAGAATGGTTATCCTTGCAAAAGAAATTATAACGATAGGTCCTCCAACCGGGGGGGGGGGGGTGCTAGGCATGACATCATGTTACCGGGTCATCAAAGGATCAATATCATAACTCTTGGAAAGTTGTCCTAACCATCATATCTGACGGAGATTCAGGTAAGATTGGTGTCAGGATACCTCAGGCTCAGGATGCCTGAGAAGAAAGGTGCAACACCAATTGACGGGATGACACTGTAAGATTCTCGGGAAATGAACTATGAAGTGACTTCCGTTAACAAGAGTTCATCATTAACCCAAGGAGAGGACAAGGAGGTGTCTGGTGAACTCAACGGCAATTCACCGAGATTCTCAAAAGATGGATTTCCACCATCAAGTGAACAAGGAGATAACATTTGTCAGATCAAATGATATAAGGAAGTATGCTCGAGGAAAACATACACAATTAAACATTGGTTGAAATGGGCGCCCGAAATATGGGTTGGGTTGCACGACCAATGTCAGAATGGTGATTCAATTAGCGAAGGACTTAGAATGAACTATCGCCCATTCACTTCAAAGCAATTGGGTTGCTAGAAGTTTGGAATTCACACGTCATAGCTCCATTGTCGGTATTCCGGTTGAAAACAATACGGGGACCAAGGAATGAACGAAGATGGCAAGAAGTATTATGATATCAAGAATTATTAAGAGGTGGTGAAATTCTCACCACATTCTTGACAAAAAGAGATGGTAATACTTCCGAGGTAAGGAAGATCAACTGCTGGGTAGCAGTGATCTCAAGGTTTACACAAAACACGAACAAGTTGTGTTGAACGGAAGGCAATAAAGTGGTCGATGAGAACAGGAATCATCGAGGGGCAAGGATGGTATTACCCATCATGAATTCAATTGAATTCCTGGAAGAACTCATAAGGTTGATGATGATCACGACACAATTGTCGAGAGATTTCATGCAGATGTAGTCAACCAGCGACGACATCAAGTCAAAGGAATGATGAAGCAAGAGGTTATTGGAACCACAGTTACGACACAAACTCGAACTCAATCTTGTTGTTTAAGGTGAAAGGGTATGACGAGGAAAATCGACGTAAGGTTAGTTGATCGTCGAAAATAGGTGCTCCGAGAATAAGGACCAGGTAGCACCATTAGAATCGTCACGACAATGATATAGCCAAACAGGCTAGGAATGGCGTGATCGGGTACAAACTCGTACTTATAGAAGCTTACTGAAGAGTTGTTGAACCGTAGAGCGGACTCGATTCAATTATCGGTGTCTTTGAGTGTTCAGTAACACAGAGCCCGCGAAAAATTGGAATCAGTGGGAAGGTAGCACTTGATGAAGAACTCATAAAAAGTTATGCAGTTCCATGATAATCTCGAGATACCAGGGGGGTAATACCCGACACAAGATCAAAGTAAGGTTGGACTGGTGTATTGATCCATAGAAGACAATTGTTTTAACTTGTCCGAGAAATGAGATCAAAGAAGAACAATCATGGTCGGAACCACGGTTGCAAGGGATCAATTCACAGATACCATAGGTTAGTTATCAAGGAAATAGTTATTGTTACAAGAAGCTTTCATGATAGGATATATATCGCGTCCATGGGCATGAGCACAAGGTTCAAGGTCGACTCCCACTTCTCCAATGCATACCCTATCATTCACTTCTCATTCTCAAAGAAGTTGTATGGTAGAAAATTATCTGCTAAACACTAGAAGGGTTGACTTGTCAAAACCTTCCGGTTCATACGGTTTTTAAGGAAGGTATAGGTTCAACCCAATGGGGCTTCTTAGAAACATATACCACAAGTTTCAAGAGTAAATATCACAAGCTCGAAAGCAGAGCATGGTTGGCCAAGCAGATGATACCATTTACCAAACGGAATTTGTATCAGGGGAAGAACTCACAAGGTGATTGAGTATGAAGGACACTGTCGGATAACAATCCAACAATGGATCGGGTGATCCACAACGGAGCTGATGTGAGTATCGGTACCCCATCAGAGGAAGAAAGAATGCACGAGCATCATATTATAGAACATCGGAATAATTTGATGCTTAGATAACAAAGGAATTATGATTTCCAAATCAAAGGATCAGAAGCAGACGCTCTGATCAAGGATGGATAAGTTGTATTGACCAGAGGCACAATTGACGTCAAATAGTTTGGTCGAGAACCAGCTCATTTTCAAAATTGACGTCTGAGCCGGAAAGATAATTTAGAAGGGTTGATAGATGATTTTGTGTGTTCGCACACATGTTGAATCAATAGGATCAAAATGACGGTGTCAAAAGATACTAGTGAATATTGCTAGCGACATGGGAGCATCCATAATGTAAGCATACAAGTATTTGCAGAGCAGTAGTTTGAAGAGGATGCTTAGTAGGTCGGATAGTATTTCAGAGTATCTTATGAAGCATACGAACAACGGGGGATGAACAGATACTCAATAAGTGCGAGGAATTTTCAATAGGGGTATTCATGTGGTAAAGAACTGCAAGGCAGTAAGCTTAAAGGATTTTCGGAACAACGGGGAGCAATTTAGGGCATCTTGTAATAACAAGAGCAACTGAGGATGAAGGTATGAACGGCAATTGTAGGTAGTTATCCATAAGGATATTTCGGTGGTAGGGAATTGCAAATGCGACGGACACAGAGTCTCGAGAGAACATCAGAGAGTATCTTCAAAATCTTCTGGTGCAGCCGACGATCATCAGTAACAAGGGGCTCTCCGGGTGAAAGTGATAACGAGATCCTATTGTTAGATTTAGTAAACTTTATTTAATCTGAATAGAGGAGAGATCAGAGTCCCAGAGTAAAGGTCGAGAAGTAAAAGATCCTACTACCACCCAATGGCGACGTGTGCCCATAAGACACACAGCCATGTTAGTAAAAGTTTTGCAATGTCTAGACTCGACTTCGGCCAAGGAGTTGGAAGGGGGATTCCTACAGGTAGTTGGCTCTGATACCAACTTGTGATGCCCCCAACTTAATCGTACACTAATCATGCACGCAAACGCGTACGATCAAGATCAGGGACTCACGGGAAGATATCACAACACAACTCTAAAACATAAATAAGTCATACAAGCATCATAATACAAGCCAGGGGCCTCGAGGGCTCGAATACAAGTGCTCGATCATAGACGAGTCAGCGGAAGCAACAATATCTGAGTACAGACATAAGTTAAACAAGTCGCCATAAGATGGCTAGCACAAACTGGGATACAGATTGAAAGAGGCGCAGGCCTCCTGCCTGGGATCCTCCTAACTACTCCTGGTCGTCGTCAGCGGGCTACACGTAATAGTAGGCACCTCCGGGGTAGTAGGGGTCGTCGTCGTCGGTGGCGCCTGGCTCCAGGGCTCCAGCATCTGGTTGCGACAACCAGATAGAAGGGAAAGGGGGAAAAGAGGGAGAAAAGCAACCGTGAGTACTCATCCAAAGTACTCGCAAGCAAGGAGCTACACTACATATGCATGGGTATATGTGTAAGGAGGCCATATCAGTGGACTGAACTGCAGAATGCCAGAATAAGAGGGGGATAGCTAGTCCTTTCGAAGACTACACTTCTGGCAGCCTCCGTCTTGCAGCATATAGAAGAGAGTAGATTGAAGTCCCCCAAGTAGCATCTCCAAGTAGCATCTCCAGTAGCATAATCCTACCCGGCGATCCTCTCCTCGTCGCCCTGTAGAAAAGCAATCACCGAGTTGTCTGTGGAACTTGGAAGGGTGTGTTTTATTAAGTATCCGGTTCTAGTTGTCATAAGGTCAAGGTACAACTCCAAGTCGTCCTATTACCGAAGATCATGGCTATTCGAATAGATTAATTTCCCTGCAGGGGTGCACCAACTTACCCAGCACGCTTGATCCCATTTGGCCGGACACACTTTCCTGGGCCATGCCCGGCCGCGGAAGATCAACACGTCGCAGCCCCACCTAGGCAAAACAGAGAGGCCAGCACGCCGGTCTAAACCTAAGCGCACAGGGGTCTGGGCCCATCGCCCATAGCACACCTGCATGTTGCGAGGGCGGCCGGAAGCAGAACTAGCCCCCTTAATACAAGAGCAGGCTTACGTTCCAATCCGGCGCGCGCCGCTCCGTCGCTGACGTCTGAAGTGCTTCGGCTGATACCACGACGTCGGGATACCCATAACTGCTCCCGCGTAGATGGTTAGTGCGTATAAGCTCATAGCCAACTCAGATCAAATACCAAGATCTCGTTAAGCGTGTTAAGTATCCGCGAACGCCGAACAGGGCCAGGCCCACCTGTCTCCTAGGTGGTCTCAACCTGCCCTGTCGCTCCGCCACAAAGTAACAGTCGGGGGCCGTCGGGAACCCAGGCCCACCTCTACCGGGATGGAGCCACCTGTCCCTTCAGCCCCCTCATCAGAATCACTTGCGGGTACTCATCGAGCTGACCCGACTTTAGTCACCATCTGTGTAGTATGTACGTATGTATAGTATATACCCGTGATCACCTCCCGAGTGATCACGGCCCAATAGTATAGCAAGGCAGACTGACAAGAATGTAGGGTCAATGATGATAAACTAGCATCCTATACTAAGCATTTAGGATTGCGGGTAGGGTATCAACGACTGTAGCAACAATGACAGGCTATGCATCAGAATAGGATTATCGGAAAGTAGTAACATGCTACACTACTCTAATGCAAGCAGTATAGAGTAGAATAGGCGATATCTGGTGATCAAGGGGGGGGGGCTTGCCTGGTTGCTCTGGCAAGAGAGAGGGGTCGTCAACTCCGTAGTCGAACTGGGCAGCAGCAGCGTCGGTCTCATAGTCTACCGGAGAGAAGAGGAGGAAGAAACAATGAATACAATGCAAACCAATGCATATCGATGCATGACATGACAAGTAACGATGCTAGGTGTGCCCAATCGCGGTAGTAGGTGATACCGACGAAGGGGGGAAACATCCGGGAAAGTATTCCCGGTGTTTCGCGTTTTAGGACTGATGAACCGGAGGGGGAAAGTTGCGTGTTTGGTATGTTAGAGGTGTGTGGTGGACGAACGGGCTGTGTATCCGGGTTCGTCTCGTCGTTCTGAGCAACTTTCATGTACAAAGTTTTTCCATCCGAGCTATGGTTTATTTTATATTAATTTTAAAAGGTTTAATCAATTTTCTAGAATTAAAAGATTATTTTAATTTGAAATTGCATTTATGATGTCAGCATGACATCAGCAGTCAACTCTGACTGCTGACTGGTCAAGCTGACACGTGGGTCCCAGTAGTCATAGACTCAGGTTAACTAAACCAGATTAATTAGACTAACTAAGTGATTAGGCTAATTTATATTAATTAGATTAGTTAAACAGGATTAATTAACTTAATTCACTCGTTAATTAATTAATTAATTAATTAATTAATCCTAACATTTTTATTCTTTTTATTCTCTTTTTTTTTCTTTTCTCCTTTTTTTTAACAAAAATGTTCTGTGGCTGGGCCCCACTGTCATAGGCAAAGGGGGCCTAACGGAGCGGTGGTTAGCGGGTGTGGGCGCTCGTTGACAAGCAGAGGCCATAGCCCGGCGTGTCAGGGCGCCGGTGGCCGCGGTGCCCGAGACAGGAAGGCATGGGAGGAGCTGCCAGGCGAGGTGGGGCGCCAAGGGCGCGACCAGTGCGGGCGGAAGTGGTGGTCGTAGGCCACGGCGGGCGTGAGCGGACAGCGACGGGAACACCCGCAGCATCAGCCACCGAGACCAGCACCGGGGGAAGCACGGGGCCATCGGCGAGGCGAGGGAGAGGCATGGGGCCTCACCGTGATTCGTAGGGACGGGGGCAGCGAGGGTCGGGGTGGTCGACGGGGACGACGACGGAGAGGAAGCAGGCCGGTGGGGAGGAGGCAGGCCGGCGGGGAGGTCCGGCGAGGTCGTCCTCCAGGGGGGTGGCGATGCGGCGTCGACGAGGTGGCGCCGGGGACGGCGAGCAGCGTCGGGGCGCCCAGATCCAAAACGAGGAGGACGAAGAAGCGATCCGGCGAGGCGGCTCCGGCGACGAGGACGTGGGGCGACGGCGTGGAGGCGACAGGCGACGGCGGGGCGACACGGGCGGCAGGGGCGATCATCAGCGGCGGGGCGCGCGGAGGTGGGCGCATGGAAGGATGAGGCGAGCTCGGGGGAGGTGCAGGGTGGAGGTGACAGCGGCGGGGCGGCGCCGACGACGAGGTCGCAAGGTGGCGCGGGATCGGGTCCCTCCCAACGATCCAGATCAGGCGGAAGGGAGGAGAGGGACGAGGGAGAGAGTGGGGGGGGGGTTGTGCGGTCGTGGGTGCTAGGGTTTCGGGATGTGGGGGTGGATAAGGGAGCGGTGGTGGGCTGGCCGGTTGGCCCTTGCCAGGTTCGGCTGGCCTGGTGGGGTGGCCGACTGGGCCGGCTGGGTCGAGGCCCAGTGGGGGAAGCGGGGGTTCTTTCCCTCTTCTTATTTTTATTTGCTATTTTTGCTTTCTTTCAGTTTCCTTTTATTTTAGCTTTAGTAAATTACCAAAGTGGCACCTAAATAGATTTAACAAATTTATGCCACTGCCACAATAGTTTAATACTTATGACAATTTAGTTTTGAAAATGTTTATTATTTTTAAAGCATTTAAATAATTGTATTTGCTACTGTTATATTCATTTTAGAGTATTTAAACATTTTATAAAAGTGTGGTTTCTCCACCATAATTACCTATGCATTATTTGGCTCACTCCGAACATTTTAGTTTTAATACTTGAAAACTTTTATTGTTTACTTGATTTTGAATTTGAATTTGAATCGGTTTTTGAACTAACGAGAGATTATCAACAGTAACCGAGGTGACGTGGCATCCTTAGTAGAGGGTTACTGTAGTTTAATTACCCGGGTGTCACATTCTGAAACGCCGCCCCTGGCCAAAGCATCGAGTCGATTCGAGAGACAACCTCCTTCAGGCGTGCGAGGTAGCTTGTGGCACTGGCGATACAGGACTCCAGTCGGAGCATGTTCATCGTAGTTTCGTCGCAGACTGGGGAAGCGATAGGGTCCAAAACCGTCTCGACCCTTCCAGTTTCTTCGTCGAAGTCTTGGTAGAGTTCTGCAGCCAAAAGTCAGTCCATCAACCGAGCAAGACCCAATTGCAAACATCAACACAGTCGGATTAAAAGAAATACCATCCAGCATGAGATAAAGCTTCTTGGCGAGGGTCCTCAGATAAGCTTCTGTGTCGTTCCTCTTGCGGATCGCAGACTCCAACTTTTCATTCAAGACGACCTTGTCCTTCTTCAGGCTGGTCACTTCGCGGTTAGCTTCATTAAGACAAGATTTCGGTTTATTCACCTCTCCTTCAAGCGTTCCGATTGAAGCAAGCTTTTTGTCTGCGAGAGCGGTTTTGTCCTGGGCTACTTTTTGCACGACGGCGAGGTCCGAGTCCTTCTTGTCCAGAGCCAACTTCATTTTCTCTGCAAAAGAAGTAATCGAATCAAAGAAGAGGTCAAAGAGATATATTGAAATTCAGTCGACAATCAGTTACCTTCCATACCAGCGGCCTCATCTTGAGCTTTTTTTAGATTTTGCTGAGCCAATTCCAAGTCTAAGTTGAGTTGCCTCTGCTTCTCTTCGAGTTCAGCAAACTTGGAAATAAGGGTACAAGACTTCTGCAGAAGGCAAAAGACAGATCAACCGATAGGATCGAAGGCAGTTCATTTCCGAGTGAATAAAACCTAAAGAAGTGGGCAACAAGCTGTTTAGACCCCAGTCGACTGCCAGCAGTCGACCGCGGTCTCAGGGACTACACCCAGTGGGTGCACTTGGCGTGCACCCACCGGTTCTGATCCTACTCGACCGGCCCGCCGGAGTCGAGTGCAAGGTGTAAAAAAAGAAGAAAAAAGAGAACAATAGCACCGTCAAGAAAGAGGAACTCAGACCACAGTCGACTGCCAGCAGTCGACCGCGGTCTTGGGGACTACGCCCAGTGGGTGCACTTAGCGTGCCCCCACCAGTTCTGGTCCCACTCGCCTAGACCGAGCGGAAGAACGAAGCTACCAAAAACTTAGCGTGCCCCCACCAGTTCTGGTCCCACTTGCATTGATCACATCCACAATACATTTGTGTGCACAATGAATAATTTTGCTCCCTTGAATGCTTTACATGTCATTTTACATCATTTGGATAAGCATCTCATGGATTTTCATGAACAATTCCTTTGGACGAACTCATGTTTATTTGATGGACACCTTGTCTGCGTTAACCATTGTATTTTCGAGTGTCGTTTGTGTTTGCTCTTCTTGCATGTATACCACTCCGGCGACACCTTGGAGTACTTGGATTGCGCAATGTCTTCAACTCCGTCCAACTACAAGTCCGTCCACGACTACCGTTTCCATGGTGATGAGGATCATGATCCGAGGTCGGATCTTTCCCAAGGGGGGGAGATGATGCGAAGCATCCCACGTTCATCCCCATGTACACTCCGACTACTCTCCAAGCCCTAAGAGAACATAAGACGAGACCTCATCTATACACCATTGGACACAAGGTGAACTCGCTCCTCTTCGAACCATAACTTTCCATATGTGAGACATGGCTACTACCTCAAACATGTGTGCTATGCATGACCAGGAACCAAGAGGAAGACCATGGACAAGAAGGCGAGGACCCCAAGCGCGAGGAACGAGAAGAAGAGCTACGGAAGAAGCTCCAGCCACCGGACGACCGGTCAGGACCGGACGTCCGACGCCTGAAGACCCACCAAACGACCGGCCCAGACCGGATGACCGGCAACCCCGCACCCGAGCCAAACGAGCGGATGTCCGACAAGTCCTGGACGTCCGACACACTCCAGCGACTGGACGTCCGACCGTCTCCGGAAATCCGGCGCCACATCAACCGAGCCAAAACGCCGGACGTCCGACAAGTACCAGACGACCGGACCCTCGTGAGCCATCGGACGTCCGGTACCCGTCGGACGTCCGACGCCTGTCTGTGCACAGTGTATCGGGCCGAGCCCATGTATCCCTTCACCCTCACTTACCCCTTCGTGGCCCTAGACTATATATACTCCTCCACCTCCACCATTTGAGGATTAGCGTTGTGATAGCTCATTTGAGAGATAGAGCTACGCTCATCCATATCGGATCTACTCCTTGAGAGAGACCGCGGCCCCTCTTCGGAGAAGATCCACCTTGGATTCAAGACCCCTTTTCAAGGGAAGATCCATCCCCTTGTGGATTCAAGACCTCCTCACGGAGAAGAACCGGTTACCATGTATCGTCCCTAGTTGTCCGTGGATTCGTGTATTGTTCTATGTACTCGAGGATCTAGCCCATGTGTGACTTATTCGTGTCGGTTTAGTGATTTCCTCTTGTGTTTTCCTTCCGTTCATCCTCGTGTTCTTCGTGTTTTCCCCGGGATCCGCTCTTTCCGTGAAAGATCAGGCGATTAGGGTCTCTACCCTACATCATCTTGGCATCAGAGCTTAGGTTTATCATGAATTTGGAGCCTCCCCGTTGTGTTTTCTAGCCTAATTTTGTTGTATTCTTCCCCAATTTCAAAAATCCCCACCAAAAATAGCCCCAAATTTTTTTTTTGTGATTTGTTGGTTTGATCATGTTTTATTGATTTTGATCCATGGATTTGCTTGGTTTCGAGTGGATCTAGCATTTCCCCAATTTTCCCCACTTTCCATCCACGAAATCTCATGAATTTTGACCCCAAAATACCCAAATTCCGCCCAAAATCGCGTCCCGGATCTGAAATCTCGCGTTGACCCCGACCACCGGACGACCGTCACTTTACCGGACGTCCGGAGCCCCTGGAACGACTGGACGTCCGTCATCCACCGGACGACCGGAACCCCTAACCCGGATGGAAATTAGCGGATTTCCGAGCTCACCGGACGTCCGGCTACCGGACATCCGTCCATTAGCGGACGTCCGCTACATGTAAAAATTGACTTCGGCTGATTTTTGTTTCGGCCATAACTAATTCATCCGAACTCCGATTTTGACGTTCTTTAGCTTGTTTTGAAGCTCTTGACATCCTACTTCCCACAAAAATACCACCAACATCTTTTGACTCCATCAAAGTTTGACAATTTTGGCATCTTTGCCTAGGGCTTCCACCACATCATCCGCTACACCATCTCCGACTTCCGCAACCTAACCAATTTTGTTCCCCATCACATTAGTGGTTGCTTGAGGAGTGATTTGAGTCTCCTAAGGTGTCTAGGCTACTTAGGGACGGTTGCTTTTTCATCAACCACCACCACCACCACTTCCGCATAACCTTGCCCACCATACACTTCCACTACCCCAAATTAACCCAATTTTGTTTGTGTTGTGAGTTGTGTCTCCTAAGGTGTTTTGGCTACTTAGGGACCGTGCTTCCAACTTCGACACCGTGTATAGTACACCACAAATAACCTCCACTTCCGCATTGCGTACTCCACAACCCATCATTGCATTTCCGCAACCATCACCACATCCCGCTACCACCATTTGACATTTGAGATTTTGAGTTCGTGGTTTTTCCATTTCCTAAGGTGTTTCGGCTACTTAGGGACGAGTCTCCATCATCTTGGTATCTCCATCAAGATCACCGCCATATCATCTTGGTATCGTGGTACCCCTCCATTGTACATTCCCCTTGCAATTGCATTGTTAACCCCTAGCCCATTTTGCGTTACTTGCCTATCGAGACTAGCCATTTGAGTATTGCCGGCAACGTTACTTGTGCACATTAGTGATCTACACCATACATTGCATACATACCATATCATATTGGTATCATATCATCTCGTGTGCCTCAAGTTTGTTCCCGCATATACACAATAACTATCTTGGTTTGTGTATTTCGCAAAGTGGATATATATAAAAAAAGAGAATAAGCTTTTAAGCAAAAGAGAAAGAGTAAAGAAGCTTGTAAGCAATAGCCATAGCATCCACCACATTGCATAAGATTGTCATATCCGATCATCTTGGATCAAACACCGGGAACCATACATACATAGCATACTTGGGATAGAAAGTCATCCATTTTGCATCTTATAGGTTGTGCACAAGTGTCGTATCCGCCTATTGAGCAATCGTGCTAACGTCTCTCTTGAGTTGTGCAACACGAGCGTTTTCTGTGGATTCCACATTTTGTGCTCATCCTTGGTGGCACGACCCCATTTATCGATCCGTGTGTGTGTTTCCGTGTGCCACATATTGCTATTGGTCTACTTGTTACACTTGCGAATTTGTGAATCTCTTTCAACATTATTGACTCTTGCTAACATTTTGCATTAAATTTTTGTGCCACTATCCTCACTGAGCTCCACCATAAGCCTTACTTGTGTAGGTGTGAGAAACCGACAAGAATTGGTACCAACTGTGCTATTTCCTTGTCCTCATTGGAGTGATCATTGATCCACTTTCAACTTCGGTCAAGGTACATTTGGTATTCGTTCTTCTCTTTCTCCACTCATATTGGCTCGAATCTTGTGATGGATAGGCAAGGCATTTCATCTCCGGTCTTCCACAACAACGACGGCGTGAACAACTACATCACCAAAGCGTCAATCTTCGATCTACAACGACAAATGCAAGGCGCACAATCAAGATTGCGAGAGCGCATCAAGAACCTCTCCATCGACATTCGTCACTCCGAAGCAAGGAAAAGGGACTACATCGACAACAAGCTTTCCGCACAAAAGGAGGAGCAAGATGCAAGGATGGAGGAGATTCAGGCCTTGATCAAGTCTACTTCCCCTTCATCATCCTCAAGGCGGCGACATTCAAGTCCCAAGTCTTCGGAGCGCGAACAAGATGCAAGCGCAAGTCTTCCACGTTGACATCTCCATGTCGACCACCATCACGTTCGTGATCCACCTCGTCATGAAGGGCAATTCACCTCCAAGCAACACGTGCAAGACGACAACGAACGACATCTACTACGAGCTCAAGTGCGACAACGCCACCATCAACATGAAGATGCTCGAGATGTGCCTACCTACAAGTCCCAACAAGCCCTACTTCACGCCAAGTCCAAACTTCATCACCAAAAGAGAAGACTGCGAGACAAGCACCACCAAGAGCACGCTACGGCTACAACAACCACTTCGGCATCTTCGCCAAGTGCTATCAAGGCATCTTCGCCTTTGGACGTACGGCGTCGTCTCCTACTTCCTACGAGTACGCCCACATTGACTTCATCAAGTCCAAGGCGACCACCTACAAGTGAGGGCGACACTTCCATCTTCGGAAGCCCCTCAAGGAAGATGGACGAGCATGGGAATTTCCCTTCGGTCATGGAGACGAGCTACGAGGTGCCACATCATTTGGGCCTCCAACAACAAGACGACGACAAGAAGGTCGAGCAAGGGCCATCCCCTTCGACCACGGCAACGAGCACGAACCTCTTCAACAACATGAAGACGACGCCCATATTGGACTCATACTCCGAGTCAAGCTACGAGACCGCACATGAGACCTTATCTTTGGTCTTCGAGGAGAGTGATGATGTGCCATCTTCGGCCTTCATCCACGGCTACGACCACGACATGATTGAGCATGGAGACATTTGCACCAACATCTCTCCGACAACGACATGTGACGAGATGCCCCAATTGCCATGTGAGGAGAGCCACCACCACATGAGTGACATGAGTGACTCTAGCACACGTGACATTGAGAGCATTTCCTATGAGAGGATGAGTGTGACCACCACTAGCCCCACACTTGAGAGCATGCCACACATCCTATGTGAGGTTGAGAGCCATTTGAGTGACTCCACCAACCATATGAGTGAGGGCATCTGAGAGGAAGTGGGTGAGCCACAACACTTAGTGAGCGAGGTAGTTGACACGGCATGTGAGGCCATTTTAGTTTCTAATGACTTAACCTCTACTCCTAGTGTGTTTTGTTCTTTGGTGCTAGGTCTCCTACTTGACGACATGCCTACCCTCAATGAGTCCATACCTCCAATGGAGACAATGATGGCCATGGTGGACGATGATGCACCCCCCACATGGTTCCATCAAGATGAAGATGACAACGAGACGATTTTCAACACCTCACCTACAACACATGAGCGACGCTCCATAGGTAACATAGGTGATGGTGCTTCTCTTGTCCCACTAGTGGACTATCTCACCAATGATTGCTTGCATGATGTTGATCCACCTATTCCCATACTTCATGCTCATGCGACTTCTTCATGTCATGACTCACCTATTTGTGATAAATATGATGATGAGCATGTTGATTTGCCTAGTTGTGATGCTATGCTCCATAGGATATCATGTGAAAATTCTATTGGTCACATCATGTTTGACAATCCATTAACCTTGTCATATGCTATGAGTGAGATATCCCATATTGCATCATTTCAATCTCAACATAGTGACTATGCATGCCCCGTTACAATAAATCCCATTTGCACTTATGGCATAGATGACGAGATGATGGTCATTGGCTTTTGTTTTTCTTGTGATGATATTGACATGCTTCCTTTACATGATTTGGCAATTCATCTACTATGCCATGCCATGATCACATTGTTCCAAATATGCATTGTTTTGGATGTTGTCAATATTCTCCGTGTGATGTTTCCACTAATGATCATGAGGAGACCCCCATAGTTTCCTCATGGGTATTAGGAGATTTTGATGCATTCCATACATTGCATGATTCCCATAATTGCTTGCACCATATGCATTCCATGAACAACAATGCTCTACATATTTCTTGTGATGCATTACACAATTTGAGTCTCCATTATGCTATACATCATAAAAAACCTCTCATGATGGATGACATGTTTCTATATCACGCATCTCATTTATTTGAGCATTGGCTATTTTGTGCTAACCAACACAAGCACATGCGCATCATGATGGATGATGTGTACATCTACCATGCACACACAATTTTCCCTTTGTCTTTGTTTTGTGTAGGTACTCACGTATACTCGTCAACCTCTCAATCCCAAGAGTTGACGAAACGAGCTCTTGAGAGCATAGATGACTTGGGATCCCGTGAACTACCCTTCCCACCGCTCTCTTCGTGCAACGTCTATGCGCATCTCTCTCACTTGGATCTCACATGGCTATGGGCTATATACCGCTTCTCGCTTCTTGCTCATTTTACCGTGTTCACTTTGCATGATATGCTTGCTTCTATGCCTTTGCCATGCAATTGTGACCCTTGCTTGCATCTACCCATGATTCACCATTATGCTACTTTTATGTGTATTTGCATGCTTGGTGGAGATCCTTGTTGCTATTGCCATGGTTATCATGTGCCTCATGCTATTGATGCTATTTTGCTCATATCTTGCCTTCATGCTTGTGATGTGTCTTGTGAATTATTCATGACTACCATTTGCACACATGACATACTTAACATGATTCCTTCTAGTACGTTGCATCTTCGCACTACTAGCTTGCTTGCCTTGATTCATATGATTGCTTGCTTTGTCGCATCACCCATGTTCCATTATTACTTGCTTTCTTGGGTTGATGACGTATATGTTCATGCCTCTCACATGATACATCTTGTGATGCATGCTTGCTTGCTTGCGCCTATTCTATTTGGTTGTTCTCACATCATATGCCTCCGTACTATGAAATGCTCCCTTGTCCTTTCTTATGATGAGCATGATGCATCCACTTGTTGGGTATTTTTCCACACGAATGATAGGTTTTCCGCTAACCTCATTTATTTTTCCAAGTGTTTGTCATGTTCTTTCATGTTGAAGGATTCACAAGGCGATACCGTCATGACACAATTTGGTCATGTGAAGGCATACACGATGTGCAACACCAACATTTGCGAGAATCTCCTAAAGGTGAACTCCTTCCCTTTGAGCCATCCTCAAATATGCATATTGGATGGGTCACTCTTTCATTGTTGTTTCCTTCTTATTGTCTACATGTTACATATATTGGATGGAGGACCAACATTGGAGATGGAACCCATGGACCTTCAAGTTGAGGAGCGCTCGGATTTATTGGATGCACCTTCGAACCTCCACTCATGCCACGACATCGAGCATTGGTATACCAACACCTCCATATTTGTTGATTGTGTTCACACATGTCATGCTCGATGGACATACCATACACATGACAAATTTGCATCTTATGCATGGATTGACTCACATCATGATTGCCTTGTTGCATCTTGTATTCCCATGTCATCCATGATATATGAGCTTGTGCATTTCACTAGCAAATTATTTGTGATACACCTTGATGGCATATTCATACATCATGATCTTATTGCCTACCATCAATTGCATGATCACATACATTGAGCATCCATTACCATATTCATGCTATTGATAAACCGTCTCACTATGACATCATTTTGCACCGTGGTTGCATTGATCACATCCACAATACATTTGTGTGCACAATGAATGATTTTGCTCCCATGAATGCTTTACATGTCATTTTACATCATTTGGATAAGCATCTCATGCATTTTCATGAACAATTCCTTTGGACGAACTCATGTTTATTTGATGGACACCTTGTGTGCGTTAACCATTGTATTTCCGAGTGTCATTTGTGTTTGCTCTTCTTGCATGTATACCACTCCGGCGACACCTTGGAGTACTTGGATTGCGCAATGTCTTCAACTTCGTCCAACTACAAGTCCGTTCACGACTACCGTTTCCATGGTGATGAGGATCACGATCCGAGGTCGGATATTTCCCAAGGGGGGGGGATGATGCGGAGCATCCCACGTTCATCCCCATGTACACTCCGACTACTCTCCAAGCCCTAAGAGAACATAAGACGAGACCTCATCTATACACCATTGGACACAAGGTGAACTCGCTCCTCTTCGAACCATCACTTTCCATATGTGAGACATGGCTACTACCTCAAACATGTGTGCTATGCATGACCAGGAACCAAGAGGAAGACCATGGATAATAAGGCAAGGACACCAAGCGCAAGGAACGAGAAGAAGAGCTACGGAAGAAGCTCCAGCCACCGGACGACCGATCGGGACCGGACGTCCGACGCCTAAAGACCCACCAGACGAGCCAAACGAGCGGACGTCCGGCAAGTCCTGGACGTCTGACACACTCCAGCGACTGGACGTCCGACCGTCTCCGGAAATCCGGCGCCACGTCAACCAAGCCAAAACGCCGGACGTCCGACAAGTACCGGACGACCGGACCCTCGTGAGCCACCGGACGTCCGGTACCCGTCGGACATCCGACGCCTGTCCGTGCACAGTGTATTTGGCCGAGCCCATGTATCCCTTCGCCCTCACTTACCCCTTCGTGGCCCTAGACTATATATACTCCTCCACCTCCACCATTTGAGGATTAGTGTTGTGATAGCTCATTTGAGAGATAGAGCTACGCTCATCCATATCGGATCTACTCCTTGAGAGAGGCCGCGGCCCCTCTTCGGAGAAGATCCACCTTGGATTCAAGACCCCTTTTCATGGGAAGATCCATCCCCTTGTGGATTCAAGACCTCCTCACGGAGAAGAACCGGTTACAGTGTATCGTCCCTAGTTGTCCGTGGATTCGCGTATCATTCTATGTACTCGAGGATCTAGCCCATGTGTGACTTATTCGTGTCGGTTTAGTGATTTCCTCTTGTGTTTTCCTTCCGTTCATCCTCGTGTTCTTCGTGTTTGCCCGGGATCCGCTCCTTCCGTGAAAGATCGGGCGATTAGGGTCTCTACCCTACATCATCATATTAGCCTGTCGGATGGCTTCCACAGCTGCTTCCGATTGGTTGTCTGGGACGGGGTAGCTGGTGAAAAAGTGTGCAGACAACCCAGGTGCGGTTGCTTGAAGCTCCATGGCATGGAGTTGGATAGTCGAAGGAACCACAGGTGCGGTCGACCACGTGGGATGCCCTCTCAACAAGGGTGCAGCGAATGTCACAGTGGCCCTGCCCGCGTCTTCAGCTTGACGGACGGGAGGCATTGCAGTTGGTTCTTGCCGAGCCACCCTGCCAGCTGCTACCTTCTTGCTCTTCCTAGGCTCAGGAGCCACATCTTCATCGTCATCCGAAAGATCAATGATGTTGGGTGGAGCTGCAAGACAGATCATTCGACCCCAAGTGAACCACTCGGCCCTAAAAGAATCAAGAATTGAAATCGTAAGAGTTTATACCTGGGTTGGAGGTTACCGCATCCTCCATTTCCTCGTCCCGGTACTGGTATGAAGAGGTCCCTGACGTAGCAGCACTGCAAAGGCCCGCATTCAATCGGTTACACCCAGTTAATCAAATCCACATAAAGGACAAGTCAGATGGTTGACCGGAGATAGTAGGAACGGTCAATTTGATCCGGGGCAAAGCTTTGGGCGGTTTGGAAGAGATGGCTTTCGGCACTGGAAGCGGCGCGACCTTGGATTGCTTTGGGGCCTTCTCAGTCGGTGTCGGGGAAGACGTCCTGGGGCGCTTCGAGGACTGCCCAATCGGCGCAGCCACCAAGTCTGGAGCGCGTGTCGGGTCATGAGTGTGCTAGGACCTCCTCTCCCTGCGAGGAGGCGAGTCGACTTCTTCCTCATCAGTCGATTCATCGCTCTCCTCGTCCTCCTCGGCTTCCGAATGCTCCTCGCCGCTCTTGCCCCCGCTCCCTTCTTCCTCAGTGCCTGGGTCCTGCACTCCGTTGGGCATCGAGTACATTTCGATGAAGGCTTGAAAGGATAACAATCAAATGAAATTCAATCGACCACAAACAAGACATCACATGGTGAATCGGAAAGATACTTGATAAAACAGAAATATACCTGCTCCGGCTGGTGCGAGTTGTCGAATGGAATCACCCTCCTGGACCCCAGAGGGTTGTCTTTGTTGCCGGTGATTCCCCTCAACCAGTTCTCCAAGATATCCTCGCTGACCTCCTCCGGGTGGATCCAAGTGGTATCCTCGAGCCCAGAGTACATCCACATCGGATGATCGCGCACCTGAAGAGGTTAGATGCGTCGACCGAGAAAGACCTCCAGCAGATCCATCCCGGTCACTCTGTCGCGGACAAGCTGGATGAATCATTCAACCAGCGCCTTGACTTGCGCCTTCTCTTCTGGAACTACCTTCAGGGGAGAAGGCTTCTCCACTCGAGCCAAAGAAAAAGGAGGAAGTCCAGTCGACTGGCCAGGGGTCGGCTGATCCTTGCAGTAGAACCAAGTCGACTGCCAGCCCCGGACCGAGTCAGGAAGGATCATGGCTGGGAAGGTACTCTTGCTCCTCATCTGGATCCCCAGACCACCGCACATCTGGATCACCCGTGTCCTCTTGTCACTCGACTTGGCCTTTTTGAACGACTGGGAGCGGCAAGTGAAGATGTGTTTGAAAAGCCCCCAGTGCGGTCGACAGCCCAAGAAGTTTTCGCACATGGACACGAAAGCGGCCAGATAGACTATGGTGTTCGGAGTGAAATGATGGAGCTGAGCCTCAAAGAAGTTCAAAAAACCCCGGAAGAAAGGGTGGGGAGGCAGTGAGAATCCGTGATCTATGTGGGTGGCGAGGAGGACACACTCACCCTCTCTAGGCTGCGGCTCGATTTCGTCCCCCGGGAGCCGAGCCGACTTGTGAGGGATCAATCCCCCCTCCACCAGGTCGTCGAGGTCGTCCTGCGTGATTGCCGAGCGGATCCAGTCGCCCTGGATCCAGCCCGCCGGCAAGCCGGACCTTGATGAGGATCTGCCCCGGCTGGTCCGCTTGCCCTTTGCCTTCGCGGTCGCCTCCTTCGCGCGTTCCAGCGCCGCCGTCTTCTCCTTCCCCATGGTGGCAGATCGAGCTCGAGCAGAGGTCCGGCGACGAGGCGGAAACGAGAGTGGCGGAGGGATCGGGAGAAAGAGAAGAGAGAATGGGAGCGTGTGGAGCAGAGGCCTAGCCCGAGACCTTTTATAAGGCCTTTCACCAAGTGGCTGACTGGTGGACCCAAGCGATCTAAAAAAATCCCGCAACAGTCGCGCGCGCAGTACATGGTGAAAAAGGTGGCACGGGGATCGAGGAGACTTGCCTAATCCGTCCCGATAACCTCGGTTCCACCCGTCTGGCGCACTTCCCAAAATTCGAATCCCGCGAGATCCGTGGAGAGCAGAACAACCTGTCAGACTGAAGACAAACACCCTCTACATCATCATTCGGAATTCTACCATGAAAGTTCACTCGACAACAACCAAGAATGGACCAAGGCGATTGAGAAAGGAGTTGACGTCGTCACCTCAACTCATTGTTCCAGGACAAGGCATATTCATAGCACAAAGAATGGGTCGGAAGTGTTCTCAACCCCTTCCTCACTCAAACCCTGATCCATTAGGGGGCTAATGATGAAGCTATGTACCTAGGGTAGGGTCACGGACCTGTCCAACATACCCTCCCCAAGGACATCTCTGCAAAGAATCAGAAGCAGTCGAAGAGAAACCATCATCCACAAGACCGTGGAGATGCACTAACTCGACCACCTTGAAGACACTCGACCACCAGAAGATGAAGAACCTTCCACTCTGCAACGGTTAGGATTTAAACCATAGCATTATGAGCATTTATGACACTTTACTGTAGACGTTACCAGTAACGCCTTTCCTTTATGAGCATTGAACCCTGTGTAACGGAGGGGAGCTGGGGTCCTGGCGCACTCTATATAAGCCACCCCCTCCTCTGGGACAAGGGTTCACACTTTCTGTAATTCACACACATATATTCAGTCGACCGCCTCAGGGCTCCGAGACGTAGGGCTGTTACTTCCTCCGAGAAGGGCCTGAACTCGTAAACTCGTGCGTACAACTCCTACATAGCTAAGATCTTGCCTCCTCATACTTACCCCCCATTCTACTATCAGTCTTAGATCCACGACAGCTGGAGCAGGAAGAGCAGACATTGAAGAAGCACGACGGCCGTTGGATGGACATCCAACAGTCAGTGCTTGTGCGTCAACCTTTTTTTAGGAAAGCCTCAAATCTGTGGAAAACAGCATACAACCCATCTGCCATTATTTCTAATAATTGATAGCCCATTTGCTAATTCTTAAGGTTTTTTTGGAGCCCATATTCTTTTTCTTAGCATTACAGCCCATATTGTGGCAACGGTTAAAAAATTATACGAAATTTTGCATATTTCGGTGCGGTCCGAACTGTTTTTAATCCTGAAATTTCGACTCACATTCAAACTGATTTTAAAAATAAATGTATATCAATATAAAATCCAACAAATTCTCCACGCATAAAAATTAATGTAATTTAAAATCTTGAAATGAAAAAAAAGATATTTGAAACTAATTGCCAATTTGATGTGTTTTAAAAATGTACAACCCATTTCTCATTACTGATGGGCCATTTTCTCGGCCAGCTGAATGAAAGCTCTCCTCGTCTTAAAAGATTTGCAGCCCAACAGGCCTGACAAGGTGACTTACTTGGCAAATCACAAAAAACTGGGCTGTAGCCGTGGACCCAGCTGTCAGCCTCTCCACATACAGTACTCTTCCAATGGAAGTCGTTCCTTGACCATGTTGACCACGCCGCGCGGATAGCACCACGGCGGTGGACGACGGCGAGGCCTAGGAAGGGGACGACGCGGCAGTGGAAGCCCGCGCGGAGAGGACTACGAGGGTTCACTGCTTCAGCTGCGGTGTGAGGTTGCCATCGCCGCAGGGCCTGGCAGCGGTGGGAATAGTAGGGGGCGGTGAGGCCTCTGGGGTAACACAGTCGGCCACGGGAGGCAGGAGCATGCGGCATGACCTGCGCTGCTTTGGGCGGCGGGAGCAAGAAGACCAGAGGTTGAAGAAGCACTACGGCCGTTGGATGGACATCGTACGGTCACTGGAGCTAGAGTCGTTCATATTGACTAAGTTGACAAAGCCCTTCGTCTCCGTCAACTTAGTAGGACCACAAGTCAGCCTCCCAGCAAGGTGGGTCCCAGCTAGCCGGGGGAATATTCATTTTTTTGTGCGTGATAAGGAGGCACTTCCGGTGGGTCCAAGCTGACAGCGGGGGGAATGTTTTTTTCGCGAAATACGGTGGCCTGTTCGGTGGGTCCTAGCAGTCAGGGGGAAATGATTTTTTCGCAAAATACTGGTGGCCCGTCCGGTGGGTCCCTGTTGTTAGGTGGAGGAATCATTATTTTCCACGTAATAAGGAGGCACTTCCTTGCTGCCGCCGTGGACCCAACTGTCAGCCTCTCCACGTAATGTCCACGTCCGATGGAAGTCGTTCCTTGACCACGTTGACCACGCCGTGCCGAGAGCACCAGGGCGGTGGACGACGGCAAGGCCTAGAAAGGGGACGATGCGGAGCCGATGAAAACGCGGCAATGGTTGCCCACACGGAGAGGAGTATGAGGGTTCACTCGTTCGGCTGTGGTGTGAGGCTGCCGTCGCCGCAGGGCCTGGCCAGTGGTGGGAATAGTAGGGAGCGGTGAGGCCTCCGCGGAAGCATAGCCGGCCACGGGAGGCAGGAGCAGGCGGCACGACCGGCGCTGCTTTGGGCGGCTGGAGCAAGAAGACCAGAGGTTGAAGAAGCACTACGGCCGTTGGATGGACATCGTACGGTCACTGCAGCTAGAATCGTTTATATTGACTAAGTTGACAAAGCCCTTGGTACGTCAACTTAGTAGGCCCACATGTCAGCTTCCGAAACGGTGCGCCCCAGATGTCAGGGGGAGGAATCATTTTTTGGGCGGGTGAAGCTAGAATATCCGAGATTGAAGAAGAAGCACGACATCCGTTGGATGGACATCCAACGGCCACTGCTGCTAGAACCGTGTGTTGACTATAAGTTGACAAAGCCTTGCATATGCGTCAACTCTGTTTTTTAGGGGACGCGTCAACTTAGTAAGGCCAGAAGTGTGTGGCAGAGAACTTATAGCCCATTTGAGATTTGTAAGAATGTGTAGCCCATTTTTGAATTCTAATGGAATTTACTACAGCCCATTTACAGTTTGTTAAAAGTACAGCCCATTTCAACCAACCGTTCAAAACAGAATTCAATAAAATTTCCCACATTTTGATGGGATCCGAAATATTTTTATCCCGAAATTTCTAGTCAGATTAAATACAATTTCAATATAAATTTATATTACGTAAAAATCCAACGAAACATTGCGCTCGCAACAATTAATGAAATTAAAATTTTCAATATCCAAAAATAATATTTTATAAAGTAATCACGTGTTTGGTGCATTTTTTATAGTTACTGCCCAGTTTTTATAATTACATCCCATTTATTATTTCTTAAAGCCCATTTTCTTGTTAAGCCTAATGCATCCCTCCTAGGAAAGATTTGCAGCCCAGCGGGGCGGAGAATAACAACTTGACCTTGCCTGGGTATTCCTAAAAAAAGTATAGCTGGGCTAGCCATTTTCAGCTTGAAAAAAAATTAATATCTGGGCTGGATATCTGGCCTGGGCTAGACGGGCCACAGCCCGCCCAGTTAATACCTGCAGCGATGTTTTCGTTGTTGTTCAGAGGAGAAAAATTAATATCTGGGCTAAACATCGAAAAACTCTGCAGTGCTTACACCTCAAAAACACAAATACTGCTCGAGCTGCTTGATCCCAGCTGTCGGCCGCTTCTTGTGCAATTCTCTCGTTTATTGACTACTACATAGGTTGACAATGGTGTGGGACCGTGATGTCAGGAAACCAGGGGAAGCAAAATAAATTACTCCAGCGAGCGCTTCCACCTCTGCCTCGTTGTCTCCCGTGGAAACCCCTTTCCTCCCTTTTTTTGCTCGGGCAAGGACCAATGCATGCAGCACGTCCATGCGGTTATTAGGCAAGAAATAAAAGCGCTTTGCATGCTATGAATTACGATGGCCTGCATGGGTAGCTAATAAGGCATCCTCTTAACTGCTGTGATTAAATGTTGTGTTTAGAAGAGAGAAATATTCTTCTTTTCCACCAATCTGCTTGCACCTAGGTCGTGATGCACCTTCTAATACGACTTATTCACCTAGACGGAGGGAGTATAGTTTTATACATATATAATAAGGAGGCACTTGAGTACGTGAGGCTATGGACCTGGTGGGTCCCCATTGTCATCCTCTCCAAGTAAAGTCATCTCCTCGCCCGCGTGCGCTTTCCGCCCGAAACAGTCAGCGCCGCCCGCCCCGCTTCCCGGTGCAGGCGATTGCTCCGCCTTCAAATGACACAAGTGTCGTCCGTCTGTCCATCTGCCGCCCACATTAATGATACGCGGTTGCCAAGGCGACTACTCTGGCGCCACACGTCTGTCCCTCCGCCCGCCCACCATTGCTATATAAACTGCTGCGCCGGCCATAGCCGCAGTCATCCGCATCCGTTCCCTTTCTCCTATCCACACCACTACTTCTCAACATGGCTTCCTCGCGCTCTAGCGCTCTTCGGGATGGGCGGACGACGGAACACAAGGAGATGGCAGCCATTGCTGCCGACCGGTTGGCCGACAGGCAGCCGGAGGACGACGACGTCCCAATGGAGAACATGGTAGTCGACGATACGGCGCCAACCCCCTCCTCCGCACCATCCTCGCCGGTGCATTGCACCATGACCATCAGCGAGGCCCGTGCCCAATATATGTACAGTGTGAGGCAGATGCGTCAAGAGCAGTTCTGGGAGGCGCAGGCCGATGCCGCCTACAACCACCATCTCCTCCAGGAGCACTTGCAGGCGGAGGAGCAGATCACCGTGGAGCGGGCTGAGCAGGAGGCGCTGCTCGACTCGTACCGCTCAGCCCGCAAGGGCCGCCTCGAGCGCTGTCGGTACCGCATGCAGGTGGCGGAGGCTGTGGCCGCCTACAAAGAGGCTAGCAAAGAGGGCGATGAAGCGGGCGAGGCGCTGTTTGGCGAGACCGAGGACGAGGTAGAGGACAATGCCGACTCCGACGAGTCCCCGCTCCGCTGGCGTCGACAAGGCCCTGCTCCACTGAGGCCCCGCGGCACCAACAACGAGGCAGAGGACACCACCGGCTCCGCCAAGGCCCCGCCCCGCCAACAACGAGGCAGAGGACATCGCCGGCTCAGCCGAAGCCCCACCCTGCCGGCAATGCGGGGGAGGATTTACACCGCTCCGCTGAGGCGCCGCCCGCCGGCAACGAGACAAAGGACATCGCCGACTCCGCCGAGGCCCCACCCCGCTGCCAACGAGGCCGGGCCACACAGAAAACGAGGAAGAGTAGAACACGGTAGGTCGCCGCCGCTAGGGTCCAAGTAAGGCCACCGCTGCTACCCTCCTGTTGAAGCCAAGCTAAGCGGGTTGACCATTGATGGCCGGTTAGCTTCTTGGCGGAGACATGGAGTCGGGGAGTTCTGCTGGAGAATAACGCTGCTTCTACTTAACTGCTGGTGTAGTTGGCTGAGTGACACGTGGGCCCAACAGGCCACATGTCAGTTACGCAACTGCATCTGCAGTTAAGTCACTGAAGCTTCTGTTCGGCTCAGCGGGACATAGGTGGGTAGCTTCGGTTAATTAATTATACCTCCAGCGCACCCCTTTTTAGTTGAAGAATGTATGAAATGTAATGAAATCTGGCATGTTTATATGAAATCCAACAGTGTATGAATGAATTTATTTCGATTAGTTCGAATTCCTATATCACTGGCATTGGATGAACATGCAAAACAATACGTACTAGCATTATTCCCAGGGTGATCACCTCGTTTGCAGCAGTTTCACATGTACTCCCTCCGGTCCTTTCTAGTCTGCATACAAGTTTTGTCTGCAGTCAAAGTATCTCTACTTTGACCAATCTTATACAAAAAAGTATGCACTTTCACAATGTGCGAAGTAAAAAGGAACAGAAGGAGTACAAAGAGTTTGAGCAGCTTTTTAGTGTTTCTGTACATTGCAATCAAACACACAGGCCTGGCAATTCATAGAGAACATTCAAAACAATCGATGATTATGCATCTCAGCGACTCACATGTCAGAGGCAATATTTACTTCACAACTAAAGAATAAAGAAAAAATTGATCGACGCTGCTGACAGCAAAGGGCGTCCCATTCGAAAATATCAAACGCATGTCTTGCTAAAATCAATGAGCAAAATTTGACAAGGTTGTCCCATTCCAAAATATCAAATGCCTACGATTGTGGAATGGGCAGGGTTTGCCATCAGTTCGGACATTGACATGGCACCTCGTGCTAAATAAACCAGCTGTTCTTTTTGTGCAGTTCCACCAAAATCAACCAAATTCGCGCGTAGCTTGTATGATTTCGCCCTTATATGTTGCAACGCCTTGAACTTATCGGCACCTCCTTTCTTGTGGTGGAAATGAATGATTCGATGTATTCATGAACATTTTGTGCAGTTCCCATTGAAATCAAGCTGAGCACCCCTGTTTGCACAAATACAAAAAAGTGATTAGTATAGAGCAAACTGTACTATGAATTGACAGTTTCAACAGGCACATACATGGTCCATGTAGAGCACACTTTTAGAAAAATGGAACTCACCAGAAAGAATCCTAGAACAACATTGTACTCGCGCATCACAGCAAAGAAATGGAGATTTTGTCAGTCCTTCTGAGCTGAAGTTAGTTTGGTCTTGTGGGGAGTAATGTAACCATCCTTCAACTGCTCCTTCTGATGATAAGATAGACATGGCTTCTTCATCCTGGCATAATCGGAACTAGTCACTTCACGTACTCCATATTCTTCTTCAGAGGAAGATGATCCTGTTGTGCAAAGACAAGAGGACTACTAAATGCTAGCATCACTGTTTGCTCGAAAAATAGGAAAGGAAATATTTAAAACAGCACAGATGAAGCACTTCTCAAGGACAATACCACTTTTTCATGACAGTATCTAAACAGTAGCACAACACCAATAGAGATGACAAAGCTCAATCATATGGATGAAATCAGTGGGCGAGTACCAACCTTTGTCAGGAGGCTTATTGTGTAGAGCATACAGATGAAGCAATTCTCCGGAACCATCTGTTGCTATCTACGGTGGTGGCCATGCTTACTATATACTCCTCGATTAGTTTAATGGTTCCAACATCTTCTTGTGCAGTTCCACTAAAATATATGGTATCTTCAAAGAAGATCCCTGTTTGCACAAGTAGAGATAATTACATATTACATTAAGAGTGGCATCAAATCAGTGGCAAAACAATTGCTCGTTCCAGCCATAGCAATAAATTAAGATGCAAAACTATATCATTACTTGTGTCATCACAGTTCCAGTGCTTCATTACAGCACCGGGAGTTGATTTTTGTTTTTCTTCCCCTTGTTCTTCCCCTTCATCACTTGGTTCAATAACAAACAAGCTTCGCCTTCAATGTAAGATTTGGCATGTCAATTAGGGAGCACAAGTATAGTACTAAACTTAATTTTCTGATGAAAGTGGCAAAATACAGGCCAGCAGTTGTGAAATATCCTTATCTTACCTCAATGGGATATTACGGTGCACATACAGATTGGAAGTCTTGTCTCCATTTGTGCAGTTCACTAAAATCAAGCAACATTATCGTACAAGTAGCACAACATATGAATGCACACTGCAGAATCATGTGAAAGAAGGCTAGTACTGACCTCTCATGATGCGGAATTCAAACAACTCACAAGAAGAAGATCTGAACCAAATTCGCCTTAACGGATAGGAAGTAAGATCTCCTCTTGTGCAGTTCCACTAAGATCAAGCAATCAAGCAACGTTGTCGGTGTGACATTTTGGTTGAACTGCACAAAACACTCTTAAAACAAAAGTGTTTTGTGCAGTGCAACAAAAGGTCACAATGGCAACGAGGTGAAGCAGATAACCCTGTTTACACGGAGGTGCAAAGGAAACAATTAGTGGTCAATAACGGTGGATGACACAGAAGCCAACAAAAAGAAGCATCTACCTTATCTAAATGGGAAAGAAAGCAAGACAGTAGCATTTCTCAAACGGTGGCATTGATTAATATTAACATAGAGATTATATTAACAATAAAATTCGTTAAACATGTAATTTGCTTTTAACTGTGGCATTGCATCAATTTTCCAGCGGAATTATTAGAGGGTATTTGTTTACAGGGACATTTTGGTGTAGGGACTAAAAAAACTCCGTGTCAGTCCCATCTAAACCAAAGAGGAGGGACTTTTAGGGACTAAAAGTGGGCATTTGGGACTAAAGAAAGAAGACCCCGAGGGAGTCTTTTTGGGACTTTTTCCAACAGTTGCCCCTGCCACGCATCGCACCTTGTCTCTATTAGTTCATTACTAGGGGTAACATGGTCTTTTAGCATGTCATTTAATAACCTCTAGTCCATGTTTAGTCCCTGGAACCCAGCAGGTAGGGACTAGGGAGTTTTTAGCCAAACAGGGCCTTATATTAACAACAGCTAATGAGTTGCACGGGATAGTGGACGCACCAGCACCATGTGCATCTACCGATGTACTGTGGTCATGCACAGTCTGTTGCAACAAAGAACAAACAACCAAGGAGCATATTTGTGTTGGTCCCAGTTTTGTTATCTTTAGACGCCTTTCCCTATGTGAGCGCAGCAAATCTAGTCCTGCTCAAACTCTACAGCCTTGTCCCTTCCTTTCCATTTTGAACTAGTACTTTTTCCCCTTCCTTTCCTCCTTGAACCACCTCCTAGATTTATGCGATACAACTTTCCCCACTACTTTCCCCCATTCCTTTCCTCTTTGAACCACGTCCTAGATTCATGGTATACATGCAGCTAGAGGAATGCATGTGGAGTAAGTAAATTATACCTTAAGGTTCTTGGGGCGTGGTTCGGTGGGCAACAGGACGGCAGTGAAGAAGAAGGGGTCGGAGGCCCTCCCGCGCCGCCGCTGGGTGGAAAGTGAACAACTGCGCCGGTAGTCCCTCGCCGATGGTGACAGCGTTAAGCCTCCTTCCCTTCCCGACGGACGGATCCTGCCGACTCTTTGAGTAGCAGTGAGGGGAGAGAGAGGCCAACGAAGTCTTGTTTAGATCTGGAGAGGGCGAGAGAGTGTGAAGAGAGCAACTACAAGCGCCGAGGCTCCAGCGGGAGAGGGCGAGAGAGTGTGAAGAGAGCAACTACAAGCGTTGAGGCTCCAGCGTGTATATATATACTGGAGAGAGAGTGTGAAGCGTGCAAACCCTAGAAAACATTTTGACCAGTCAAAGAATCCTCTTGGCACAAATTATGCTCAAGTGTAGTTATCGAACCCGAGACCTCAAGTTTGATGAGCGAACAGGCTAACCAGCTACACAACCCTCCCGTTATGTTCAACGAGAGGGAAATAACCTTTTATACATTCCTGCATTCGTGTGACAAGCATGCCGTGTTTTTGTGTGTGTGTGTGTGGGAGTCATTGGGATTTCAATCATAATCGTGTCATGTGGCTTTGGTGGTAAGACTATCCATAGTGGTGCAGAAATAATGCAACCTTAGTCACCTTACCTCTCTCCACGTAGTATGTTGGGTCCCACCAGTCAGAGGGTGAAACAAACAAATTAATAAGAAAAATTAAAAGTGCCAGCGGTGTATCTTACCTCACACATCTTGCTACTGCTCGGGAACACTATCCAATTGATCCCTCTGTTCGCTCACGTACTATTTTAAGTGAATTCTTATTATAACATGCACACAAATTTTGGGCACTTGTATTCGACTTAAGTCAGTGTGCCACCGTATCTCGTATACTTACTACTCCCTCTGTCTAGGTGTAATAAGTCACGTTAGAAGGTGCAACGGGACCAAGGTGCGTGCGTGTGCGTGTGTGTGTGTGTGTGTGTGTGTGTGTGTGTGTGTGTGTGTGTGTTTAACACCATGTGTGTGTTAGAGAGAGCGACAGATCGACCTACTCCTACAGAGAGATGTTGTGTAGTGTATGCTTTTAGCCGCGAGAGTCAGTGCATCCTCTCGTTTCCGGGCATGTCCAGTAGGGACATGCGGATAGCTGCCACGCCCGCTCCTGACCAGTCTGGCCCACCCAAAGCCCCTCCATCGCCCGCGCGCACTTCCCGCCTGAAACGGTCAGTGCCGCTCCAAAGAATCGGTGCCGCATTCATGCCCGGGCAGAGCGGACGCGACCTCTCACTGGCGCAAGAGTGATGGTTGCTTCGTCCGTCCAACTTACTGCTGGGTCTATGTGATTTGTCGGCTCATTGGTCTATGCAAAGAAGTAGAGAAATATCCACAGGGAGTGATGTGGGCAGCTGGAGCAATGGTGCAAGCCGGCTGTAAAGGGAGTTGTACCTGAGGGACGTAGCTCAACCTTGAGGAGGGCGGCGGGAGGCGGCAACTGCCCACGTCGCGGCAGTGAGCAAGGGAAGAAGGCAACCTCACCGGCTTTGTGAGAGAGAACGGCGGGGACCCCTGATCGGGACGTGCCGACAGTGGGTTTTCACCGTCGGCGACGGCCACTGCATCTACACTAAGCATCCACCCCTTCCCCAAGCGGACGTGATCCGCCGGGATGTTAGAGATGTGGCCACAGTCGTTTTGTGCGAGAGAGTGTGAAGAGAGCAACCCCAGCAAGCAACCGTGTAGGCTGGCCCGTCATGACTATGTATAGTGGAGCGGTTTCCTTCTCTCTCCATATGAACCTATCATATTGCGTACGTGCCACTGAAGAAAAAAAACTTTATTTATAAATGACGCAGCACCTACTACTTGTTCTCCTATAACCTTGCGCTTGGCATCTCCAAAATATTAACCTTGCGATTGGCTCTTCGCCTCTTCGGGAAGTCGAGCAATAATGGTAGTGCAGTATATATCGTTCTGGCTATATGAGACCGAATGAATTGCTGCACGTCCACCATGTGGGCGAGGGAGAGTGCTACATACGGAGCAAAATGAGTGAATCTACACTCTAAAATACGTCTATATACATCAGTGTTTGGAGTATGTACTAGTAGTTCATATTGAAATCTACTAAAGGACATATATATTCCAAACAATATGATATAATCTCTATAACCAAGGTAGTGGGACGAGGAGTAAACGGAGGGAGCAGTAAATTTTTCTCCTCGTCCTGTGAGCCACCGCGCACATGGGAGAGGGAGCGGGCGTAAGGCGTAGTAAGCAAGCTTCACCTCATCCTGCGAGCCACCGCGCCCGTGGGCGGGGGAGACGGCGTACTAAGCAAGCTTCTCCTTGTTCTGTGAGTTGACGGGACACATCAAAAGTACTCCAGTGTATAGAGCCTTGCCTCTAAGGTAGGCCCCACATGGTTTGCCTCTTTTTTTAACATAACACGTCAAGTTGCAATTTGTTTGTTCACCCGTGGTAGACGATCCTCCCTCCACCAAGTGGACAACCAGTACACGTGCCAAATTACCACGTGGGCTGCCTTTTCGTACAGAAATGAGCTCCACCGTGTACCCGCGCGGGTGTGGATGGGAAAGAGACGGGAGTACGTGCGTCGTGCATGCACCTCTTCTCTTCGTGCACGTCCCCCACCTACGTGGGTGTGTGAGAGAGATACAAACCGCGTTCGTGAGTGTTTTTTGTTTTGGGGTGGGGGTGGGCTGGGGGGTTGATTTCGTGAATTATTTATGGGAATATGTGTCGATGACATCTCAAACAAAATTTTGCATGCAATGTGTGTGAAATGGAGGCCTATCCATATCATACATAGAGGGTCGGGCAATCCACGAGAAGAGAGGGAGGGGTCATAGCTATTGATAGAGTCGAAGAGAGGATCAAGTGGGTGGGTGCGAGATCGATGAAGAGAGCCATCGAAATTGTGTGTGTGTACAAGTCAAAGATATAGGGCGGCTGGCCTACCGAAATGTTAGAGGGCACACGTCAAGTTTGTGTGTGGCAGGGAGACATGACTTGAGCGCTCGATGTATTGGTGTGTGTGGGGGAGGGGTGGTGGGAGGGGTAGGCAGAGGCCTAACTATAGAGGTGGAACGACTCGTATATGTGTTGAGAAGGAGAGAACCAGCTATGTCTTGAGGGAGATCGGTCGACATCCATACATAACTGAAGGACGGGAAATATGATGGGAGAGAGAGAGGAGAGAGGGAGGGAGGGAGAGGGAGGGAGAGGGGTAGAGTGTTGGATGGGTGATGGAGTTGCTTCTCGAAGATGGTAGGAGAGGCCTACTAGACAAACTGAGGGTGGAACTGCAATGTTATCAATAAGAGTGGGGATGTGTTTCTGTGTGTGCCTGTGCGTGATAGATCTGTCGGGACACATCCATGGATGATGAAGGGGAACCATGTGTTTGGTAAGCAAACCTAACTAGATCGGTAGATCAATTGTTGTTTGTCGGAGGAAGGGAGAGACACAACTAATGAGGTAGATCGATTGACCTGTGGGTAAAAACGAGTTATAAGGACCTAGCTAGCTATATGTATAGCGAGAGATCGGTTGGTGTACGTCCATTTGTTAGAGGCAAATAAGGCCCAGCGAGACGGATAGACAGAGAGAATGGAGCTAGGAGGTGGTGCGAGAGGCCCAACTACTAGCTAGATAGGGGGAGGAGTGTGCGGTTGTCAGAGCGATGAAAAGAGGGGTGAGAGTTTACACGTGTGTCTGACCGTATGAGAGACACGAGACAAGGACACATAAAGGAGGAGATTGAAGGTGTGTTTGTATGTTGTAGGCAGGCATCGCTGGAGAGGTTTATCGTTCGGTGTGTGTCGGAAAGGAGTTGTGGAGACTCTGGGAGAACGACCTAAAGAAAAAAATGAATGTGCCCGGTGGATAGAATGCCGAGGGAGGGGAGGGCGAGGAGGGCGTGTGCATGCACGAGAGAAAGTTAGTGGTAGCTACAAAGGTTAGAGGATTGTGTGGGTGTAAGAGACTAACAAAGATCATAATTTGATATGAAAGCGGATTCATATATTTGAATAGGAGATCATAGTGTTTTAAACATTGCATGCATGAATATAGCGGTGATACACGTGTTGTGCACATGTTATACCATAATGTGATAATGCATGGCGTTTGCAACTCACAGCTAAATGCCGAACAATCTAAACCATACTATACATCAAACAATCTCACATTTTATTTGAATTTGTGATAATGTGTGGCGTTTGCAGCTTACAACTAAATATCGAACAATCTAAACAATACTATATATCGAACATTCTCACATTTTATTTGAATTTGTGGTAATGTGTGGTGTTTGCAACTCACATCTAAATACTTGTAGGCGTAGGGGGCGGGGCACCATACATAATGTGATAAACACATTATACATATGAGACATGGTTTAGATTATGAAGATCTAGCTAGAGCTAGAAATGTAATGTGATTTGAAATCAAAATAAAGTGGATTCAAAAAATCTAGTTCGAGTTCAAATAGTACACATAGTTCATATGTAACTCGAGACTAATCATGTGGTGTGCTGTGAAGATAATACACACACGATGGTTTAACTTGACAATAATGATGATTGTAGATATTATTAAAACAGAGAAATGAATTCAAATGCTTTGACTTCACAACAATCATAACTGTAGATCTTATTCAAATAGAGAAACGAATTCAAATTTAGTTCATATTGAAGCAGTAGTATATACGTTTGGAATGCACTAAAACATTCATTTGAGTAGTAGGTTGCATGCATTATACACGTAGCGAAATATTTTAATTGAACATAACATGAATTCAAAGTTTTGAATGACATTTGTAGGGCGCATTGATTTGGTACAGTACACGTTAGGCTTGTCTGGAAATTTCAACCCGCGCCTTGTTAGCCCAAAATATTTAAGATATATCTTTGTCTTGTTGTGCTCCGACAACTCCCTCCATCTGAACCCGCGCCTTGCTATTCCGAAATTACAACGCGCGCGAAAACTCCCACCTCCTGTGAAATCCCGACACGCGAAATGCCCGTGGTACCCCTGAACCAAAAGAACCGCTTCAAATCGGTGGGGGTACTTTCGTAACTTACCCCACATTTCGGACAAGCGCGTCTCTAAGCCATCGTTCCCCACTGCCATCCCATCCGCCCACCCATTCGTACACTGAGGCCGCAAAAACCCACGACGAAACCCCACACGCTGCTCCGTCCGCCACCCAGCCGGAGCCTCTTCCCCGACGACATCGTCCACAGCAACACCTCGACGTCCCTCATCCATCGTACCAGATGAGGATCCGTCGTCGATCTCATCGTCCCGCCGGTTCAGCCACCCCGTCCTCCACCTCCAAGGAGCTGCCCCGATGTTTCCCTTGTCTTTCGCGCCACCTCCATTCCCACACCGTCGTCTTCACCTGCACCACCGGAAGAGCATCATCATCACCGTTTCCTCGGATGAAGTTGCGGCCTAATCGGCGCCACCAAAGAGGTTGTACACTAATCACCGCATTTTCTTCTTGATTCGATCTCACGGTGCTGCCGGTGCTCGGTCCCGAGCCAACACGACATGGCTCCATCCACGGCGGCGTCGCCGGCCACTTCCTCCACGGCGTCGCTCCCTCGATGGCGACGTCCACATCAGTAGGACCTACTGCTGCTTTAGCTCTCGCTCGCGTTGCTGCTCTGCTCTTGCTCTCGGTCCCCTGCCTGGTCTGTTCTTGCTATTGCTCTTGCTCGCGCTGCTGCTCTCGCTCTTGCTCTTGCTTGCGATGCTGCTCCGATTTAACTACACTTCACTCCGATGCCACCGGGGTGAAGGAAGAACCAGCCGCAGTGGGGAGGGGGGCTCGCCGGAGAGGTACCCCACTATCTATCTTAGGGTTCAGGATGGGGGCGGTGGTCGCCGGCGATGGCGGGGCATTGGCGGGGCAGTGGCGTGGGGATCGCCGGAGAAAAATATCGGCACGGGGGGCCTAGAGGGATGGCCGTGGCGGCGGCGGACCGGCGGTGGGGAGTGTTTTCAGGGCAGCGCACCGCCGGCCGCGGGCGGCGGGGGGCTGCTGTTTGGACGGCTCAGGGGGTGGAGGTTGAAGATGAACCGCAGGCCCTTGATTTTGTATCCAACGGCTGCAAAATCGACTGACCAGAGATGAAAAAGTTAGTCGACCGACGTGTAGCCTCACCTTGCTAGTGCGTTTAGTTTCGACAGCAAAATTTAGTTTCGACAGTTAAGTTCAGTTTCGACAGTTAAGTTCAGTTTTGACAGTTAAATTCAGTTTCGACAGTTAAGTTCAGAGATGAGCGGCTGATGTATTTTACATCTAGCACTTTGTGTTTATGTATTTTACGTCATGTATTGGAGATGCTATTAGAATTCCACTCAGGTTAACGTTGTTCCTTGTCTCTCTTGTCCTGCTTCAGCCTCGGCGTCATACAACTCACCGGAGCTGCCCCAACAACGAAACCCTCCATCACAGCGGAGCAGTACCTCGGGCTCCATCTCCAGACGCCTAAGATCTTCTTCCCCTCCTCCGACAGCCAAGTTAGCCGGAGCATCCTCACCGGCCAACCCAATCACACTGAGATCGACATGGCTTCGCCAAAGAGGTTGTACACTTGTTGCATCTCTTTTTTACTCTACATGTTATATATATTGTCCACTGAGCACACGGATTTGTTCCTTTAGTGTCTCCTTGAAAGAAAAAACATAGGAATTTTAATTTTCACTTGTCCTCCTTTTCAAATTCCTATTCATGAAGCACAAGACTAAGAGATAGTAGCATAATAGCATTATAACCGTACATTTTCTTGTGGTTTGACTTAATCTCACCATGCTTCTTTGCATCCTGTGATCTTCCAATTGTTGTGAATCAAACACCCAGATTGGCAGAAATCCTGTGTTTTTAAATTCTCTGTTTTGCACGTGCATTCCTATCCTATTCCTGTCTATTTCCTATCCCTGCATTGTTGGAATCCTCCAATTCAAATGAGCCCTTACAGAATTACTTCTCTTACAGATAGTTGTCAAAGAAAACCTTGCGTGGTTTGTCCCGCTCCTGCTGCGCCGTCGTCCACCCCAGCTCAGCTGCTCCAACGACAGAAGGGTCCAGCACAGCAGGGATCCGGCCTCCAGACTGTCTTTCGCCGCCTCAGATCTTCTTCCCCGCCGCTGGCAGCCATGAAAACTGCACTACCATCATCAACCGAGCAGATGACCTCGAGGACTACACGGGTCCGCAAGAGAGGTCGCACTCTTTCGTGTCTGCTTACGTTATGCATCGCTTAATATTACATGCTACTTTATCGTCCTGTTCACCGATTAGACTCTGAGTCAGCTCCAAACTAATGGTCAAACTTGAGTTTTTAAATGGTTGTGGGGTACATATCGGGGCCGCTATCAATAGTATCTATCTACCATCTGGTTAATCTCCGGTGTCTACTATGAGTTTCATGTTGGGTGGGAAACAAACAGTAAAGAAGCCATTATCTGTATTTTTTAACTGAAGCCATTATCTACCTGCTATTAATGGTTTTGGGTCTATCCACAGGTTGCTACCATCACTCTGGATTTCTGCATGCACTCCTTACATAATCTCACTATGTTTTATTCCTATGCATGGCAGTTATTGTAAACAATGGAACTGAACATGTAGAGCAAAAGAGACGAGCCTTGCGTGGCAGTAAAATTTCATGCAGACGTCGCTCCATGGTAGGCGCAAAGGCAGCCCCCCTCCATGCATTTCGGGTTGTAATCGAGAGGAAGATATCTGTTCTGAGGGGGATTCAAAAGGAGAAGACAACTCCTATTTACCCCTTGAGGTCTTCGCTCTAACTTGGCATGCTGATGTTGGTTATATCATGCATATGGTGTCTTGCATTGCTTACTTTATACATCAAATATGTCATCTGCTTAGTTTAGACATCCTTGTGCGAATGCCATCTGTTTAGTTTATTCATCGTTTATGTGAATTATGCAACACCATCTTGTTTAGCCAGGCATCATATATGTGAATTTTGCAATGCCATCCTACTTAGCCAGTCATCTTATATGTAAATTATATCAGGCCATCCTTTTTTTCGTTACATATTACATTTGTCAACAATGTTATTACATTCAACTGCTCTTCGTGTGCATCAGCCATTTGACACGGTGATGGCAAATTCTGGAGTGAAAACAAGGTCTTCAGAGTAGACTATGATATCTGACGAAGCGCATATCTCGCTGGTTACGGATAGCTCCTCAGAGGAGGATTCAGAGACAGATGACCAGTCCGATTACCCCCCCCCCCCCGAGGTGTATGCTCGAACTTGGCAGGGTTATGTTGCTCATATCGTGCGTATGGTGTCTCGCATTGCTATGCCATTTGATTAGTTTAGACATGCTTTGTGTGAATGCCACCTGTTCAGTGTCTAATTACCATATATGTGAATTATGCATTGCCATCTTGTTGCAAGACATTATATATGTGAATTATACAATGCTATCTTGTTGCAAAGGCATTATATATGTAAATTATGCAATGCCATGCTGTTTAGCCAATCATCATGTATGTGAATTATATCATGCTATCATTTTTTTGTATTACGTGTTCCATTTGTTGACAACGTTTGTATATTCAACTACTCTTCCTGTGCATCAGCCATTTGAAGCGGTGATGGAAGTATCTGGAGTGAAAACAAGGTATTCAGAGCAGACAATGCTACCTGCTGAAGCAGACATCTTGCTGGTTACAGAGAGCTCCTCAGAGGAGGATTCAGAGGCTGATGACCAGTCCTATTTCCCCCCTGAGGTCTATGCTCAAACTTGGCAGGGTTATATTACCCATGTCATGCATGTTGTCTTGCATTGCTTAGTTTTTACATCATATATGGATTGCCATCTGCTTACTTGCTTACTATATAAATCATATATTTGAATTATATCATGCCATCATGTTTACATAGTACATACACATCATCTATCTGAATTATGGCATGGCAACCCATTTAATAAAGACATCATATAGTTATATCATCTCATCCTGTTTAGTGTTTACAGTCATCATATTTTGAATTATGGCATTCTATCCGTGAATGTATGTGAATTATGGCATGCCAACCTATTTAATAAACACATTATATAGTTATGTCATGTCATCCTGTTTACATAGTCTCATATTTTGAACTATGTCTTTCCATCTTTTTTAGTTAGCCATCATAATGTGAAATTGTGTCATGCTATCCTGTTTAGTTAGCCATCATATATGTGAAATTGTGTCATGCTATCCTGTTTGGTTAGACAACATAAATATGAATTATTTCATGCCCTCTTTTATTCCCCACTATCCATTCCACCTGTCTATCATACAATGTCTATACTTCCAATTACTTTTCTTGTTTATCAGCCATTTGAATTGGAGAGCGTGATGGCAGTATCTAAGGGAGTAACAACACGGTCTTCAGAAAAGATAGTGCTATCAGTTGATGCAGATAGAACCACGATTGTACTTGCCCAAGGACCAGATCCACCACACATAACCCAGACTCTCGCAGATTGTACCCCTACCCAGTTGGACAGAGAACCAGCTACACCCCTTCTAACCCCAACCCCGGCAGATAGTAACCCAGTTCCAGTTGACACAGCACCGTCTCCATCACAGAGCACCCAAACACGAGCAGTTAGTAAGGGAACTGCAGTGCCCAAAGCACGAGGACCACCACTCCGAATCCCAACTCAACGCTTAAAGGAGAAGAAGATTTGTTCTTAGGTCAGGTTCTGTAGCTATGGTTCATACTCCTTTGCTCTTGCATGACTGTATTTACTCATACCAACTATTTTCAAATTTGAAGGATGGAATTGAAACTCCAATGGTGCAACAGGTATGTTTTAAACCTGTTTCTTTAACTGGTTTGCTGTTGTAACCTGCTCTATGTTGATTTCAGTTTCAATTGAATAAATAGTTATGTTCTCATGTCATGCACATTACAAGTGTTGTTATTGCTCTATAGTTACCCACACTTATATTTTGTCTATTCTGCTTTGTCTTGAACAAATATTATTTGAACTGTGTCTCTATCTTGATTTGGCAACAAAAACTAGAATGATATAGACCATAAAGTGACCATGGTACATAGATATATGTTTGTTTCATGTTGTTATCCTGTCCACTTTACTACTGAACTCATTTACCAAAATGAGTTTCATATACAACATGGTAAACATGTGATGTGTCTGCTTGTTTCTCTTTTAGAATGTGGACAAAATATTGGAGAACATTACCGCGTTATCCAATGGTAAAGGAAGTAATGTAGATAAGGTTCAAGATAGTGAGACATCCCTGTTGGTCTCCAAGAAAGCTGATAAAAACTATCTTGACGACAGTGAGGGAACCCAAAAGTCCTGTCTTGATGTAGTGTTCCAGTTACTGGCCAGTACTACTGGCACAAGCTCTTCGAACTCGTTGTCTGAATCAGTTCGTCTTCTTGAGTCTCAACTTCAAGTTGAAAGACATCGATCAGATGTGCTACGACAGGAAGCTGAAGGACTGAGGAAGTCCCTGCAGAATTCAGATGCATATTTTCTGGTGCAACAGCAAGCGCTGGAGGATTTAAGCGTCAAACAAGAGAAAGTTAATAAGCTTGCTAAGCATCTTGCCAGCATTATGGGTACCCAGGATATTGTTTCTTGAGATCTTCTGAAGTGGTTTCGGTTCTGGATTTGTTTTGCTATGGCGTTTATTTGCGCTGGTCGCCAACTTTGACAACCAGTATATATGATATGCTGCTTTGTTCCCTATATTTGCACTGGTGGCGAACTTTGATGCCTAGTGGATGTAATATGTGTAATAGCCGTGATAGCCTAGCGTTAGTTTCTTGCTTATTTATTTCCTTGTTGTCTTGTTTATTTGTTTGCTTGTAGTCATTGCAGTTCTTTTTCCGCGGTTAGCTAGTGGCTGCAATAACCTATTTTTAAAACTAGGCCACAATAACCATAGGCTAATATTTACTGTAGTGACACTGGGCCTCCTACTGGCCGTAGAAACAATGGGCCTTCTACGGGCCATAGAAACAATGGGCCTTCTACGGGCCGTAGAAACAATGGGCCTTCTACGAGCCGTATTATCAATGGGCCTTATACGGGCCGTATAATCGATTGGCCAAACATGGGCCAAACAGACCGCATTATGGCCGTAAATAGGCTAGAGTTGGAATCGTCCGTTCATGGGCTGACCATAACGGGCCATCGTTAATAGGACGTATTTGATGACGCTATGAAATCGGCCCAATGTATTAACGGACCACAAACGGGCCGAGTGTAACCACGGGCTGAATTTGGCCCACAAGCAGAAAATGACAGTAACGGGCCGTAAGTAAACGAATGCTGGAAATGAGACCAAGAATAAATGGGCTCTAAGCAGGCCGAAAGATAACATGGGCTGGAAACGGCCCAATGGAATAACGGGCCGTTAATGGGTATAAAGTGATACACTGTTCATTACGGGCCAGTTTCACCATGGGCCATTAATGGGTGTAAAGTGATACACTGTTCATTACGGGTCAGCTTCACCACGGGCCGTTAGTAGGCCAAGAGTTACATAGGGCCTCATATGGGCCGAAAGACGTCATGGGCCATACATGGGCCAGAAGTGAAAACGGGCTGTGAGGGAGTCCTGGATTAGGGGGTGTCCGGATGGCTGGACTATACCTTCAGCTGGACTCCTGGACTATGAAGATACGAGATTGAAGACTTCGTCCCGTGTCCGGAAGGGACTTTCCTTGGCGTGGAAGGCAAGCTTGGCGATACGGATATGCAGATCTCCTACCATTGTAACTGACTTTGTGTAACCCTAACCCTCTCCGGTGTCTATATAAACCGGAGGGTTTTAGTCCGTAGGACAACATACCCAACAACAATCATATCATAGGCTAGCTTCTAGGGTTTAGCCTCTCCGATCTCGTGGTAGATCTACTCTTGTACTACCCATATCATCAATATTAATCAAGCAGGACGTAGGGTTTTACCTCCATTGAGAGGGCCCGAACCTGGGTAAAACTTCGTGTCCCTTGCCTCCTGTTACCATCCGTCCTAGACGCACAGTTCAGGACCCCCTACCCGAGATCCGTCGGTTTTGACACCGACATTGGTGCTTTCATTGAGAGTTCCTCTGTGTCGTCGCCGTCAAGCTTGATGGCTCCTACGATCATCGATAGTGATGCGGTCCAGGGTGAAACTTGTCTCCCCGGACAGATCTCTGTCTTCGGCGGCTTTGCACTGCGGGCCAATTCACTTGGCCATCTGGATCAGATCGAAAGCTATGCCACTGGCCGTCAGGTCAGATTTGGAAGTTTAAACTACACGGCTGACATCTGCGGGGACTTGATCTTCGACGGATTCGAGCCACTACCGAGCGCGTCGCACTGCCACAACGAGCATGATCTAGCTCTGCCGCCTAACAGTGCCCTGAAGGCCGCACCCGCATCGGCTTCGACCCTTAATTCGGAGCCAACTGCGCCGATCGAGGATGGGTGGTTGGACGCCGCCTCGGGGGCTGCGATCCTAATGGCGATCGAGCCAAACACCAGCCCTGCACTCTGCGAGACTCATGATTCCAAGGAGCCGGACTCCTCTCCGGACTCCGAACCATTCGCGCCTCTGCCGATCGAATCTGATTGGGCGCCGATCATGGAGTTTACTGCCGCGGACATCTTTCAGCACTCGCCCTTTGGCGATATTATAAAATCACTAAAGTCTCTCTCTTTATCAGGAGAGCCCTGGCCGAACTACGGTCAGCGAGATTGGGATACGGACAATGAAAAAATTCAAAGCCCACCCACCACCCACTTTGTAGCCACTGTCGACAATTTAACCGACATGCTCGACTTCGACTCCGAAGACATCGACGGTATGGACGCCAATGAAGGAGACGATGACGAACCAGCGCCTATTGGGCCCTGGAGCGCCACCTCGTCATATGACGTATACATGGTGGACGCACCAAAAGATGACGACGAGGAGCGGAAGGACGCACTGAAGGCTTGTTCCCTCGAAAAGCAGTCAAAGCAGCAACGCAAGCACCGCCCCAAATCCCGCCTCGACAGAAATAGCGATCACACAGACCCAGCGCTGGAGCAGGGCGAACCGCTGCCGGACAACGGCAATCCAGACAATCAAACCGAACAAACAAATCCTACCAAGGATAATGGTCCGGACGACATAACGCCGGAGCAGCAGACTGCCCGTAAAAGGCTTGTTGCCACCGCGAGGAGTCTGAAAAAGCAAAAGCAAAGGCTCAAGGTTGCACAAGACACACTCCACAACAGATGGAGTAAAATACTCAACACAGCAGCGATGTACGGCGACAATCGCCCCTCCAAGAGCTACCCAAAGCGGAAGCTGCTACCTGAATTCGATGAGGAGGCCTCAGACCCCCCACAACCAAATATCAAAGCAGCCACCTGGTCGGATAGACGACCCCTCTATTAACACGGAGCGGCATATAACGCCACTCACAATAGAACACGCGACCCATGTGAGGGCTCGCACCCAAAGGACGGTGCAACAAGATCCATCTATGGACCACGCAAGCGCGCCCCAGCAGACAATGCAACACAACAAACATCCGAACAACGCGGTACACCCAGCTACAGGGGTGCCGCACACCCCCTATGTTTCACTGATGAGGTGCTGGACCATGAATTTCCAGAGGGATTCAAGCCTGTAAACATAGAGGCATACGACGGGACAACAGACCCTGGGGTCTGGATTGAGGACTATATCCTTCATATCCATATGGCTCGAGGAGATGATCTCCACGCCATCAAGTACTTACCCCTCAAGCTCAAAGGGCCAGCTCGTCACTGGCTCAAAGGCCTCCCCGAAAGCTCCATTGGAAGTTGGGAAGAGCTCGTAGACGCCTTTCGGGCAAATTTTCAAGGGACTTATGTCCGACCTCCGGACGCGGACGATTTGAGTCATATAACTCAACGGCCCGGAGAGTCAGCCCGAAAGCTTTGGAACAGGTTTCTTACTAAAAAGAACCAGATTGTCGACTGTCCGGACGCCGAAGCCTCGGCAGCTTTCAAGCATAGCGTCCGTGACGAATGGCTCGCCAGACACCTCGGCCAAAATAAGCCGAGAACGATGGCCGCATTAACAAACCTCATGACCCGCTTTTGTGCGGGTGAGGACAGCTGGCTAGCCAGATGCAGCACCAGCGACCCCAGTACATCTGAAGTTAGAGATGGAAACGGGAAATCACGGTGCAACAGCAATAACAAACGCCGGAATAAAGAAGACAGCACGAAGGGCACGACAGTAAATGTCGGATTCAAAAGCTCTCGGCCAGGTCAAAAGGCGCCCCCTAAAGGCACCAGGGATGAACTGTCCAGCCTCAACAAAATTCTGGACCAAGTATGTCAGATCCATAGTACCCCTGGTAAACTTGCTAATCATACCCACAGAGAATGTTGGGTCTTCAAGCAGTCCGGCAAGCTCAACGCCGTACACAAGGGGGAGGATACACCAAGTGAAGACGAGGACGAGCCTCCCAAGCAAGACACGGGGGAACAAAAGAAATTTCCACCAGAAGTCAAAACAGTAAACGTGTTACACATGATCAAGGGAAAAAACAACACGGCACTCCTAGGAAAATATACCCAAGTGCCTGTAACCGCGAAGTCCTACCACTGGTCGTCTCAACCGATCACTTTGGACCATCGCGATTACTCAGCAAGTATCCGACACGCAGGATGGGCTGCCCTGGTATTAGACCCAGTAATTGGCGGATATCACTTCACACGAGTCTTAATGGACGGCGGCAGCAGCCTAAACCTAATATATTAGGATACAATCCGCGGGATGGGGTTAGACCCAAGACAAATTCGCCAGAGCAATACTACCTTCAAAGGAGTAACGCCAGGCCCAGGGGCTCATTGTACGGGCTCCCTCCTACTACAGGTTATATTCGGCTCCCCCGATAACTTCCGTCGCGAGCATTTAACCTTCCACATCGCTCCGTTTCAAAGTGGCTATCAAGCACTGCTCGGATGTGAAGCTTTCGCTCGCTTTAATGCAATACCACACTACGCCTCCCTCACACTCAAGATGCCCGGTCCACGTGGCATCATTTCAGTGCACGGAAATATCAAGCGATCTCTGCGCGCCGAAGAGAGTGAGGCTGCCTTGGCAGCCGCACACTAAAGGCGCCCGGACCAGCGAAAGCATCCAATAGGTCGTTAAGACCTCAGACACAACTAATCGAGTCCGGCGCCGCTACTTATACCGAATACATGGTCACACCCCTATTTGTCAATATAAGGGGCTCAACGCGCGCAGACAAGTGGCAATTTCTCCTCATCTTGAATTATACATGGTTTCCTTAAAGAACTATCTTTTTGCACGACAACTTTTTCACCTAAATTCCTCTCTTTTACAGACGATCATCGTGCTACACCCGTCCAGGATATGGCACAATGGAGACAAAGGCGCAGACGTGCAGCAAGGACCCGCTCCAAGGATTCTTTTTAGATTAAGACCCTGCGTAAACCTTTTTTACTGTCTCTTGTTGATACATATCCACCGTTGAGAAGGATGCTGACGTCTTGGCATGTGGCCACGCCAGAACAATGCACGTACCTGGACATAAGGGGCTTCTTACAAAGGCCATTATTTAGGCCCGGTTTATACCACTAAGACCGAATACCTTAGGGAGTGTTTGGCGTTGCGAGTTTCGCCTTATATGCATCAGCTCCGAATCATTGTCTTTGGTCAAATGTTGGGTTTGCCTGGCTCCTGTGTTTTGGTGCCTTACGTTCCGCTTTACCGGCTAAGGTAGCACCAGGAGAACTACTGCGATTGTGCCCTGGTTCATCCGGACGAGCACCTCAGTAGAGAAAGCCGAAAATTGATTGTCATAATATAGCGTGAGACTGGTCAACCACTCGATGACCTGTTGGAATGTTAGAATTCCTCCGCCTTAACGAAGGGCCGTTTTCCGGCCAGGCATGTACGCACCCCGGGATCGGGAAAGTGCGGAGCCACCAGGGGCTATTTAGTAGCCTCACTGTCAAACTCCTATGGCTAAGTGAAAGTTCTAAAGCATTATAGTCCGGTTGCCTCGCTCGCTCTGCTATCACCTCCTTAATAGGACCAAGACGTTGGGTTAAGTGTGAACGTGTGTTTTTGCGAGCACCTCCGCATTATATGCGTGAGGGTTGAAGCCGACGGCTGCAATCTTTCAGGTTATACACATGTATACATAAACGGCCGCCCAGGAGGCATCATATTACTTTCAGGCAAAAGTATAAAAATAGCCTTATAAAAATTTATAAAAGCATTTCGCTTACAATGAGATTACATATCACTCAAACATAATATTTTTTGAGCACTGGGTCTCTATCAAACGAGCACCCTCAAGAACTTCTTCAAAGTAGTGCTCAGCAGCCCTTCGACCTATGGCCGAATCCCGCGCTGCAACAGTGGTAGCATCCATCTTCGCCCAGTATGCTTTAACACGGGCAAAGGCCATCCGTGCGCCCTCTATGCACGCCGACCTCTTCATCGCATTAATGCGCGGCACCACGTCAAGGAACTGCTGCACCAAACTGAAATAGCTGTTCGGTTTTGACCTTTCCGGCCATAGCTGATCCACAACAGACCTCATGGAGAGTCCGGACAACCTATTTAGTTCGGCCCATTCAGCTAATTGGTCAGTCAATGAAAGCGGACGCTCGGGAGAATGGGATTGTCTCCAAAACAGCTGGTCTACTTCACGGTCCGTCTGACCCTGGAAATACTTGGCCGCATCGGCAGCGCTTGCCGCCAAATCCATATATACATCCTCCGAACTCCACAGCCGATCTAGAGGGACATACCATGGATCTCCGAACTTCCTCCGCAACATAAAGGATTTCCCAGCTACAATATCCCCGGCTTCCCGCAGCTCCTCCTTCTTTGCCCTCATAGCAGAGCGGAGGTATTTTCTCGTCACAGCAGCCTTCTCAAGGTCTGATGCCTTCACTTGGTTTTCCTTTTCAAGAACCCGGCAACGGTCGGCGGCGGCTTTTAATTCTATGGCCATCTTGGCCATCTTGTCTCGGCTCTCGCCATGCGCGGCCTTCTCGGCTTGCAACTCTTCGGCCGCCTTCAAAGCGGCCGCATTACCCAACCTCGCTTGTTCCTTGGCTCGGGCAAGTTCTGCCCGCAAGGCTTCAACAGTGGCAGCTCCATCTGCAGTCACAACATATTAAAGATACTGGAACCATGCTGCTCTTCCTATATGGCGTTTACCAGATAATGACACTTACCCTGTGCCTCGTGAAGCCTTTTGTTAACAAGCTCGATGTCGGCGTCTGCCGCATCCAACTGCCGTTCTAAATGGGCAAACTCGCTAGTCCGGCTAGCCACTGGAGCTTCCATCACCTGCACATAGAGGCAGTATGGTTATTACCTGGGAATATGATCCTCTGTTCGTCGTTGTTTCCGACGACAACCAGAGTCTCAGGGGCTACTATCTACGCAGGGCACGCCTAGCATGTGCAGGACTATCATACATTCTTTTACGTACCTCAAAGCCTGTCAGTAGACTCATAAAAACTTCATGCAATCCGCTTTCGGCGTACGATATTCTCTCCATCACCATATTCATCAGCACACGGTGTTCATCTGAGATGGCCGCTCGCCCCACCAACTCCCTCAGAACATCCGATCGCACACTAGATGGTGCCGGACTCTTTTGTCTGCTCTCTTCGGGAGCCGGGCACTGGGAGCTTCAGGGGTCAATGGGATTATCTTCCGGCCTCACCGGACTCGGAGAGGCCCTCCGCGACGACACTTCAGGGTCGCCCACTTCTGGAGCGGAGGAGTCCGGAGGAGGCGTTTCGCTCTCCATCATCTCTGGAAGAAGATCCCCCGAAGACGAGCTCATTTGAGAGGGGCTAAGGCCCGAACTGCAAAGATATATGCGGTGGTTATTTTCTCAGAAGAAAAAGATGGCATATCTGTACTATTAAAGTATTTCGGGTCACTTACGACTCGCGGGAGAATTGATCCCCCCGCGGACTTTGTGCGGCAACAGCGCCCCCAAGGTAGGACCCTCTGTGGGAGACTTCTTCTCCCGTTTGGAAGCTTCGGCTTCCGAATCCCCGGGCGCAGTCCTTTTCCTCTTCTGGTGTCTTCCTTCATGGAGATGCTCGCTCCCTCGGTTAGAATGGGCAGCGTTGGGGGCCCGCGTCCGCCCGTATTATCCTCCACAGTATCTTCCTTCAAGGTCTCTGGGCAAGGTGCGGTCTGGAGCATCTTTTCCAATACCGGATTTTCCAAACCCTCAGGGAGGGGGGCCGAACACCGAATCAACTTCGCCTTTGTTAGCCAGTCCTGGTCAAAAAGCAAACTCTCAGAAATAACTTCGTAACAAAGGAGAGATAGTATGTTCGGCCGGAAGATGCCTTACCTGTTCGGCAGCGCGGTTACTACTCAGGCCCACGTCCTCGGTGATTTTCGGACACTCCACCTGAGGTCCGAAGAATGACTTGTACATCTCCTCGTGCGTCAGGCCGAGAAAATTTTGAATGACACGCGGTCCCTCGGGATTGAACTCCCACAGGCGAAGAGGCCGGCGTTTGCAAGGCTGGACTTGACGAACCAGCATAACTTGTATTACCGCAACCAAACTGAAATCTCCATTGAAGAGATCTCAAATGCGGCTTTGCAGTATAGGAACGTCCTTGGCTAGACCCCATCTCATACATCTACTGATCCATGACATCAGTTGTGGTGGAGGGCCCGAGCGGAAAACAGGGGCGGCCGCCCACTTGGCACTTCTAGGAGCCGTGATGTAGAACCACTCCTGTTGCCACGATTCAGACACCTCTGGGATGGAAACTTTGGGCCACGGAGCTCCCGTCATCTTGCGTATTGAGGCACCTCCACACGCTGCATGTTGCCCCTCGATCATCTTCGGCTTTACTTCAAAGGTCTTGAGCCATAGGCCAAAGTGAGGGGTAACCCGGAGGAAGGCCTCGCACACAACAATAAATGTCGTCATATGAAGAAAGGAGTCCGGAGCTAGATCATGAAAGTCTAGCCCGTAATAAAACATCAAACCCCTGACGAAAGGATCTAGAGCAAGGCCTAGACCTCGGAGGAAGTGGGAAACGAACACGACGTTTTCGTTGGGTTCGGGGGTGGGGACAGCCTGCCCTCGGGGAGGCAGCCGATGCAAGATCTCGGCGGTCAGATATCTGGCCTCCCTCAACTTTTTGATGTCTTCTTCCGTGACGGAGGAAGGCACCCATCGGCCTTGAAGGCTAGATCCGGACATGACTGAAGGTTCGGAGCACCTAACCTGAGCTTTGGGTGTTTGAGCTTGAGGTGGGGGAAGGATTCGATTAAGCACGGAAGGGAAAAATAAAAGCCTTATCCCTTTATAAAGAGGGTGAATATCAAGCGTCCTCTCCGTGTCCGTTTGGACTTGCCTATAATCTAGGAGTCCTAGAAGCGGTTGGGTTACCCACGCCCGTATTGATGAGAATCCCGGAATAAGGGGACACGATCTCTGCTTTAACAAGACGTGCCAAGGAAACCGCCTCGCATGACGCGCTGAGGTGGGATAATAAAACGACTCGGATAAAGGCTTGGCCGTGGTGTGTCACACTACAGAATACGTCAGCAGATTAGATTTGTGTAAATGTTATTCCCTGTATGGCGATATGTGGAAACTTATTTTGCAGAGTCGGACACTATCTTTGTGTTCAAAATCTTCTATGAAGTACTTGGAGGAGGAACCCGCCTTGCAATGCCAAAGACAATCTGCGCGCCGGACTCGTCATCGTTGAAGCCTGGTTCAGGGGCTACTGAGGGAGTCCTGGATTAGGGGGTGTCCAGATGGCTGGACTATACCTTCAGTCGGACTCCTGGACTATGAAGATACGAGATTGAAGACTTCATCCCGTGTCCGGAAGGGACTTTCCTTGGCGTGGAAGGCAAGCTTGGCGATACGGATATGCAGATCTCCTACCATTGTAACCGACTTTGTGTAACCCTAACCCTGTCCGATGTCTATATAAACTGGAGGGTTTTAGTCCGTAGGACAACATACCCAACAACAATCATACCATAGGCTAGCTTCTAGGGTTTAGCCTCTCCGATCTCGTGGTAGATCTACTCTTGTACTACCCATATCATCAATATTAATCAAGCAGGACGTAGGGTTTTACCTCCATCAAGAGGGCCCGAACCTGGGTAAAACTTCGTGTCCCTTGCCTCCTGTTACCATCTGGCCTAGACGCACAGTCGGGACCCCCTACCCGAGATCCGCCGGTTTTGACATCGACAGGCTGGAATCATATTGGATGGCCCAGATGACGCTACTAGGCCTAATTCGGATAGGGCGTAATGGGCCTTGGGTTAGCGGGCTGTAAATGGGCTATATTCGAACATGCTGTTAACAGGCTTTCCATGGGCCGGCCCGCCAGCTTTTGACCAAGTCAAACGGGCCGGCCTTTTCACAGGAATGGGCCTCTGTTGGGCCGTGCCACGTGTCGACGTATCATAGGCGCCTTCCGTCCAATGAGTGGTTGACATCTGTCCCAACAATGAGCCGACACGTGTTTCCTCCAGCCAATGATGATTTTACACGTGGAAAATCCCCATTGGTCGGGGCTGTTAACGGGTTATCGGATCCAAAACCCGACCCGATAGCTTAACGACGTTCCATTACGGTGGATGCCACGTGTCGGTCACCCTTGACGAAAGCACTTCTGTGACGCGCGATTTATCGTCATGGAAGTGGACACTTCCGTGATGATAATTTTGGTAATGTCATGGAACACTTCTACGACAACACAGGTATGACTATCTTGATTCTGTCATAAATTTGTCATGGATGTACATGCATGACAGAAAACGCGACCTACTGTGACAAACACGTATCATCAAGGAAGTGTATTTTTTTTGTAGTGATGGGGGAAGTCTTGCTATAAGTAGTCATGTGAATTTGGTATTCGTTCGATATTTTGATGAGATGTATGTTGTCTCTCCTCTAGTGGTGTCATGTGAACATCGACTACATGACACTTCACCATTGTTTGGGCCTAGGGGAAGGCATTGGGAAGTAATAAGTAGATGATTGGTTGCTACAGTGACAGAAGCTTAAACCCTAGTTTATGAGTAGCTTCGTAAGGGACTGATTTGGATCCATATGTTTCATGCTATGGTTAGGTTTACCTTAATACTTCTTTTGTAGTTGCATATGCTTGCAAGAGGGGTTAATCATAAGTGGGATTCTTGTCCAAGGAAGGGCAGTACCCAAGCACCGGTCCACCCACATATCAAAATATCAAAGTACCGAACGCGAATCATATGGGCGTGATGAAAACTAGCTTGACGATAATTCCCATGTGTCCTCGGAGCGCTTTCCTTTATATAAGAGTTTGTCCAGGCTTGTCCTTTGCTACAAAAAGGATTGGGCCATCTTGCTGCACCTTATTTACTTTTATTATTTGTTACCTGTTACCAATTACCTTATCACAAAACTATCTGTTACCGATAATTTCAGTGCTTGCAGAGAATAGCTTACTGAAAATTGTTTATCATTTTCTTCTGCTCCTCGTTGGGTTCGACACTCTTACTTATCGAAAGGACTATGATAGATCCCCTATACTTGTGGGTCATCAAGACTCTTTTATGGCGCCGTTGTCGGGGAGTGAAGCGCCTTTGGTAGGTGGAATTTGGTAAGGAAAAATTGATATAGTGTGCTGAAATTTACTGTCACTTGTTACTATGGAAAGTAATCCTTTGAGGGGCTTGTTCGGGGTATCATCCGATTCCGGTTAAATCAATATTTTGGTTTGACTAGATTCACTAAAGAAAAATATATTTCTCCTCTCCGGCGGGACTTTTGGAAGTTGTCTCCTCTCTCTGAAGTCGTCTTTTCTCTACCTTATAAAGGCATCTTTCTTCGTATTTTTTATATAGTTTCATAGCTTATTAGTTTTAGACTAGTGTATGGTAGAATAATTAGATTATCAATTAGTCTCCGTATTTATACATTAGACCTAGAATTCTTTTAATCGTAAATATTTTTCTTCCGCAGCTTGGCCCTGATTTTTCAAATAGCCATAACTTTTTACTCGTTCATCCAAATTAGATAAAATCAATGCCTACATTTTCGTCTTGATTCCACCTATCGAGTGAATCTATCAGATAAACTTTTTGCAACTTTCAAATTTCGAAATTTGTTCAGATTCATATTCAAACTTCTTTTGATCATATCTTTTTATCCATAGCTCCGTTTCCGATGAACCCAACTGCATCGGATTCGTATTGAAGTAATTTTTCCGATCGCACAATTAGTGTCATCTTTCCAACATATCATTTTGATCATAGTCAGATTACCCTGCTAGTCCACAAAGAGTTATCACACAACATTCTAAGTAGATTCAATGTTATGTTGAATTACTTGTATCTTTTGATCCGTTATTTCCAATCTAGTAATTCTTCTTCCTACATGTTCCTATTGACTTCCTACATCCAGTAGCATCATTAGTTTCAACTTTGGAACCTTTCAAACTATTCGAACCTTCATTTGATCATATCTTGTAAATGGTAGCGCATTTTCAATTGATTCCTTATTGAAATTGAATCCCTAGACGTAATCTATCATCTTGAGCCATCACCACACCTTTTCACTAAAATTAGGATATGATCTTGCAAAATAATTTGATTCGGTTCTTTTGGAGTTTTTGCAATCTTCCTTTGCATTTTTTGGGTCTTTAAGTGATTGCTGATGTGTGGTTATAATTGATTGCTTACAATAGATTGATCGGAGTGTGACGAGTAGAACCATCAGAAATTATGAGTGCGAAGAATCTTCATCAACAGTACAAGGCAAGTTCACACTTTGATCATACTCTTTTATACCCAGTTTTTATGCATTAGTTACATCCTCAAAGATTGCATGAGTAGGATTGGGAATGTGTGGGTATTGCTATGTAGTTCATGAGGTAGGAACCTATTACCTTTGATCATCCCGGGATTATACGTTATGCTCTTATTGCTTAGCCATGCTCATAGACGTGGATTGGTATGTGAGATTCATGAAAGTTGCGAGAGTTAAAATAACTAAGGGAAACTTAAGGTGGCTACTTTAATACACATCTGGGTGGAATGGTTGGGGCACCCTGGAGAACCCAGTGGCTTGCCCGGGCACCTGGAGAACCCAGTTCTTGCCCAAGGGGATCCGGCAGTACCCGTGTGATCATCCTATGGAATGCCACCCAGGCTCAAAGGGATCATAAGATTATTCATGCTAGAAACTTCCGTGTGCAGCCACAAGCCATTATGGGCTCTGGCATTGTTGAGTAAGTTGTGTGACCTCTTTTAATGATAGGCTAGCAGATGTAGGGGAAAGTAGGTGGTACTGTCTATCTAGAGTAAAGAGTTAATGCTTCAGAAAGACTATGTCTCGATCTTCCGATCATGGATGTGGTCGAGTCTTGTGGGGAAAAGTGCGCAAACCTCTGCAGAGTGTACAAACTAATCATGATTAGCCGTGTCCCCTGTTATGGACAATTTTGAGTATCTGGAAGTGAATTATTGGTTGATCTCATCACTCTATTTAATGAAATTGTTGGGTTATTAATGATTTGGTGATTTTTGGGATTGAGTTGGGGTTACCTTCTCAATATGGATAATTTAACTTAGTAGTAAATAAAATATATTCCTTTGTTGTAGGGAAAAATTAGCTTTATGCAAAATTTAAACTTAGAGCCTCCACCAGCCAAATATGCATATAAAGATAGACAATTCTCATTATTACTCTATGGTGTGAAATTGCCAGTACATTCAATGTAATGACTTATATGGCTGCAACGTCTCATGTTGTAGGAATCTTACGACGAGTAAGTGATATGTTAGGGTTACGATGTCTACACTCAACTTTGCCGTTGGTGTTGTCGGGACTCCACAGCTTTGTTGTTTTTTTCCGCTATATGGATTGAGGTAATAGTATTTACATTACTCTATACATGTGATTTACCTATGTTATAAATCCTCGAGTGTTGTGTGCATCAGCATACCGATCCAGGGATGACACTTAAGCATAGAGACTTTGATCCATTTGGGTCGGGTCACTACACCTTTTGAGGCAAAGGACAGGCCAAAACGGTCTCTTATGATAAGCAAAGTGTTCTTGAGGGTACATGGGAATTTCATCTAGTCACTTTCATCATGTTGGTTTGATTTGTGTTCGCTACTTTGATAATTTGATATGTGGGTGGACCGGTGCTTAGGTGCTATTCTTACTTGAACAAACCTCCTACTTATGATTAACCCTCCCGCAAGCATCCGCAACTACAAGAAAAGTATTAAGAATAAATTCTAACCATAGCATTAAACTTTTGGATCCAATCGTTTATCTCGCAACCCATCATCTAATTACTACTCCACAATGCATTTCCTTAGGCCCAAATACGGTGAAGTGTCATGTAGTCGACGTTCACATGACACCACTAAGGGAATCACAACATACATACTATCAAAATATCAAACACATATCAAGTTCACATGATTACTTGCAACATGATTTCTCCCATGACCTCAAGAACAAAAGTAACTACTCACAAATGATAAACATGCTCATGATCAGAGGAGTATTAAATAGCATATTAGATCTAAACATATAATCTTCCACCAAATAAACTATATAGTAATCAACTACAAGATGTAATCAACACTACTAGTCACCCACAAGCACCAATCTATAGTTCCGGTAACAAGATTGAACACAAGAGATGAACTAGAGTTTGAGATGAGATGGTGTTGTTGAAGATGTTGATGGAGATTACCCTCCCCAAGATGGGAGATTTGTTGGTGATGATGATGACGATGATTTCCCCCTCCGGGAGGGAAGTTCCCCCGGCGGAATCGCTCCGCCAAGGGAAAAAGTGCTCCTGCCCAAGTTCCGCCTCGAGGCGGCGCCGCTCCGTCCCAAAAGTCCTCTCCTCATTTTTCTAGGTTAGAGTGACTATATACCAGAAGATGGGCACCAGAGGTGGGGCTGGGTGAGCACAACCCACCCTGGCGCGCCTGGGCTCCCTGCGCGCCCAGGAGGGTTGTGCCCACCTGGTGGGCCCCCTCTGCTAGTTATTTGCTCCAATAATTCTTAAATATTACATAAAAAATTCTCGTGGAGTTTCAGCTCATTTGGAGTTGTGCAGAATAGGTACCCTGACTTAGCTTTTTCAGGTCCAGATTTCCAGCTGCCGGAATTCTCCCTCTTTGTGTATAACTTATATTATGATAGAAAAGGCATTAGAATTAATCCAAAACGCATTATTATGGGTAAAAAATCATAAATAACAGTAAGAAAACATGATGCAAAATGGACGTATCAACTCCCCCAAGTTTAGACCTCGCTTGTCCTCAAGAAAAAACTGAAATCGAAAAACATGTCCACATGCTTTGAGAGAGAGGTGTCGATAAAAACAAAATACGGAAAAAGAAGCATCATGTTGATTATTATAACAACAATAAAATTAAACATAAGAATTTTATCATAGAACTTCTATCATATACTTCTCATGAATAAGTAACAATTCATCACACAGTCGACGTATGAAGCAAAAACTCAATTAGAAACCAACAAACTATGTTCTCAGTCAACTTTGTAACTACAATTCATCATCTTTTTAGTAAGGGTGACGTATCAGAGCCTTTAGGCAAGTCCACATAATCAACCATCATATAGTCTTTTATGATTTCTAACACTCACTGTGTACACATGAGCAAAATGTTTCAACCGGACACATAGAAAGATAGGGGCTTATAGTTTCGCCTCCCAACGTATTCACCTCAAGGGTGATGTCAACAATAATAACTCATGCTATCTATATTCAACTGGATATATGTGTCTAGATCTTTCCTCACCACATGATGCTTGCCAAAGGAGAAAAATAAAAAAGAATAGAAGGAAAACTTTGACTCTTTGCATAAAAGTAAATACATAAAAGTAAAATATAGGCCCTTAGTAGAGGGAAACAGAGGTTGTCATGCGCTTATTTGTTTCTATGCTCAACCCCTTAATGCAAAAGAACATCACATTGCATTGCCCCTTGTGATAGCGACCTTTATTATGCAGTCTGTCGCTTTTATTCTTCACCATCACAAGTTCGTGCAATGCTCAATTTTCTCTTACACTAAATGATCTCACACTTTTAGAAGCAATTTTTATTGCCTTTTTGCACTGATGACAACTTACTTGAGGGATCTTGCTCAATCCCTAGGTAGGTATGGTGGACACTTGAAAATAAGATTTGGGTTTAAGGGTTTTTGGAGGCACAAGTAGTATCTCTACTTAGTGCAAAAAAATTTGGCTAGCAAAGATAGGGGGCAAGCACCACATGTTAAAGGATCTATGACAATGTGACTTCTATGTGAATATAAACAAACATTAAGTTGTCATCCTTATCCAACGTTAACAATTTTGGCATATAATATTTTAATGAGGGCTCACAATCACAAAAGATTTCTAGGATAGTATATTTATATGTGAATTTTCTCTTCCCCTTTTAATTCTTTCATGAGTTGGATCATTGACTAATGCCATGTTTATTAATCTCTAATAAAATTTTCTACTTATACTTTTCCTTATGTAGTGTCATCACCTACCATAGGATTAGTACATGATATTTCCTTTATTTCTTTCCTTTATTTTATTTATTTTGTTTCCCCTTTTCTTTCTTATTTATTTTCTTTAATTTGCAACATGAAAGTTAAGAAAGAAAAAAGTCAAACTAACTTTATTATATAACTTGCACATGATTACAAGGATAGATCACTAAGCAAACTCTCAAAGAAGAAATGATCGAACTAAACTTGTATTCATCTAAAGCAAAAAGATAGTGAGGTGATACAATATCGGGGCACCTCCCCCAAGCTTGGCAGAAGCCAAGGGGAGTGCCCATACCCGATACTCAGTTCTCCTTTGGTGGTGAAGAAGGTGATGGTGGTGATGAAGTAGTATTTTCCAATATAACCATGAGTAAATCCTTCAAACTTTGAATCTCATGAAGGGCTTGATGAATTAATTCACTGTTTTTCTTCACCTCAGCCATTATGTGTTTATTCTCAGGGCCCCACAGTTTTGTTCCCGCATTGTTTTCTCTTGGCTAGGATATGTCCCAGTTGGACGGTATGTGCCTACGAGGAGTGTTCTCAAAACCATAATTGTGAATCAAATTATGAAAATTGTTATGATGTAACCTGTGTAAGGGCCTCCTTGGTGGGAGCTTTTCTTGCATTTCCAGGCTCGCTTGATTGTTCGATGATCCCATGGCTTGATGAAGATCAGGGTGAGTAGAGATGCCAGCTAGTGTACCCCTCTCGAAGGCTCGAGGGTGAATCCCGAAGGGACTTTCCTCTTCTTCCTTCATAACAACCTCTTCAACTTCATCCCTCCTTAGATCTTCCTGAACCGACCTTATGTCTCCTTCTCCATTGTTGAAGGGTGAGGAATACATGACGTTGATCTAGTTGAATCTGTCAGAAAACAGCAAGAAAAGAGAACTGAGGATTTCTCCCCGATACGGTGATCAACGGGTACGGGAAGTATATATAGATTTTTTATCTTGGAGGACAAGCATACGAAAGAAAAATGGAGTATGTAAGGTGTCCCAGTGTGACGCCCCCGATTTGATCGTACACTAATCATACACGCAAACGTGTACGATCAAGATCACGGACTCATGAAAAGATATCACAACACAACTCTAAAAATAAAATAAGTCATACACGCATCATATTACAAGCCAGGGGCCTCGAAGGCTCGAATACAAGAGCTCGATCATATACGAGTCAGCAGAAGCAACAATATCAAGTTTGCCTTAAGAAGGCTAGCACAAAAGTAGCAACGATCGAAAAGGCAAGGCCTCCTACCTGGGACCTCCTAACTACTCCTCGAAGCTGAACTTCACATAGAATCAACCGCGGGATCCTCTGGCTCCTGGACTCCATCATCTGGTCGCAGCAACCGAGTATAGAAAGGGGGAAAAGGGGGAGCAAAGCAACCGTGAGTACTCATCCAAAGTACTCGCAAGCAACGAGCTACACTATAAATGTATGCATTGGTATCAAATGGAAAAGGAGGTATCATATGTGGACTGAACTGCAGAATGCCGGAATAAGAGGGGGATAGCTAGTTCTTTTGAAGACTACGCTTCTGGTAACCTCCATCTTGCAGCAGGAGAAGAGAGTAGATGGTAAGTTCACCAAGTAACATCGCATAGCATAATCCTACCCGGTGATCCTCCCCTCGTCGCCCTGTTAGAGAGCGATCACCGGGTTGTATCTGGCACTTGGAAGGGTGTGTTTTATTAAGTAGCCGGTTCTAGTTGTCATAAGGTCAAGGTACAACTCCAAGTCATCCTGTTACCGAAGATCATGGCTATTCGAATAGATTAACTTCCCTGCAGGGGTGCACCACATTTCCCAACACGCTCGATCCCCTTTGTCCGGACACACTTTCATGGGTCATGCCCGGCCTTGGAAGATCAACACGTCGCAGCCCTACCTAAGTACAACAGAGAGGTCAGCATGCCGGTCTACATCCTATGGCGCAGGGGTCTGGGCCCATCGCCCATTGCACACCTGCACATTGCGAGGGCGGCCGGTGAGCAGACCTAGCCTCCCTTATACAAGAGCAGGCGTTCCAGTCCAACCCGGCACACGCCGCTCAGTCGCTGATGTCACGAAGGCTTCGGCTGATACCACGACGTCGAGTGCCCATAACTGTCCCCCCGTAGATGGTTAGTGCGTATAGGCCAGTGGTCAGACTCAAATCAAATACCAAGATCTCGTTAAACGTGTTATTTTAAAATAACCGCGAACGCCGACCAGGGCCAGGCCCACCTCTCTCCTAGGTGGTCTCAACCTGCCCTGTCGCTTCGCCACAAAGATCCACACAGAGGGCCGTCAGGAAAGTATGTCCTTCTAGCCCCCAATTCATGAATCAACTGCGGGTACTCCTCGAGCCAACCTGACTTTAGTCATCACATGTATCATGTATAAAATATATAGTATATACCTGTGATCACCTCTCGAGTGATCACGGCCCGATAGTATAGCATGGCAGACGGACAAGAATGTAGGGCCACTGATGATAAACTAGCATCCTATAGTAAGCATTAGGATTGCAGGTAAAGATAACAACAGCAGTAGCAAGGACAGGCTATGCATCAGGATAGGATTAACAGAAAGCAGTAACATGCTACACTACTCTAATGCAAGAAGTAGAGAGAAGAGTAAGCGATATCTGGTGATCAAAGGGGGGGGCTTGCCTGGTTGCTCTGGCAAGAGAGAGGGGTCGTCAACATCATAGTCGTACTGGGTAGCAGGGGCGTCGGTCTCGGTGTCTAGCGAGAGAAGAGGGGGAAGAAACAATAAATATAATGCAAACAAATGCATAGTGATGCATGACATGAAAAAGCGTGATGCCAGGTGTGCCCTAAAGCGGTAGTAGGTGATATCGGCGACGGGGAAAAACATCTGGAAAAGTATTCCCGGTGTTTTGCGTTTTCGGACAGATGAACCGAAGGGGGAAAGTTACGTGTTCGCTATGCTAGGGATGCGTGGCGGACGAACGGGCTGCGTATTCGGATTCGTCTCGTCGTTCTGAGCAACTTTCATGTACAAAGTATTTTCATCCGAGTTATGGATTAATTTATATTATTTTTTGAATTTACTTATATTTAAAAATTACACAATAAAATAATTTTGTCTCCTAGTGCTATTCTAGCATAGTGTATGACAATGGGGCCAGGGGGTTGGGTTGACCCAGTCAAAGGTTGACCCAGTCAACATATGAACAGTGTATGAGGCCACATGTTGTTGACTTAGACAATTATTTTAAATTTGTTTTTCTCTAAACCATTAGTGGGTCCACATGTCATCTACTATTGGATAAATTAGCTAGTCTATCTATCTATCTATACCTCTATATCTATACCTCTATATACCCACCTATACTAATTACAGACTCCCTAAAAATTACCACGTTAATTAGAAATTAAGAACCGTTAATCTCATGGGACCGAATTATAACGGCTCAGATTGAGTTATAATTAATGGTCTAGATGAGCTGGTAATAACTTGTTTTGTCATGATCTGGTTTTTCTTTTGGGCCACGTCAAGATCTGATTGAAGAAGAGCAATAGATTAGAAAAAGAGATGTCACGACCCCAAACTATTAACTGAGTTTTTTTCCCTTAAAAAACTCTCTTACGTTTAATTGACTTTCTATCTCTGCAGAAGAAATAAAGGGACAATCACGTTTCTCGGTTATTCTTTCTTTCTTTTACCATGCTTATCTACAAAAGGAACCCCTGATCGTCGCCTCCATCTCGGTCTAGCGATCTGAAAATTTCAATCTAGCGGGGACAAGTTCGATCCGGCAGCCCTTACTTGCATCCGTTTGATTCCAGGAAACATGGATGCACTGCACCCTGCCCGCGGGATGCTGCTGCTGGTAACTGTCCGCCACTAAGTTCTACCGTTATGAGGTCCTCAGCTATTACGATGGTATTGCTGCTCCAGCCGTCAACCTGCTGGCTGCCTGTCCTGCATGTGGTCTAGCAAGTAATTAAAGAAACAGATAGATTTGAATTGGAGACGGAGCTATGGCCATGAACAGCTCACAGATTGCATCAGAAACAATCTAATCAGAAGAGAGAAGGGATAAATCAAATCAAAAAGGAGCAACTCACCAGTCACACACCATGGAAGGAGAATCCTTGAGCTTTATAAACAATTTGTGATCTTTCCATGGAAGGTAAACCTTAATTCGTCATTAGTTAGAAAATAGATAGATCGACTGGTGCTAAGTAAAGGTAATTGTAAAACTAGGATTAAACTGTAATAATTGCGAATATATTACTGATTTAAGTTTGCTACGAGCAAAGATCTGATGTCGGTGCTGCAGTTTTGAGCAAGAACATATTATTTTGAAAGCACGAAGGTTGTAGACATTTCCTCTAGATATCATGTGTGGTCTGATTTTCGTTGTTTGGAAAAACATATTAGAAGGTACAAAATAAATGTGGAGTTGTAGTATATGTTTGTGTGAAAAGCTGTGAATAGTCCTTTTCAAAGGAGTTTAACTCTCACAGGTTTGGGCAGTTGCAGTGCGAGGCAGCGTAGCACCATGCGATGGCGCCAATGAGCATTGTACTTGTGGCGAGGTGCTGCTTCAAAGGCGAACAGCATGAGGAGGACAGAAAGGAGAGCAGCCGCTTGCAGTTCCATTGTACCTACGACGGTGCGCAAAAAGGAGGAGGCGAGATGCGGAGATCAACGTGTTCTCGCCGCCTGTTAGTGTAATTACTGCAGTATTCTCTCTGTTTAATTTCTATGCCGATATGTACTTGGTTGGAAAGTTACTACTCTAAGTACTATAGATTAATACATTTATGCTACAACATTAAAACCTTTGTTGTAACGTGCAGTTTCTAATCAACGGTTTTTCCATGGTTGTGTGTCTTCTCCATCAGGTAGTGCAGGCTGACACCAAGTCCACCCAAACCATGCCTGGCCACTCAACAGTCCACTCATATTTGACTATCCCTACAAGCAACAAAATCTTCATCGTAGCCGATGGCAAACATCCCAAGCAGTATAGCTGCCTCATGTTACTGCAGTAACGCATCAGTGTGGTATTGTTCAACAGCATGTGCACATGTATCATGTATGCCGCACTTTTCTCGGTTCAATTGCTATCGGTTACTTCCAATCTGTTGAGCTCTTTTCCCTCTATTTTAGGTCTACTCCATAATGAGATCTCAAATGTCCATTTGAATTAAAATTTAGTCACATTTTCTTTTCAGTGCTGGTAGATGATTCTCAGGTGGTGGCTCGGATAGAATGCTGCCGCTGTAGAAGAAGTGAAGAATTAGGATATGTTGTCGTTCCAAGTCCCAATCGCGACACGGGCTGTTATGGCATGCGAAGTTGGCCCGATCATGCTTGACATGTCTCTGGTGGGAGCTAACCAGCTGTTCCCAGTGACACAACAGAACGGCCATCAGCGGCAACGCATGCAGATTGAAGAGGGGAACCAGGACTGCAGGAGTTCATGACAACGGAAATTGCGAGCATGTTGTACATGAAGGAGAGAAGGACAACGGACGGATGAGAGCTGACGAAGCGGTAGATGCTTACGCCGTTATGTGTTCTAGAGATTGGATCTTAATTAATTAATCCTATGCAGCCAAGATGTTGCTTCAGGCTTAATTCCTTTCACCGCTAGGACTGAACCATGCCTTTGTTGCGGTTCAGCTGTAGTACGTTCTTCTTCCTCGAAGGAACCAATGATCCCCTCAATATTTTTCTTACCAGACGTTTTGATTCTCTTTGAGAAGAAACAATCAGTGTTTAAACTCAGTTTAGTTGCTGTTTGGTGGATGTCTTAATATATTCTGATTATAGTTTTTTTCGTCTTTTATCTTATATAAACAGGAGTAACAATGGCTACGTACCAACACGATGCTCTATGATTCTTTGAACAAATACAAATAAATTATATATTCTCTTGAAAACGGCGTGTTATGCAAAATTCAGATCTATGCGATGTTTCGTTTCGAAAAACATTGAGCGTGTTTTTTGGGTCATATACAGTTTTGAAAAAAAAAATCCAGAAACAATCAGATATTGGGGGAACTGGAAGCTATAGTTTCCAACACTTATTTTGTTTTGTAAGTAGAAATAATGATAAATATAAAATAACGTTCCGCACAGTTTGAATGCTTTGATCTAGGGCACATGCATACATGGACAAACATAACAGTAGAGGTTATTAGCAAGGAACGATGCTGGCTAATTGATCTTTTTACATTAATTGTTGAGGTGTCTGTACAACTTAATCATGGTCGCTCTCTATATAAAAATAATAGTACAATATATCTAAATAGGTTGTACATATTGGAAAAAAGGCTTGACTTAATCACGCTGACAGTAAAGAAAATAAATAGCCCCATATTAAGTTGATACCTTTTTTCTTCGAGGGTATCTGATGATTTTCCTCTATGCATCTTTTAAAATGGTGCATATGGTAACAATTAAATGTGATGCCTTACGAAGGAGCAATTAAGACCCGTAAAAAGATATTAGATTATGATCTATGAGTAAAGCACAAATTTAGGAATGTCTTGGGAGTTGTATCAATGTTTCAAGTTGCGTTTTAAATCAAAGGGAAGTTCGACCGGGAGATATTGTTTAGAAATCTACTTTACGGTGTCACACAGACAAAGGATTGGTATATTTCTCTTGAATATTTATAAAGTCATGCATAGTTAGATATTACCTTTTTTGGAAGTCTTACGTGAATTTACACTTTCAAGTATGCGAACAAAAATGACACATATTAAGACATGCACAATAATGCACTTGAAACATAAATAAAATAAAACTCTAAAGTTATATTAAAACTAGAAAAAAATAGATGGGAATTATGTTGATTTGATTTTAAATATAAAAACATGGCATTGTAGACAAATCACTATGAGAAAAAGGAAGAATTTTGAAGCATGCAATAGTCAAAATAACAACAATGAACCAAAACCATAGCAATTCATCAATATTCCATATACTAGCCCGTGCAAATGCACGGGTTCACGACTAGTACTACTAATTATAAACTAACTAAAAGGCTGGCCAGGCTGTGGCATAGCCGGCCACACACGGCTGTGGTGCCTATACACTACGCACTCACGTACACACACTATGCTAGGGAGTAACTCTATTCCTTTTAACACAAGATAGCATTTTGTGATTTTTGTAGGATTTAATCCATGCATTATATGAAACAGGTCCAATGGAACAAAATGAGGCTTATTACGTCTACTTTCCGTTTATATAATTTTTACTCATGTTAGGACTTGTCTTATCGCTGTTTAGTGGCAGTTTAGAAGGCTAGTCATTGTAGAAATACAAAAGCTAGCTAGTAGGAGGCAGCAACTAGAAGTACATAGTAGTAGGATGCGGCAACAACGCCGTGGTAGCAAGCAACATCAGGCGAGCGGGAGCAGCACGCCGGCGGCCGAGAGGCAGCGGGCACACGCGCGTGTGGTCAGCAGCAGCAGTGACGACGGTGCAACAGCAACAACTAAGCGGCAGCAGTAGTAGAGCAGCGACGCAGCAAGCAGAGCAGCACAAGGAGGACAGGCAGCGTCAGGGGATGGCGACGCGAGCAAAGGCGCAGCGGCCGGCCAAAGATTGGGCGACGCGAGCAAAGGCGCAGCGGCCGGCCAAAGATTGGGCGACGCAGGCGCGGGGCGCGGCCAAGCGTGGTGCGGCGCAGCGAGCAGTGAAGGCGGCGTGGGGTGGGTAGAGGCAGCCGCTGGTGGGCGCGGGCGCTGCGGTGGCAGGGCTACACGAGCGCGACCGATGCACGGCAGGGCGCAGCGGGGTGCACAGCAGTGCGGGCGCGCTCGGGCACGGCAAGGCCTTGCGCGGGTGCGGGGCTGCGCGAGGGCAGTGCGTCAGCGTGGCGTGAGGCCAGGGCGCCCAGCGAGTGAGGCGCGCGGGCACGGTGGCCGCGGACGGTGGCGGGGTAGGGCACGCAACGGGCACGAGCTGGCCACGGTTGGGCGCGGCCAAACGAGGCAGGGCGCGGTCGCGGAACACGGCGAGCGCGGACAAGGGTGAACGACGAGTGGAGCTCCGGCAACGGCGACCTACGGCAAGGGAAGGAAGGGGGAAAGCTGGGGAAAGGAGAAGGCTCACCGAGAGGCGCAAGAAAGGCCGTTGAGGGCTTAGGAGCAGCAGGACGGAGTGGATCGATGCGTCGAACGACGGTGATTGGAGATCGAAGACGGGCTGGATCCGGGCGCTGTCGGGCGAGGAGCTCGTTCCTGAGGGCATAGTTGACATAGTCGACTGCGAGGAAGTTGATGGACACCTCCTCAGGTGCCGGGAACGATCATAGTCGCGGTGAAGAGCTTGGCCATGGCGACGGCTATGTTCAGGTCCGCGTTGTGGAGAATAAAGCGGCTCGAGGAGAGGAAGGGAAATGTGCTAGGGTTCGTCCCGAGGTTGCCGGGGTCGGCCTTATGCTCCAGGGAAGACGGGGGATGGCCGGCACGTGGCATGGTGCGGCCATGGCCGGGGGATGCCTGCCACGGCTCCCCTGCCTCCCTGTAGCAGCAGAAAGATGGGGTGGTTGACGTGGGCTGGGCACTGTTGGATGTAGAGCCCACTAGGCCTTTCATTTTGTTTCTATAATTACCTATGTTTTCCTTCCTATTTCTGTTTTGTATTAAGTTGAGCCACCAAATGTATTTTGTAAAATAAGAAACTTGTCAGATCAAATACTAGACATTATTTAGTATTGCCTCTAAAAGGTTTGGTGAGTATTTGAATTCATTTGAATTTTGCATAAATGAAAACGGATTAATGGGGTTGTTTTGGTCACTATTTTAATTGATTTAGGGCAATTAATTATTTTGTTAAATGTTGGATGTTGTTTGTTAATTAGCTAGTGAATATTTGTAACCTTTTGAACATTTTTAATTCACTATTTTATGAAACTATAACTTGACTTGTTATTTGAACTAAGTTTGAAATGAGTGGAGTTTAGCAAATTTTAATTATGATGACCTGGCATCATTAACAGGGGTTTACTGTAGCTTAACTATCGGGGTGTCACAAATCTCCTCCACTACAAGAAATCTCGTCCCGAGATTTAAGGGGTGGTTTAAGGGGGGGAGACTAGGTTATGCAATTTCTAACGATTCTTCACAGTCTAGGTTGCTCTTCTCGAAGAGGTTGATCCATTACGTCGACGTCTTCATTTCTCTGCTTCAGGTCATCATAATGAAGTCGTTTTTTGTGGAGTCTTCATCGTACTTACGGTAAGGAAAAAGGGTAGATTCGGAAGAACAAACCTCTACAAGGTTGTTCATCTGGTAGATAACATCGGGGAAGGTGGTGGAAAGTAACTCTCGAATTGGAACTTAAGCAAATATCGAGAGCAAAGTAATAAGGTACTATGAGAAGTTTCGAGCGGACAGGCAATCGTTCGATGCCTGAAATGGAGGGTGAAAGGGGTTTAGAGCAATGGGAATAAGCATTGTGTCTGATACCAGAATTGATGACCTCTCGAAAGGTAGCTCATGAATTACATACGAAGCCACGCGTGAGGAATAACTATGAAAACAGGGGGTGTACAGGAGAGTCAGGTTTCGATCCTATGAAACTATGGGTTGTGGGCCCACCATGTGGGTTAAGGTAAGAGGGGCGGCGACATCTTGCATGTTCATGATAGCAAGGCATGTTAGGGAATAACCTATCAGTTATGTCGGCAACAACGTCGGTACCAAGGGCGAGGGACGAAGAGAACCATTTTCCTGCTCGTTGAACGAGGCGGGCCAATATGCAAAGTTCTCGTCCATCGGCGGTTACCGAAATGTCATCAACAGTAGAAACAGGGTCTCACTAACAAAGTTGTACACCAGGTGTTTACATAAGCAGTGAATTACTACTGCTTAAATTATATAGATCACAAGAAAGGTCAAACAAACCAATGGGAAGGAAAATGTGATCATCAGGTTAAACAGAACAATGGAAAGGAAAATGTGTTTAAACACATATTTCAGGGGGGGTATCCTTCCCAAGGACAAGCAGAGCATGATATCCATGACATGATATAACGTAGAAAACCCTTTAGGAAAGGGGAGAGAAATATCATGACATTACCCATACAACAGTGCTTGGGTAACTAATAAAGAAATTTTAGCATTGTGCTTCAAATGTTCTTATTGAAAATCGGAGTACCACAAACATGCTTCGAGATAGCATTGACATGGTCTTCAAGCAAGGTTGGACTTTGGATACTCAAAGGATTATCAAGATCAACTTATAGAATAAGTCTTACAATTTCCTCATGGAAGCATGGATAACCTTGCTAAAAAGGAAACTATATCAATAGGTCCTCCGTCCAGGTGTGCTAGGCATGACATCACCTTACCGATATATAAGGACCAATGTAATAACTCTTGGAAATATGTTCCAACCATCATATCTGACCGAGATTCAGATCTGATTGGTGTCAGGATACCTCATACTCAGGATGCGTGAGAAGAAGGTGCAACACCTATTGTCGAGATGACATTGTAAGATTCTTAGGAAATGAACTATGGAAGAGAGTTCTGAAACAAGAGTTCATCATTAAACCAAGGAGAGAATGAGGGGTGGCTGATGGTCTCAGCGACAATTCATTGGGATTTCCAAAAGATGGATTTCCACAATTATGTGAACAAGGAGATAACATTAGTCATATAAAATGATATAATGATGTATGCTCGAGGAAAACATACACAATTTAACAATGATAGAAGGGTGCACCCGGAAATCTAGACTAGGTAGCACGATCAATGTTTGAATGATGATCCAATAAGCAATAGACTTAGAATGAAACTATCGACCATTAACTTCAAAGAAATAGGGTTGCTATAAGTTTTGAAATTTACACCTCTCAGTCCATTTGCCAGTATTCTGGTTATAAACAACACGGGGACCAAGAAGGAATGGTGATGGTGAGAAGTATCACTCGTATCAAGAATTCTCAAGAGGTGGTGAAATTCCGACAACATTCTTGACCTAAAAGGTGGTAATATTCCAAGCTAAAGAAGAACAAATGTTGGATAGCAAGGAACTCAAGGTATAACACAAAACATGAACAAGTTTGTGTTGGACGGGGGCAATAAAGTTGCAGATGATAACACAAACCTTCGAGGGACAAGGATGGTATTTCTCATCAAGAATTCAACTGATATCCTAGAAGAATTCAAAATGTTGAAGATGATCACGACAAATTTTGTCGAGATATTTCATGAAGATGTAATCGATCAGCGATGACATCAAGTCAAAGGAATGATGAAGCAAGAGGTTATTGGAACCACAGTTACGACACAAACTCGAAATCAAGCTTGTTGTATAAGGTGAAAGGGTATGACGAGGAAGATTGATGTAAGCTTAGCTATCGTTGCAAATTGGTGCTCCGAGAATAAGGACCAGGTAGCATAGTTAAAATCAGCACAATAATGATATAGCCAATCTTGCTAGGAATGATGTGATCGAGTTCAAACCCATAAGCAATGATGGTTAATAAGAGTTGTTGAATCGTAGTGCGGACTCGATTCAATTATTGGTGTTCTCGAGTGACTAATAACTAATAACCCGAAGAAAGATTGGAATCAGTGAGAATTAATTGTAGATGAAGAACTCATAAGGAGTTATGTAGTTCCATGATATTCTCGAGATACCAGGGTGTAATGCTAGACGGTAGATCAAAGTAAAGGTTGGACTGGTGTATTGGTCCACAGAAGACAAGTGCTTAAACTTGTCCGTGAAATGGGATCGGAGAGAACATATGGTTGGAAATATGGCTGCAACAGATAAATTCATCGATACCAAGGGATATTATTTCAAGGAAATAGTTATTATTACGAGAAGCTTCCATGATAAGGTATACATCGCGTCCATGGGCATGAACGCAGGGTTCAAGGTCGACTCCCACTTGTTCAATGCATAACCTTCCATTCAGCTCTTGTATTTCGAAAATGACATTAGTTGTTGAAAGCTTTTTCCTGGTGCAATAGCAGATAAGTATGACCCCTGAAATCTTTCGGCTTCACTCAGATTTAAAGAAGGCATAGGTTTAACCCATCTGGGCCTCTTAGGAACATATACCACAAAGTTCAGGAGCGAATAACTCAAGCTCGGGAGCAGAGCATGGTTGACAAAAGCAGGGGATACAATTTACCAAAGACATTATGTATCCGATGAAAGGCTCACAAGTTGAATGAATATGAAGGGCGGTGTCGGACAAAATCCAACAAAGGATCTGATGTGAGTATCGATACTCAACCAGAGGAAGAAAGAATGCAAGGAGATCATATTATAGAAACAACTAACTAACTCAAAGCTCGGAAGCAAAGGAATTATGAATTCCAGTACAAGGGATCAGAAGCAATGCTCTGATTAGGGATGGACAAGTTGAATAGCCTTAGGGGTACAATCAATGGCAGTTTGGTTGGTCGAGATCCAGCTCATGTTTAAAATGGCGTCTGAGCCGGAAGGATGAATTCTAGGATCTAAATGAGGATTATGAGCATTCGCAACATATTGAACCAACAGACTCAAAATGATAATGATAAGGGATGCCATTAAGATTACGAGACATATGGGATTAACCATAGTGCAAGAAAGCGAGAGTTTTAAAAGCAATAGGCTGCTCAGGAATTTGGAAGATCGAATAGCACTTCAAAGAATTTTGTGAAACTCATGATCAACGGGGGATGAGCGGATACTTGATAAGTGCAAGGAATTATCCGTAGGGGTATTTCCGTGGCAAGGAACTACAAGGCAGTAGGCACAAGTATTCTCGGAACAATAGAGAGAAATTCGGGGTATCTTGTAATAACAAGATCAACGGGGAATGATTGTATGAATGGCAAGTGTATGTAGTTATCCATAAGGATATTACGGTGGTAGGGAATTGCAAAGACGATGAGCATATGTTCTCGGGAGAACATCAGAGAGTATTTTCGGAATCTTCTGGTGCAGCAGGCGATCATCTGTGATAAGAGGCTCTCCGGTTGAAAGTGATCACGAGATCCTAATGTTAGATTAAGTAAAAATCATTTCACCCGAATAGAAGAGAGAGCAGAATCCCAGAGTATAGACGAGGAATAAAAGATCCTAATACCACCCAAATGGCGACGTGGGACCGTAAGGCACACAACCATGTTAGTAAAAGTTTTTGTAATGTCTAGACTCAACTGCGGCCAAGGAGTGTGGAAGGGGGATTCCTACAGGCAGTCGGCTTTGATACCAACTTGTGACGCCCCCGATTTGACCATACACTAATCATACATGCAAACGTGTACGATCAAGATCAGGGACTCACGGGAAGATATCACAACACAACTCTACAAATAAAATAAGTCATACAAGCATCATATTACAAGCCAGGAGCCTCGAAGGCTCGAATATAAGAGCTCGATCATAGACGAGTCAGCGGAAGCAACAATATCTGAGTACAGACATAAGTTAAACAAGTTTGCCTTAAGAAGGCTAGCACAAAAGTAGCAACGATCGAAAAGGCAAGGCCTCCTGCCTGGGACCTCCTAACTACTCCTCGAAGTCGAACTCCACATAGAATCAACCGCGGGATCCTCTGGCTCTTGGACTCCATCATCTGGTCGCAGCAACCGGGTATAGAAAGTGGGAAAAGGGGAGCAAAGCAACCGTGAGTACTCACCCAAAATACTCGCAAGCAACGAGCTACACTACAAATGTATGCATTGGTATCAAATGAAAAAGGGGGTATCATATGTAGACTAAACTGCAGAATGCCGGAATAAGAGGGGGATAGCTAATCCTTTCGAAGACTACGCTTCTGGTAACCTCCATCTTGCAGCAGGAGAAGAGAGTAGATGGTAAGTTCACCAAGTAACATCGCATAGCATAATCCTACCCGGTGATCCTCCCCTCGTCAACCTGTTAGAGAGCGATTACCGGGTTGTATCTGGCACTTGGAAGGGTGTGTTTTATTAAGTAACCGGTTCTAGTTGTCATAAGGTCAAGGTACAACTCCAAGTCGTCCTGTTACCGAAGATCACGGCTATTCGAATAGATTAACTTCCCTGCAGGGGTGCACCATATTTCCCAACACGCTTGATCCCCTTTGTCCGGACACACTTTCCTGGGTCATGCCCGACCTCGGAAGATCAACACGTCGTAGCCCTATCTAGGCACAACAGAGAGGTCAGCACGCCGGTCTACATCCTATGGCGCAGGGGTCTGGGCCCATCATCCATTGCACACCTGCACGTTGCGAGAGCGGCCGGTGAGCATACCAAGCCTTCCTTATACAAGAGCAGGCGTTCCAGTCCAACCCGGCGCGCGCCGCTCAGTCGCTGACGTCACGAAGGCTTTGACTGATACCACGACGTCGAGTGCCCATAACTGTCCCCGCATAGATGGTTAGTGCGTATAGGCCAATGGCCAGACTCAGATCAAATACCAAGATCTCGTTAAACATGTTATCTTGAAATAACCACGAACGCCGACCAGGGCCAGGCCCACCTCTCTCCTAGGTGGTCTCAACATGCCCTGTCGCTTCGCCACAAAGATCCACACAGAGGGCCGTCAGGAAAGTATGTCCTTCCAGCCCCCAATTCGTGAATCAACTGCGGGTACTCCTCGAGCCAACCCGACTTTATCATCATATGTATCATGTATAAAGTATATAGTATATACTCGTGATCACCTTCCGAGTGATCACGACCCGATAGTATAGCATGGCAGACGGACAAGAATGTAGGGCCACTGATGATAAACTAGCATCCTATACTAAGCATTAGGATTGCAGGTAAAGGTAACAACAGTAGTAGCAAGGACAGGCTATGCATCAGGATAGGATTAACGGAAAGCAGTAACATGCTACACTACTCTAATGCAAGAAGTAGAGAGAAGAGTAGGCGATATCTAGTGATCAAAGGGAGGGCTTGCCTGGTTGCTCTGGCAAGAAAGAGGGGTCGTCAACATCGTAGTCGTACTGGGTAGCGGCGGCGGCGGTCTCGGTGTCTAGCGAGAGAATAGGGGGAAGAAACAATAAATATAATGCAAACAAATGCATAGTGATGCATGACATGACAAAGCGTGATGTTAGGTGTGCCCTAACGCGGTAGTAGGTGATACCGGCGAAGGGGGAAAACATCCGGGAAAGTATTCCCGGTGTTTTGCGTTTTCAGACAGATGAACTGGAGGGGGAAAGTTGCATGTTTGCTATGCTAGGGATGCGTGGCGGACGAACGGGTTGTGTATCCGGATTCGTCTCGTCGTTCTGAGCAACTTTTATGTACAAAGCATTTCATCTGAGTTATGAATTAATTTATATTATTTTTTAAATTTACTTATATTTAAAAATTACACAGTAAAATAATTTTGTCTCCTAGTGCTATTCTAGCATAGTGTATGATAGTGGGGCCAGGGGGTTGGGTTGACCCAGTTAAAGGTTGACTAGTCAACATATGAACAATGTACGGGGCCACATGTCGTTGACTTAGACAATTATTTTAAATTTGTTTTTCTCTAAACCATTAATGGGTCCACATGTCATCTACTATTGGATAGATTAGCTAGTACTACTAATTATAAACTAACTAAAAGGCTGGCCAGGGTGTGGCATAGCCGGCCACACACGGCTGTGGTGCCTATACACTACGCACTCACGTACACACACTATGCTAGGGAGTAACTCTATTTCTTTTAACACAAGATAGCATTTTATAATTTTTATAGGATTTAATCCATGCATTATCTGAAACAGGTCCAATGAAACAAAATGAGGCTTATTACGTCTACTTTCCGTTTGTATAATTTCTACCCATGTTAGGACTTGCCTTATCGCTGTTTAGTGGCAGTTTAGAAGGCTAGTCATTGTAGAAATACAAAAGCTAGCTAGTAGGAGGCAGCAACTAGAAGTACTAGAAGTACAGAGTAGTAGGATGCGGCAATAGCGTCGTGGTAGCAAGCAGCATCAGGCGAGCGGGAGCAGCACGCCGGCGGCCGAGAGGCAGCGGGCACGCGCGCGCGTGGTCAGCAGCAGCAGTGATGATGGTGCAACAGCAACAGCTAAGCGGCAACAGTAGTAGAGCAGCGAAGCAACAAGCAGAGCAGCACAAGGAGGACGAGCAGCGTCAGGGGATGGCGACGCGAGCAAAGGCGCAGCGGCCGGCCAAAGATTGGGCGACGCAGGCGCGGGGCGCGACCAAGCGTGGCGCGGCGCAGCAAGCAGTGGAGGCGGCGTGGAGTGGGTAGAGGCAGCCGCCGGTGGGCGCGGGCGCTGCGGTGGCAGGGCTACGCGAGCGCGACCGATGCACGACAGGGTGCAGCGGGGTACATAGCAGTGCGGGCGCGTTCGGGCACGGCAAGGCCTTGCGCGGGTGCGGGGCTGCGCGAGGGCAGTGCGCCGGCGTGGCGCCAGGCCAGGGCGCCCAGCGAGTGAGGCGCGCGGGCACGGTGGCCGCGGACAGAGGCGGGGTACGGCGCGCAACGGGCACGAGTTGGCCACAGTCGGGCGCGGTCAAACGAGGCAGGACGCGGTCGTGGAACACGGCGAGCGCGGACAAGGGGGAACGACGAGTGGAGCTCCGGCAACGGCGACCTACGGCAAGGGAAGGAAGGGGGGAAGCTGGGGAAAGGAGAAGGCTCACCCAGAGGCGCGCAAGAAAGGCCGTTGAGGGCTTAGGAGCAGCAGGACGGAGTGGATCGATGCGTCGAACGACGGTGATTGGAGATCGAAGACGGGCTGGATCCGGGCGCTGCCGGGCGAGGAGCTCGTTCCTGAGGGCATAGTCGACGTAGTCGACTGCGAGGAAGCTGATGGACACCTCCTCAGGTGCCGGGAACGATCATAGTCGCGGTGAAGAGCTTGGCCATGGCGATGGCTATGTTCGGGTCCGCGTTGTGGAGAATAAGGCGGCTCGAGGAGAGGAAGGGAAATGTGCTAGGGTTCGTCCTGAGGTTGCCGGGGTCAGCCTTATGCTCCAGGGAAGACGGGGGATGGCCGGCATGTGGCATGGTGCGGCCATGGCCGGGGGATGCCTGCCACGGCTCCCCTGCCTCCCTGTAGCAGCAGAAAGATGGGGTGGTTGATGTGGGCTGGGCACTGTTGGATCTAGAGCCCACTAGGCCTTTCATTTTGTTTATATAATTACCTATGTTTTCCTTCCTATTTCTGTTGTGTATTAAGTTGAGCCACCAAATGTATTTTGTAAAATAAGTAACTTGTCAGATCAAATACTAGACATTATTTAGTATTGCCTCTAAAAGGTTTGGTGAGCATTATAATTCATTTGAATTTTGCATAAATGAAAACGGATTAATGGGGTTGTTTTGGTCACTGTTTTAATTGATTTAGGGCAATTAATTATTTTGTTAAATGTTGGATGTTGTTTGTTAATTAGCTAGTGAATATTTGTAACCTTTTGAACATTTTTAATTCACTATTTTATGAAACTATAACTTGACTTGTTATTTGAATTTTTATTTGAACTAAGTTTGAAATGAGTGGAGTTTAGCAAATTTTAATTATGATGACCTGGCATCATTAACAGGGATTTACTGTAGCTTAACTATCGGGGTGTCACACCGAGGTGGGCACAACCCTGGTGCGCCCTGGTGTCTTGTGCCCACCGGGGGACGCTTCCTGGAAGTTTCTTTATTTCCAAAATTTTAAATATTTCAAAACTGATAAAAATATTTTTGTGGAATTTTTGGAGTCCGTTTACTTAACGTATCACGTACCTCCTTATTTTCATGATTCTAGAGTGTTCCAGAAGGACTCTTTTACGTGTTCTCCCGATGTCAAAGTTTGGATAACATTACTTTCAACATTAATGGGCATACCTAAGATATAATGCTTTATTCATTGCCCATTGACAACCTTCGGGTTAGTACTTTCGGAGTTATTTATTTTGATGGCTCCAGAACGGTAAACCTCCTCAATAACATAGGGACCTTCCCATTTTGAGAGGAGTTTTCCTGCAAAGAATCTGAAACAGGAGTTGTACAAAAGAACATATTCTCCGACTTTAAACTCACGCTTTTGAATCCTTTTGTCATGCCATCTTTTTTACTTTTTCTTTGAATAATTTTGCATTTTCATAAGCTTGGGTTCTCCATTCATCTAAAGGGTTAATATCGAATAACCTCTTTTCACCGGCAAGATTGAAATCATAATTGAGTTCTTTGATTGCCCAATATGCTTTATGTTCTAACTCAAGAGGCAAATGACAAGCTTATCCATAAACCATTTTATATGAAGACATACCCATAGGATTTTTATACGCTGTTCTATAAGCCCAAAGTGCATCATCTAATTTCTTAGACCAATTCTTCCTAGACCTATTAACAGTCTTTTGCAAAATTAATTTTATTTCTCTATTGCTAAGTTCAACTTGACCACTAGACTGAGGATGATAGGGTGATGCAATTCTATGGTTAACACCATACTTGGCAAACATTTTACGGAAAGCACCACGAATAAAGTGTGAACCACCATCAGTCATTAAATATCTAGGGACTCTAAACCTTGGGAAAATAACTTCCTTAAGCATTTTAATAGAGGTATTGTGATCAGCACTACTGGTTGGAATACCTTCTACCCATTTAGTAACATAATCAACAACAACCAAGATATGTGTATACCCATTAGAGGAAGGAAAAGGCCCCATATAATCAAATACCCAAACATCAAATGGTTCAACAGCAAGTGAATAATTCATAGGCATTTCTTGACGCTTACCGATATTACCTATTCTTTGGCATTCATCACAAGATAAGACAAACTTACGAGCATCCTTGAAGAGAGTAGGCTAATAAAATCCAGATTGCAATAACTTGTGAGCAGTTCTATCTCCAGCATGATGTCCTCCATAAGCTTTGGAGTGACATTTCCGTAGGATTTGTCCCTGTTCATGCTCAGGTACACAATGTCTAATAATACCATCTACTCCTTCTTTATAAAGATGTGGGTCATCCCAAAAGTAATGTCTTAAATCATAGAAGAATTTTTTCTTTTGTTGGTATGTAAAGCTAGGTGGTAAATATTTAGCAACAATATAATTAGCATAATGAGCATACCAAGGAGTATTATGAGCAACATTTATTGCAGCTAACTGCTCATCAGGAAAACTATCATCAATAGGTAGTGGGTCATCAGGCAAATTTTCAAGCCTAGACAAATTATCAGCTACTGGGTTCTCAACTCCTTTTCTATCAATGATATGTAAATCAAATTCTTGTAACAAGAGAACCCATTGAATGAGTCTAGGTTTAGCATCTTTCTTTTCCATAAGATATTTAATAGCAGCATGGTTTGTGTGAACAGTTACTTTGGAATCAACAATATAAGGTCTAAATTTATCACAAGCAAACACAACTGCTAAGAATTCTTTTCTAGTAGTAGCATAATTTCTTTGAGAGCTGTCTAGAGTTTTACTAGCATAATGAATAACATTCAGTTTCTTATCAACTCTTTGTCCTAGAACAGCACCAACAACATAATCACTAGCATCACACATAATTTCAAAAGGCAAGTTCCAATTAGGTGGTTGAACAATAGGTGCAGAAATTAAGGCTTTCTTTTGTGTTTCAAAGGCTTATGAACAATCATATCATCAATAACAAAAGGGATATCCTTTTGCAAAAGATCCGTAAGAGGCCTAGAAATTTTAGAAAAGTCTTTGATAAATCTCCTATAGAAACCAACATGACCTAAGAAACTACGAATACCTTTTATATCTTTAGGATATGTCGTTTTCTCAGTTGCATCAACCTTCGCTTGGTCCACTTCAATACCTCTTTCAGAAATTTTATGACCCAAGACAATGCCTTCATTAACCATAAAGTGGCACTTCTCCCAATTCAAGACAAGATTTGTTTGTTCACATCTGTGCAAAACTCGATCAAGATTGCTTAAATAATCATCAAAAGACTTCCCATTAATAGAGATATCATCCATGAAAACCTCAACAATCTTTTCACAAAAGTCAGAGAATGTAGCAGTCATACATCTTTGAAAGGTAGAAGGTGCATTACATAAACCAAAAGGCATACGTCTATAAGCAAAGGTACCAAAAGGGCAAGTAAAAGTGGTCTTTTCATGATCCTCTTTTGACACAGGTATTTGAGAGAAACCAGAATAACCATCTAGAAAGCAAAAATGTGTATGTTTGGATAATCTTTCTAGCATTTGATCAATGAAAGGTAGAGGGTAATGATCCTTTTTAGGAGCTTTATTTAGTTTGTGGAAATCAATTACCATTCTATAGCATGTAACAATTCTTTGTGGAATAAGTTCATTCTTATCATTAGGAACAACAGTTATACCTCCTTTCTTAGGGACACAATGAACAGGACTTACCCATCTACTATCAGCTATAGGATAGATGGCACCTGCTTCTAGAAGCTTTAAGATTTCTGTTCTTACCACTTCCTTCATCTTCGGATTTAACCGACGTTGGTGATCAACAACGGGTTTAGCATCAGGTTCCATATTAATTTTGTGCTGACATAGAGTGGGACTAATGCCCTTTAAATCATCAAGGGTATATCCAATAGCATCTTGGTGCTTCCTTAGAACTTTCAATAATCTTTCTTCTTCATGTTCTGAAAGGTTAGCACTAATAATAACATGATATATCTTCTTTTCATCGAGATAAGCATATTTCAAAGTATATGACAATTGTTTTAATTCAAACATAGGATCATATTTAGGTGGAGGAGGACCTCCTAGAGTTTCAATAGACAAGTTGTGTTTAAGAAGAGGACGTTGTTCAAAGAAAATCTTATCTATTTCATTTCTTTCATGCATATGAAAATCATTTTCATGGTCTAGCAAGTATTGTTCTAAAGGATCAGTAGGTGGTACAGTAATAAAAGCAAGACCAATTAATTCATCCTTACCAGGCAATTCTTTTTCATGAAGCTTTCTACTAAACTTGTAAAAAATTAAACTCATGATACTCATCACCAAAACTAACACCGACAGTTTGTTTCTTGCAATCTATCTTAGCATTAACGGTATTCAAGAAAGGTCTACCAAATATAATGGGACAAAAGTCATCTCGTGGGGAACCAAGAACAAGAAAATCAGTAGGGTATTTTATTTTCCCACACAAGTCTTCAACATCTCTAACAATCCCAATTGGTGATATAGTGTCTCTATTAGCAAGTTTAATAGTAACATCTATGTCTTCTATTTCTACAGCTAATATGTCTTTCATAATTTGTTGATATAAGGTGTAAGGAATAGCACTCACACTAGCACCTATGTCACATAAACCATGATAACAGTGATCTCCTTTTTTAACTGAGATGACGGGCATGCCAACAACAGGTCTATGTTTATCCCTTTTATCAGGTTTGGCAATTCTAGCAGCTTCTTCACAGAAGTAAATAACATGCACATCCATATCTTCTTCCAAGATATCTTTAACCATAGCAATACTAGGTTAAACTTTAATTTGTTCATCAGGTTTAGGTGTTCTAATATAGCTTTTGTTAAGCATAGTTGAAACTTTAGCATGTTCCTTTATCCTAACAGGGAAAGGTGGTTTCTCAATATAAGCAGAAGGAACAATTGGATCAGCATTATAAAGTATAGTCTCTTCTTTAACTGGTACCAGTTCTTTGATTTCTTCTTTAATAGGTGGGTGATATTTAAACCACTTCTCTTTAGGGAGTTCAACATGAGTAGCAAATGATTCACAAAAGGGGCTACTATCTCAGAGTCAAGTCCATATTTAGTGCTAAACTTTTGAAAAGCATCGGTATCCATAAAACATTTAACACAATCATATTTAAGTTTAATACCTGACTCTTTACCTTTATCAAGTTCTCAATATTCAGAGTTGCATTTAATTCTTTCCAAAAGATCCCAACATAATTCAATAGTCTTCTTTATAAAAGAACCAGTACAAGAAGTATCAAGCATGGTTTGATCATTACGAGAAAGCCGAGCATAAAAATTCTGGAAAATAATTTCTCTTGAGAGCTAATGATTGGGGCATGAATATAACATTAACTTAAGCCTCCCCCAAGTTAGAGCGATACTTTCTCCTTCACGAGGCCAAAAATTATATATATAATTCCGATCACGATGAACTAGATGCACATGATAATTTTTTTGGTGGAACTCCAATTTCAATCGATTCCAATTCCAAGATCCAATATCATCGCATAGCCTATACCATGCCAATGCTTTTCCCTTCAAAGATAAAGGGAAAACCTTTTTCATAACTTCATCCCTGGGTAAACCTGCAAGCTTAAACAATCCACAAATTTGTTCTACATATATCAAGTGCATATCAGGATGTTCGGTTCCATCTCCTGCATAAGGATTAGCTAGCAGTTGTTCTATCATACCTGAAGGAATTTCATATTCAATATTTTTAGTAGGTGTAGTAGGTTGAGGGGTAGCTAATTGTGGTTCCATACGAGTTGAAGATACCCTGAACAAACCCCTCAAAGGATTGTTTTCCATAGTAACAAGTTACAATAAATTTTAGCACACTATATAAATGTTTCCTTACCAAAGGCGTTTCACTCCCCGGCAACGGTGCCAGAAAATAGACTTGATGACCCACAAGTATAGGGGATCAATTGTAGCTCTTGTCGATAAGTAAGAGTGTCGAACCCAACGAGGAGCAGAAGGAAATGACAAGTGTTTTTTAGCAAGGTAATGTCTGCAAGTGCTGAAATTGTAAGTAGCAGAGTAGTTTGATAGCAAGATAATTTGTAACAAGCAAGTAATGAGAGTAGTAGAAAAATTGCAGCAAGGTAGCCCAATCCTTTTGAGGCAAAGGACAGGCCAAAACGGTCTCTTATGATAAGCAAAGTGTTCTTGAGGGTACACGGGAATTTCATCTAGTCGCTTTCATCATGTTGGTTTGATTTGTGTTCGCTACTTTGATAATTTGATATGTGGGTGGACCGGTGCTTAGGTGCTATTCTTACTTGAACAAACCTCCTACTTATGATTAACCCTCCCGCAAGCATCCGCAACTATGAGAAAAGTATTAAGAATAAATTCTAACCATAGCATTAAACTTTTGGATCCAATCGGTCACTTACGGAATAGCGCATAAACTAGGGTTTAAGCTTCTGTCACTCTCGCAACCCATCACACTACAAAAAAGACACATCCGTGACATTTTGGGCCAAATGAATTTTTATCTTGTTATACTTATGACACTTCTATGATGATAATTGTGACAAAAGCCGATATCATCATAGATGTGGTGGGGTCCTACTTCTATGACAAAATATCATGATAGAAAATGGGCTTGGATGAACAGTGAGCATTGTTGAGGGGGTTTGGGTGAACCCGAGTGATTCCTTCGCTACTGCTGCTAACTGAAGCCGATCGAACACTGCTGCCTCCTTCCCTTGATGAATAGTGAGCGTTGTTGAGGGGGTTTGGATGAACAGTTCCCGGTGGGGGGTTGGATGAACAGGACCCCGTGGTAGTAGAGGCCGTTGCCGCTGGATGAACAGTACCCCGATCGATCGAGCCGGTGCATGAACAGGACCCCGTGGAGGTCTGGATGAACAGGACCCCGTGGAGGGCTGGTTGAACAGGAGCCGGTGGAGGGCCTGGATGAACAGTAGCTCGTGGAGGGGTGGTTGAACAGGACCCCGTGGAGAGGGCTGGATGAACAGGAGCCCGTGGATGAACAGTCGCAGGTGGAGGCTGGAGGAGGTCGACGGTGGATGAACAGGAGCCTGTGGAGGCTGGAGGAGGTCAACTATGGGGATGAACAGTATCCCGTGAAGTCCCGTTTTGCGGTACGCCACACCCCTCCCGATGAACAGGACCCCCGTTTCGATCGTAGCGCTCCAACACAAGTCTGTTTCCTCCGTTTTGCGGTACGCCACACCCCTCCCAATCAAGAGGACCCCGTTTCAATCATAGGAGGTTTGTTTCCTCCGTTTTGCGGTACGCCAAACGCGTCCCGATGAACAGGATCCCGTTTCGACCGCGGCCGGTCGAACACAAGGCCGTTTCCTCCATTCTGCGATACGCCAGGCCTCGTTTCCATCGGCTGTTCCGTCCAAGCCGATTGGCTCCCGATGAACATGATGACGCATTCCGTTCTGACCCAGCCGGTTGCCTCCCCATGATCACGACGACGGCGCAGCTTCTCCGTTCTGACCCAGCCATGTACACGAGCCCTGGCCGTACGTATGCGTGAGTAGGCGTTCGAGACCCCGCCCATATGTACGTATGTGGCCGTATTTTCTTTCTTGCACCCTGGCCGCTGTACGTACGTGTACATGCTACGTGCGCGCCTCTACTATGACATGTGCATGCCTCTACATCGACCAATATGTACGTACACGTTCGCGATCAGAATGACAACGCTAGGTACGCTTCGACCAGGTGGGTCCCGACTGTCAGGCACTTCCTTCCGTGCGAAGATGTAGCTGGTGGGTCCCAGTAGTCAGGGGGAAATGTTTTTTCGCAAAATACGGTGGCCCGTCCGGTGGATCCCTGCTGTTAGGTGGAGGAATCATTATTTTCCGTGTAATAAGGAGGCACTTCCTTGCTGCGGCCGTGGACCCAGCTGTTAGCCTCTCCACGTACAGTACTCTTCCGATGGAAGTGGTTCCTTGACCATGTTGACCATGCCGTGCCGAGAGCACCAGGGTGGTGGATAACGATGAGGCCTAGGAAGGGGACAACGCGGAGCTAGGGAAGACATGGCAGTGGTTGCTCACACGGAGAGGAGTACGAGGGTTCACTGATTCAGCTGCGGTGTGATGCTGCCGTCACCGCAGAATAACATGGGGTGTGGGTGAGTAGAGGGATGTCCAGGCCAGCGGTGGGAGTAGTAGGGGGCGGTGAGGCCTCCGCGGCATCATAGTCGGCCACGGGAGGCAGGAGCACGTGACACGACCGGCGCTGCTTTATGCGGCTGGAGCAAGAAGACCAAATGTTGAAGAAGCACTACGGTCGTTGGATGGACATCATACGGTCACTGGAGCTAGAATCGTTCATATTGACTAAGTTGACAAAGCCCTCCGTCCGCGTCAACTTAATAGGCCCACAAGTCAGCCTCCCATTATGCTGGGTCCTAGCTAGCAGGGGAGTATTCATTTTTTGTGCGTAATAAGGAGGCACTTCCTTGCGTGCGAAGATATAGCTGGTGGGTCCAAGCTATCAGCGACGGGACATTTTTTTGCGAAATATAGAGGTCCTTACGGTGGGTCCCAGATGTCAGGTGGAGGAATCATTATTTTGTGCGTAATAAGGAGGCATTTCCTTGTGTGCGGCTGTGGACCCAGCTGTCAGCCTCTCCACGTATAGTCCACTTCAGATGCATGCGGTCGTTGACCATGTTGACCACGCCGCACCGAGAGCACCAGGGCGGTGGACGACGACAAGACGAAGGGAACGACACGGAGCCAGGGAAGACTCGGTAGTTAATTCCCATGCGGAGGGGAGTACGAGGGTTTACTGGTTTGTCTGCCGTCGCCGGAGAGTAACAACAGGTGTGGGTGAGTAGAGGGATGGCTAGGTCAGCGATGGGAGTACGGTGGGGCAGTGAGGCCTGCGCGGTAGCACAGCCGGCCGCGGGAGGAGGGAGCAGGCAGTCCCGTCGGCTCTTGTTTGAGCGGCTGGAGCAGGAAGAGCAGAGATTGAAGAAGCACGACGGCCGTTGGATGGACATCCAATAGTCACTGCTTGTGCATCAACCTTTTTCTGGGAAAGCCTCAAATCTGTGGAAAATAGCATACAACCCATCTGCCATTATTTCTAATAATTTACAGCCCGTTTGCTAATTCTTAAGGTTTTTTTGGAGCCCATATTCTTTTTGTTAGCATTACAACCCATGTTGTGGCCATGGTTAAAAAATTATACGTATTTTTGCATATTTCGGTGCGGTCCGAACTATTTTTAATCCCGAAATTTCGAGTCACATTCAAACTGATTTTAGAAATAAATGTATATCAATATAAAATCCAACAAATTGTCCATGCATAAAAATCAATGCAATTTTCGAAATGAAAAAAACGAAATTGAAACTAATTGCCGATTTGATGTGTTTTAAAAATGTACATCCCATTTCTCATTGCTGATAGGCCATTTTCTCGGCCAGCCAAATGAAGCTCTTGTGTTGAAAGATTTGCAGCCCAACAGGCCTGACAAAGCGACTTACTTGACAAATCACAAAAAAACTGGGCTAGCCATTTTCAGAAAGAAAGAAAGAAAAACTACTAGGTTAGTCTATGGTAAACATAAAAGAAAAGGCTGTCTAGACAAGCCAGAGTGCCCCGCACAGCCCAGTTGATACCCTGCTTCCGTCTCAAAAACAAATTAGATAAATGCCACTCCAATTATGACGATTCATAAAAATACCACTGCAATTTCCAAACTTTGAAAAATGCCACTGCAATTTTTGCAAACTTTGAAAACGCCACTGCAACTTTTGCAAACTTTGAAAAACGCCACTCCAGACTTCGAAAAATGCCACTGGAAATGACATGAAATGGCATTTTTCAAAGTTTGGAAATTGTAGTGGCATTTCTTGGAATCAGCAGATTCGGAGTAGTATTTATCAAATTAACCCAAACAAAAATAACTGGGCGAGCTGCTGGGTCCCTGGTGTCAGCTGCTCGTTGTGCAATTCTCTCGTTTATTGACTACGTTGACAATGGCATGGGACCCAAATGTCAGAAATCCATTAGGAGGAGCCATTTTTTATTGGCTTGAAACAAGGAGGCACTTGCTTGCGTACTGCCATGACCTTGGTGGGTACCTGCTGTCATCCTGTCCACGTACAATCATCTCCTGATTGTGTACGCGTCAACCTGGTAGGCCCACAAGTCAGCCTCTAAACCCGTGGCGGACAAATACAACCCATTTTTAAAAAATAACAACCCATTCCATACGTTCAAACGGAAAGTTCAACATTCAGAGCAAAGTAATAGGTCTGATCCAGATATAGAGTACTGAACTTTGATGTGGTCCCGTTCCAACATGTCAGTGAGACGACGGTGAGTCCTTTTGTACAATTTGCGAATGGACGTCTATGTAGGACGAGGCGCCTCTTCATGTACTGTGGCAACCGTCCACCGACTCTTCGCCTTTCCCTCTCAATTTGGAACTGTTGTCGCATGCTATTCCTCGCTCCTCCATTTGTCTTCACCCTTCCTTCTACCATTGTTCGATCGTCTTCTCCATGGAGGGAACAGGCCGGAAACGACCCCGTTATTCTTGCCCCGATCTGAATGATGAAGCAGTGGAGGAACGCAATGATCGGTGTGACCTCATCACCTCAGCTAGCATGGAAGGTTCGTTGAAGACCATTCTCGACTCAACTAATAACATCATTACAAGGAACCCAAGGGTCCAGGAGCAGTTTGATCTCCCCTATGTTCTTCACCATGACCCTGCTCACTGGCGCGGGGACGACGAAAGCCTCGCCTTGTGCAAGTTGATGCTGCTTGATAATGATACGTGTGATGTTAATATGCCATCGCTTGAGGGCAAGGCTTGGGCAGGCGCAAATGAAGATTGGGTTGTTTATATTGGGTACAACTGCGAGTGGGAACTTGTGAATGTGTACACTCGTCACCTGGTTCCACTTCCAAAAATCTCAGACTGCCCAGAGGTTGAGCACACAGACGATCTGCGTGAGTTCAAATACAATCATGGTAACTGTCGTCTACGGAAGATAGCAATTTGTCAAGTTCCCAACCGCTCTTGGGATTACACGAACTATGTAGTTGTTGCTATATATCTTCGACAAGCTTGTTGCCTTCCTTACTTCCACGCCTCGATGGATATTGCTGAAAAATCAATTTCTGTACATGGATGAGTACTGCGATGCAATTAAAGACGGGGGTCTTGTGTTTGCTGCCACCACTCATGGCACTGTTTTTGCATGGAATCATCATGCTTTCGGTACGTTTGTCCTGCACTGTAATTATAATTGTTTCATCCGCATGCATGCGGGTTAGCTAGTTTCCCTTTACTAATTAATTAACCTTCTTGTGTTTCCAAGGTCCTGTGAACATTCCACCACCTATACTTGAAAATTTTAATAACCAAGGGGGAGATGACAATGCTGATGATCACGAGCATGAGGATGAGCAGGACCCATATACTCAGTGGCACCTGGCAACTTATTCCGATGGATCACCTCTTCTTGTCTGTATACAGGGCACTACTGATGTTACTAAGGAAGCAGGTGTTGTCTCGCATGGTCGCACTCTCCGGACCTATTCCAACATCCGTTGCAGGATATTCGGGATGGATACTAGTGTACTAGCACCAACACCTTCTCCCTGGTTCAGTATTGAAAGTCTTGGAGGAAACTCGCTCTTCCTTGGACAAAACTTTCCAATCATGGTGAAAGGCGATCTAGCTGTTGTTGACTCAACGTTACTACCATTTATGAGAAGCAACTATATCTATACCTCGGTCATTGCTATGCTTCCATACCATCGCACTATGGGTCTTGACATAGCCCGTTTCAGCCTGGATGATCAGTCATGCGTTGGTCTCAAGACTGACATTGGCTGGCCCTTCCCAGAGAATCACTTCTAGTTCAAAGAAAGTGTTTCCAATGTCGAGGATTTGTTGAGCTGAAGTTCATTTCATTGCTTGTTATTTGTTGTGTGATGAGAACTTTAGTATTTACTAGAATGTATCATCGTTGTCGTTATGGGTTCATGGCCTGTTGTATGTAATAAAATGATATGCCTGTGATAGACTTACTAAATTTATGAATGGCTTTCGAGTCGCTTCTCTGAGTGGGTGCTACGACGAGGCAAAAAATATTTTCTGAATACATAATTGTACGTGCATTGCAACAGGTTATTGGATGAGTCCAATCAACAATAGTACTACTACTATTTGTACTAGCTTCACATGCTTCGCGCGTCGGGCGGGTGTTTTTACTGTAGCTGCGAATCCCATCATCCTAGGTCCTCGGATGAGTCCAATAGAAATTGCATTTTGATGTTTGGGTTCAAACTTTCAAAACTGCTGCACTATCTCTACGTTTACGTATACGTAATACAACAGGTTTTAAACTTGAGATCAGCCACCCACCCTCACAAACAACACTTTTTAACCTAGCACAGACTATAGGAAATTTGGCCACAGTGTGAGGTGGGCCATATGTTAATGTGTTTGTTGTATGTAACCAGCACCTTGAATCCTAGATATATAGTACTACTAGGGTGGCATGGGCCAGAACAAGCATTCACGTCGAGGAGTACGGCACATGCCACCAACACGACTTCCATGTGACACCATATTTCTTGGAGTCCGTGCTATAGCTATCTCTTCAACCTCGTCGTTTCTCTAGCTCAGCCATCGCGCGACAGGCAAGGTGGGGGTTTGCCGATAGTCGGTTTCCTCAACTGTGGTCCCACTTGTAAGGCCAACTCCAACTCACGACCCAAAATGGACCTCCGTGGCTTCGCTCGTGTGGGGGACAGAAGCCATCCTGTGCGGGCGCTAGGTCTGACAGGACGACCTTGTCGTCAGTGTGTGACCTCTGTGGCAACCGTCCGCCCCCCACTAGCCTCTTCGTTGACATGTGGTCCCGTTCCACCATGTCAGTGGGACGACGGCGAGTCCTTTTGTACAATTTCCGAACGGACGTCTATGTAGGCCGGGGCGCCTCTTCGTGTATCGTGGTAACCGTCCACTGACTCTTCACCTTTCCCTCTCGATTTGGAACTGTTGTCGCACGCTCTTCCTCCCTCCTCCATTTGCCTTCACCCTTCCTTCTACCATTGTTCGATCGTCTTCTCCATGGAGGGAACAGATCGGAAACGACCCCGTTATTCTTGCCCCAATCTAAATGATGATGTGCTGGAGGAAGTCATTGATCGGTGCGACGTCATCACCTCACCTAGCATGGCAGGTTCGTTCAAGACCATTCTCGACTCAACTAATAACATCATTACAAGGAACCCAAGGGTCCAGGAGAGGTTTGATCTCCCTATCTTCTTCACCATGACCCTGCTCACTGGCGCGCGGACGACGGAGGCCTCGCCTTGTGAAAGTTGGTGCCGCTTGATAATGATACATGTGATGCTAAGATGCCATCGCTTGAGGGTAAGGCTTGGGCAGGCGCAAATGGAGATTGGGTTGTTTATATTGGGTACAACTGCGAGTGGGAATTTGTGAACGTGTAAACTCGTCATCGGGTTCCACTTCCAAAAATCTCAGACTGCCCAGAGGTTGAGCACACCGGTATTCTACGTACATTCAACTACGATCATGGTGTCTGTCGTCTATGGAAGATAGCAATTTGTCGAGTTCCCAACCGCTCTTGGGGTTATAGGAATGCTTGTGTTATCGCTATTTTCGACAAGCTTGTTGTCGTCCTTCAAGGTTCAACTCGATGGATATTGCTCAAAAATTAGTTTCTATACACGGATGAGTATTGTGATGCAATTCAATACGAGGGTCTTGTGTTTGCTACCACCACTCGTGGCACTGTTTTTGCATGGAATCCTGATGCTTTTGGTACGTTTGTCTTCCACCGTAATTATAATTGTTTCATCCACATGCATGCGAGTTAGCTAGTTTCCCTTTACTAATTAACCTTCTTGTGTTTCCAAGGTCCCGTGAACATTCCACCACCTATACTTGAAATTTTTTATAACCAAGTGGGAGATGACGATGCTGATGATCACGAGCATGAGGACCCATATAGGAGTACTCAGTGGCGCCTGGCAACTTATTCCGATGGATCACCTCTTCTTGTCTGTATACAGGGCACCGCTGATGTGACTAAGGAAGCAGGTGTTGTCTCCCATGGTCGCACTCTCCGAACCTATTCCAACATCAGTTGCAGGGTATTCAGGATGGATACTACTGTGCTAGCGCCAACACCTTCTCCCTGGTTTAATATTGATACTCTTGGAGGAAACTCGCTCTTCCTTGGGCAAAACTATCCAATCATGGTGATAGGCGATCCAGCTGCTGTTGAAACAACATTACTACCATTTATGAGAAGCAATTGTATCTATACCTCGGGCATTTCTATGCTTCCCTACCGTGGCTATCACAATATGGGTCATGAAATAGGCCGCTTTAGCCTAGATGATCAGTCCTACGTTGGTCTCGAGATTGACAATAGCTGGCCCTTCCCAGAGAAACTCTTCTGGTTCAAAGCAAGCTTTTCCAACACCGAGGAGTGGTTGAGCTGACATTCATTTCATTGCTTGTTATTTGTTGTGTGATGAAAACTTTAGTATTTACTAGAATGTTTTGTTGGAACTAATCTATAATCCAACATGTATCGTCGTTGTCATTGTGTGTTGATGACTTGTTGTATGTAATGAATGGTACATTTGCATATGCATGTCATAAACCCAATTTATAAATGGTTTTCGACTCACTTCTTGGAGTGTTAGTGCCGTAGTAGTATAGCCAGCATCCGTAGTAGTATGAAGTTGCCACATCACATAGAGCCAACCAATAGTTAGTTCTAGTTAGATCAACTAGAGCTAGGTGTCGCACGAAGGCCGAGAAATATGGTGATAGCGTGACTGCGTGAGGTGGGCTTGTACGTAGTAGTATGACGTAGGCATAGGGCTTGCTGTGTTTCCTACTCCTCCGGTCTAAATGTGGAGAAGATTTGGTCGAGTTCTTCCTCCTTTTGCCGACACGTGGGTGTAACACCCCGGTGTAATGATGCTACAGTAACCCCCGGGGTTAAGTTAATCTTTTTGCTAAACATGTGCCTGATCATTATTGTCTCATGTTCTTTCACATTACAGTTGAATTCAAATTCAAATTTTGTCTGAAATTCAAAATGCTCAGACATCAAAACAAAAATGTTCATCATGTGCCAAATAATCCACAACTAATATTGGTGGTGAACCAACATTTTTGCAAAAGGTTTAAGTGGCCTAAGCTACTTAAAACAATGGCCTAAGCAATAAATTAAATGCCTTTTTAATTTATAAAATTGGCATTCTTTTTCTAAAGTCTCACAATATTTTGGTGGCAGTGCAATATACTTCTTTGAAATTATTTTGTCCAATGGCATAATTTTTTGCAAAGTCTTTATTGGCTAAAAGAAAAAGAAAAGAAAATGCAAAAGCTGTTTACAAAAAAGGAAAGGAAAACCCCCCTGCCCCTGGGCCTAAGGCCACAGAGACAGGCCCAGCTGGCCGTCGGCCCACCCCAGCCGGCCCACTCCCCCTTTCCTGTCGCTCTCCCCCCTCCTCCTGTTCCTCCGACCGGGCGAGGCAGAGCGCGCCCGTCCCCGCCGGACCCGCCTCGCCGGCGTCGCCCGAGCGAGGGGATAAGGCTTGCGCCTCCTCGCCTCCTCGATCCCCGCCTCCACTTGCACCACCCACTCCGCTCTCTCCCTCACTCTCCAGATCCCCTCCCCACCTCAACCGAGCGCCGCCGTCTCCATGGTTGTGCCGTAGCCGCGGCCACCGCCTACCCCGCGCCTCGCCAGAAGGTCCAGGAGGCTCGACGTCGACGCCTCCTTCGACTACCTCACCGGAACGAGGCGGGGAAGCCCCATCAGCGTCGCCATCGTCCTGTCTTCCCCAACGGTCCCCGCCACCACTCGTCGGCGATTCGTCGCCCCCAGCACCGGCCCGACCTCCCTCTGCGCTCCCGTTCACTCACGGGGCCTCCTTGCGCCCGCACGGTGAGCACCGCACGTCCTCCCCCTGCCTTCCCCTCGTTCTGCTGCGCATAACGTCGCCGCCATGGACGACCGAGCTCAGCTCCGCCGTGCCGCTCATCGTCGTCGCTTCCATCGATGCCAAGGCCGTCCGAGCACACCATCGTGCTCGGGGCACTCCAGCGGTGCGGCCTAACGCTTTAGATCGCTGGTGAGCGTGCTAGTTCTTCGTTTTCGCCGAGCTACCGTAGACCACCGCCGCCGGCGACCTTGCAGCTCCCTGTTCCGGCCATCTCCGGTCGGTCCAGTGGCACCACTCGACGGGCGACAGCGTCAACGTTCGAAAACAAGTGAAAACGCGTGATTTGGTGTTCTGTAGCGAAGATCCGAGCCTCTCCGGCGGACTCACCACCGCGGAGAGCTCGCCGGCGCAACTCCGGCGCCGGCCACCGACGTGGCCGACCTGGGACCACCCCCAGGGTCGCTGCCAGCGGGCCCTATGGCCCCAAGTTGACCGGGTTGACCCAGTCAACTGCTGACTGGGCAGCCCATTACCACTGACGTGTAGGCCCCACCACATAATTAAGCTAATTAAAATGGTTTTATAATTAAAAGTAATTAGTTTAGCTAATTAGTCACTGACATGTGGGGCCTAATTGCTAATTAACCCCCCTTGTTAATTTAATACAACCCACTGTTAGCCCTTTGTCTATGACATGTGGGACCCGTTGGTCAGTTTGACCTGGTCAGCGAGTCTGTTGACTGCTGACGTCATCAGCACGTCATGCTGACGTCATTTTATCCTTTCTGTTAATTTAAATAAATCCAGAAAATGGTTTAATCTTTAAAAATTCATAGAAAATAAACCGTAACTCAGATGAAAATGTTTTCTATATGAAAGTTGCTCAGAAAAATCCAACGAATCTGAAAATGCGGTCCGTTCAGCTGTCACATGCCTCTAGCATGCTGAACATGGAACTTTCCCCCTCCGGTCATCTGTCTGACACAGGTCCGGAACCGGGAACACCTTCCCGGTTGAATTCCCCCTTCACCTATAACGTCTAGGACCGCGTTAGAGCATGCTTAGCGCTACGTATCGTCATGTCATGCTTAGTGTTACCTCTGTTTGCTATGTATTTACTGTTTCTTCCCCCTCTTCTCTCCGGTAGACCCCGAGGCCGCTGATGCCCCGGTGATCGACTACGTCGTCGACAATGACCCCTCCTTGCCAGATCAACCAGGCAAGCCCCCCCTTTGATCATCCCGATATCGCCCATTCCATTCTCTCATGCTTGCATTAGATTTTGCTATTGTTATTGTTTGCTCCTATTCTGATGCATAGCCTCCTTTTGTAACCTGCTTATTGTTACCTTACCGGCTTATCCTAAACTGCTTAGAATAGGTTGGTTAGTGATCCATCAGTGACCCCCACCTTGTCCTTGTTGCCCCTACTTCATCATTGAAGACCCGATCAACGAGATTGAAGACCAGGACCCGACACCTCACGTCACATCACGTCCCTTCGTTGCTCGACTCTGCAGTGTCACTATTGAGTGCCGAGGGTGAGACCTCTACAGCACTTCTGATGTTAACCTGTAGTGTAGCTATTCGGTCGTGGTCATCGAGGGCGATTTCCTCCTTAACCACTTCCGATACGGCTCTGTCGAGCAACCCCTCAAGTGTGAACCTCGAGGGTGATTCCTCTACGTTCACCTTGATGATTACATTGAGTGGAACCCCCCGGGGGTGATTCCTTGGGTTTTCCTCTTGATGTTTGGACACACGGATACTTGGACTTTACAACTGTTACTTGGAAAGTGATGTGGAGACGGGTTGACCTGGAGGGTGCCCGCGAGATAATTACGAGGCGTGGCCGGGCATTCTTGGTCCTTGCCGCAAGTCCTCGAGACGGGGCAACGGGGTCACATCTTTCGTGAGTCTCTGCTTGTTACCGCGTGTTCCTAATCCACTAGGATTTGGATATTTGATCCGAGGGGCCTCTGGCCTGATAGCACTAACCATCACGTGGGCATAGTATGGGCGTTCTGCGTCGTATACATCAGCCAAAGCTTAATAAACGTCAGCGACTGAGTGGCGTGCGCCGGGTTGGACTGTGCAAGCGCCTGCCTTGTTGAAGGAGGTAGCTAGGTCTGCTCACCGGCCGCGTACGCAACGTGCAGGAGTTTCCGGGGAGATGGCCCATGACCCCTGGGGGCATAGGTTTAGTCCGGCGTGCTGACCTCTCTGTTAAGTCTAGGTCGGGTTGCGGCGTATTGTTTGGCCGAGGCCGGGCATGACCCTGGAAAGTGTGTCCGGCCGGAGTCAATCGAGCGTGGTGGGTAAGTTGGTGCACCCCTGCAGGGAAGAACTAATCTATGCATAGCCTGTCCTACGGTAACGGACACTTGGAGTTGTATCCCGATCGATACAACTAGAACTGGAAACTTGTGATGAGAACTGGATGGTGATGAGGATTTGATTGTGATGATAACTGGATAGTATGGCTCTGGGATTTCTTTCTCGCAGGGAGTCGAGAAAGGATCTCCGGCCGAGGTTGATAACACCACTGCTACTTTATTTTATGCTACTCTACTCCCTCATGTTGCTGCAAGATGGTGGGTTCGAGAAGATGCTAGTCTTCGATAGGACTAGGCCTTCCCTCTATTCTGGCATTTCTGCAGCCCAGTCCACATATACTGCCTTCCTTTGATAATGTTGCATATGTAGTGTAGATCCTTGCTTGCGAGTACTTTGGATGAGTACTCACGGTTGCTTTGCTCCCCCTTTTCCCCCTTTCTTTCTTCTTTCTGGTTGTTGCAACCAGATGGTGGAGTCCAGGAGCCAGATGCCACCTTTGACGACTGCTGCTACCCCGAGGGTGCCTACTACCACGTGACGGACACCGACGACCAAGAGTAGTTAGGAGGCTCCCAGGCAGGAGGCCTTGCCTTTTCGATCGATGTTGCTTTTATGCTAGCCTTCTTAAGGCAAACTTGTCTAACTTATGTCTGTACTCAGATATTGTTGCTTCCGCTGACTCTTGTGTTTTCGAGCTTATGTATTCGAGCCCTCGAGGCCCCTGGCTTGTAATATAAAGCTTGTATTATTTTAATTTGTGTCTAGAGTTGTGTTGTGATATCTTCCCGTGAGTCCTTGATCTTGATCGTACACATTTGCGTGTATGATTAGTGTATGATTGAATCGAGGGCGTCACAAGTTGGTATCAGAGCCGACTGCCTGTAGGTAGCCCCCTTTCCAACTCCTTGGCCGAAGTTGAGTCTAGTCACTGAAAACTTTTACTAACATTGGCTGTGTGGCTTACGGGCCCACGTCGCCATTGGGTGGTATTAGCATCTTTTACTCCTCGTCTATACTCTGGGACTCTGAACTCTCTTCTACTCGGGTTAAACGAATTTACTAACATTAGGATCCCGTGACCACATTCACCCCGAAGTTGGATGAAGCCATAGTTATTCCTTAGAATAGCATTTTGAGTAGTGCACACCCTGTCGTGTTGACTACGGAGTGGAATCCATCGTACCTCCTTCATTATGCATGTTTTCATCATGAATGATCCTTATCTTTGCAAATGCTCAATGCTGAACTACCCCTGTTACATGTTAGCAGGATGGTTAGACCCGCTGGTCGTGGCTGTGGTGCCAACGACCCACCACCGCCTGAATTCTTTACTAGAATGAGGCAACAATTTGAGTTAACTCGCCAGTTCATGGAAGGAATGATGGCTCAGTTTCCTCGTCCGAACATGAATCAACATCCAACCCGAGTAACTCTGCAGGACTTCATGCGCCTCAACCCAACTATCTACCGCAGCTCAACTCAACCCCTTGATGCTGATGATTGGCTCCGCGACATCACATATGAAATGGAGTCTGCTAGTGTTGCCCCTGCCAGCTATGTCACCTTCGCATCTTTCTTTCTGAAGGGTCCTGCTGCTCAATGGTGGGACAGCCACAGGCGTACCCTACCTGCTGGAACGGTCATTACTTGGCCAGATTTCCAAGCTGCCTTCCGTGCCCGTTTCATTCCTCAGGGAACCATGGACAGGAAGAAGCGAGAGTTCCGCAACCTCAACCAAGGCAACAAGACTGTAGATGCTTATCAACGGGAATTTCTGGACTTGTCACGTTATGCTGAAGAAGACATTGCAACTGATGCTCGTAAGCAAGAGAAGTTTCGTGATGGACTTCACCCTGATATCAAGCTAGCATTGCTCGTTCATGACTTTGCCGACTTCGCCACCTTGGTGAACAAGGCTATTCAGGTTGAGACTGGTCTTCAGGAACACCAGGGATCCCTCAGGCGTAGCCGTGACGCCGGCCCATCTTCGGGCCCGTCAGCGCAGAAGCGCCGGATATGGATTCCCCACAGCATGTATCGTCCAACTGCACCTGCACCAAGACAGTCCTATGTTGCACCTCGTCTGCCTCCTCAACCGCAGAGGCAGCCCCTTCGGGCTGTACCACCCCAAGCTTCTGCTCCCAATCCCAATGATGGTCTGTGCTTCAAGTGTGGCCTTTCAGGTCACCGCTCCAGGAAATGCCCTCAGAATCAGAATCAGCTGGCTCTGTCTTCAACTGACCGTAACAATCAGCCCCATAACAACAATGCCAGACCTTATGGTCGTGGTCAGGCTAATCATGTTGATCTGAATGAAGCTCAAGACCAGCCTGCCACTTTGATGGGTACTCTCCTTGTGAATTCAGTACCAGCTTCTGTTTTGTTTGATTCAGGAGCATCACATTCTTTCATGTCAGAAAATTTTGCTTACGCATATGACATTCGATGCGAGCCCATGAACACTCCGATAGTGGTACGCACCCCTGCGGGCCGATGTCAAACTACCATGATTGGTCGCGACGTTCCTGTTGAAATTGAAGGGTTGGAATTCCTTGTTTCTCCCATTATTCTGGAGTCTTCCAATATTGACCTCATTTTGGGAATGGAATGGTTGAAAGCGCATACTGCCTCTATCGTTTGCGCTACCAAGGTCGTTCACCTCCTACATCCTTCAGATGAGATTGTAACCTACCATGCTCAGCTTGTTCAAAACGCTGAAGCACGACTTTATGCTTTGAATGCGTTGAACGCGGCACCTCTTGAGGGAATTGAAAAGATTCCAGTCGTTCGCGACTTCCAAGACGTATTTCTAGAAGAACTTCCAGGAATACCCCCTGCCCGGGCTGTCGAGTTCGTCATCGACTTGAAACCAGGCACTGTTCCTATTGCAAAATGACCCTACAAGATGCCACCTCATGAACTCCTTGAGCTTAAGGAGGAAATCGACAAATCTCTTCACAAGGGTTTCATTCGTCCAAGTTCCTCTGCTTGGGGAGCACCTTCTCTCTTTGTCAAGAAGAAGGACGGTACGAACCGTTTGGTCCAAGACTATCGTCCTATCAACCAAGCTACAATTCAAAACAAATATCCCCTTCCTCGGATCAATGATCTGTATGATCAACTGGCTGGTTCATCGATATTCTCTAAACTCGACTTGAGGTTGGGTTACCACCAGATCCGTGTTCGTGAAGAGGATATTCCAAAGACCGCATTTGTGACTCGTTATGGTTCTTACGAGTACACCGTCATGTCATTCGGTTTAACCAATGCTCCAGCTACTTTCTCTCGTCTGATGAACTATATATTCATGGATTACCTCGACAAGTTCGTCGTTGTCTATCTGGATGATATACTGGTATATTCGAAGAATAAAGAAGAACATGCTGAACATCTTCGTCTTGTTCTAGAGAAGCTTCGAGAGCATCAACTTTATGCCAAGTATTCCAAGTGCGAATTCTGGTTGCCCGAAGTCACCTACCTTGGTCATGTCATCTCCAGGGATGGTATTGTCGTCAACCCAAAGCGCGTTCAGGCTATTCTTGACTGGACCCCTCCGAAGACTGTCAAGCAAGTCAGAAGCTTTCTTGGACTGGCCAGCTATTGTCGCCGCTTTGTCGAGAACTTCTCCAAGATCGCCAAGCCACTGACTAATCTGCTTCACAAAGGCGTTAAGTTCGATTGGACAGACAAATGTCAGGAAAGTTTCCAGGCACTCAAGGATAAACTGACTTCTGCCCTAGTGCTTGCTCCTCCTGATTCTCGCAAGGACTTCATCATCTATTGTGACGCTTCACGTCAAGGATTAGGCTGTGTTCTAATGCAAGAGCGCAGGGTGATTGCTTATGCTTCCCGTCAAGTGCGTCCTCACGAGGAAAACTACCCGGTTCATGACCTTGAGCTTGCAGCGGTTATCTTTGCATTGAAGCTATGGCGACAGTACCTTCTCGGTAATCGTTGCGAGATCTTCACTGATCATTAGAGTCTGAAGTACCTGTTTACTCAGCCAGATCTGAACCTCCGTCAGCAGCGATGGATGGAAGCTATTGCTGACTACAACTGCGGTATATCTTATACACCTGGCAAGGTTAATGTAATGGCCGATGCCCTAAGCCGAAAGTCTTATTGCAATAATCACCAGGTCTACAAAGCTCAACCCCGCCTTTATGAAGAGCTATGCAAGCTGAACCTTCAACTAGTTCCACAGGGTTCTCTGAATAACCTTGTTTTGGAACCAACTCTTCTGAAAGCAATCAAGTCTGCTCAAGCCAAAGATGCTCATGTTGATCTGATGAAAAAGGATCTTGCCTTAGAGAAATCCAGAGATTTCTCACTTGGTGAAGATGGAACCTTATACTTCAGAGATCGCATTGTCGTACCCCGGTTCGAGCTTATGACAGAGAAGGTGATGAAAGAAGCGCATGACACCCCTCTCTCTATTCATCCGGGAAGTACCAAGATGTATCTTGACATCCGTCAGAAGTACTGGTGGTCTAAGATGAAGCAAGACATTGCTCGATATATTGAAGAATGTGACGTTTGTCGTCGCGTCAAAGCAGAACATCAGAAACCGGCTGGACTTCTACAACCGCTTCCGATTCCTGAATGGAAGTGGGATAAGATCCAAATGGACTTCGTCACTGGCCTTCCCAAGTCTCAGAAAGGTAACGATGCTATCTTTGTCGTCATCGACCAATTCTCGAAGGTTGCTGACTTTCTGCCAGTCAAGGAGACTATCACTGCTAGTCAATTGGCAACCTTGTATATCTCCCGAATTGTGTCACTCCACGGCATTCCGAAGGAGATCAGTTCAGACCGCGGCAGTATTTTCACTTCTAAGTTCTGGGATAGTTTCCAAGAGGCAATGGGAACTCATATTACCTGGAGCACTGCTTATCATCCCCAATCCCATGGCCAAGTCGAGCGAGTCAATCAAGTTCTTGAAGACATGCTTCGAGCTTGTGTTATTTCTTTCGGCAAGAAGTGGGAAGAATCTCTCCCTTATGCGGAGTTCTCTTATAACAACAGCTATCAAGCCAGCTTGAAGATGGCACCCTTTGAAGTGCTTTATGGACGTAAGTGCCGAACCCCTCTGAATTGGTCAGAAACTGGGGAACGAGCACTCATTGGTCCGGACATTATTCAACAAGCTGAAGAGCAGGTTCACATTGTCCGGGATAATCTCAAGGCGGCCCAATCCCGCCAGAAGAGCAACTATGACCGGAAACACTGGGGTTCAACTTATCAACCTGGTGAACAAGCTTATCTGCGTGTCACTCCTTCGAGAGGCACTCATCGGTTCGGAGTCAAGGGCAAGCTAGCTCCGCGCTACATTGGTCCCTTCCGTATTCTCGCCCGTCGTGGACTGGTGGCTTATCAATTGGAGTTGCCACCTCAGTTCTCTCACGTCCATGACGTCTTCCATGTGTCGCAACTTCGTCGATGCTTCAAGGATTCGGAACGTGAAGTGGATCCGGAATTGATTGAAGTTCAAGATGATCTCACTTACAAAGAGCATCTGATCTGCATTCTTGAAGAAGCTGAACGTCGAACCCGCCAGAAGGTTACCAAGTTCCTCAAGGTGCAATGGTCGAATCATACTAAAGAGGAAGCCACTTGGGAACGCGAAGATAACCTCCGGGCTGAATACCCCGACCTGTTCCCTTCTACCACTTAATTCTCGGGACGAGAATTTCTTTTAGAGGAGGAGAGTTGTAACACCCCGGTGTAATGATGCTATAGTAACCCCCGGGGTTAAGTTAATCTTTTTGCTAAACATGTGCCTGATCATTATTGTCTCAAGTTCTTTCACATTACAGTTGAATTCAAATTCAAATTTTGTGTGAAATTCAAAATGCTCAGACATGAAAACAAAAATGTTCATCATGTGCCAAATAATCCACAACTAATATTGGTGGTGAACCAACATTTTTGCAAAAGGTTTAAGTGGCCTAAGCTACTTAAAACAATGGCCTAAGCAATAAATTAAATGCCTTTTTAATTTATAAAATTGGCATTCTTTTTCTAAAGTCTCACAATATTTTCGTGGCAGTGCAATATACTTCTTTGAAATTATTTTGTCCAATGGCATAATTTTTTGCAAAGTCTTTATTGGCTAAAAGAAAAAGAAAAGAAAATGCAAAAGTTGTTTACAAAAAAGGAAAGGAAAACCCCCCTGCCCCTGGGCCTAAGGCCGCAGAGACAGGCCCAGCTGGCCGTCGGCCCACCCCAGCCGGCCCACTCCCCCTTTCCTGTCGCTCTCCCCCCTCCTCTTGTTCCTCCGATCGGGCGAGGCAGAGCGCGCCCGTCCCCGCTGGACCCGCCTCACCGGCGTCGCCCGAGCGAGGGGATAAGGCTTGCGCCTCCTCGCCTCCTCGATCCCCGCCTCCACTTGCACCACCCACTCCGCTCTCTCCCTCACTCTCCAGATCCCCTCCCCACCTCAACCGAGCGCCGCCGTCGCCATGGCTGTGCCGTAGCCGCGGCCACCGCCTACCCTGCGCCTCACCAGAAGGTCCAGGAGGCTCGCCGTCGACGCCTCCTTCGACTACCTCACCGGAACGAGGCGGGGAAGCCCCATCAGCGTCGCCATCGTCCTGTCTTCCCCAACGGTCCCTGCCACCACTCGTCGGCGATTCGTCGCCCCTAGCACCGGCCCGACCTCCCTCTGCGCTCCCGTTCACTCACGGGGCCTCCTTGCGCCCGCACGGTGAGCACCGCACGTCCTCCCCCTGCCTTCCCCTCGTTCTGCTGCGCATAACGTCGCCGCCATGGACGACCGAGCTCAGCTCCACCGTGCCACTCATCGTCGTCGCTTCCATCGATGCCAAGGCCGTCCGAGCACACCATCGTGCTCGGGGCACTCCAGCGGTGCAGCCTAACGCTTTAGATCGCTGGTGAGCGTGCTAGTTCTTCGTTTTCGCCGAGCTACCGTAGACCACCGCCGCCGGCGACCTTGCAGCTCCCTGTTCCGGCCATCTCCGGTCGGTCCAGTGGCACCACTCGACGGGCGACAACTTCAGCGTTCGAAAACAAGTGAAAATGCGTGATTTGGTGTTCTGTAGCGAAGATCCGAGCCTCTCCGGCGGACTCGCCGTCGCGGAGAGCTCGCCGGCGCAACTCCGGCGCCGGCCGCCGACGTGGCCGACCTGGGACCACCCCCAGGGTCGCTGCCAGCGGGCCCTAAGGCCCCAAGTTGACCGGGTTGACCCAGTCAACTGCTGACTGGGCAGCCCATTACCACTGACGTGTAGGCCCCACCACATAATTAAGCTAATTAAAATGGTTTTATAATTAAAAGTAATTAGTTTAGCTAATTAGTCACTGACATGTGGGGCCTAATTGCTAATTAACCCCCCTGTTAATTTAATATAACCCACTGTTAGCCCTTTGTCTATGACATGTGGGACCCGTTGGTCAGTTTGACCTGGTCAGCGAGTCTGTTGACTGCTGACGTCATCAGCACGTCATGCTGACGTCATTTTATCCTTTCTGTTAATTTAAATAAATCCAGAAAATGGTTTAATCTTTAAAAATTCATAGAAAATAAACCGTAACTCAGATGAAAATGTTTTCTATATGAAAGTTGCTCAGAAAAATCCAACGAATCTGAAAATGCGGTCCGTTCAGCTGTCACATGCCTCTAGCATGCTGAACATGGAACTTTCCCCCTCCGGTCATCTGTCTGACACAGGTCCGGAACCGGGAACACCTTCCCGGTTGAATTCCCCCTTCACCTATAACGTCTAGGACCGCGTTAGAGCATGCTTAGCGCTACGTATCGTCATGTCATGCTTAGTGTTACCTCTGTTTGCTATGTATTTACTGTTTCTTCCCCCTCTTCTCTCCGGTAGACCCCGAGGCCGCTGATGCCCCGGTGATCGACTACGTCGTCGACAATGACCCCTCCTTGCCAGATCAACCAGGCAAGCCCCCCCTTTGATCATCCCGATATCGCCCATTCCATTCTCTCATGCTTGCATTAGATTTTGCTATTGTTATTGTTTGCTCCTATTCTGATGCATAGCCTCCTTTTGTAACCTGCTTATTGTTACCTTACCGGCTTATCCTAAACTGCTTAGAATAGGTTGGTTAGTGATCCATCAGTGACCCCCACCTTGTCCTTGTTGCCCCTGCTTCATCATTGAAGACCCGATCAACGGGATTGAAGACCAGGACCCGACACCTCACGTCACATCACGTCCCTTCGTTGCTCGACTCTGCAGTGTCACTATTGAGTGCCGAGGGTGAGACCTCTACAGCACTTCTGATGTTAACCTGTAGTGTAGCTATTCGGTCGTGGTCATCGAGGGTGATTTCCTCCTTAACCACTTCCGATACGGCTCTGTCGAGCAACCCCTCAAGTGTGAACCTCGAGGGTGATTCCTCTATGTTCACCTTGATGATTACATTGAGTGGAACCCCCCGGGGGTGATTCCTTGGGTTTTCCTCTTGATGTTTGGACACACGGATACTTGGACTTTACAACTGTTACTTGGAAAGTGATGTGGAGACGGGTTGACCTGGAGGGTGCCCGCGAGATAATTACGAGGCGTGGCCGGGCATTCTTGGTCCTTGCCGCAAGTCCTCGAGACGGGGCAACGGGGTCACATCTTTCGTGAGTCTCTGCTTGTTACCGCGCATTCCTAATCCACTACGATTTGGATATTTGATCCGAGGGGCCTCTGGCCTGATAGCACTAACCATCACGTGGGCATAGTATGGGCGTTCTGCGTCGTATACATCAGCCAAAGCTTAATAAACGTCAGCGACTGAGTGGCGCGCGCCGGGTTGGACTGCGCAAGCGCCTGCCTTGTTGAAGGAGGTAGCTAGGTCTGCTCACCGGCTGCGTACGCAACGTGCAGGAGTTTTCGGGGAGATGGCCCATGACCCCTGGGGGCATAGGTTTAGTCCGGCGTGCTGACCTCTCTGTTAAGTCTAGGTCGGGTTGCGGCGTATTGTTTGGTCGAGGCCGGGCATGACCCTGGAAAGTGTGTCCGGCCGGAGTCAATCGAGCGTGGTGGGTAAGTTGGTGCACCCCTGCAGGGAAGAACTAATCTATGCATAGCCTGTCCTACGGTAACGGACACTTGGAGTTGTATCCCGATCGATACAACTAGAACTGGAAACTTGTGATGAGAACTGGATGGTGATGAGGATTTGATTGTGATGATAACTGGATAGTATGGCTCTGGGATTTCTTTCTCGCAGGGAGTCGAGAAAGGATCTCCGGCCGAGGTTGATAACACCACTGCTACTTTACTTTATGCTACTCTACTCCCTCCTGTTGCTGCAAGATGGTGGGTTCGAGAAGATGCTAGTCTTCGATAGGACTAGGCCTTCCCTCTATTCTGGCATTTCTGCAGCCCAGTCCACATATACTGCCTTCCTTTGATAATGTTGCATATGTAGTGTAGATCCTTGCTTGCGAGTACTTTGGATGAGTACTCACGGTTGCTTTGCTCCCCCTTTCCCCCCTTCCCTTCTTCTTTCTGGTTGTTGCAACCAGATGGTGGAGTCCAGGAGCCAGATGCCACCTTTGACGACTGCTGCTACCCCGAGGGTGCCTACTACCACGTGATGGACGCCGACGACCAAGAGTAGTTAGGAGGCTCCCAGGCAGGAGGCCTTGCCTTTTCGATCGATGTTGCTTTTATGCTAGCCTTCTTAAGGCAAACTTGTCTAACTTATGTCTGTACTCAGATATTGTTGCTTCCGCTGACTCTTGTGTTTTCGAGCTTATGTATTCGAGCCCTCGAGGCCCCTGGCTTGTAATATAAAGCTTGTATTATTTTAATTTGTGTCTAGAGTTGTGTTGTGATATCTTCCCGTGAGTCCTTGATCTTGATCGTACACATTTGCGTGTATGATTAGTGTATGATTGAATCGAGGGCGTCACAGTGGGACATCCAGCATCCAGGCCGTGTCATGCAAGAAAATGGAGTGGTAGTTGAAGCCACGTGATGTGCATCTTAGGTTAAACTGTAAATAGAATCTTACTACTCTTTAGTAACTCCAAAAGCGGCCACCGAAGATCTTTATTGGATTTTTTTTTCATCACCAGCACGTCGAGGTGAAAGATGTGCAGGTTCAGTGGGTCCTCTTGTGTTTTCACTGACATGTGGGACCGCATGTGAGCAAATAGACACTGCGCGCGTCTGCTGGCTGGATAAAAAGAGAGATGAAGGAGGGCTGAGCATGGACTCCAGGAAATTTGTTCTACATAACCAGCACCTTGATATAGGCTCAATATAGTGGGGTGGCATGGGCCATAACTAGCATTCACATCTACCAGTACGACACACGCCACCCACAAGAGTCCCATCCAACACCAATTTTCTTGGAGTCCATGCCACAACCATCTCTTCTCCCTCCTGTTTTCTCAGCCATCGCACGGTGGGAGGGGTGGGGGTTTGCCGATAGTCGGTTTGCTCAACTGCGGTCCCACTTGTAAGTGAAAATGCAACGCAGCATGCATTCCCCCTTGAGCGGCGTGCCGGACCAACCGTGTGGGGGTGCGACGTACGCGAACACGGCAGGATTTTCCTTTTGAACTTGTAACTTGTAAAATTTGGTTCTGCTCCATGGCGCGATCAATAGATAGAAATAACGATTTTCCCTAGAGTAATGAGAAGTTTGGTTCTGGTGCGGTTCATGCATGGAGTACGTATGAAAATTATGAAGTTGATGCGAAAGGCAAGATAATTACTAGTAGTACCATATACTACTACATGGATTTGACGGAAAGATAAAGATACATACAGATCCATCAACGACATCCTCACGCCCTAGTGCGCCGGGTCACCAACCAACGTGTGAGGAGGAGCGGCATTGGCGGCGAGCTCAACGTGCTTCTGAATAATGCCGTCCGAGGTTGCCCTGCGGGTCAAGAAGGCCAGCGACCTATCATCCTCCTCTGGCACATAGTAGTCCTTGTGGATGATTTGCGCGTAGACGTGGGTGATTATGTCGACGGTGTCTTGCTGCCCTAGGCGCTGCGCGGCGAGCGCGACCTCGAGGTGGACATTCTCCGGCGCGACGGCGGGCAGTCGCAGGGCCACCAGTGCATCGAAGAGGTTTTCACCATAGAGGACATTGAGGGTGGCGGGCATCACAGAGCCTGGGCGCGTGGGCTGGAGGCGTACGTCAAGGTCGTCCACGAGCTTCTTGATGATGGTGAACTTGTCGAGGAAGCCGACGAGGACCTTGTCGAACAAGGAGACGAAGCTGTCGTCCAAACTGCCTCTGGCCCTGGCAGCCTCAAGCATGACCTGGAGACGTTCCTCGGTGCCGGGCCGCATGCCGATGTCATGGACCATCTGGCACAGTCGGATGATGCTAGCGCTCATCGCCTCCATGGGTCTAGCTCCTAGTCAACTAATCTTGTGATTGGAGTGATCACTCTTGCCCTTGGTTAGGGTGCGTAGGTGCGTAGGATTTCGTAGATTGGACTGGCGAGGAGCCTTTATATGAGAAGTGCAGACTGCGTTGCACTCACGTGTGTGTTGGCCATCTACTCCTCGGCCCTCTACTGCACCTGCCTTTGGCTGTATGACAGGTGGGACAGCCACCTGTTGGGCCCACGAGTCATTCACCCAAATGCAGGTGCAGTAAGTCAATGAAGCTGCGTCCCCCTCCGTCCCAAAACACTTAGGCACGGTACATTAACTCCCTCCTCGTTTCTTATTTCGTGACATATCAACTAATGAGAGATGTGGACCGTGCATGCTTTTAATGACTTGAGACTACCAAACATGACATGTAGTGTTTAGTTCATTGCATGTAATCCTATTAATTAGCAAAAAGACATTAAGTTCTCTCGCTTTCCCCTTCGTCTTGGTCATGGTGCACAACCTAAGAGCATGGTTAATACTTAATAACATAGCCAGCTGCTGGCTATATGATGTTGCCATGTCATAGTAGAGCCATCACTTGTAGCCAGTCATACAATAAGGTTAGCTATAAGGCTGCCTATAAGAGTACTACTTTTTCTCATCTTCTATCTCTCTTTCTCAATATTTATTGTATATCGGCCTAGGAATCCGCATATAGCTAGGCTCTTGCATGAGAGCCCACTCCTCTTTTTCACTTGCTCTAAGATGACTTAGACTAGCCATAGTGGGAGTAACTCCAGCAGTAACATCGAGTCCAACTCAACAAATTTGCTTATGTGGCAATGAGTTAATGATGAGAGAGGTAGTTTGAGTAACTTAGCTAGTTATTACTGTAACATCACATGTCCAAATGCAAATGAGTTTATAACCTAATAAATGAGGCTTTGCATGTTACCATACTTATGTTACTACCCACTATGAAAGGTGGTACTAGTGTATGTTACTCTTCATTGTGGCTAGTCATACACCTAGACAGAGGGAGTAGTCTCAAGTCATTGGATGCATACGCACCCCACGTCTCGTATTTGTATTGGGTGATTTCTTTTTTCATGGCAAGAAACAGGGAACGAGGTGGGTAGTTAATGCACCGCACCTAAAAGTTTTGGGATTACTATTTGGTTTTCGTAACGTGACTAATGCACCAGTACGGAGGGAGTACAATAGTAGTCTTTGATTGTAATTTTTTATTGGTAGCTTACAAAGCTGAGCACTCGGTGAGTACAATAGTAGTCTGATTGATGAGACATCAGATTTGAGCCATCTACTGGAAGGAATAAAACAATACACCATGTATTTATTTATAGAGGAGTACTACATTTTTTGTGACATGCATTACTAGATATTGCTAGTCAAATACTAAATCCAGATGGACGTGGTAGTACTACTAAATCCAGACGGTGGTGCTAGTACTAGTAGTAGTACTACCAATGTAGTAGCACTGTACTACCCGTTTGTCAAATTATTACGTGCTGCTCATCGCAGTGAAGTGACAAGACCATGCGCCGGAGATGACACCTGAGTATAGGTGCCGTGTTTTGCATAACACATAAGTCAGCCTCACCGTCTGCAGTCACTATCATCATGGCTATAGAGCTAGCCTGCTTACAACTAGCCGTGTTTGACATAATTTCCCGTGTGTCGATGCCCGTGCATTGCATGAAACACCAAGATTGGGGGTGGACCGCGCCAGCAGCGACCATCGCACCAGATTTTTCCATGGCCTTCTAGATGTGGCGGGAGGAGATAAGGCTGATTGTGAGAGAGAAGGAGTTGTTTGTAAATAGGGAACAAGTGCGGGCATCTTTTTGCAAAACTAGAGAAGTTTGGTTTGTATGCGTCAGATCTAGATCCGACGGCTATTAGTGAAAGATAGCAGGCACAACATCATCACCAACTCAGGACCTCTTTGATTCGCAGGATTTTGAAAACGCAGGAATAGGACACGACATTATTACAAGTTTCAAACTGATATTACAAATGTTAGGAGTAATGCTGCACCTACGAAGAGGGAATCTAGGAAGTTTACGTAAGAACTTTCGTTACTTTAGGTGGATGCAGCATTATCGTACAAACTAAAATCCACCGCCCTGACAAGTCACTAGTGGGCAAATAAATTTTCGAGTCTCTGGCCACTTGATGTTTCAAAAACAAATTCAGCTTCTGTGGAGACTTTGTAATTTAGGCTTAGATGCTTGCGGTGATCAGCATGCCATTCATTGTTGCACCAGAGAACGCCAAACCTCATTACCTTGAGCACACTTGCCTCAAGAACAAAGAACCTGGCCAATTTAATCTCAGATGTGCTGCCTCGATAGTCGATGAAATCAATTTCTCTAAGATGGTGATCAAGGCATTCGATGAGATTGTTATAGTGCGGCGCATTTTCCACTTTTGGGTCTTTTTTTATCTGCAAAAGAAGAGAACATATTAGAGCAGCTGGCTGTATAAGATTGTTGTGTCATCAAGAGGTACCAATATCATTCGCTCATACGATAGGGTTGGCTGGCTAGTGATATTTTTTCACTCTATCTCTCTTTCTCTTTCCTCTCATTTACCTAGGAGCACGTGAAGAGCTTGGGCATTTGTTGCCTTCCACTATGTGGCCGATGCCATATTTCTCAAAAGTATGCCACATAATACACATCGATGTCAAATCAAAAGATTTTGGCACCGCTCTCGCGATGTGAGAGAGTTGGCACCGCTGTGCACATAGACCCACATGTATAAACAAATCAATCAAACCAACTACACCAGCCTCTCACTCTCCCAAACAAGTGTTTTTTTTATTGCCTCGGTCCTCTCTCTCTCTCCCACGCAAGTGTTTTTTCATTGCGTGAGTTAATTTGGTGCCGGAGCAAAGTAGGTGATCCAAATTGGGGCACCATGTGAGCAATGGAGGGGCATCATTGCCAAATGCATCACAAGCGAATTTGGCACGTGTTTTGGCCTACATAGTGGAGGGGCGTTATAGCCCACTTTTGTACTACCTCGTATTTAGTGTAAAATTTTGACCACAGATTTACCTAAGATGCCAGATGGCAGATTCAGGCATATTGTTGTTCTACTTTGTAAGGTCCTCGAGAATAATCAATAAAATGGCCGCGTGCATCTCCTAGATGCAGAGGCCGGGGGTCATCCTCCTTTTCTAAAAAAATAGATATACCTAAGAAAATGCCAATGCATGTCACCAAAAATTATATCATTTGAAATTATGTTCAAATACGAATCCAACGATATAATTTTTAGTGACATGCATTAACATTTTGTCAGTTAAATTTATGGTCAAATTTTGATACTACAAAATAGGAAGAGTAAACCAGGACGGAGGTAGTACTTGATCTTAGGGTAACCATAGAGTTACTAGTCTAAGTTACTTTCCACTATGACTATCCTGGGCTACTATAGTAGTACAACAAAAAAACGATGCATGTGATCACGTGGGAAAAAAATACTAAAAACATTTCTTTTGGTGCAGTGCGTAGATGCAGTTTTGAACACTACACTTGTCATCGTAATTTGGGAAAATTACGAAAAAAATTGAACTACGTTGTGATTACTGTTTACTAATAGGAAAGAAGTTTCACCTTGATGAGTAGCTTCTTCGTGCACGGAAAGCATGTAAGGAATCCAACAACTTGATCAAGATTGGGTCTGATAGATTTTATTGCCAAGATCTTCACTGTGCGCATAGACTCGGTGAAGCTTGTGGGAATCATTTTCTGGAAGACGGTCGTAAATACATCAAGAAGAAATTTAAAAATGTGAATTTCAAGAAGACAGAGAAGAAAATGAGTGTTGTACCTGAACAATTACGGATCCAATAAAGAGTTTGGAGTATTTGGCAGACGGGTACACAAACACTGTCAATTTCGGCGCGTCAATGACCCTGATTTTTGTTGGACCTTCTAGATCAGATACAAGCAATCTCTCAAGAAAAGGCGCATTCTCAATGACCATAACGTGGAACAGCTGGAGTGATCTGTTCCCAATTGATGTCTTGTTGCGGGGCCAGCAAGACACATAAATCCATCGGAGATTCGTCTAGGCGATGTGGAGGCTAATGAACCCGTGGATCTGCTCAATACGAAGGTACTCGAGCGCAATACAGCTGCGGATCAGGTGCTCCATAGCCTGCTTTGAGATGCCAACGTCGAAGAGGTCGAGCTGCTTGAGTTGAGGGAGAAGAAGGGCGGGTGCAACATTAATCTGGGGAAGATAGCAGGAGCTGAAGCTGGTGCGGCGCAGCGTTGGCGTGACACGGAGTGCGGACAGCGGCAGAGAGCGACATCGTCCATCTTCAAAGCCGAGCTCCTCGAGCTCATCTAGGGCGGGGCATAAGAACCACTCGCCGAACTTGCTTGGACCTTGCAGTTGGTACTGAACATGCAGATGTCAAGGCGTCTGGCTGGCCCAGGGTGCGATGAAAGGATCTTGAAGACTCCAGCCATGCGTTTGCAATCCCCATCACAGAAGCACCTGTCGACCGTGAGGTTGAGGGGGACGCGGCGCCAGAGGGGGTGCCACTGCCGGGAGAGCAGGGCGGTCCGCACGGCAGATTTGGTGGGGAGAAGGCCGATGATGACGAGCAACATGTCATCGGGGAGGCTGCCGATGAAGTCCAGGCCCGCCGGATGCAGTTTTGGCTCGAGCCGCCTCCGCTTGTTGGTTGCCTCGCCGTCCATCTCAACCAGCAGCGACGCCGGTGCACATGTGTGCTGGTGTGTGTTGTGTGCTGGCCTGCTGGGTGTGTGCGAGTGCGTCCTTCTGTGCGTGCCGCCGCGCAGTGGTGAATTCTGTGCGAGTGCGTCCTTCACGCGGAAGAAGTGTGTCCTCAATGCGCCCTCAATTTACTAGCATGCGGGGTGCTACCCCGAGTGATTTCAACTTTGTTTACTTCCCCGCATGTCAGATGGGCCTCTAGTTTACTTGTTTTCACCCACTGCCACATGGGCCAGCACATGAACATAGAGAACACGAGCTGACAAGGCAACATGTGGACTGGTTGACTGGTCAACTAAACAATATACGGAGCTATACGCTAACACAATGAGCGTATAATCCACCGGTATAGAGAGTTCAGTGAGAGGGGAGGCCCATGAGAGATAGCAGAGAGAGAAAGAGCTACTCCCTCTGTTTAATAATGTAGTGCCAACATTTTTTTAAGTCAAACTTTTGAAACTTTGACCAAGTTTATAAAGAAATTACTTATATCTACAATACCAAAGATAAATGATAGTATGAAGTAAGTACATGTTGTGATGAATCTAATGATCATTCCATATGTAAAGGTTTTTCTCCACATATACCTGGTCAAACTTTTATGAGGTTTGACTTTTCAAAACATCCATATGCTTATGGATGTGAGAGAGTCCCTAACTAGAGAGAGAGAGTGAAATAGAAAGAGCGAGTGAAAAAAGTGTGTGTGCGTGTGTGAAAGAGACATGGACAACACAGGATAAAAGTAGAGAAAAGGTGTGTGTGTCTTATGCAAACATATCACACATGCATCTTCGACAACGGAAGCAAGGTGAGGAGATAGTGTGTGGTTGTGTGAAACCGAGGGAGAAAGACCCCTAGCATATGGCCAAGAGGGTTCTGACAAACAAGGGAGAGAGGTCGAGAGAGACGTACGGAGAAAATGCAAACATGGGGAGGAGAGAGAGTGTATGTTTGTCATAGAGAGATCCCCTGGAGATCATGATGGGACTACATGGGTGGGAGATCGAGTGACAAGGTGTGTGCGTGATAGAAGATACCCCGAGAGATATCGAGATAGACGTATGGATGGAAGGAGACAATACGTGTGTTCCAGATGGCTAGTGAGAGATAATCATACTTAGGGGGGAGTGCATGCGCCTATAATGGAGTGAGGGATTATGGTACTTATGGGGGTGCGTGTCACATAGAGAGAGAACAAGGGTGAAGAGTGTTGGATGGGTCTATATGTAGCGTGAGCGAGACATGTGTATGTTGAACCAGGGAGATATAAAGTTTGAGAGAGATAGAGGAGCCCTGATAAGGCTGAGTGGTGTGTCAGATAGCTGAGAGGGGGAAAGAGATATTCCATCTGCTCGATAATGCAGTGCATGTAAATTTTTTAGAAGTTGAACTTTGGAAACTTTGATCAGGTTTACGCAAATGTTACTTATATCTACAATACCAAAGATAAGAAACTACATCTCATGATGAATCTAATGGTATATGTTTGTCGTTCTAGATGTAAATGTTTTTCTCCATGTACATGGTCCAACTTTGTGATGTTTGACTTTTCAATAAATCTATATGCTATGGACCGAAGAGAGTGCCTAAGTCGAGAGAGATCAAGTGCGTGCGAAGGAGAATTAGTGAGTGTGCAAAAAGAGTATGTGTGTGAAAGGGAAAGGGACAACAAACGATAAATTAGAGAGAGTGTGTGTTTTTCGTTTCTTATGCAAACATATCACGCATGCATCTCCGAGATAGAAAAGAGAGGTGAGGAGATACACAAAGATAGCTAGTGCGTGATTGTTTGCAATGGAGAGAGACAACCCTATATCACATGTCTAATAGAGGTCTGGCCAACAAGGAACAAAGGTCGAGAGGGACACATGGAGAACATGGACGCATGGGGAGGGGGAGAGGGTGTGTTTGTGATAGAGAGATCCCCTCGAGATCGTAAGGGGGCTATATGGGTGGGAGATTGAGGGAGGTGCGTGCACGATAGAAGATGCCCCAAGAGAAATCGAGATAGACCATGCACATGTTTGTGATGGAGACTAAGATTAGCTAGTCATACACATATAAGGGGGGGACTTCGTGTGCCTACATTTGAGTGAGAGACCATCATACTTGGCTAGGCATGAGATTGTGTGTGTGTGCGTGTGAGATGGAGAGAGAACGAGGGAGGGAGATAGAGTTTTAGATGGGTCTATCGAGTGTGAGTGAGATATGCATGTGTATGTGTGACCCAGGTAGATGGAGAGTTTGAGAGAGAGAGAGAGGGAAGAGCTCCGAGACGACAGAGTGGTGCGTGAGAGAGTTACAGGCAATGAGCCAAAGAATTTGTGTGCGTATGATGAGTGCACCCAAGATATTTAGCTTGGACTAGAGAATCATACATAGTGTGCGAGAGAGACTTATAGATGGAGTATATATGCATGCGAACTAGAAAGACCCCCCCACACACACAAAGAGAGAGAGAGAGAGAGAGAGAGAGAGAAAGGGATAGGGACCAAAAAGGTTTGTGTCTTGGATGCGTGCGACAGAATTGAAGATTGTCAGAGAGAGAGACAGACTGAGAGAGAGAGAGAGAGAGAGCAGGAGTCCAGAAGAGGGGGAGGTCGCGTTTTATGCATCAAAGACTGATATAAACCATGTTTCGATATATTCAAATATTTAAATTGGAGAACATGTTGTCTGCAATCCACACATGAACGGAGATATGCGTATATCAAACAAGTTCATTAATTTGACTTTCAATATGTTCATGGAGTACTATAATACTGTACAACATGCTACTTGATTGAGGTGTTCAATTTTGGATTTAGTTCACTATTTTGACCTGGTGAACGAGCTATTTCATTGAATCGAGATATTTCATTTTGGGTTTGATTCCCGTTTTTGAGTGGGTCAACTATTTGTCATATAGTAAATCGCTAGCAACGAGCATATAAAAACACATTACTCCCGAGCATCATCTCTCCATCTAAAAAAGAAGTGGCAAGCTAATATTTCAAAATTTGATTCGAATTGACTTGGTAAGGTAGACGTGGATGCTCGTTCTCCCAAAATTTGAACGAACCGTTAAACACCCTCTGCTCGGTGGAATTCGCCCAAGCAAATAAATGGGAGATGTGAAATTATCGGCCTATGTGGGACACTCGTCAATTGGCCCGTTGTACATCGAGGGTAGGTTCGTAACTTCATCCAAGCACGGCTTCTCCTCGGCCGAAATGACATGTGCCAAATAATTCATAAACCATGGTCTGGAAAACATCCTCTCCTCGCCCGAAATAGCTCGCGCCCACTATTTAAAAACACACTCTCCTCGCCCGAAATCGCTCGCGCCCACTATATTTGAAAACACGCCCTCCTCGCCCGAAATCACTCGCTCCCACTATATTTCAAAACACGCCCTCCTCGCCCGAAATTGCTCGCGCCCACTATTTGGGGGAAGCAAAGTTACTATAATATCCCCGACCCTCAGTACACAGACCCAAGCTGAGAAGCCTAAAGGCAGGGGTAGAACTGTAACCCCCCCCACATTTCAAACAAGTGCGTCCGTAAGACATGGTTCCCCCTCCCAATTCCCCATCCATACCTCGTGGGTGCCAAATCACCTTCTCCCCAGAAGCTCCCTTGTCCAGAGCCGCGAAACCTCAGCCCCTCCTACATGGCGCCCCCACCGCACCAAATTCACAGCTGCCCTCCTCTCTAATCCCGGAGACTCTACCCATTTGCCATCGTGCACTGGGCCATGTGCCTCTTACTCCGTGCTGCCGGAGCTGCCTCGACGACGGCCGCGTGAACTGTACTGGAGCCGATTCACCCCCGCTGTTGTTCACGGCGCCGGAGCGGCTCCAACTTTGGACCCGTCCAGAGCCCCGATGCTGCTTCCCCATAGCCGTCGACCATCACAACATCTCTGCTTCCCTGCCGCCTATAGCCACCGCAACCACGCCGGCCTCACCGACTAGGCAGCTGGATCTGCCTACTTCACCGGGTCGCCAGATAGGTCGCACCTTCATCTCAAATCACTTTATTTAGGCGTCAGTTGTCTAAATTTTTATTCTGGGCCAATCGATTCCCAATGGGAAGCAGCACCCCTCGAGCCGGCAGAGCTCCTAGGCTGCTGGTTGGCTGGTATATAACGAAAGGGTGCGGGGGTGCAAATTCACCACGGAAGCATCGCTTAGATGGCTATCTTAGAGTTGTGTGGGTTGAAGCTATTGCCACCGCCAGATATGGATGACGTCGAGTCTTGGCCTGGGGGCGGCGCAACCATGGCAGTGCGGTGGGGCAGGGAGCGGGGTTTTGGTCAGGGCCACGGATGGAGGAGGCAAGCTACTCTGCCAGTGGTCGCTGGCTCTTCGAGGAAGATTCTGAATAGTGTCAGCCGGGAGGCACAAGACGGCCATCAAGCCATCCGGCGTAGATCAGACAGTACCAAAATAAAATAAAATCATGTGACCCCAATTTAGTCTTCAGTCAACAGACATGTGACCACTCTCGTACCTTGCTATTGATCTCTTAGGGTATTTCTTCAAATCAGATAGATGTGTCATTCTTAACATTATGCGTGTTCTGCATCTTCACCCACACCGTCTTCCGACTCACCGCAGCTGCTCCAACAAGGGAATCATACACCAGAAAGGAGCTATAGTCCCCACTCAACAGTTCCCTGCATCGAATGCGCGTGCCCGACATGGACAACCACAACAACTACAGGGCCATCGACAAGTCAGCACATGATTCTCACTCCTATAGATGGCAGCCAGATAGGTTGTACCCTCATCTTACTTGTGTACAACATTTATGGCTTTGTTATTCATCTAAGCATGGAAAATAGATTATCACATTTCACTGTATATTCATGGTGATCTCTTACAGGTCTTGTTCATGAGTTAACGTTGTTCCATAGTTCAGCTAAGAGACTTGTTCTTTAGGTAACGATGTTCCATAGTTATCATCCATCATCCAATGCTATCCCACAGGCTGGTGATTATAGTATTATACCACTTCTAGTATAACCTATGTTGTTCCTCAATACTTTTGTGTGACATCTAGTTAATCTCGAGTACAAACGATACATATTATGTATCTTTCATCTGTGTTCTCCCTTTAGTTCTTGAGACCTGTTGCTGCTAGTTAACCCCAGTCCTACTATTTATGTCATCTCCTACAGGAACTCATTACATAAATCTAACTACTAGTTGTCTTCCATGCATGTTAGATATAATTTCACACATTGATTTATCCACAAGAACCTCACGGAGCAATGTAATGGCCAACAAACTTGACGTCAATGATACCCAATATGATGGAACATGTAAAGGCAGTTCTTCACAAGACTTGCATAAAGATGATGAATCCTATTCACCCCATAAGGTCCTTGCTCTAACTTGGCCCTTGATATGGGTACAACATGCATATAATGTCCTGGAGTGCATCTACTCTGTTGCAATGCCTTGTGCTTAGCCTGCTAATCATGCATGTAAATATGGCATGCCTTCCTGTTTTTCAGTACCTATTCCATTCATGATAACATGTTTTCAAATTCAAGTACTATCATTCTACTCTATCGCAATGCCATCTGCTTAGTTTGGACATCATGCTTCTCAATATCTTATGCATTGTTATTCATCAGTATGTACTTCATCTGTCTACCATACCATGTTTTTTTACATTGAAGTGTTGTTCTAGTGGTCTCTTGCAATGCCATCTTAGTTTCAATCATACACGCATATGTTGCCTTAGTGTTTTTCTGTATGTATTCCGCTAGCATACAGTTTTACATTCAAGTAGTGTTTTTTACACTGTTGTCCTATCGTATCCCTAGCTCTTACATCATACTCCCTTCGTCCGGATTACATGTCGCAGAAATGGATAAAACTGGATGTATCTAGAACTGAAATACACCTAGACCCATCCATTTATTTCCGTATGGAGGGACTACATGTCAATATGTCATGCCTTTCTATTCTTCTACACCTATTCCATCTCTGTTGTAGCATGCTTTATAATTGAAGCACCATTCTTCTATATAAGGCATGCAAGGGGAAGACGTATATGTTATAATATGAAGGGTTACAAACCAGGTCTTTGCAAAAGATCCAAACGCCAGGAGATAATAAAACAACTCCAGTTTTCATAGATATAGCTCTAGCACAGAGAAACCCAACTCCCACTGATAATAAGCAGATTCCAGTGGCCAAAGAACTAGTCCGCTCCAGTCCAGCAAAAATATGTCAACTCCATTCTAAGAAGCGTGTGCGTATCCTCGCATCATGATTTTTTTAGCATTCTGATGATATTTTCTACATGTTTCTTACACATCTCTCTTTTAGAAAATAAGGTTAAATGATAGAAGACTTCCTCCATTGGGATCGTATTCGAGGAAAATATCTTGCAGGAATTCTCTGTGCTCCAATGCTGATGTAAGTACCTATTGTATATCACTATGTTTTTACATCAGCATGTATTTTTTTAATCTACGTGAATCCAAGCTTTATCTGATCTAAAATTAGTTGTAGCAAAATGTTAAAGGCGCCAATGTTGATTTTTGTAAGTAAAACTGCCTGGTAGTTTTGCATACTGAGCTGCATGAGTGTACTATCTCATATCATGCACATTACTGAATTGTAATGCTGCTCTGGTTGCCCATTCATTCATTTTGTCAATGTTGCTTTCGTATTACCTTACCTGGCTGATGATAGTTGTGCCATATTGTGTTAATTTGGTGTAGGCTAGTTGCCCAAACGTTCGTTGTGTCAATGTTTCTTTCCTATTATCTGACTTGGCCAATGATAGTTGTGCCATAGTGTGTTAATTTGGTGCAGGCTGCTGAAGATAAGAAGACAAACTCTAAAAATAGCAAGGCAACCCCATTGTTTCTTTCCAATAAATCTAGGCCAGGTAATATGGCAATAACTCATGATTAATCTGTTCGGTTCCCCTCCTAATTTATGTTATGATGCAGTGGTCGAGACACTATCCACTATCGATAATACAAGCCTGCCAAAATCGCCATCTAAATCTGTTCAGTTTCATCTGTCTCAAATGCAACGGAAAAAATGTATGTTTGTGAACCAATTAATGGCTGAAGCACTGATGGGAATGGTGGAGGAATCATAGGTGCACATTCATGCGCAACAACAACCGATCAATGTTTTCAGAGATAGTGTACAAAGCAGCAAGAACTTGCCCACATGCTTATGGGCATCATCTGCGCCGAGTTTGCAGATTGTGATGTTGTAGATCGTTAGGTTCTGTTCATTTATTTGCACTGGCATCAATCTTTGATTGCCTAGTGGATGTAATTTCCTGTAATATATGCTAGATGTGCAACGTTTTTCCCTGTATGCCATACCTTTGCTTGATCGGTTTTGGTCATGGGCATAATTGCTCGTCGTAATGGGCTCAAATTATCTAATTGGGCCTAAAGACATGTACGGACTTTAGTGGGCCCATTAAGTTAATGGGCCGTTACCAGGACGAAAGTTAATGGTTGGCCCTCTTACCTCCCGAGTCATTAACAGGATGACATCGAAGCGGGCGACAGGTGGGCCCATTTGATTTCACGCGCCGTTAACAGGCCGTTACTAAGGTCGGGCTACATATGGCCCAACTATACCGTGGGCCTTTAGAAGGCCAAAAGAGACATCGGGCTCGTACTGGACCATGAAGAGCATGGGCCGCTAAGAGGCCGAAAGTCAGGTCGTACAGTAAATGGCCCAACTGTGTTGTGGGCCTTTAGCAGGCCGAAAGAGAAACCAGGCCGGTATTGGACCATGAAGATCATGGGCCGTTAAAAGGCCAAAACTCAGGTCCGTCTACAAATGGCCCAACTCATTTATGGGCCGTCAACAGGCTGAAAGACACACCGGGCCGGGAATTGGCCCAACACTTAAATGGGTCGCTAAAAGGCCAAAACTAAGGTCTGACTACAAATGGCCCAACTCATTTATGGGCCATCAACATGCTGAAAGACACACCGGGCCGGAAATTGTCCCAACACTTAAATGGGTCACTAAAAGGCCGAAAGATGTACATCCTGAAAATTGGCCCATCCCTTGAATGGGCCGTTAACAGGCCGAAATCACATCGGGCCAATATTGCGCCCTAATATATAGCGGGCTGTTAACGGGCTTGAACTGATGATGTCCTGCAATGGTGTCAAATCTTTAACGGGCCGTTGACAGGCCGAATTGGCACATCTCATATGGGTCGTGGGCTTAAATGGACCTGACACAAGTAGGCATTATACGGGCCGGGCTACTAGTTTTTACTGGGGCGGCCTTTTTCACGGAATGGGCCACTATTGGGCCATGCCACGTATCGACCTATCATAGGCGCCTCTTGTCCAATGAGTGGATGATATCTGTCCCAACGGTGATCCAACACGTGTTTCCTCCGGCCAATGAGAATTTTACACGTGGAAAATCCCCATTGGTCCAGGCTGTTAATGGGTTATCGGATCCGAAACCAGACCCGGTAGCTTAACGGCGACCCGTTACGGTGGATGCCACGTGTCGGTCACCCTTGACGAAAGCACTTTCATGACGCCCATTTATCATCATGGAAGTGGACACTTCCGTGATGATAATTTTGGTAATGTTGGAACACTTCTACGACAGCACATGTATGACTATCTTGATTCTGTCATAAAATCGTCATGGATGTACATGCATGATAGAAAATGTGACCTACTGTGACAAACACGTATCATCACAGAAGTGTCTTTTTTTGTAGTGTCATCTAATTGCTACTCCACAATGGATTCCCTTAGGCCCAAATATGGTGAAGTGTCATGTAGTCGACGTTCACATGACACCACTAAGGGAATCACAACATACATACTATCAAAATATCGAACACATATCAAGTTCACATGATTACTTGCAACATGATTTCTCTCGTCACCTCAAGAACAAAAGTAACTACTCACAAATGATAAACATGCTCATGATCAAAGGAGTATTAAATAGCATATTGGATATGAACATATAATCTTCCACCAAATAAACCATACAGTAATCAACTACAAGATGTAATAAACACTACTAGTCACCCACAAGCACCAATCTATAGTTCTGTTAACGAGATTGAACACAACATATGAACTAGGGTTTGAGATGAGATGGTGTTGTTGAATATGTTGATGGAGATTGCCCTCCCCAAGATGGGAGAGTTGTTGGTGATGATGATGACGATGATTTCCCCCTCCAGGAGGGAAGTTCCCGTGGCGGAATCGCTCCACCGAAGGGCAAAAGTGCTCCTGCCCAAGTTCTGCCTCGAGGCGGCGACGCTCTGTCCCGAAAGTCCTCTCCTCATTTTTTCTAGGTCAAAATGACGTATATACTAGAAGATGGGCACCGGAGGTGGGCCTGGGTGAGCACAACCCACCAGGGCGCGCCTGGGCTCCCTGGTGCACCCAGGTGGGTTGTGCCCACCTGGTGCGCCCCCTCCAGTAGTTATTTGCTCCAATAATTCTTAAATATTCCATAAAAAACCTCATGAAGTTTCAGCTCATTTGGAGTTGGGCAGAATAGGTAGCCTGACGTAGCTTTTTCAGGTCCAGATTTCTAGCTGCGGAATTCTCCCTCTTTGTGTATACCTTGCATATTATGAGAGAAAAGACATTAGAATTACTCCAAAAATCATTATTATGGATAAAAACATTATAAATAACAGTAGGAAAACATGATGCAAAATGGACGTATCAAATCGCAATGGACTAATGGTTGCTTTGAGTTATATTTAAAGGGTTTGTCCATAGGAAATGCTTGAAGACCATATGTTGGATTAAAGGTTGAAAGAAGGAGATTATGTGTTGACCAAGGTGTTATTCAAGGAGTTACCCAAAGATTGGTCATATGAGTGTTGAACCTATTCAAACATGTCTTGAAGAAGAAGATTGTGTGAACATTCATGTTTACCTTCAAGACATCATCTTAATGAAGAGAGAAGATAATATGCATGGGTGATCAAGAGTAAAAGATAAGAGTTGATTCAAGTTGATCAACACACAAAGTGTAGAAGATGTACCGAGTGGAATCAAGTGATCTCTTGGTATGGTCAGAATTGCCCATTACACTTTATGTACTAACCCATGTTCTCTAAGAGGTTTCTATCTGGGGTTAGGTATTTTTGCATGGGCTTGCATAAAGAGAAAGATCTCATATAACCCATGGAGGATGACATCAAGTGGTGATCGTCATCAAGGTTAAGTTGTGCAAATTCAAGAGGATCATCATGAAGTGATCACATGCTTGAAGCTTGCCATCCATTCTGGCGATAATGGACTTGTGAAGATGTGCTGAAGTGAGGCTCACCCATAGCGGAGTATGCGGGAGCAATTCACTAGTCTTCATGGAGTGAGCGCAATCAAGAAAGGTTGTCCAATTTGAGAAGGTTGAGATAATCATCATCTAACTCAAGGGGATTATGCGCAAGGCAAAGGTTTATCCTTCATAGGTTTTCTATTTCACTGGTCTCATGGTGTTAGTCGAGAGACCGGGTTATAGGATCGATAGCCATACTATCAAGGGGGGCTCTGGAGTGAGTAGCTTGATCGTATCGTTCATAGAAAGCTCAAACCTTTTCATCCTTGGCATCGTCTTTCTTGGTTCTTGTTTAGTTTTTCTCTTTGCAAGTTTATGAGCTTGTGGTCATCTTCATGACAAGCTCAAGTTCATCGAAAATGGATTTTGTATGCATCATCTATTGTGTTTTCGATGTTGAAGTTCTTGCTGGTTCTTCACAAATGGAGGTTTCACACCTCTATATCATTGGCATATTTCTCTTGCAACTTCTGAAGATTTCACAACTCCTTTCATTAGCTTTCTATCAAGCTTGAGTTTGTTGAAATCATAGTTCGTTTGCAGAAGTTATGGCAGTTTTGGTCTTACTCATTCTCCACTATTGTGTTCTAGCAATTCCTAATGGTAATCGACGGTGGTACCGCTGGCTACCATGGTAGTTCAACTTTTGCGGTACTTCCGCTGGTGTGTCGTGGTTACTACCAAGAGGGTCGCTGTTACCTTTCTGGAATTCGTGGTAGTACCGCTTGTGCGATACTTTAGTTGGAGTACTGCGCACACTACCGTGGTTCTCTATGTTACCCCATCTAGAATTAGCGGTAGTACCTCTTGTGCGGTACTTCCGCTGCAGTACCACGCACATTACTGTGGAAGTCTCTATTACCCACCAGCTAATTCGCAGTAGTACCACTTATCTAAGGCGGTAGTATCGCTCTGGCAGTACTACCGCACCAGTTTCGTGCTAGTCCTCAGTGGGTCTCGGCGACTACCCTGTACTTAGCGGTAGTACTGCTTAAGGCAGTTCGAGAACATAACAGCTAGATTCTTGTACCCACTATAAAAGGGGTCTTCTTCCCCAATGACCCCGACAAATTTGACCAAGCTTGCTCCTCCATTGTTGACCTCCAAAATCTTGGATTTCTCTCTACTCCTCCCATATTTTTGATTATTTTTTAGGGAAAAGAGAGAGGAGATCTAGATCCATATTTCCACGAATCATTTCCTCTAAGAGAGGGGAACCTTATGGATCTAGATCTTCGAGTTCTTTTGAGTTCTCCTTGTTCTTCCTCCCATCTTCCTCCATATATAGCTTTCATTGTTTTGGTGGGATTTGAGAGTGCGAGACTTGAGCACTTCGTGTGTTCTTGCCATTGCATTAGTTGCATTGGTTTGAGTTCTTCACAGTGACACATGGAAGTGAAAACTTATTAATCTTGGGTGTTTGGGCACCCTAGAGCTTGCACCTCTTGGGTGCTTGGGCACCCTAGACAGTTGGTGGTGTCGCGGCGCTCGATCATTGTGGTGTAAAGCTCGGGGAAATCTCTGGCGTCTCCAATTAAGTTGTGGAGATTGCCCCAAGAAATTTGTACAGGTTTGGTGACCGCCCCCAAAGGTCACCAATTGTATGGATTTGTTGACCGCCCTCAAGGTCCCTTAGTGGAATCACGACACCTTGCATTTTGCAAGGGCGTGAGGAGAATACGGTGGCCCTAGTGGCATTTTGTGGAGCATTATGCCTCCACACCACTCCAAATGGAGATTAGCATATGCAAGGGTGTGAACTTTGGGATACATCGTCATCTCTACGTGCCTTGGTTATCTCTTAACCGAGCTCTTTACTTATGCACTTAATTTGTGGTAGCCTTCGCGCTTGAAGTTATATATCTTGCTATCACTTAGTTGTTTATCTTGCATAGCATAAGTTTATTGGTGCACATAGTTGGGCCTAGTATATTTAGGTTTTGTGCTTGACAAATTAAACACTAGTTTTATTCCGCATTGGTTCAAGCCCAAACAATAATTTTTTCAAAGCGTATATTCATCCCACCCCAACCCACCCCCTCTAGGCAACATCCACATCCTTTTAGTTGGGTTGTCCTGGCCAGCGAGACTCTGTCGTTTGTAAACATACAAACACAATTAGTTGCAAACCATTTACGAGAAATGTCTTTGCACTGATCGCTATAGTTGGTTTCTTGAAATAGTTCACTTAGCTTCCATTTTATGTTTCAAATAGTTTGCTTAACTTCGGGCTTTCAGTTCGTCTTTCTGTGCCAATTCATTTAGCTTTGGGCTTTCTGTTAGACATGTTGCTCATGGCGTTGTTTATCATCTTGCTTGCAGTTTCAATTACTTTGCTTAACTTTCCTGGATGCAATCAGAAATTACAAAAGAAACCTATGGGCAATGATCATTGTCAAGGCAAATAGAGATGCAATATGAATATAATCATTTGCCACAATTCAAACAGTATGTTGCACTTCTGTTTTATGAGAAATGATAATAAAATTGTGGTGGGCTCTCACACTCCTCTCAGGCAGGACATAATTACTTTCCACAAATCTAAATTAGGAGGGTATTCTGATGAAAAGGTCACTTATCAGAGAGTGACACTCATATTTCATTGGCATGCTTGAAATAGCAAGTTATTGACTTTGTGAAAAATTGTCCTACTTGTCACATAAACAAGGCTAAACACACACCCTTCCCTGGACTACCCTTCCTATCCATGACTCTGCATGGCCATACATTATCATGGACATACTTTGTGGAAGGACTGCCGTCATCTATCAACAAGGACCTGATACTTGTGGTGGTGAATAGATTTACCAAGCATGCACATTTTATTGCCATGAAACACCCCGTCATAGTACAATATATAGCCAAAGAATTCTCTGGTGCAATGTTCAAGTTACATGGCATGCCTTGTATGATTGTCATTATTAGAGCCATGATATTTACTAGCAAGCTATGCCAACAACTTATTAATTCCCTAAAGATCAAGCTCCGTTTAAGCACTAGTTACCATCCCTAGTATGATGGCAAGATTGAAAGAGTGAATCGTTGTCCGGAAAATTATTTAAGATGCATTTGTTTTCACCAACCAAGGAAGTGACACAACTGGTTGGCATTGGCAGAGTGGTGGTACAACACTACTTTCCGCACATCCTTGAAAAGGACACATTTTCGGACCCTTTATTGTTTTCCATCCCCAATGGTTGTTGTCTGCCCCATGGGAACCAGGGTACCATGGGCCGATGGCCTTGGGCTTGACTGTGCCCATGTGGCGCAGCGGCCCCCGGGGTTAACACTCCCGAGAAGGATGGTCTCGGGAGAGGTCGAAAAACACTCACCCCCGAGGTCCCGGGAAGCCTCTCTGCTATATCGTAAAGATCCTCTCAGGAATCATGAATCCAGGGGACATCACTCATGATCCCTCCTCTCCCTTTTGTTACATGCATCAGCAGTCACAGGGCGATACAATGGGAATTGTTCCTGGGATGGGCGCGAGCAGAGCCTTCCCCTCCCGCGGTCATCTACAGTAGCCATGAGCGCTCCCCTCCCCTGTACGTTGCTACAGAGCTGGTACCTTGGCACTGACCGCCATGTACGAGGGAAGAAGAGGGAGAATATCTGTGGTGCAATACGCTGCCCCGGGAGCCATCATCACATGCTCGTACGTGCGTGGCGCAGATGACCATACTTCATCGGTAGAGGGCCTTCATGAGGGGCCTCGCGAGGCATTATAAGAAGGTGAAGGTTGTGGCCTCAAAGGAGGTGTAGGAATGAAGTATGTTTACCAGAGGATGGGGTGAATGGGAGTTTTAAAATTTCTTCGGAAAACACAAAACTCTCAGAACCCAGCAGAAAAAACGAATGAAAAACAAACTACAATGAGCTAAAACTAAGTGCCTAATGGAAAGTAAACATGCATCGAAACAAATCACATGATGGAAAACATGTCGAACGGAAACATGGGTAACAGAGATAACCAGTAGTGCTTGATGGCGACAAGGAATTTTTTTGACCAATTCGTCCTTCTGCACAAGGACTACATATGGTTGGAGGGGCTATGACTTAACACGGAAGATAAAGTCCCTTCACCCTGTTCTCCTCGACAATTGATTCATCAACCGATGCCGATTACTTGTGATAGATACTTGAAGGCGATCTCCGAACCTTTACAGACTTCTTCGAGAACAACAACCACTCTTGGTCTCTGAAGAAATTGACACCTAACTGTTGCAACTCTCAAGAGTAATAGGTGGAGCATACTAGACTTGATCCGGGTGATGCTGAACAACTATCTAATTCTTCGGCTCCAGGGGTTTCTCTCAATGGATTTTAAACTCAAATCGCTCAAAGAGTGGGTTGCTCAACAATCTTCTCAGAATCAAATGGAGCAGCCGCCTGACAAAGCCGACGCGGGGTGGCTATTTATAGCTGCAGCCTTCCCATATGGGAAAATACCATTTTGGACACGCTGTCCAGCTAATGGCCAACCAACACGTTCACAACGGTCGGATTTTGGAGCAACAACAACATTAGTTGAGGAACAAGTAATGCTAACTCCTCAGTTTGAGATAAATCTCTCGCAGCAAAGAAGATCACAGTCTCTTGCTGGCAAGTATTTGCTCGGAACACAAAGAGATTTCTCTCACAACTTTCATATGATTTTGGTTTAGCATCGGAGAATCAAAGTATCGGACGTTACACCCCTATTAATAGTACGGTGGTCCTATGACCCAATGAAAGAAGAAGAACAATGAAATAAATGCTATGTCTTCACTTCATCTTCATTGTTCTCGGGCGCAGTCATTTTCTTCGGACAGACACTGAACCAATTGCTACACTTCAACAATTTTTAGGGTTCACGCTTGTTAACATCATTTTCGGTGATAACCTTTTGCTGCAATGTAGGGAGATTTCTTCGTCGTTTGCATCAAACTCCTTGATATCTCAGGGACCTGTTACTCTGTGTGCACTAGCAAACACATAAGTCCCATACTGTTTACGTCAACAAACTTCAAAACATAAGGGGCCTATCATTGCACCAACAATCTCCCCCTTTTTGGACGGTTGTTGACAAAACAGATAATCATCGAAGTGAAGATAGATAAGTGAAAGAATAGATCGAACAAGAGTTAATTTGCGTTATTTGGCTCGATGATGAAATATACTCCCCCTAGATGTATGCAGGGTCAGAAATATGAAATAATTTTTTCTGCAATTCATTGAAGTATGTGGAGGATTTTTCAATCATTCGAGGTAATGATTTGCACTAATGATATATAATCATCGAGACTGTAGTGCAATCATTCATAACTTTCGATAATAATTCCACATGCAAAATAAATGCTTAGAGATAAATAGTGGAGCAGGCGGGGTTATTAATATTATAACACAGAAGTTTTGCATCGGAGCACAGATAGTCTTTAAGCCGTAGAGCTCAAAAGTCTCATAAAACCAGACCAACTAAACACAGAGACCAAATCTATTAGAGCAAATATGTCAAAACTCGATGTAATTCTCCCCCTTTTTGTCAACTAGTGTCAAAAAGGTGACGAAGAACATGAGTGCAAAAGAGGTGAACTTGATTCACTCTGAGGTATATCCAGAAGAACTGGCCGAAGAGGTTTCAGATTCGAAACTGGCTGGAATATCTTCATCGTCAGCAACAGCAGATGTTCCTTCATGACTGGCTTGGGGCTGAGAGGAGGAAGGCACATTGGGATCATCTTGTTGATTCTTGCGAGATAGCACATTTCCTTCAGCTAGTTTCTCAGTTGGTGAGGTAGCTTCTGATTCGTCGAGCAACTTGCACAGCTGAAACCGAAGTAAATCAGTTGTTGGCTCACGAGCTGGCAGAGGTGGAGTGATACGATCTTGAAAATCTTCAACAGAGAAACCTTGATCAATATACTCATAGAGTTCTTTAAGATCGGAGTTACTAAGTTGTTTATTGGAGAAGAATTTTCAAAGTAATTTCCGTAGGCACTTATTATTTTTAGCCGTAATCACATGCACAACTTTTGTACGGTTGTTGATGGCATTCAGTTTGGCGGCCAGATGTTCTTTCTCTCGGCAATCCTCAGCCATATGCTGTAACATCAGCTGTTGAGTATGCAAACTCACTTCAAGGTGTGAAGGAGGTTGAGTAGTTGGTTGTCTATCACGCTGAGGTAGCTGTGGCCCATTGAATGTATTTGATAATCTAGACGGCCGGACACTGGTACTTTGCCTGAAGATAAATCTTTCATGACTCGCAGTGTATCACGTATAGGAGGAATGAAGCTTTTGTGACTCACTTTTGCCAAATATTTGGTGTGCATTGCATAGTCAACCACTTTCTGAATCCAATGTGCAAATACTTTGATGGTTTTTGGATGCTGAGCAGAGTCCATTAGTATACGCAAAAACATGTCTTCGACATCAAAGATATATCCTTGGGTGATATCATGAATGGTATTTAGAAGAACATCACATATAACATTGTCAGAATTCATCCCAGCCAGAGGACAAATGGTATAAGTGAGCATGTGGTATAGAGTCTAATTATCAAAAGTCAAATGCTCGGGCAAGGGATGACGATTGTAGTCACGGATTTTTTTCTTGGTCCATGGTGCAACGGAAATCTTCATCAAAAATGGCGTCAATGTTGTGTACTCGAATTTCAGTCTTGCCATGCTCGAACCGAGGGAAATGAAAGTGTGAGACAAAGTCTATTGCAGAGCATTTTATACGTTTCCCTTCAGTCATCCATTCCATGATCCACTTGGTGCTATTAGATTTATCACCAGAGATGTATAAAGTGGCATATAATTCAAGTATTGTTTCTTTGTTCCACGGGTGCTGAAATTCGAAGACATGTGTGAGGTCAAAATCTTCGATATCTTGCAAAACTTGATTAAAGCAGCCAATGTTCTTCATAGCAGCGATGTCCGGGAACTCATGAGGAAATATCTTGCGGCTGTCATATAGGATCTGAGAGTAAAATATAGCCTGTTCTTGAGTCCAAAACCGAGGAGATTCAGTGGTGCGAGGCTTGTTGTACGGACTCTCTTGAAAGAAAAGAGGATGATTGTTCCGATTGTAGAGTGGCCCTTTGACGCCAACACCAATAGAAATAAAGGCAGTTGTTCATGAGGATATGGAGGATATGGATATTTGAGCTCATCTTCAATGGAAATCACTTCATCGCTGTAAACTACAGAATCTGAATGATGAGCAGAAATAGGTTTCACTATAGAAGGATCAACATCCATATTTCTTTTCATAGTGTCGAGTGAAATTCGCAGTGGAGAGGGAGCAGACACTTTTGTAGGTGACGCTGAAGCTTTATTAGGCGCTGGGGACTGATGGGGATGTTCTTCGCCAGACGGTTGAGGTGAAGAGGGAGGAATCGATTCATTTGGTTCGACGCGAGCTGGAGACTCTTTATGCTTATACTGAGGAATTTCACCTTCTTCTGATACATTTGGCTGAGAAGTATTTGCTTCATGAACAGGGGAGGCCACAAGCACTGTTACAGTTGGCCTTGGCGTGGTAGGAGCATTTAATTGTGACTGGTTCATGAATTGGTGAGGGAATTGCATGTGAGGGAGTCATGGACTAAGGGGTCCTCGGGTGTCCGATCTATTGGATATGGGCTGGATTGATGGGCCGTAAAGATACGAAGACCGAAGACTCTACCCGTGTCCAGATAGGACTCTCCTTGGCGTAGAAGGTAAGCTTGGCGATCAACTATGAAGATTCCTTTCTCTGTAACCGACCTTATGTAACCCTAGATCCCTCCCATGTCTATATAAACTGGAGGGCTAGGTCCGTAGATAGATCCTGGTAATCATAGCCAGGCTAGATTTTTAGGGTTTAGCCATTATGATCTCGTGGTAGATCAACTCTTGTAATACTCGTATTCATCAAGATCAATCAAGCAGGAAGTAGGGTATTACCTCCATAGAGAGGGCCCGAACCTGGGTAAACATTGTGTCCCCCATCTCCTGTTACCATCGATCCTAGACGCAAAGTTCGGGACCCCCTACCCGAGATCCGCCAGTTTTGACACCAATAGCAGGCTCTAGTGAGTTTTCCTTCTATGGCACAGCTTCTAGAGACTTTTCTTTCATAGGAGGAGGAGCATTCTTCTTCGCAATTTTCTTCTTTTTCTTATGCTTCGGCTGAGTAGATTGATCATTATGCCCTTTGACAAGATCATTGTAGCCAGTGGCTTGGGCTTGATGATCGAGGCACATCTTGCGAACAATTTGATCTAGGTCAGAACGAAATCCCAATCACCTATTCTGAAGGATAGTTAAGGCATGATTGACATCCACATATGATTCCTCAAGTTGCTTGATGACAAACTTGGAGGTTGCAGCTTTCATACGGTTATCAAGATCATTAAGCTAGGCAGTGAGGTTATTGATCTCAACAGAATCTTCTCTCATATCTTGAACCAGAGTAGAAGCTTGAGTAACGACTTCAGGAGGGATCGGTAAAGATTCTACTTCTCCATTGAATAAGTTTTCCACAAATTTGTCAAGCTACTCCATAATGAACACTTGATTGAAATAATGAGGGGAATCAGAGTGGTCATCAGTCTGTGCAACAGGAGCAGTTTGCATCGGATTTTTCTCGGTTGGAGGCATAGAAGCCAATGGTTGAGTCAAGGTGGGAGCAAATTTAGTAGCCTTTTCTTTCAGAACATCAGCTCATGAAGCACTTTGCTTGGCAGAAGGAGCTGTGATTTTATTCACCTTTGGTTTTGGAATTTTCTCTCCTGGCTAAGCTGTGCTTACTGGAGCATCAACAACCAAATCTTGCATGTTAATCGCCTCATGATGAGGGGTTGTATCCACATGATCCACCAGAGTGACAGTGGTATGAGGTGTTTTTCTCCTCAAAGTGATCTTCTTCGGAGGTGCTATTGGGACAACACGAGCTCGAAGATCAGGCAGTATGGTGGAAGTAGTGATGTTCACTTGTTCGGAGAGAGTTGCGTCAACTTCTTCCCTTGTGAGTGGAGGATGATCTTGATTGTAGCATTCACTTTCATCATTTTTATCAACTGGTGCAGCTGGCCTCTTTTTCTTGAAAGCAATAGAGCTAGGATCATGTTTACGCTTTGAGCGCCATTCTGATTTTCATTTAGCCTTTTTCTTTTCGATGTCAAATTTGATAAGATGACGATTTTCTTCTTCCTGAGCTCTTTCCTTTTCAACCTTCTTGGCTCTCTTTTCCGCATTCTTCAGGCGCTTGGCCTTTTCATCAGGATAGGAGTCAGGTGTCATAAGGGACGACTCATGAGCATTTGGTAGTGGCACCAGTCTCTCTTGGGGATCACATGCTCGGACAAGGCCAATTTCACCCCACTGAGGATGGAAGGCAAAGTTCTTGGCATACCGAGGATGAATCATTTCATAGTTAAACAACTTGCGTACCCACTGATGTCAATTCTTTTGCATACGCCTTCTCTTTTCTTGAGTTGTTTCTCCTGGAACAGTGTTATAGTTATCATGACAGATATACTGAGCTGAATTTGTGAAGGTTGTCTGCCACATTTCCTTTTCTTCGGGGCATCTTCTTCTTGCTCGTCTGGATTTTGTTCGGATCTCTTTCTTTTGCTGGAGGATGGGCCTACCATTGGGCCCTTGGCATTTGCAGCCATTGACTCATCTGGTGTGCCCATGACTGCCTCTTCATCATCGGCCATGCTCAGTGGTTGAGCAGAATCTTCAACAGATTGCATCACTACAAAAAAAAGACACATCCATGACATTTTGGGCCGAACAATTTTTCTGTCATGCTTATGACACTTCTATGACGATAATTATGACAAAACCCGGTATCATCATAGATGTGGTGGGCTCCTATTTCTATGACAAAAAATCATGACAGAAAATGGGATTTTTGTCCTGGGCGGGCCAGAGACGCAGCTGCATGACATTCTTTGGGCCGTCCATGATGGAAAAAACCATGGTAGAAGCGAGGGCGAGGAAAATATCGGGGAGTTCCCGGTTACGGTGGGTGGTCGGGGGCCGAGCGATGCGTGTTTCTCTCGTACACGTACGTGCATGGGTGCGAGGCGTTGGGCTCTAACTGAACCCGAGCGAGGCATTGGGCTCTAACTGAACCCGAGCGATTGCACTACAGGCTACGCATTACTGAACCTGAGCGAGCGATCGATCCCTTGCTGTTAACTGAACCCGAGTGATTCCTTCGTGACTGTTGCTAATTGAAGCCGATCGAACCATGCTGCCTCCTTCCCTGGATGAACAATGAGCGTTGTTGGGGGGGGGTTGGATGAACAGTTCCTGGTGGGGGGTTGGATGAACAGGACCCCGTGGTAGTAGAGGCCATTGCCGCTGGATGAACAGGACCCTGATCGATCGAGCCGGTGGATGAACAGGACCCCGTGGAGGGGTGGATGAACAGGACCCCGTGGAGGGCTGGATGAACAAGACGACCCTGTGGAGGGCTGGTTGAACAGTAGCCCGTGGAGGGGTGGTTGAACAGGACCTCGTGGAGAGGGGTGGTTGAACAGGACCCCGTGGAGAGGGTTGGTTGAACAGTAGCCGGTGGAGGAGCGCGCGGTGGAGGCTAGATGAATAGGAGCCCGTAGATGAACAGTCGCAGGTGGAGGCTGGAGGAGGTCGATAGTGGATGAACAATAGCCCGTGGAGGCTGGAGGAGGTTGGCTATGGAGATGAACAGTATCCTGTGGAGTCCCGTTTTGCGGTATGCCACACCCCTCCCGATCAAAAGGACCCCGTTTCGACCAAGAGAAGTCTGTTTCCTCTATTTTGCAGTACGCCAGACCCCTCCCAATGAACAGGATCCCGTTTTGACCGGCACAAGGCCATTTCCTCTGTTTTGCGATACGCGAGGTCTCGTTTCCATCGGCCGTTCTGTCCAAGCCGGTTGGCTCCCGATGAATAGCACGTGTTCTGTTGCCTCCCCATGAACATGACACATTCCGTTGCCTCCCCATGAACACGACAACGACGAAGTTTCTCCGTTCTGACCCATCCATGTACACGAGCCCTGGCCGTACGTATGCGCGAGTAGGCGTTCGAGACCCTGCCCGTATGTATGTACGTGGCCGTATTTACTTTCTTGCAACCTGGCTGCTGTACGTACGTGTACATGCTACATGCGCTCCTCTACTATGACACGTGTGCACCTCTATTACGACACGTGCGCGCCTCTACATCGACCAGTATGTACGTACACGTTCGTGACCAGAATGACAATGCTACATACGCTTCGACCAGGTGGGTCCCGTCTATCAGGCACTTCCTTGCGTGCGAAGATGTAGCTGGTGGATCCCAGCAGTCAGGGGGGCGAATCATTTTTTGCTCGTAATATGGACGCACTTCCTTGCGTGCGAAGATGTAGCTGGTGGGTCCCAGCAGTCAGGGGTGAAATGTTTTTTTGCGACATACGATGGCCTGTCCGGTGGGTCCCTGCTGTCAGGTGGAGGAATCATTATTTTCCGCGTAATAAGGAGGCACTCCCTTGCTGTGGCCGTGGACCCAGATGTCAGCCTCTCCGCGTACAGTACTCTTCAGATGGAAGTTTTTCCTTGACGACATTGACCATGCCGCGCCGAGAGCACCAGGGCAGTGGACGATGGTGAGGCCTAGGAAGGGGACGACGCGGATCTGGGGAAGACGCGGCAGTGGATGCCCACGCGGAGAGGAGTACAAGGGTTCACTGGTTCGGCTGCGGTGTGAGGCTGCCGTCGCCGCAGGGCCTGGACAGCGGTGGGAATAGTAGGGGGCGGTGAGGCCTCCACGGCAGCACAGCTGGCCACGGGAGGCAGGAGCATGCGGCACGACCAACGCTACTTTGGGCGGCTGGAACAAGAAGACCAGATGTTGAAGAAGCACTACGGCCGTTTGATGGACATCATACGGTCACTGGAGCTAGAATCATTCATATTGAATAAGTTGACAAAGCCGTCCGTCCCCGTCAACTTAGTAGGCCCACAATTCAGCCCCCCACTATGGTGGGTCCCAGATAGCAGGGGGGTATTCATTTTTTTGTTCATAATAAGGAGGCACTTCCTTGCGTGTGAAGATATAGCTAGTGGGTCCGACCTATTAGTAGGGGGAACGTTTTTTTCTCGAAATACACAGGCCCTTCCAGTGGGTCCCAGCTGTCAGGTCAAGGAATCATTATTTTGCGCGTAATAAGGAGGCATTTCCTTGCGTGCGGCCGTGGACCCAGCTGTCAGCGTCTCCACATACAGTCCACTTTTGATGGATGTTGTTCGTTGACCACATTGAGCACGCCGTGCCGAGAGCACCAGGGCGGTGGACGACGGCGAGGCCTAGGAAGGGAACGACATGGAGCCAGAGAAGACTCGATAGTTGTTTCCCACGCGGAGGGGAGTACGAGGGCTTACTGGTTCGTCTACCTTCGCCGGAGAATAACAATAGGTGTGGGTGAGTAGAGGGATGGCTAGGCCAACAATGGGAGTATGGTGGGGCGGTGAGGCCTGCGCGACAGCACAGCCAGCCGCGGGAGAGGGGAGCAGGCAATCCCGCCGGTGCTTGTTTGAGCGGCTGGAGCAGGAAGAGCAGAGGGATGGCCTGGCCAGCGGTGGGAGTAGTAGGGGCAGTGAGGCCTCCACGACAGCACAACCGGCCACGGGAGGCAGGAGCAGGCGACACGACCGATGCTACTTTGAGCGGCTGGAGCAAGAAGACCAGAGGTTGAGGAAGCACGACGGCCGTTTGATGGATATCGTATGGTCACTGCAGCTAGAATCGTTTATATTGACTAAGTTGACAAACCCTTTGGTACGCGTCAACTTAGTAGGCCCATAGGTCAGCCTCCAAAACGGTGCGCCCTAGATGTTAGTGGAGGAATCATTTTTTGGGTGGCTGAAGCAAGAATATCCGAGATTGAAGAAGGAGCACAACATCCATTGGATGGACATCCAACGACAACTGCTGCTAGAACCGTGTGTTGACTATAAGTTGACAAAGCCTTGCATACGCGTCAACTTACTTATTTTTTAGGGGACGCGTCAACTAAGTAGGCCCACAAGTGTGTGGCAGAGAACTTATAGCCCATTTGCGATATGTAAGAATCTACAACCCATTTTTGAATTCTAATGGAATTTACTACAGCCCATTTACAGTTTGTTAAAAGTACAACCCATTTTCTAGCGAGGACAACGATTAATAATTTCAACCAACCATTCAAAACATAATTCAATAAAATTTCCCACATTTTGATGGGATCCAAAATATTTTTATCCCGAAATATCTAGTCAGATTAAATACATTTTCAATATAAATTTGTGTTACGTAAAAATCCAACGAAACATTGCGCGCGCAACAATTTAATGAAATTAAAATTTCAAAATCCAAAAATAATATTTTATAAAGTAATTACGTGTTTTGTGCATTTTTTTTATAGTTACTGCCCAGTTTTTATAATTACATCCCATTTATTATTTCTTAAAGCCCATTTTCTTGGAATAACTAGTTGACCTTGCCTGGGTATTCCTCAAAAAAAAGTTTAGCTTGGCTAACCATTTTCAGCTTGAAAAAAATTAATATCTGGGCTGGATATCTAGCCTGGGCTAGACGGGCCACAGCCCGCTGCTACCTCTTGAGCATGCGTTGGTTCTCCCTTGAAGAGGAAAGGGTGATGCGGCAAAGTAGCGGAAGTATTTCCCTCAGTTTTGAGAACCAAGGTATCAATCCAGTAGGAGATTACACGCAAGTCCCTCGTACCTGCACAAACAAACAAGAACCTCGCAACCAACGCAATAAAGGGGTTGTCAATCCATTCACGGCCACTTACGAAAGTGAGATCTGATAGAGATAATAAGATGAATATTTTTGGTATTTTTGTTGTATAGATTAGAAAATAAAGATTGCAAAATAAACGGCGACAGAAATAGCAAGTTGATAGGGAAATAATATAATGGAGAATAGACCCGGGGGCCATAGGTTTCACTAGTGACTTCTCTCAAGATAGAAAATTCTACGGTGGGTGAACAAATTACTGTCGAGCAATTGATAGAAAAGCGCATAGTTATGAGAATATCAAGGCATGATCATGTATATAGGCATCACGTCCGCGACAAGTAGACCGAAACGATTCTGCATCTACTACTATTACTCCACACATCGACCGCTATCCAGCATGCATCTAGAGTATTAAGTTCATAAGAACAGAATAACACATTAGGCAAGATGACATGATGTAGAGGGATAAACTCAAGCAATATGGTATAAACCCCATCTTTTTATCCTCGATGGCAACAGTACAATATGTGCCTTGCTGCCCCTGCCGTCACTGGGAAAGGACACCGCAAGATTAAACCCAAAGCTAAGCACTTCTCCCATTGCAAGAAAGATCAATCTAGTAGGCCAAACCAAACTGATAATTCGAAGAGGCTTGCAAAGATATTTAAATCATGCATAAAATATTTCAGAGAAGAATCAAATATTGTTCATAGATAATCTTGATCATAAACCCATAGTTCATCGGATCTCGACAAACACACCACAAAAAAAATTACATCGAATAGATCTCCAAGAGAATCGAGGAGAACTTTGTATTGAGATCCAAAGAGAGAGAAGAAGCCATCTAGCTAATAAATATGGACCCGAAGGTCTGTGGTAAACTACTCACACATCATCAGAGAGGCTATGGTGTTGATGTAGAAGCCCTCCATGATCGATTCCCCCTCCGACAGAGCGCCGGAAAAGGCCCCAAGATGGGATCTCAAGGGTATAGAAGGTTGCGGTGGTGGAAATAGGGTTTCGTGGTGCTCCTGGATGTTTTCAGGGTATATGGGTATATATAGGAGGAAGAAGTAGGTCGGTGGACTTGCGAGCGGCCCACGAGGGTGGGGGGCGTGCCCTCCTGCCTCGTGGCCTCCTCGCTTCTTTCTTGACGTCCACCCCAGGTCTCCTGGATCACGTTTGTTCCAAAAATAACTCTCCCGAAGGTTTTATTCCGTTTGGATTCCGTTTAATATTCCTTTTCTGCGAAACACCGAAATAGGCAAAAAACAACAATTTGCACTCGGCCTTTGGTTAGAAGGTTAGTCCCAGAAATAATATAAAAGTGCATAACAAAGCCCATTAAACATCCAAAACAGATAATATAATAGAATGGAACAAAAAAATTATAGATACGTTGGAGACGTTCCAAGCATCCCCAAGCTTAATTCCTGCTTGTCCTCGAGTAGGTAAATGATAAAAACAGAATTTTTGATGTGGAATGCTACCTAGCATAATTCTCAATGTAATTTTCTTTATTGTGGCATGAATGTTCAGATCCGAAAGATTCAAGACAAAATTTTAATATTGACATAAAAATAATAATACTTCAAGCATACTAACAAAGCAATCATGTCATATCAAAATAACATGGCCAAAGAAAGTTATCCCTACAAAATCATATAGTCTGGCTATGCTCTATCTTCATCACACAAAGTATTTAATCATGCACAACCCCGATGACAAGCCAAGCAATTGTTTCATACTTTTGATGTTCTCAAACTTTTTCAATCTTCACGCAACACATGAGCGTGAGCCATGGATATAGCACTATAGGTGGAAGAGAATGGTGGTTGTGGAGAAGACAAAAAGGAGAAGATAGTCTCATATCAACTAGGCGCATCAATGGGATATGGAGATGCCCATCAATAGATATCAATGTGAGTGAGTAGGGATTGCCATGCAACAGATGCACTAGAGCTATAAGTGTATGAAAGCTCAACAAAAGAAACTAAGTGGGTGTGCATCCAACTCGCTTGCTCACGAAGACCTAGGGAATTTTGAGGAAGCCCATCATTGGAATATACAAGCCAAGTTCTATAATGTAAAATTCCCACTAGTATATGAAAGTGACAACATAGGAGACTCTCTATCATGAAGATCATGGTGCTACTTTGAAGCACAAGTGTGGTAAAAGGATAGTAACATTGTCCCTCCTCTCTTTTTCTCTCATTTTTTTATTTGGGCCTTTTCTCCTTTTTTATGGCCTCTTTTTTCTCTTTTTTCGTCCAGAGTCTCATGCCGACTTGTGGGGGAATCATAGTCTCCATCATCCTTTACTCACTTGGGACAATGCTCTAATAATGATGATCATCACACTTTTATTTACTTACAATTAAAAAAATTACAACTTGATACTTAGAAAAAAATATGACTCTATGTGAATGCCTCCAGCGGTGTACCGGGATGTGCAATGAATCAAGAGTGACATGTATGAAAGAATTATAAAGGTGGCTTTGCCACAAATACGATGTCAACTACATGATCATGCAAAGCAATATGACAATGATGAAACGTGTCATAACAAATGGAACGGTGGTAAGTTGCATGGAAATATATCTCGGAATGGCTATGGAAATGCCATAATAGGTAGGTATAGTGGCTGTTTTGAGGAAGGTATATGGTGGGTGTATGGTACTGGCGAAAGTTGCGCGGTACTAGAGAGGCTAGCAATGGTGGAAGGGTGAGAGTGCATATAATCCATGGACTCAACATTAATCATAAAGAACTCGCATACTTATTGCAAAAATATATTAGATATCGAAACAAAGTACTATGCACATGCTCCTAGGGGGGTAGATTGGTAGGAAAATACCATCGTCGTCCCCGACTGCCACTCATAAAGTAGACAATCAATAAATAAATCATGCTCCGACTTCATCACATAACGGTTCACCATACGTGCATACTACGGGAATCACAAACTTTAACACAAGTATTTCTCAAATCCACAACTACTCAACTAGCATGACTCTAATATCACCATCTTCATATCTCAAAACAATTATCAAGTACCAAACTTCTCATAGTATTCAATGCACTTTTTATGAAAGTTTTATTATACTCATCTTGGATGCCTATCATATTAGGACTAGTTTTATAGCCAAAGCAAATTACCATGATGTTCTAAAAGACTCTCAGAATGATATAAGTGAATCATGAGAGATCAATAATTTCTATAAAATAAAACCACCACCGTGCTCTTAAAAAGGTATAAGTGAAGCACTAGAGCAAAATTATCTAGCTCAAAAGATATAAGTGAAGCACATAGAGTATTCTAATAAATTCTGATTCATGTGCGTCTCTCCAAAAGGTCTGTACAGCAAGGATGATTGTGGTAAACTAAAAAGCAAAGACTCAAATCATACAAGACGCTCCAGTCAAAACACATATCATGTGGTGAATAAAAATATAGCCTCAAGTAAAGTTACAATGGACGAAGACGAAAGAGGGGATGCCTTCCGGGGAATCCCCAAACTTAGGCTTTTGGTTGTCCTTGAATTTTACCTTGGGGTGCCTTGGGAATCCCCAAACTTAGGCTCTTGCCACTCCTTATTCCAAAATTCATCAAATCGTTACCCAAAACTTGAAAACTTCACAACACAAAACTCAACAGAAAATCTCATGAGCTCCGCTAGTATAAGAAAACAAACCACCACTTCAAGGTACTGTAATTAACTCATTATTTATTTATATTTGTGTTAAACCTACTGTATTACAACTTCTCTATGGTTCATAGCCCCCGATACTAGGCATAGATTCATCAAAATAAGCAAATAACACACGAAAAACAGAATCTGTCAAAAACAGAACAGTCTGTAGTAATCTGTAGGTTTCGAGTACTTCTGTAACCCCAAAAATTCTGAAATAAATTTATGGACGTGAGGAATTTGTCTATTAATTGTCTTCAAAAAGAATCAACCTAATCACGCTCTCCAGTAAAAAATGGCAGCAAATCTCGTGAGTGCTAAAATTTCTGCTTTTTTACAGCAAGATCGCAAAGACTTCCCAAAGGTTGTACTTGGCACAATCACTAATTAAAAACATAAAACCACACCTAAACAGAATCTAGATGAATTATTTATTACTAAACAGGAACAAAAAACAAGAAACAAAAATAAAATTGGGTTGCCTCCCAACAAGCGCTATCGTTTAACGCTCCTAGCTAGGCATAAAAACAAGAATAGATCTAGGTATTGTCATCTTTGGGAGGCAATTCTTCAATAGAAAACTTATAACCCTTAGGAGTTTCCTTCTTTTTATTAATGATCAAACTCCTAGGCAAGAAATAAAGTAATTCATTTTTAGCAAAAGGTTCCTTAATGATAGCAAAAAAGTTGGGATGAACACTTATTGCTTTCATATCCGCATTTTCCTTACTAGAAGATTCACCCTTTTTATTTTTAGGCACATACATAAACTTGGCAACTCTAGTAGTAGGAGGATTTGGAGTATTTTCACGGAAGAAAAGGAAGACCCTAAGTTGGTAATAATATCCTCAAGTTTATCAATTCTTGTGGAATCTTGATCTATCTTTTCATTAACTATGGGTTCCTTTTCTTTAAAAAAATTTAGAGGAACTCCTACCTTAGATCCATATTGGGTAATCTGGTTGTGGATCTTTTTATCCAAATTCTCAATCGACTCTATGGTGGAAACTTTATTTTTTATAATTTCAAGCCTTTGCATCACATGTTCCAAAGTTAAAATAGTTCCATTAACTAAGAGAGGTGGTGGCCCAAACAAATCTATCATAGCATTATAAGAATCAAAAGTATGGATACCCAAGAAATTCCCTCCAGTAATGGTATCAAGGATATATCTATTCCAAGGGGTGATGCCTACATAAAAACCATTAAGAAGAACAGAAGTGGATTGCTTCCTAGTGGATCTATTCTGAGCATTGCAAATTCTATACCAAGCATCTTTTAAATTTTCTCCCTCCCTTTGTTTAAAATTGAGAACTTCATGATCGGGAGTACTAACGGTGATAGAAGGGCTAGCCATAATAGCAAAACCAACAATCTAACACACAGACACACAAGAAGCAAGAAAAAGGGCAAACGGAAAAGAGGTGAAAGAGGGCGAATAAAACGGAAAGGGTGAAGTGGGGAAGAGGAAAATGAGAGGCAAATGGCAAATAATGTAATGCGAGGGATAAGAGTTTGTGATGGGTACTTGGTATGTCTTGACTTGTGCGTAGATCTCCCCGGCAACGGCGCCAGAAATCCTTCTTGCTACCTCTTGAGCATGCGTTGGTTTTCCCTTAAAGAGGAAAGGGTGATGCAGCAAAGTAGCATAAGTATTTCCCTCAGTTTTGAGAACCAAGGTATCAATCCAGTAGGAGATTACACGCAAGTCCCTCGTACCTGCACAAACAAACAAGAACCTCACAACCAACGCGATAAAAGGGGTAGTCAATCCCTTCATGGTCACTTACGAAAGTGAGATCTGATAGGGATAATAAGATGAATATTTTTGGTATTTTTGTTGTATAGATTGGAAAATAAAGATTGCAAAATAAACGGCAATAGAAATAGCAAGTTGATAGGGAAATAATATAATGGAGAATAGACCCGGGGGCCATAGGTTTCACTAGTGGCTTCTCTCAAGATAGCAAATTCTATGATGGGTGAACAAATTACTGTCGAGCAATTGATAGAAAAGCGCAAAGTATGAGAATATCTAGGCATGATCATGTATATAGGCATCACGTACGCGACAAGTAGACCGAAACGATTCTGGAACTACTACTATTACTCCACACATCGACCGCTATCCAGCATGCATCTAGAGTATTGAGTTCATAAGAACAGAGTAACACATTAGGCAAGATGACATGACGTAGAGGGATACACTCAAGCAATATGATATAAACCCCATCTTTTTATCCTCGATGGCAAAAATACAATACGTGCCTTGCTGCCCTTGCTGTCATTGGGAAAGGACACCGTAAGATTGAACCCAAAGCTAAGCACTTCTCCCATTGCAAGAAAGATCAATCTAGTAGGCCAAACCAAACTGATAATTCGAAGAGACTTGCAAAGATATTTAAATGATGCATAAAATATTTTAGAGAAGAATCAAATATTGTTCATAGATAATCTTGATCATAAACCCACAATTCATCGGATCTCGACAAACACACCGCAAAAAGAATTACATCGAATAGATCTCCAAGAGAATCAAGGAGAACTTTGTATTGAGATCCAAAGAGAGAGAAGAAGCCAACTAGCTAATAACTATGGACCCGAAGGTCTGTGGTAAACTACTCACACATCATCGGAGAGGCTATGGTGTTGATATAGAAGCCCTCAATGATCGATTCCCCCTCCGACGGAGTGCCGGAAATAGGGTTTCGTGGTGCTCCTGGATGTTTTTAGGGTATATGGGTATATATAGGAGGAAGAAGTAGGTCGGTGGAGTTGCGAGGGGCCCACGAGGGTGGGGGCGCGCCTGGCCCCCCTGGGTGCGCCCTCCTGCCTCGTGGCCTCCTTGCTTCTTTCTTGACGTCCACTCCAAGTTCCTGGATCATGTTTGTTCCAAAAATAACTCTCCCGAAGGTTTCATTCCGTTTAGATTCCGTTTGATATTCCTTTTCTGCGGAACACTGAAATAGGCAAAAAACAACAATTTTCACTGGGCCTTTGGTTAGTAGGTTAGTCCCAAAAATAATATAAAAGTGCATAACAAAGCCCATTAAACATCCAAAACAGATAATATAATAGCATGGAACAATCAAAAATTATAGATACGTTGGAGACGTATCACCCGCCCAGTTAATACCCTGCTCTCCTCTGAACAACAACGAAAACATCACTCAAGAAGAACTCTGCAGTGCTCACACCTCAAAAACACAAATACTTCTCGAGCTGCTTGGTCCCAGTTCTCAGCCGCTCCTTGTGCAATTCTCTCGTTTATTGACTATATAGGTTGACAATGGTGTGGGACCGTGATGTCAGGAAACCAGGAGTAAGAAAAAAATTACTGTTTTATATAATAAGGAGGCACTTGCGTACGTGCGGCTATGGCCCTGGTGGGTCCCCACTATCATCCTCTCCAAGTAAAGTCATCTCCTCATTCCTCATGTCCGTTGACCATGTTGATAACGCGAGACGGTGGCGCCACGGCGAGCGCAACAACTCGAAGGACGATGGAGAGGGCCTTGCGGGCCCTACAGATGGTCTGATACAGCGCCCGCTCCTCATTTAGGAAGCCAGGATCATCGGACACCTATGAGCACCTTCGAGAGACTGAGACGGCATGAAGCGCTATGGCCGCGCTTGGGAGCTCTGGTTTATTTCACACCTGTATTAAGATGCAAGTGTAATTTACTCGTCATCGGAAACAACGCGTAAAATATAGGCGTAATGAAACCGAGGGCCCGAGGTCTGTAACGAAAACCGGTGTGTTACGCGTGTAATTTGAGAGACCAGTGTATATTTTATTAGTTGAAATCGACCAACCAAGCGCTTCTCTCGAGACCATATGCTTTTATTTACAAGCGTCAGTTTTACAAGCGGTTTTGGTTGGAAAACGACGATCCAATCACGGCCTAAGATGATGAGTTGGTCGGAAGATCATATGGTTTCACCTCTAACCTACCCGAGTTGTCGTACAGGCTATGAATGAAAATACGACAATGAACTTCTTAAGCACAGAAACAACAAAAGAGAATGATCTTCATAACATGCAAATCACAGACATTAGCTCAACATGCAAAACAATATGAAGCATTATTCTCAGGAGGCACGGTGAACAGCTCATGATGCCGTATGCCACAACATTCCAAGCTCAACTTTGCAATCAAACTCACAAGGCCTGGCATTAAATAGACAACATTCAGAACAAACTCTTAAAATACCTTACATAAGTCAACATTCATGTGACTATGCATCTCAGCAGAGTAAATATTTCTAAACTGAAGACAGGAATAGGAAAAAACGATCGATGTTGCTCACAGCAAAGGGCATCCCACTCAAAAATATCAAATGCATGTATTCTGTCTAACATCAATGCGCAAAATTTGACAAGGTTTTCCATTTCCAATATATTAAACTAATGTCTTCTTGCTAACATCAATGATTAAACTTTGACAAGCTTTTCCCATTCAAAATATGTAATGCCTATGATTGTAGAACAGGCAGGGTTTGTCATCAGTTTGTCACCTGATAGTCCGGTGGCTCAAGGTGACAACGAATGATTAGAGAACCATTCGATGTATTGTGCATGATGAAGTATTATGGAGGACATGAACCATCTGAACTTTTTGTGCAGTTCCACTAAAATCAAGCAGAGCATCCCTGTGGATTTCGTATTTATATGCTGCAAGAAAACAAAGACACATCAGCACACACATGAATATTGGCCCCAGTGTCAACCCACCAATCGGTGGACGAACAAACTGAAAGTACGGTAAACAGATTACCATACCCAGATGCCCCATCATTGTTGCTTAGTATGACATTGACAGACTTGGAGTCCTGCCCTGGCTTCTTGTACTTGTTTGGGCACTTTTTCCCCAGTGCACTCCATGTGTTGTAGAGTTGCCTATTCTCTCTATAGACTAGTCATGTCACCAGCGTCTACTAATACTCTGTAAAGCTTCTTGATCATTCCTTCTGTAATGTAGCGCAAATAGTGACTGCTTCCTTCTACAAAGTGGTAACGTCAGAGTAAATGACCACGGGTAGCCTCATCTGCTCCCCTTGGTATTTCAAGACATCGGGGCCAGCTGCGCTCCTCAAGCCTCAAAGACGAAGAGCCGCCTTCTTTGGGCTGGCTTGTCCGAGCGGCCAGCTGCTAGAAGGCGGCGGAGCCTAGAGGGCGGCCATGAGGTGGGCCGACTCCTAGCAGGTGGCCTCCAGGGAGGCCGGCTCCTGGCAGTCGGCCCCTCGCTCCCTCAAAGTTAGCACCTCATTACGATGATGAGACGGGGCGTGGCTATAGTGCAGCCTGCCACCCCCAAATCCAAGGCAAAGCGTGGCCATAGTGCTGCATACTAGGCAGACATCCCTTGCCCGGCGCGACACTGTTGCCATGCAGCCCGTGACATCACCCATGGCAGAAGAGGCCATGCTCCCACTACGAGCTGTCGGTACGGCCTGCAGGCGGCGGGCCCTACCTGTCCATGAGAAGCTAGAAGGCGGCAGGCCCTGACAAGTCGGCGCGGGGGAGGCCGACTCCTAGAAAGCGGCCCTCCCCCTCCCTCAAAGTCTGCGCGTCATGTCTACTACAGAACCTTCTTCGTGTAGACGTTGTTGGGACTCCAAGTGTAGAAGTTTGTAGGACAGTAGCAAATTTCCCTCAGGTGGATGACCTAAGGTTTATCAATCCATGGGAGGCGTAGGATGAAGATGGTCTCTCTCAAACAGCCCTGCAACCAAATAGAAAAGAGTCTCTTGTGTCCCCAACACACCCAATACAATGGTAAATTGTATAGGTGCACTAGTTCGGCGAAGATATGTTGATACAAGTGCAATATGAATGGTAGATATAGGTTTTTGTAATCTGGAAATATAAAAACAGCAAGGTAACTAATGATAAAAGTGATCACAAACGGTATTGCAATGCTTAGAAACAAGGCCTAGGGTTCATACTTTCACTAGTGCAAGTTCTCTCAACAAGGATAACATAATTATATCATATAACTATCCCTCAACATGCAACAAAGAGTCACTCCAAAGTCACTAATAGCGGAGAACAAACGAAGATATTATTGTAGGGTATGAAACCACCTCAAATTTATTATTTTCTATCAATCCATTGGGCTATTCCTATAAGTGTCACAAACAACCCTAGAGTTCGTAGTAAAATAACACCTTAAGACACAAATCAACCAAAACCCTAATGTCACCTAGATACTCGAATGTCACCTCAAGTATCTGCGGGTATGATTATATGATATGCATCACACAATCTCAGATTCATCTATTCAAACAACACAAAGAACTTTAAAGAGTGCCCCAAAGTTTCTACCAGAGAGTCAAGACGAAAACGTGTGTCGCCCCCTATGCATAGATTCCCACGGTCACGGAACCCGCAAGTTTATCACCAAAACATACATCAAGTGAATCAATAGAATACCCCATTGTCACCACGGGTATCCCATGCAAGACATACATCAAGTGTTCTCAAATCCTTAAAGACTCAATCCGATATGATAACTTCAAAGGGAAAACTCAATCCATTACAAGAAGGTAGAGGGGGAGAAATATCATAAGATCCAACTATAGTAGCAAAGCTCGCGGTACATCAAGATCGTGCCAAATAAATAACGCAAGAGAGAGAGAGAGAGAGAGAGAGAGAGAGAGAGAGAGAGAGATCAAACACATAGCTACTGGTACACACCCTTAGCCTCGAGGGTGAACTACTCCCTCCTCGTCATGGAGAGCACCGGGATGATGAAGATGGCCACCGGTGATGATTCCCCCCTCCGTAAGGGTGCCGGAACAGGGTCCCGATTGGTTTTTGGTGGCTACAGAGGCTTGCGGCGGCGGAACTCCCGATCTAGGTTTCTTTTCATGGGTTTCTATATTTATAGGAATTTTTGGCGTCGGTCTCACGCCAGGGGGGGGTCTCCGAGTCATCCACGAGGCAGGGGCACGCCCAGGGGGGTAGGGCGTGCCCTCCACCCTCATGGATGGCTCGGGACTCTTCTGGCCCAACTATGTTACTCTGGGGGCTTCTGTTGGTCCATAAAAACTCATCAAAAATTGGCATGTCAATTGGACTCTGTTTGGTATTCCTTTTCTGTAAAACTTAAAAACAAGGAAAAAATAGAAACTGGCACTGGGCTCTAGGTTAATAGGTTAGTCCCAAAAATCATATAAAATAGCATATAAATGTATATAAAATATCCAAGATGGATAATATAATAGCATGGAACAATAAAAAAATATAGATACGTTGGAGACGTATCAAGCATCCCCAAGCTTAATTCCTACTCGTCCTCGAGTAGGTAAATGATTAAAACATAATTTTTTATGTGGAATGCTACCTAACATATTTATCAATGTAATCTTCTCTATTGTGGCAAGAACATTCAGATCCATAAGATTCAAAACAAAAGTTTAATATTGACATAAACATAATAATACTTCAAGCATACTAACAAGGCAATTATGTCTTCTCAAAATAACATGGCCAAAGAAAGCTTATCCCTACAAAATCATATAGTATGGCTATGCTCCAGCTTCATCACACAAAATATTCAAATCATGCACAACCCCGATGACAAGCCAAGCAATTGTTTCATACTTTTGATGTTCTCAAACTTTTTCAACTTTCACGCAATACATGAGCGTGAGCCATGGACATAACACTATAGGTGGAATAGACGATGGTTGTGGAGAAGACAAAAAGAAGGAGATAGTATCACATCAACTAGGTGTATCAACGGGCTATGGAGATGCCCATCAATAGATATCAACGTGAGTGAGTAGGGATTGCCATGCAACAGATGCACTAGAGAAATAAGTATATGAAAGCTCAAAAAGAAATGAAGTGGATGTGCATCCAACTTGCTTGCTCATGAAGACCTAGGGCATTTGAGGAAGCCCATCATTGGAATATACTAGCCAAGTTCTATGATGGAAAATTGCCACTATTATATGAAAGTGACAACACAGGAGACTCTCTATTATGAAGATCATGGTGCTACTTTGAAGCACAAGTGTGGTAAAAGGATAGTAGCATTGCCCCTTCTCTCTTTTTTTCTCTTTTTTGTTTGGCTTCTTTGGCCTCCCTTTTTTTCATTGGCTTCTTTGGCCTATTTTTTTATTTCCTCACACGGGACAATGCTCTAATAATGATAATCATCACACTTCTATTTATTTACAACTCAAGGATTACAACTCAATACTTAGAACAAAATATGACTCTATATGAATGCCTCCGGCGGTGTACCGGGATGTGCATTGGATCAAGAGTGACATGTATGGAAAAAATATGAATGGTGGCTTTGCCACAAATACGATGTCAACTACAGGATCATGCAAGGCAATATGACAATGATGGAGCATGTCATAATAGATGGAACAGTGGAAAGTTGCATGGCAATATATCTCGAAATGGCTATGGAAATGCCATAATAGGTAGGTATGGTGGCTGTTTTGAGGAGGATATATGGTGGGTGTATGGTACCGGCGAAAGTTGTGCGGCACTAGAGAGGCTAGCATTGGTGGAAGGGTGAGAGTGCATATAATCCATGGACTCAACATTAGTCATAAAGAACTCACATACTTATTGCAAAAATCTATTAGTTATCGAAACAAAGTACTACGCGCATGCTCCTAGGGGGATAGATTGGTAGGAAAAGACCATCGCTCGTCCCCGACCGCCACTCATAAGGAAGACAATCAAAAAATATCTCATGCTCCAACTTCATTACATGACGGTTCACCATACGTGCATGCTACGGGACTCACAAACCTTAACACAAGTATTTATCAAATTCATAATTACTCACTAGCATGATTCCAATATCACCATCTTCATATCTCAAAACAAACATAAAGAATCAAACTTCTCATAGTATTCAATGCACTTTATATGAAAGTTTTTATTATATCCCTCTTGGATGCCCATCATATTAGGACTAAATTCATAACCTAAGAAAATTACCATGCTGTTTAGAGACTCTGAAAATGATATAAGTGAAGCATGAGAGTTCAACAATTTCTTCAAAATAAAACTACCGCCGTGCTCTAAAAAGATATAAGTGAAGATCAATGAGTAGTTGAATAATTATGCAACTATGTGAAGACTCCTTCTCATAAATAAAATTTCATATCTTAAGTACTTTATTCAAACAGCAAGCAAAACAAAATAAAATGACATTTCAACTATAGCACATATCATGTGAAGAAGCAAAAACTTAGGCTCAACCAAAACTGACCGATAGTTGTTAAAGAAGAAAGGTGGGATGCCAACCGGGGCATCCCCAAGCTTAGATGCTTGAGACTTCTTGAAATATAGACTAGGGATGCCTTGGGCATCCCCAAGCTTGAGCTTTTGTGTCTCCTTAATTCCATTCATATCGCGGTTTCCCTAAATCTTAAAAACTTAATCCACACCAAACTCAACAAGAACTCGTGAGATAAGTTAGTATAAATCCATGCTAAACCTTATCATTCTCTACTGCAGAAACTCACTAAAATTATTATTTGACTTTGCATACTAAATGCCTCTTCATATTTAAAATTCCTGTCCTCAAATAGAATCATTAAACAAGCAAACATATGCAAACAATGCAAACATAACAACAATCTGTCTAAACAGAACAGTCTGTAAAGAATGCAAGAGGAATCATACTTCCCTAACTCCAAAAATTCTGATATATTACCAAACTGTAGATAATTTGTTAATACTCATTGTTTAAAAATTTCAAGATTTTATCACGCTCTGACTATTCACAAATATTCAAAACATAACAACAAACTTTCTATTTTTAAAACAACAACATATAGACTTGTAAAGGTTTCAAAAAAACGTATAGACTTGTAAAATAAGCATGGTAAAGGCTATACTTGACCTTTTTATTGAACTAAAAGATGTAAAACATTACTCTAAATAACATAAAGAAAATCCTAATAAAAGAAAATGACGCTCCAAGCAAAACACATATCATGTGGTGAATAAAAATATAGCTCCAAGTAAGGTTAACGATGAACGAAGACGAAAGAGGGGATGCCTTCCGGGGCATCCCCAAGCTTAGGCTCTTGGTTGTCCTTGAATGTTACCTTGGGGTGCCTTGGGCATCCCCAAGCTTAGGCTCTTGCCACTCCTTATTCCATAGTCCATCAAACCTTTACCCAAAACTTGAAAACTTCACAACACAAAACTCAACAGAAAATTCGTAAGCTCTGTTAGTATTAGACAACAAATCACCACTTAGGTACTGCCAAGACAAGATTCATATTTTTTTCTCACATGATGCCTACTGTAGCATTACTATTTCTACAATTTATATTAATCAATATAAGCCATAGAAACTAGAAAACAAGCAAACTATGCATCGAAAACAGAATCTGTCAAAAACAGAACAGTCTGTAGTAATCTGTAACTCTTGAATACTTCTGTAACTCCAAAAATTCTGAAAACTTAGGACAACCTAAGAAATTTGTTCACTAATATTCTGCAAAAATAATCAGTGTTTTATCACGCTTCTATTAAAAATGAGAATTGTTTTCCCGAGTGCAAAATTTTCTGTTTTTCAGCAAGATCAAATCAACTATCACCATAGATCATCCCAAAGGTCTAACTTGGCACTTTATTGAAACAAAAGATATAAAACATGATTCCTACAGTAGCTTAATCATGTGAACACACAAAAACAGTAGGTAAAGGTGTTGGGTTGTCTCCCAACAAGCGCTTTTCTTTAATGCCTTTCTAGCTAGGCATGATAATTTCAATGATGCTCACATAAAAGATAAGAATTGAAACATAACGGGAGCATCATGAAGCATATGACAAGCACATTTAAGTCTAACCCACTTCCTATGCATAGGGATTTTGTGAGAAAACAACTTGTGGGAACAAGAATCAACTTTCATAGGAAGGTAAAACAAGGATAACGTCAAGATTTTCAACACATAGAGAGGAAACTTGATATTATTGTAATATGTAAAAGCATATGTTCCTCTCTCATAATAATTTTCAGTAGCATCATGAATGAATTCAACAATATAACCATCACATAAAGTATTATTTTCAAGCTGCACAAGCATAGAAATTTTACTACTCTTCAGATAAGCAAAATTCTTCTCATTCGGAATTGTGGGAGCAAGCTCAACTATCTATCATGTGAGGCATAATCCAATTGAAAATTAAAATCATGATGACAAGTTTCATGGTTATCATTATTCTTTATAGCATATGTGTCATCACAGTAATCATCATAGATAGGAGACGTGCTTTCATCATAATAAATTTGCACATCAAAACTTGGGAGACTAAAAATATCATCTTCATCAAACATAGCATCCCCAAGCTCGGGCCTTTGCATATCATAAGCAGAATCACTCGCATCATTCACGATTTAGTGCCAAACATTTTAATGCATTCTTCTTCTAACACTTGAGCACAATTTTCCTTTCCATCATTTTCACGAAAGATATTAAAAAGATGAAGCATATGAGGCAACCTCAATTCCATTTTTTTGTAGTTTTATTTTATCGACTAAACTAGTGATAAAACAAGAAAAAAAGATTCGATTGCAAGATCTAAAGATATACCTTCAAGCACTAATCTCCCTGACACCGGCGCCAGAAAAGAGCTTGATGTCTACTACACAACCTTCTTCTTGTAGACGTTGTTGGGCCTCCAAGTGTAGAGGTTTGTAGGACAGTAGCAAATTTCCCTCAAGTGGACGACCTAAGGTTTATCAATCCATGGGAGGCATAGGATGAAGATGGTCTCTCTCAAACAACCCTGCAACCAAATAGCAAAGAATCTCTTGTGTACCCAACACACTCAATACAATGGTAAATTGTATAAGTGCACTAGTTCGGCGAAGAGATGGTGATACAAGTGCAATATGGATGGTAGATATAGGTTTTTGTAATCTGAAAATATAAAAGCAGCAAGGTAACTAATGATAAAAATGAGCACAAACGGTATTGCAATGCTTCGAAACAAGGCCTAGGGTTCATACTTTCACTAGTGCAAGTTCTCTCAACAAGGATAACATAATTAGATCATATAACTATCCCTCAACAAGCAACAAAGAGTCACTCCAAAGTCACTAATAGCAGAGAACAAATGAAGAGATTATTGTAGGGTATGAAACCACCTCAAAGTTATTGAGGGAGTCCTGGATTAGGGGGTGTTCGGGTAGCCAGACTATACCTTCAACCGGACTCCAGGACTATTAAGATACAAGATTGAAGACTTCGTCTCGTGTCCGGATGGGACTTTCCTTGGCGTGGAAGGCAAGCTTGGCGATGCGGATATTCAAGATCTCCTACCATTGTAACCGACTTTGTGCAACCCTAACCCTCTCCGATGTCTATATAAACTGGAGGGTTTTAGTCCGTAGGACAACTTCATCATACAACAATCATACCATAGGCTAGCTTCTAGGGTTTAGCCTCCTTGATCTTGTGGTAGATCTACTCTTGTACTATCCATATCATCAATATTAATCAAGCAGGACGTAGGGTTTTACCTCCATCAAGAGGGCCCGAACCTGGGTAAAACATCGTGTTCCTTGCCTCCTGTTACCATCCGGCCTAGACGCACAGTTCGGGACCCCCTACCTGAGATCCGCCGGTTTTGACACCGACATTGGTGCTTTCATTGAGAGTTTCTCTGTGTCGTCGCTTTTAGGCCCGATTGCTCCTTCGATCATCAACAATGATGCAGTCCAGGGTGAGACTTTTCTCCCCGGACAGATCTTCGTCTTCGGCGGCTTCGCACTGCGGGCCAATTCGCTTGGCCACATTGAGCAGATTGAAAGCTACGCCCCTGGCCATCAGGCCAGGTTTGGAAGCCTAAACTACACGGCTGATATCCGCGGGGACTTGATCTTCGACGGATTCGAGCCACAGCCAAGCGCGCCGCACTGTCTCGATGGGCATGATATAGCTCTGTCGTCGAACAGTGCCTTGGAGGCCGCACACGCATCGGTTCCGACCATTGATTCGGAGCCTACTGCGCCGATCGAGGATCAGCGGTTGGACGCTGCCTCAGGGGCTGCGATCTCAGAGGTGATCGAGCCAAACTCTAGCCCCGCACTCCGCATGGCCTGTGACTCCGAGGAGCCGGATTCCTTTCCGAACTCCGAGCCCCCCGCGCCCCTGCCGATCGAATCCGATTGGGCGCCGATGATGGAGTTCACCGCCGCAGACATCTGTCAGCACTCGCCCTTCGGCGACATCCTGAATTCGCTAAAGTCTCTCTCTTTTTCAGGAGAGCCCTGGCCGGACTACGGTCAGCAGGGATGGGATTCGGATGATGAAGAAATTCAAAACCCACCCACCACCCACTTCATAGCCACTGTCGACGACTTAACCGACATGCTCGACTTCAACTCCGAAGACATCGACGGTATGGACGACGATGCAGGATACAACCAAGAACCAACGCCTATAGGGCATCGGACAACCACCTCATCTCACGATGTGTACATGGTGGATACCCCTAAAGGAAGCAACAACGAGGAAAACGGGGATGGAAAGAGGGACCGATCTCTCGAAAAACAATCAAAGCGTCGGCGTAAACGCCGACCCAAGCCCCGCCTCGATAAAGACCCAGCCATAGAGTAGGATGAGCCGGTAGACGACGAGCATGCCTTAGAGCAACCGTCCCAACAGGACAACCCGGATAGAGAAACCGAACATCCCTCCCCCGGCGAAAATGGCATTCCGGACGACCCTACGCCGGACAAGCCCACGAAGCAGAAGAACCTCCACAAACGGCTCGTTGCAACCGCACGCAGCCTGAAAAAGCAGAAGCAGAAGCTAAAAACTGCGGAAGATGCACTCAGGATCAGATGGAGTAAAGTACTCAATACCGCAGACAAATACGGCGATAGTCGCCGCACTAAAAGCTATCCAAAGAGAAAGCTACTACCTGAATTCGACGAGGAGGCCTTAGAGCCCTCGCATTCCAAAAGTGAGAAAGCCACACGGTCGGATAGACGACCCCATGGCCAGCATAAAGCGGCAAGCAGCGCCGCACTTAAGCCGGCATGCGACCCACTTAAGGATTCGCATCATGGCCCAGCCAGGTCCATTTATGGGCCGAGAAAGCAAGCTCTCGTAAGCAATGCAATAAATCCATTATCAGAATCCGGCACACCCAAATACAGGGGTGCCGCACACCCCCTATGTTTCACCGATGAGGTTCTGGATTATGAATTTCCAGCGGGATTCAAACCCGTAAACATAGAGGCATATGATGGAACAACAGACCCTGGAGTCTAGATCAAGGATTATATCCTCCACATACATATGGCTAGAGGAGATGACCTCCACGCCATAAAATACTTACCCCTCAAGCTTAAAGGGCCAGCCCAGCATTGTATCAAAAGCCTTCCTGAAAACACAATCGAAAGTTGGGAAGAGCTCGAGGACGCTTTCCGAGCAAATTTTCAAGGGACCTATGTCCGCCCTCCGGACGCAGACGATCTTAGTCACATAAATCAAAAGCCCGGAGAGTCAGCTCGGCAATTCTAGAATAGATTTCTTACTAAAAAGAATCAGATAGTCGACTGTCCAGACGCTGAAGCCTTAGCGGCTTTCAGGCATAATGTCCGAGACGAATGGCTCGCCAGACACCTCGGCCAAGAAAAGCCAAGAACAATGGCCGCACTAACAAGCCTCATGACCCGCTTTTGCGCAGGAGAGGACAGCTGGTTGGCAAGATGCAGCACCAGTGACCCAAGTACATCCGAAACTAGGGATGGAAACGGAAAACCGCGATGCAATAAGGACCGTCGCCGGACTAAGAAAAAAAGTCCGAAAAGCACGACAGTCAACGCCGGATTCAAAAGCTCACGACAGAATCAGAAAAAGCCGCCCCTCCAAGATAACAGGGACGACCTATCCAACCTAAACAAAATCTTGGATAGGATATGTCAAATACACAACACTCCCGGAAAGCCCGCTAACCATACCCACAGAGATTGTTGGGTTTTCACGGCAGACTCAACGCCGAACACAAGGGGCTCGACACACCAAGCGAAGACGAGGACGAACCCCAAAAGCAGAGTACCAGGAAACAAAAGAATTTCCCACAAGAAGTAAAAATAGTAAACTTACTCCACATAACAAAACGTGCGGTGCCCATAAAGGTACGCGCCCCACGGCCTATCCCAAAGGAATCCCGCCACTGGTTGTCAAAACAAATCATCTTTGATCATCTGGATTATTCTAGAAGTATCAGGAACCCAGGCTGGACTGCCCTGGTACTCGATCCAATAATTGGCGGACTCCAGTTTTCAAATGTCCTTATGGACGGTGGCAGCGGACTCAACCTGATATATTAGGACTCAATCTGCCACATGGGGATCGACCCAAAAAGAATTCGCCACAGCAAAACCTCCTTTCAAGGAGTAACGCCAGGTCCGGACACCCATTGCATGGGTTTTCTCCGGCTCAAGGTTATTTTCGGCTCTGCCGATAACTTCCGTCGCGAAAAGCTGACTTTCCGCATCGTCCCATTCTCAAGTCGCTACCAAGCACTACTGGGACGCGAAGCTTTCGCCCGCTTTAACGCAATACCGCATTATGCATCTCTTACGATTAAGATGCCTGGTCCACGCGGCATCATCTCCTTAAAGGGGAAGCAGTGAGAACACCTCCCCCAAGCAGAGGATTGTGCGGCCGCTTTAACAGTCCCACAATACAATGGCTTCACCAGCTAGAACATCGGAATAGGTCATTAAGACCACAGGCACGGATAGACGAGTCCGGCACAGAAGTATCGTTGATAAAGGCTTAGTGGCCATATACCCCTGCACTAGGGGCTTCACACGTATAAAATAAGAGACAATAAAGATCATTTTTTCATATTTCACTTTACACTTTGTTTATTTCATATAACTTTTGTTCGGCACGCCCCTTTTTCAACTTAGTTGCTCCCTTTTTACAGATGAACGTCGTGTTGCGCCCATCCAGGATACGGCACAACGAAGACACGGGCGCAGACGTGCAGTAGGGACCCGTTCCAAGGATTCTTTTCAGATTAAGACCCTGCGTAAACCTTTTTTACTGTCTCTTGTTGATACACATCCCCTGGTTCTATGACCAAGGAGGAGGCTGGCGTCTTGGCATGTGGCCACGTCAGAATTCTTGCGCGTACCTAGACACTAGGGGCTTATACCTCAGAGCGTTACCTCGCCCGCTCTCATAAAGACCGAATACCTTAGGGAGTGTTCGGCGTTGCGAGTTTGGCCTTATATGCATCAGCTCCGAGTCATGATTTTGGTCAAATGTTGGGTTGCCCGGCTCCTGTGTTCGGCCGCCTTACGTTCTACTCTATCGGCTAAGGCGGCACCAGGAGAACTACTGCGATTGTGCCCTGGTTCGGCAAGGCGAGCACCTCAGTAGAGAAAGCCGAAAACCGACTGTCATGATATGGTGTGAGACTGGTCAACCACTCGATGACTCTCCGGAATCTGTAGGATTCCTTCGCATTAACGAAGGGCCGTTTCCCGGCTAGGCACATACGCGCCCCGAATTCGGGCGAGCGCAGTCGCCACCAGGGGCTACCTAAATAGTCCCATTGTCAAGCTCCTATGGCTAAGTGAAAGTGTTAAAGCATTATAGTTCGGTTGCCTAGCTCACTGCGCTATCACCTCCTTTGTAGGACCAAGACATTGGATTAAGTGTGAAAATGCACCTTCTGCGAGCACCCCCGCACTATGTGCGTGGGGGCTGAAGCCAATGACTGCAATCTTTCAGATTTTGTATATATATCTTAAAACGGCCGCACAGGAGGTGTTCCAAATACTTGAAGGCACAAGTATAAAAGGCTACTACAATTCATCAAAATATTGCTTTATAATTACATATGCTATCATAACATAGCATCCTTCGAGCACTGTGCCTCTATTACACGAGCGCCTTCAAGGACTTCCTGGAAATAGTGCTCGGAGGGTACTCGGCTTTTGTCCGAATCTCGGGATGCAACAACGGTGGTCTCCATCTCTGCCCAGTATGTCTTGACACGGGCAAGAGCCATCCGTGCGCCCTCTATGCATGCTGACCTCTTCATCACATTGATATGTGGCACCGCGTCAAGGAATTGCTGCACCAAGCTGAAAAAACTTTTCGGCTCCGATCTCCCCGGCCATAGATGACCCATGACGTACTACATGGCGAGTCCGGACAATCTATTCAGTTCGGCCCATTGAGCCAGACGATCGTCCACTGCCAGTGGACGCTCTGGATTCTGGAACTGCGACCAGAAAAGCCTTTCCACTTCACGATCTTCTTGATCTCAAAAGTATTCGGTCGTATCAGCAGCACTCGCTGCTAAATCCAGATAGGTGTCCTCCGCACTCCACATCCGGTCCAACGGAGCAAATTTCGGATCGCGAAACTTCCTCCGCAGCATAAAGGGCTTTCCAGCCGCAATCTGTCCGGCCTGACGCAGCTCCTCCTTCGCAGCTCTCATCGCAGAGTGAGCGTCCTTCGCATCAGCAACGGCCTTCTCTAAGTCCGTCTGTCTCGCCCGGTCTTCTTTCTCAAGAAACTTGCAACGGTCAGCAGCACTTTTTAACTTCACGGCCATCTCGGCCATCTCCTTCTTGCTTCGGCAGTGAGCAACCTGTTCGGCTCTTAGCTCTTCAAGGGCCTTCTCGGCAGCCGCATCACTTTTCCTGGCTTGTTCCTTAGCTCGGGCAAGTTCCGCCCGAAGACTCTCCACGGCGGCCGCACCATCTGCGTCAAGCACACACATTGTAAGATACTAGCATAAAGCTCCTCTTACCAGATGCCGCCCGAGGAATTGCATACCTTGAGCCTCATCAAGCCACTCGTTGACGAGCGCGATGTCGGCATCTACCACGTCAAGTTGCCGCTTTAGTTCGGCAAAATGATCAGTTCGGCTCGATTCCAGACACTTCGCCACTGGTATACAAAGGAGGCATTTTAGACCTGGGATTATGATCCTCTGTGCGCCATCAATTTTGACAACGCACAGAGTCTCAGGGGCTACTATCTACACAGGGCGCATCTTGTTTATGCGCAACTGACAAAGAAGTACATTATCAAACGTACCTCAAAACCCGTCAGCAAACTTCTGACGGCCTCATGCAATCCGTTTTCCGCGGACGAAATCCTTCCAATCACCGTACCCATCAATGCACGGTGCTCCTCTGAGATAGAAGCTCGCCCCAGCAGAATCATCAGCTCCTCCGACCATGCATCGGACGGTGCCGGACTCGTCCTATGACCTCCATCGAAGGCCGGACACAGAGAACCTTGGGGGGACATATGGCTACCTTCCACCCCTGCCGGATTCGGAGAAACCCTCCGCGACGACACCTCAGGGTCGCCCGCCTCGCCAGGCGGTACAGCAGGGGGAGGCGTTCCACTCTCCATCATCTACGGAAGAAGATCCCCCGAAGACGAGCTTTGCTGAGAAGGGATGAGGTCCGAGCTACAAAGTAAAACTTCGGTTAATCTTCTCAGATAAAAAGCAAGGATTTCTCTCATCCCTCTAAAGGAAAATATTTCTCTACTTACGGCTCGCTGGAGGGCTGATCCCTTTGAGGGTGTAGTCCGGCCGAGGATCTCCCCGGCGTCGGACCCTCTGACGAGGACTTTTCCCCCCGCTTTGAGGCCATGGTCTCTGGGTCATCAGAGGCGGCCGTCTTCTTCCCCTTAGGAGAGGAATTGTCGGTTCCTCCCTTCGGAGCAGCCTCCTTTGAGGAGGCCATAGTTTCCTTGTCCTCCCCCTCACTTCCCTCCAAAGGCACGATCTTCAACATCCTGACTAGCACGGGATCCGGCCTGGTCTCAGGAAGGGGAGCCGGACACCTGATCAGCTTTGCCTTCGCTATCCACTCCTGTTTAAAAGGACATCTCTTTTAGGGGCGAATTTATGACAATTTTACGGATAGCGAGTCCGGGCACAAGGTTACTTACTTGAGTATCCGGGCGATTGCAGCTTAAACCTACGTCCTCGGTCAAATCCGAACACATCGCTTGTGATCCGAAGAACATTTTATACATCTCCACGGGCGTTGCGCCCATAAAATGCTGGAGAGCTCGTGGTCCCTCTGGATTAAACTCCCACAGACGAAGGGAGCGACGTTTGCCGGGCAATGTTTGGCGAATCAACATGACCTGCGTCACCTTAACCAGGTTGAGGTCTCTTTCTAAGAGATCCCTAATGTGGCCCTGCAACAAGGGCACGTCTTTGGATAACCCCCAATCTAATCCTTTGTTGACCCATGACGCTAGCCGTGGTGGGGGACCCGAGCGAAAGGCAGGAGGCGCCACCCACTTGGTGCTCCTGGGAGCGGTGATATAGAACCACTCTCATTGCCACAAGCCGAGCTCCTCTTGAAAGGAGCCCTCGGGCCATGGAGCATCAACATTCTTACTTATGACAGCGCCTCCACACTCTGCGTGCCGTCCCTTGATCATCTTCGGCTCCACTCCAAAAGTCTTGATCCATAATCCGAAGTGAGGAGTAACACGGAGGAACGCTTCGCACACAATGATGAATGAGGAAATGTGGAGGATGGACTCCGGAGCTAAGTCATGAAATTCCAGCCCATAATAGAACATCAGCCCCCTCACGAAGGGATCCATCGGGAAGCCTAACCCCCAAAGGAAGTGAGACATGAACACTACGCTCTCACCGGGCTAGGGACTGGGAATAGCCTGCCTTTGAGCAGGCAACCTATGCGAAATTTCGGCGGTCAAGAACTTAGCCTCTCTCAACTTTAGCACGTCCTCCTCCATGACGGAGGAGGGCATCCATCGGCCTTGAAGGTCGGAACCGGACATTGTCGAAGGTCTGAGGCGCCTGGAATCTGGAGCCTAGGGTGTTGGGACTCGAGGCGACGGGCGAACTTATTTTGAGATTGGAGAAAAGGAGTAAGGCCCTGGTCTCTTTATAAGAGGTTGAATACCAGGAGCCCTCGCCATAACCGTTTGGGACTCGCCTTTAATCAAGAAGACATGCTAACGGGCACGATTGGGTTACTCACGTCCGTATTGATGAGAATCCCGTAAATAAAGGGGACATGATCTCTACTTTGGCAAGACGTGCCAAGGAAACCGCCTCGCAAAACACGCTGAGGTGGAAAAGTGAAAATGATTCGAATAAAGGCTTGGCCGTGGTGTGATGTCACGCTGCGGAATACGTCAGCAGATTAGATTTGTGTTAATATTATTCTCCCTGTGGCAATACGTGGAAACCTATTTTGCAGAGCCGGACACTACTCTTGGTGTTTACAAACTTTTATGAAGAATTTGGAGGAGGAACCCGCCTTGCAATGCCGAAGACAATCTACGCGCCGGACTCGTCGTCATTGAAGCCTGGTTCAGGGGCTACTGAGGGAGTCCTGGATTAGGGGGTGTTCGGGTAGCCGGACTATACCTTCAGCCGGACTCCAGGACTATGAAGATACAAGATTGAAGACTTTGTCCCGTGTCTGGATGGGACTTTCCTTGGCGTGGAAGGCAAGCTTGGCGATGCATATATTCAAGATCTCCTACCATTGTAACTGACTTTGTGTAACCCTAACCCTCTCCGGTGTCTATATAAACCGGACGGTTTTAGTCCGTAGGACAACTTCATCATACAACAATCATACCATAGGCTAGCTTCTAGGGTTTAGCCTCCTTGATCTCGTGGTAGATCTACTCTTGTACTATCCATATCATCAATATTAATCAAGCAGGACGTAGGGTTTTACCTCCATCAAGAGGGCCCGAACCTGGATAAAACAGCATGTTCCTTGCCTCCTGTTACCATCCGGCCTAGACGCACAGTTCGGGACCCCCTACCCGAGATCTGCCGGTTTTGACACCGACAGTTATTCTTTCCGATCAATCCATTGGGCTATTCCTATAAGTGTCACAAACAGCCCTAGAGTTTGCAGTAAAATAACACCTTAAGACACAAGTCAACCAAAACCCTAATGTCACCTAGATACTCCAATGTCACCTCAAGTATCCATGGGTATGATTATACGATATGCATCACACAATCTCAGATTCATCTATTCAACCAACACAAAGAACTTCAAAGAGTGCCCCAAAGTTTTTACCGGAGAGTCAAGACGAAAACGTGTGCCAACCCCTATGCATAGTTTCCCAAGGTTACGGAACCCGCAAGTTGATCACCAAAATATACATCAAGTGAATCAATAGAATACCCCATTGTCACCACGGGTATCCCACGCAAGACATACATCAAGTGGTCTCAAATCCTTAAAGGCTCAATCCGATAAGATAACTTAAAAGGGAAAACTCAATCCATTACAAGAAAGTAGAGGGGGAGAAATATCATAAGATCCAACTATAGTAGGAAAGCTCGTGGTACATCAAAATCCTTCCAAACCCAAGAACACGAGAGAGAGAGAGATCAAACACATAGCTACTAGTACATACCCTCAGCCCCGAAGGTGAACTACTCCCTCCTCGTCATGGAGAGCGCCGGGATGATGAAGATGGCCACCGATGATGATTCCCCTCTCTGGCAGGGTGCCGGAACAGGGTCCCGATTGGCTTTTGGTGGCTATAGAGGCTTGCGGTGGCGGAACTCCCGATCTAGGTTTATTTTCGGGGGTTTCTGTATTTATAGGAATTTTTGGCGTCAGTCTCACGTCAGGGGGGTCTCCGAGTCATCCACGAGGCATGGGGGCGCGCCCTCCACCCTCGTGGATGGCTCGGGACTCTTCTGGCCCTACTATTTTACTCCGGGGGCTTCTTTTGGTCCATAAAAATTCTTCAAAAATTGGCACGTCAATTGGACTCCGTTTGGTATTCCTTTTCTGTAAAACTCAAAAACAAGAAAAAAACAGAAACTGACACTGGGCTCTAGGTTAATAGGTTAGTCACAAAAATCATATAAAATAGCATATAAATGCATATAAAACATCCAAGATCGATAATATAATAGCATGGAACAATAAAAAATTATAGATACGTTGGAGACGTATCAGTGTGCCATTAATCAGAAGATATGGGGAATGGCTACAGTGAACGCCCGCCAGGCGACGGAACTGTAGTCATGTTCTCCCCGACAAAGCACACATCATCAGTGGCACTGCCACAATACTAAGCAGCCGGCAGGACCCGCAAGCGGCGGGCGTGGCCTGTCGGCCAGTTACGAGACAGCCGGTGGGACCCACTAGGCGGCGGGCCCCAGCAGCCGACGGAGAAGCCGACCACCAGAGACGTTGACGGCTGGGTCCTACACCCAGTCGGATTACCATTGTACCCCTGGGGGGTAGGCCTATATAAACCCCCAGGGCACCCATGCAAAGGGTTCAGGATCATAGACAACACACACACACACATAGAGAGAGGAGTAGAGCTAGCCTTGCCCTTCTTCCTCCTCTAGCCAAACAGCTCTAGGAGCAAACTTGTAGCCACTCTATTGACATAGTGATCATGCGGAGACCCCGTAGAGCAGGACTATGGGTGTTATCTCCTAGGAGAGCCCCGAACCTGGGTAAGATGCGTCGGCGTACATGTCTATGCCTTATCCCGTTTCCAGGCACCGGTGACGTATTACTCCCGCACACCATGATAAGCCATCCTTTGGCATATGTCCCACGACATCCCCGACATTTGGCCTCCACCATGGGGCTAGGTGCACCGTTGTCCGGAGACCGGTTCTGGACGAGAACCCTTTTCCTCCCTAGTGAGCGCAGCCAGCCCGGCACGCCCGATGGCGTTTGCGCCAACGCGCTGCATGGCGCGGGAGTCACTTGCGCGGCGAGTGAGGGAGTCCTTGAGTAAGGGGTCCTCGGGCGTCTGACCTGTTAGCCATGGGCCGGACTGGTGGGCTGTGAAGATACGAAGACCGAAGACTGCACCCGTGTCCGGATAGGACTCTCCTTGGCATGGAAGGCAAGCTTGGCGACTAGATATGTAGATTACTTTCTTTGTAACCGACCTGGTGTAACCCTATATCCCCCCGGTGTCTATATAAACCGTATGACTTAGTCTGGAGGACACACATTATCATAACCATACAATCTAGGCCTCTAGAGTTTAGCCATTACGATCTTGTGGTAGATCAACACTTATAATACTCATATTCATCAAGATCAATCAAGCAGGACGTAGGGTATTACCTCCATAGAGAGGGCCCAAACCTGGGTAAAACATTGTGTCCCCTATCTCCTGTTACCATCGACCATAGACACACAGTTTGGGACCCCTACCCAAGATCCGCCGGTTTTGACACCGACATCGGTGCTTTCATTGAGAGTTCCACTATGCCGTCGTCAAAAGGGTTGATGGCTCGACTTATCGTCAAGGAAACTATCACCTCCGGAGGAGCTCTGGCCTCAGGCCAAACCCTTGGGCTGGGCGGTTTCATCATGACCGCCCGTTCGGCCCTTGAGCCGACGATGATGACCTCTCGAGTCATCAAAAATCGCCTCTGCCTTGATTCTGAATATGCCAAACGGATGGATACGACGGAGTTATCATCTTTAGACGAACTCCTAGATCGCATTGCCGCCTTGGGGGTCGCTACAGACTACGATCGGATTGGGCTTAAACTCGACCAGAGAGAAATTAAATCTCCACCAATCACCCACCGGATAGCGGTAGTCGAGGAGCAAGATAACTCTTCCTCTATATTTAGGACGAACTATGTTCGGATCTCCGACCTCGAGAAGCCGGACACCTACCGTGAGAAAGACACACCTTGTCCTCCGAACATAGAATCGAACGATAAGCTTCAAAAATCAATTGATATCCCGGAGCTCGAACCACTAAGTCCGGAAGATCTTCGGATACCGGACTCAAAATTGGGTCAGGGTTTGGATTTAATTCCATCCACCCAGACATAAGCGCTCTCTTGAGCATGCATCAACAATCTCTAGAAACGGTCCACCACTTTTGGGCCAGATTCCTCCTTGTCAAAAACAAGAACAAAGATTGCCGTGACAAAGACGCGATCTCAGCGTTTCACAACAATTGCACGGACGAGGGAATCCTCAACGCCATCAACCGCCATCACATATTACACTTTACTGACTTGGCAACTATCATGCAGAAGTACAGCGCAATGGAAAGTGCCTAGAAAACTCAGGCAGCACGGTGGGGACCAGCACTCCCCACTCAACCCCTCGTTCAGACAAAAAGGGCACACCCTCATGGCATGCCGGGACAAATGGTAAAGAAATACAAGCCCGTTACGGGGCGCAGAACTGTTCTAGAAGGATGGCTCGACGGGCCATGCAAAATACACACAACACCGGATAGCATACCAACCCACAACCTTAGAGCATGTTGGACACTCCGGCAAGTGGCCAAGAGCGGTGAAGATATCCTCACCAGGAATACCCCAGAGCAACACCCCCCAAGAAGACGACGACCTCAAAGTATTGACGGTCTTCGAGACATTCGCCTCAAACAATAGGCGCAAAAGGGCACTCCGCGAACTCGCCGAAGTCTGCCAGATTGCAACAATAAACCCTTGGAACGACACGGCGATAACCTTTAATGCTAGCGATGAGCCAAAATACAGGATAGTCCGAGCACCAGCCGCCTTGGTCCTCAGCCCAATTGTGGATGGCTTTCGGCTCACCAAGGTTCTCATGGACGGCGGCAGCGGACTAAACCTCATCTATGAGGATACAATACAAAAAATGGAAATAGACAGGAGCCGCATCGAGCAAAGCAACACGACCTTCCGAGGAATCATTCCCAGTCGAGAGGCACGGTGTGTGGGAAAAATCACATTCGACGTGGTATTCGGCACACCCGAGAACTATCGGTCCGAAGAAATAACCTTCAAAGTGGCCCCTTTCAACAGTGGATATCACGCCCTCTTAGGGCGAGATGCATTTACGCGCTTCCAAGCGGTACCCCATTATGGATACATGAAGCTTAAGATGCCTGGGCCCAACGGTATAATCACTCTAGCTAGTGATCCGGACATAGCACTCTGCACCGAGGATAAAATTGCATCCTTGGCCCTTGAGGCATTATCTGAAGCCCTAGCGGCCGAAGAATTAACCGTGCTACGCTCCATGGTGGACAGGGATGATGTGGTCCTAGACAAACGACCCAAATCCACCTCCTTCAAGCCAGCAGAAGAAATAGTCAAATTCCAAGTCCATCCAACGGACCCCAAGAAGACAGCATCCATTGGAGCACAACTAGACCCAACGGTTTACGCCATGCTACGAGAGTTCCTGCGCGAGAATTGGGATATATTCGCCTGGCACCCTTCTGATATGCCAGGAATCCCATGCGAGTTGGCCGAACACAGCCTCGATATATTGAAGGGATATAAACCGGTCAAGCAAACACTGCGGTGCTTTTCCGAACCCAAACGTCAAGCTATGGGGGAGGACCTAGCCAAGCTTATTGAGGCAGGATTCATTAGAGAAATAAAACATCCGAACTGGCTGGTAATCCTGGTGATGGTTCCAAAGAAGGACAAGTCCTGGCGCCTGTGTGTCAATTTTGAAGACCTCAACAAGGCTTGCCCTAAGGATCCCTTCCCCCTCCCCCACATTGACTAGATCATTGATGCTACCACAGGACACGACTCATTATGCTTCCTTGACGCATATTCTGGATACCATCAAATTAAAATGAAGGAGTCCGATCAAGCTACAACAGCATTCATCACCCCATATGGGCCATTCTGCTTCAACACCATGCCCTTCGGACTCAAGAACGCCGACGCCACTTATCAACGCATGATCCAAACATGCCTGGAGAAACAGATCAAAAAGACAGTTGAAGCCTATGTGGATGACGTCATAATCAATGCAAGGCACGTCGAAACACTAATAGATGACCTACGCCTCACATTTGACAACCTCCGCATATGACATTAAGCTCAATCCGGAAAAGTGTGTTTTTGGCGTCCCAACAGTAAAGCTGCTGGGCTTCATCATTTCCAATAGAGGAATTGAAGCAAATCCAGACAAAATCCGGGCTCTGTCACAATTGGCTACGCCAACAGACCTTAAACAAGTCCAAAAACTCGCGGGTTGCGTGGCAGCTCTAAGCCTCTTTATCTCCAGATTGGGACAAAAGGCACTGCCACTATCGTCTTCTACGGCGAACCGATCACTTCGAGTGGATAGACGCGGCAACAGCCGGACTGGAAGAAATAAAAACCCTTCTAGCAAGCAACCCAATCCTGGCCGCACCGAAAGTCGGCGAACCCATGTTGCTATACATATCGGCAACACATCAGGTGGTGAGCGCCGTACTCATCGTTGAACGAGAATAGGACGGACACAAATTCCTGCTTCAGAAGCCAGTATACTACGTATCCACTGTCCTTACACCATGAAAATCCCGGTACCCCATTATCAAAAGATAGCATTCGCGGTCTTCATAGCATCCCGAAAGCTACGACACTACTTCCAGGAGTGCTCGATCACGGTGGCTTCCGAAGTACCACTCAACGACATAATAAACAACCGCGATGCCACGGGCCGGATTGCCAAATGGGCCATTGAGCTCCTCCCATTTAACATTACATATAAACCACGTCGAGCTATTAAACCCCAAGTACCGGCTGACTTTGTTGCCGAATGGACAGAGGCCGAACTCCCTAAAGAGCACGGCACATATTCCAATTGGGTTATGTATTCGATGGCTCCAAAATGCTGGCAAGACTAGGAGCGGGCGTCGTTTTAATGTCCCCTACTGGAGACGCTGTTCAGTACGTACTCCAAATACTATACACTAACTCCAATAACGCAGCCAAATACGAGGCCTTATTGCATGGTCTCCGGATGGCTGTCTCCATGGGCATATAATGCTTGGAAGTGTGCAGGGACTCAAACCTCGCAATATCTCAAATAAATGGAGACTTCGATGCCAAAGATCCAGAGATGCCAACTTATCGTAATGCCGCCCTAAAAATGTCGGCTCGGTTCGAGGGACTCGAGTTCCATCATGTGGCTCGAGAAAGTAATCAAGTGGCGGACGTTCTTGCTCGCATAGGCGCTAAGCATGACCCCATCCCACCTAACATTTTTCTAGAAAGGCTTTTTAAGCCATCCGTGGTGTGGCAGGGGGAGGGCGGCAACACTAGTCCGGATCCGAACACAACCCTAGATTTCGAACACACCGATATCGTTGGACGCTCAACCACCGAAATAACACCGTCGGCCCATCTCATTATGGTAGTCATTGCCCAATGGACCGAACCCTTCTTGGCCTACCTTAATAAGAAGGAGATTCTCGAGGATCAGAATGAGGCCCGCTGCATTGTCCGGTGTTCGAAGGCCAACAAGGTTCATGACGGAGAGCTATATAAGAAAAGCGCTACCAGAGTTCTTCAAAGATGTATCTCCGAGGAAGAGGGGCGACAGCTCTTGGCTGAAATTCATGCCGGACTCGGCGGTCACCATGCCGCAGCTTGGGCCCTTGTTAGCAAGGCCTTTCGTACAGGGTTTTATTGGCCGACGACCCACGCATATGCACAGGACCTTGTCCAACGTTGCGTCAGATGCCAACTCTTCGCCAACCAAAGCCATATGCCCCCCACTACCTTACAAACAATCCCCATCACTTGGCCTTTTGTAGTCTTGGGACTCGATATGGTCGGACCCCTTAAAGGAGGAAGCCATAACAGAAAGTATCTGCTGGTCATGGTGGATAAATTCACTAAGTGGATAGAGGCCAAACCAGTCAAAACGGCCGAGGCGGGGCTAGTAATAGATTTCATATTTCATATCCGGCGTGGTACACTGTTATGGTGTTCCACACAACATCATCACCGATAATGGCTCTAATTTCATAGCCTATGAAGAGAAAACTTGGTGTGCTAATCTAGGCATTAAGCTCGATTACGCGTCTTTCTATCACCCGCAGACAAACGATCAAGTCGAACGGGCTAATGGTCTTATTATGAGCGGCATTAAACCTAGACTAGTGCAGTCTTTGAAAGAATCAGACAAGCACTTCATGGAGGAACTTGACTCCGTACTCTGGGGGCTGCGGACCACGCCCAACCACACTACTGGATATACACCTTTCTTCATGGTGTACGGTGCGGAAGCAGCGTTACCCTCCAACATTATTCATGACTCACCTTGAGTGCGCATGTACGAAGAGAGAGAGGCCGAGCTGAATCGGCACGACATCTTAGATGCCCTGGAGGAGGAGCGCAATGTCGCAAAAGCCCGTTCCGCATTTTATCAACAATAGGCTCGCAGATATCAAAGTAGAGAAGTGCGGGCCAACACTTACAATGTTGGTGAACTCCTTCTAAGCCTGCCGGAGAAGAAAAAGGACAAACTCAAGCCCAAGTGGGAGGGTCCCTTCATTATTGACGAAGTTCTCACCGGAGGAGCGTACCACCTGCGTAATGCATCAGACAATCACTTGGAGCCGAACCCCTGGAATGCGGCCAGACTCCGACGATTCTATGCCTAGCGCCAAACTCTGTGTTCATCTCCTTCCTCTTGTTATTAACGTTATTTTTTCTCTCTTTTCGTTTTTTCTCTCTTTTCGTTTTGCTCTTTAGCCCTACGGCTTTAGTACGGCTAGGCCGTGCTTCCCTGATGCGTACATCTCCAAATATTTACGTCCATTATACCTGGGGGCTTCTTGTACAGAAGCTTGCTATTATTCTTCGAGCATCATGCTCACACATATGCGTTCTTCCCACATGTACCTTTTCTTCGCCATTATATGCATCGATATGACTTAAGTTTTGGCCAAGCTGGGTTGCCTGTCTCCTGTGCTTATGCCCTACGTTCCCGTTAGTTCGGCTAGGGCATAAAGGGAGCACCTCTGCGATTGTTACTGCCGGGTCATCCAGATGTGTACCTCAGACTGGGTGAAGCCGAAAGCTAGCATTCTTAAGGGAATTTTTAGTCGGTGAATTAAAGACGTTTCCACATTAACTCCATTGTGAAACCCCAGAAGTTACTTACTCTATGATTTTTTCAATCACAGTTCGGACATGCACATTAAACACATGTACACCCAGGGAAAGGAACCCTTAACGGAACTATTCTCTCTGGAAGATGTTTCTTACATAATGTAATATAACATAACTAGCCGGATACACATTGTCTGTTCAAGCAACTATGACCCCTACATCTGGTTCCCATGCATACCCCTGTATATTCTACCGCTAGGGTATTCGGAAACACTCCGCACCTTCGGGTGCAGAGGTCGAAACGAAAAGGTCGGCCATGAAAATTGTTTTTACAATCCAGCTAGAAGGAATGTGCATAGTCACTTAGGACTTAAAGACTTCCTCCTCTATACCGTCCAACAGGCGGTCTAACTTACAATCTTGTTGGGAATATCTCGCAGCCACCTCTACTTGGTCATATACTAAACTAACGGGAATTTCTTCCCCATTTGACCCTAGCGGTCCGACCCGGGCCATGTGATTTGGATCCAGCTTGGTATACCGTGTTTTTACCATGGCCCAGGCCTCCCGCGCACCCTCTCGGCAGGCCGATATCTTCCATAGTCGGATACGCCGCCGCGCTCCCTTGAACAGCTCTACAAGCTTCTCCATACTCCCTGGAGGGGAGGCGGATGGCCATAAGGCCTTGTCCACACTCCGCATTGCCTGCCGAGCTTGCTCGTGTAACTGCGACAGCCCTTGCAGAAGATCACTTGATGATCCGGACACCTCCTCTTTGGGACGGCCCATCAACATACCTGCAATCACAGCTATATTAGCTAAGTTTACCCCCAAACTGTTATAAGATAAATTCGCCACATACTGAATATGCCGCCTTGCAGCTTTTTGTTCTCCTTCATGGAGTCGGCTAGCTGGGCTCGCACATCTTTCAGTTCTTCGCCCAGTTTGGTGTTTGAATCCTGGAGTTTGTTTTTCTCCTCTCTGACTCGAGTCAGAACGCGCTCGCCTGCCGCATGTTATATCTTCGCCTCTTTTTCGCTCGTTTGAGCGGCCTTCAGTTCCTCTCCCAGTTGGTCCGATGACCCTGTTATGAGACAAGCAACAGTTGCAATACAACTGGCGTATAAATTTTTTTTGTTTCTCGATGGAGGGAAATATTACCAGAGGACGCCTTCTTGAACTTTTCCAGTTCGGCGGTAGCAGCAATTAGCTGTGTCTGGCATTTCTCTAACTCTTGGGCTAGCAGGTCGTTCTTCTCCATAAGAGCCTGGTTATACAACGATCCTTAAAACATTTGTCCCAACTGCTTCAAGTCTCAGGGGCTACGCGCACATGGTTATCAAATTCGGACAAGGTAAACTTACCTGCACTTCTTTCAAATGTTGCTCGGTGGCTCTGTTAAGCCCATCTCGAGCAGCTCGGATGTATGCATCAGCCGAGCTGAAGGCACCGAACACCTCTTTTGAGAAGCGGGGATTTCGTAAAACGGCCCTCCGGCACCGGTGATTCATGGCGCCCTCCACTTCCGAATTGGTGACGGATATATTTTCCGAACCCTCGGCAGAAGGACAGTCCGGCGCCACTCCCATATCGGGCCCTGTCTCTTCGACTGGGACTGAATCTTGGTTATCAGGAGTACGACTGGTTGGGTCCCCGGACACAGTCCGTCGAACCTTTTCCCTGATACAAAATGAATATATGAGTCACTGTTGGACGCGACTTCTAAAAAGAGCATAGTTGCAAACCCATACCTCTTCAAGGAAGGCCCGACCGTATATCTATTTGCCTTCCTCTTCGAAGGCCTGCTTGACGTGGAGCCGCTCTCTCTGGAGATGCCCCCGAGGCAGCACGACGTGCCAAACGCCTCCCCTTCTGAGCACAGGATGGTGCGGTGAGTGAGGAAGAATGAGAAAACCCTCTTGGACAAAATGTCTCCTGATTACTTACATGACAAGCAGGGAGAAGACCGGGGTAATCGGCGATAATGGGTACATCCGTGCTGTCATAGCTCATCTGATAGAAAACTCCATCTTTGAGGTCCACAAATATGTCCTGATCTTCCTCATATCCGGGGTCAAGATCCTGATTGTGATTCTCCGGCTAAGGGACATGGTCATGGATCCCCTTGGCAGCCTTTCGCCATTCCTGTCATGAATGAATAAGATACCACCCTTCAAAAATAATTCAGGGAGAGGAGTCGAATAGTGGAGTTAGAGCTTACCCAGCTAGGAGAATTGTACATGGAAAACCCGTCTTGATTTTGGAGACGGGTGAACTCCTCCTGCTCCCCTTTATATAGTTCGGCCAATATTTTGGCCAGAGCGGCGGGAGTCTTCGGGCCCTTCCGACCGCAGTGGGAGGGGTCGTCTTCCCCATTATAATGCCACATGCGTATCCCTCTATATTGGAGTGGTTGGACCCCCCGCATTATGGAGACCGCCATTACCTCGACTATTGACAATCCGAACTGGGCTCGCATCTTAATCTTACCAAGCAGTAGATTGATCTCTGCGATATCCTCTTCCTCGAGGCTCCGAGGACGCCAGCTATGGCGTTTCTTCAATGGAGCACTTGAAAATTCGGGGAGGCCCATCTGGAATGGGTCGGGAAGAGCGACGTCGTCAATATAAAACCATTCAGAGGTCCACTCTTCGGAAGGTTTCTTCGGTGTGCCGGATAGGTATCCGGTCTCAGCAATGCGCCATATTTCGGCCCCGCCCACTTCAAATATCGATCCCTCGTGGTTGCGCGGGGCAAGACAAAACAACCTTCTCCACAGATCAAAATGGGCCTCACAACCTAGGAGTAGTTCGCATAAAGCGACATAACCCGCAATGTGCAGGATGGAGGTTGGGGTAAAATTGTGTAGCTGAAGGCCATAATACTCTAGAAGCCCTCAGAGGAATGGGTGAATTGGAAATCCCATGCCCTCAGCGGATAGGGGACAAAGCACACTCGTTCCTCCGCAGATGGATTGTGGAAATCTTCCGCCTAGGTTTTGCCGTTGAAGGAAGCCAACCCTGCTCGAGCAGGGATCAGATCCGCAGGGGGGAGAAATCCCTGCGTTTGCAACTTTGCTAATTGACTATGGGACAAAGAGCACCTCTCCCACTCGCCTTTCTCTGGGTCGGAATGGGAGGAGGAGCTGGGAATGCTAGCCATGTTGGAATGGTCTTTCCTGGCAATCTCTGAGGATTTTCTCCGCGTGGTGCCGAATGGATCTGAGACCCAATCTCTTTAAATATATGCTCTTTCTTGCATGGCCGGGGTGTTATTTGCAAAAAATACCCTGACCATCCGCATTCGCCCGACACGTGGAAGCTGAAGTCATCAATGCATAGAAGCCGAGGGGTGCAGCCTTGAATTAAAAACCGAATACATTACTTGGAAGTCGTTGGAGGAGGAACCCGCCTTGCAATGCTGAAGACAATCTGCGCGCCGAACACCTCATCATTGAAGCCTCGTTTGGGGGCTATTGAAGGAGTCCGGGACTAAGGGGTCCTCGGGCGTCTGACCCGTTAGCCATAGGCCTGACTGGTGGGCTGTGATGATATGAAGACGGAAGACTGCACCTGTGTCCGGATAGGACTCGCCTTGGCGTGGAAGGCAAGCTTGGCGACTAGATATGTAGATTCCTTTCTTTGTAACTGACCTGGTGTAACCCTAGACCCCCCCGGTGTCTATATAAAACGGAGGACTTAGTCCGGAGGACAGACATTATCATAACCATACAAGCTAGGCCTCTAGGGTTTAGCCATTACGATCTCGTGGTAGATCAACTCTTGTAATACTCATATTCATCAAGATCAATCAAGCAGGACGTACGGTATTACCTCCATAGAGAGGGCCCGAACCTGGGTAAAACATTGTGTCCCCTGTCTCCAGTTACCATCGACCTTAGACATAGAGTTCGGGACCCCCTACCCGAGATCCGCCGGTTTTGACACCGACAGCGAGCTGCCTCGCTGATCTCATCGGCGAGATCCGCCTCTCCGACGAGCCCGCACCTGACGCGGGAGCAGCTAGCTCCGAGAGCTACCTCGTCGACCTCCTTGGCAAGCTCCACTTCGCCAACGAGCCAACCTCTGACCTAGAGTTAGTTGGCTCCCCCGACCCGATGCTCGTCGACTCCGACGTGGCATCCCTCGACGCCTTCCCCACTAATGTGGTGGTCATCAATGACCCGCTCCCCCACGCGGACAGTGGCAGCAGCACTGTCACGGAGGTTCTTGTCATCAGCCACGATGGAGCCTCCGGCGCAGCCACCTAGGACCCGCAGCAGGTGGCAATGCAGGACCTGTCTACGCCCATCACGGCAGACGCCAACGCCGAGACGCTAGAGGCCTGCTGCGCCTCGCTCGTCGAGAATGCCAGGAAGTTTGCCACCATGAGACGCCTCTCCGAGGCCTGCCAGCGTGAGATTGACCGCACCTTCGGCGGCACTCCGGCTGCAGGCGGGCCCAGCCGCATAGGGACGGTCCGACAGCGCGGCGTTGCCGTCGCCAGCATGTTTGGGGTAGACTGCCCTGTCTAAGCCATGCCCATGGAGAACATACGTGCTGCCCAGGCGGCAACAAATGAGCTGGACCACCTGGAGGGTGACGAGCGTCGTTGCATGATGGGGCGCGTTCAACAACTCATCGCCGCGGCCGCCGCGCAGCAAGAGGCTGGCTGCCGCGTGGAAGAACCCGTCCAGCATGCCGACAACCTCCTCCCTCGCCAAGAGCATGGCGCGACCTCCCGGACACCGACAAGCGGCATCCACAACCAGAGAGACAGAGAGCCGGTTGCTAGCCGTAGTCAGACGCACATCACCATTGAGCGTGACTAAGACGGCCTCCCACGAGCAGTGGAACGGCGGGACGATCATCCGCCTCCTCCCCCTCCTCGCCGGGAGAGGCGTGCCTCCCCGCCGCTTGTTGAGCACCCTACTCTCGGCGACCGGGTAGGCCGCCGTGAAGGAATCGGAGAGAACGACGCCCGTCACCGGATCGACCGTCTGGCGCGATCCCTGGCGCTAGAAGAAGAAGATGCATTCGGCCCGCCTTGTTTTGGCCCCCGCATTCGCGACGAGCCCTTCCCCAAAGGGTTCTCGCTCCCGAGAGACACGCCCAAGTACAACAGCTCCGGGAAGCCAGAGAATTGGCTAGTGGATTACTCCACAGCCGTCAACATAGCAAACGACAACAAGCGCGTTGCCGTGAAGTATGTTCCACTCATGCTCCAGGCCACGGACTGGACATGGTTGAACAGCCTGAAGCCCCGCAGCGTCAACAACTGGGTAGACTTCATCGAAGTCTTCATTCGCAACTTCACCAGCACCTACAAGTGGCCGCCCAAGCCTCAATAGCTTTCTCTATGTGTCCAAGGACCCACCGAGTCCACGCGCGACTACTTGACGCGGTAGGCCGAACTGCGCAACTCCTGTGAAGGGGTGCACAAGGTGCAATCCATCGGGTACTTCACCACCGGATGCCAAGAGGGTACCTTACTGAAACACCGACTCCTCTACGACGAGCCGGCTACACTTGACGAGCTATTGATCATAGCAGACAAGTACGCCATGGATAACTCCTCCATGAAGTCGGAGCTCCAGGTGGACGGGACCGGGAAGGCGCTCCCTCCGGCTCCCCGGACGCCGGCTGGTGACAACAGTCGGTGCCAGCAGCAGAACTACAACAAGTGCAAGGCCCAGCAGCCGGCTTCCACTAGCCAGCAGATGGCAACAGTTGAGGACCAGCAGCCGGAGGGACAAGCCGGCCCCAAGCGTCAGAAAGGCGGAAAGCCCGCTTGGCTGCCCGCCTTCTCCTATGAGCAAACCTTGATGCACCCTGCAAGTTCCACAGTGGCGCGAAGCCATCCAACCAAACCACCCGGAAGTGCCACTGGCTCACCTGAATCTCCAAGGGTGAAGGACTGCTGCCTCCTCTGCCTGCTGGCCAGCCGCCGCCTCCTCCCCAGCAGCCGGCAGCCTGCCCAGCAGTCGGCGCTATCCAGGATTAATACCCCGAGGAAATGGAGCTTATGTCGTCTTCACCAGTATGGCTGGTGACCGGTACAGCCGATGCCAGCAGCACCGCGAAGTGAACGTTGTTGCTTCAAATGCCCCAGAATTCATGCACTGGTCCGAGAAGCCCATCAGCTGGAGCCGTGCAGACCACCCGGAGGCGATGCCTTCTTCGGGTTCCTATGCTCTGGTGTTGGATGCCACCCTTGCAACGGAGAGGTGAGCTGCTCGTTTCTCCCGGTTCCTGATAGATGGTCGTAGCGGCATCAACATCCTTTACCGCGACACCATGCAGAAGTTGTGCATCAAAGAGAAGCAGCTCCAGCCCAGTCGGACTGTCTTTTATGGCATTGTGCTCGGCCTTTCCTGCTCACCAATCGGCAAGATCAAGATAAACGTCCTCTTCGGAGACAAAGATCACTTCCGCCGCGAGGCAACTTGGTTTGAGGTGGTTGATCTGGAGAGCCCTTATCATGCACTCCTAGGACGGCCAGCTCTAGCCAAGTTCATGGCGGTGCCACATTACGCCTACCTCAAGATGAAGATGCCGAGAACCAAGGGAATTATCACAATAGCCGGAGACCACGAGAAGTCGGCTGCCAGTGCTGCAGCTAGCAGCCGGCTGGCCGAGTCCCTTGTGATTGCTGCTAAGAAGAAACTCCTGGACCGGGTGGTGGCCATGGCCAGCAAGAAGCCGGACCTATTGCCAGATCCCAAAGAGTCAGAGACCCAGGGCTCCTTCCAGCCGGCCAAAGAAACAAAGAAGACCCCCTTGGACCCGGAGCACCCGGAGAGGCACGCTATCATAGGGGCTAACCTTGACAGCAAATAGGAAAGCGAGCTCGTCGATTTCCTCCGTGAGAATCGAGACATCTTCGCATGGTCTCCCAAAGACATGCTGGGTGTTCCGACGGATTTTGCCAAGCACAAGCTACATCTCAGATCAGATGCCAAACCAGTCAAATAGCCCCTCCGCCGACTGTCGGGAGAGAAGAGAAGAATTGTTGGTGAAGAGATAGTCCGGCTTCTGGCAGCTGGCTTCATTATGGAAGTGTTTTTTCCAGAGTGGCTTGCCAATCCAGTCCAACGAAGAACAACAAGTGGCGCATGTTTATCGACTATACCAGCCTCAACAAAGCGTGCCCCAAAGATCCGTTTGCTTTGCCTCGGATTGACCAAGTGATAGAATCCACAGCTAGATGTGAGCTACTGAGTTTTTTGGATGCCTACTCAGGGTACCACCAGATCAAGTTGAACCCGGACGACTGCCTAAAGAACGCCTATCACATCATTCAGAGCCTTCTGCTACCTGACTATGACATTCGGCTTGAGGAATGTCGGTGCCACATTTCAGCATTGCATGCAGAAGTGCCTCCTCAAGCAACTCGGCAGAAATGCCCACGTCTATGTAGATGATATTGTGGTGAAGACGGAGAAGCGCGGTACCCTCTTGGAAGATCTCAAGGAAACTTTTGATAATCTGTGTCGTTTTCAAATCAATCTCAACCCAGAGAAGTGCATCTTTAGGGTACCAGCTGGCCAGCTCCTTGGCTTCTTGGTCTCAGAGCGCGGCATTTAGTGCAATCCTGTGAAGATCAAGGCCATTGAGAGGATGGAGAGACCCACCCGACTACGATACGTCCAGAAGTTCACCGACTGCTTGGCATCCATCAGCCGCTTCATCAGTCGGCTGGGTGAGAAGGCTCTTCCCTTGTACCAACTCATGAAGAAAACCACTCACTTCGAGTGGAATGACAGGGTGGACAAGGCCTTTCTCCAGATGAAGAAGATGCTGACTACTCCGCCTGTCCTGGCGGCCCCGGCTGCTAAAGAGCCCATGTACCTCTACATCGCCGCCACCAGCCGGGTGGTCAGCACTGTCATTGTGGTGGAACACCCATAGGATGACATAGCACAGCTGGTCCAGAGGCCTGTGTACTATTTGAGCGAGGTGCTGTCGACCTCAAAGCATAACTACCCCCACTACCAGAAGATGTGTTATGTCGTGCACTTTGCCGCCAAGAAGCTGAAGCCATACTTTCAAGAGCACCCAATCACGATTGTCTGCACTGCCCCACTTGCTGAAATCATAGGCAACAGAGATGCATCAGATCGGGTGGCCAAATGGGCCATCGAGTTGGAAACTTACACCATCTTCTACCAGCCACGCACCGCCATCAAGTCCCAAGCACTGGCCGACTTCCTCGTCGACTGGGCCGAGACCCAGTACCAGTCGCCAGCTCCGGACTCCACTCATTGGTGGATGCACTTTGATGGCTCGAAGATGCGCACCTGTTTGGGAGCCGGCATTGTCCTCACCTCTCCCAAGGGCGACAAGCTCAGATACACATTGCAAATTCACTTTGCCACCTCCAACAACGTGACCGAGTATGAGGCGCTAGTACACGGACTCCGGCTGGCCAAAGAAATCGGCATCCGTCGGATCCTGTGCTATGGCGACTCGGACTTGGTGGTCCAACAGTCATCTGGCGACTGGGACGCCAAGGATGCAAACATGGAAAGTTATCGCTTCCTCGTCCAACAGATCAGTGGATACTTTGACGGGTGTGAGTTCCTTCACGTGCCACGGAACGACAATGAGCAAGTTGATGCCCTGGCACGGATCGGCTCCACCCATCAAGCAATACCAGTCGGCGTTTCCCTTCAGTGCCTCCGCAAGCCATCTATCAAGCCTTCTCCAGAATCCGAGTCCATCTTCGTGCCGGCTGCTCCCGAAGCAGTTGGATCTGACTCGGGGGCTGCAGCAGCCGGCCTGGGGACTTCAGTAGGCGGCACGGGGACTGCAACAGTCGCACCCGGCCCAGGGACTTCACAACCCGGCCCGGGGGATGCAGCAGCCGACCCAGGGACTTCACCAAGCGGCTCAGAGACTGCGGCAGTCGCGCCTGGCCCGGGGGCTGCAGCAGTCGGCCCGGGGACCCCAACAACACAGCAAGCGGCGGCCGACTCCACCCTGCCGCCTCCCAACCCAACCGCCCTAGTACCAGTGGCTGTGATGACAGTGGACAAAATCCAAGCACCATCCTGGCCGTAGCCCATCCTCAATTTCCGAGTGAACAGAGAGCTACCAGCTGACGAGATCTCGGCCGAGCAGGTGCAGTGCCGAGAAGGAGCCTACATGATAGTAAACAGAGAGCTTGTCAGACGCAGCGTGACTGGGGTCTTCCACCACTGCGTAGAACCGGAGAAGGGCCAAGCAATCCTTAAAGATATCCACCAAGGCGAGTTGGCCACCATGCGGCCTCCAGATCCCTTGTCGCCAAAGTTTTCCCCCATGGTTTCTTTTGGCCGACTGCTTTGGAGGACGCCAAAGATTTGGTCAAGCATTGCAAGGGGTGCCAGAAATTTAGCTCCAAGCAACATCTGCTGGCTTCTGCGCTCATGACCATCCCCCCTCACTTGGCCCTTTGCTGTGTGGGGGCTGGACATGGTGGGACCATTCAAGACAGCACGCGGTGGCATGACCCATCTGCTTGTCGCCGTGGATAAATTCACCTAGTGGATCGAAGCAAAGCCAATCAAGAAACTGAATGGTCCGACTGCTGTGACTTTCATCGCAGATATCACCGTCCGATACGGTGTACCACATAGCATCATCACCGACAATGGCACAAACTTTGTCAAAGGTGCCTTGCCCCGTTTCTGCGCGACAGAGGGCATCCGACTGGACTTAGAGTCCGTTGCCCATCCATAGTCAAACGGCCAAGTCGAGCGAGCAAAAGGCCTCATCCTCTCCGTCATCAAGCCCTGACTGGTCGAGCCGCTGGAGCGCTCATCCGGCTGGTGTATTGATGAGTTGTCGGCCGTCCTCTGGAGCCTCCGCACCACTCCAAACAAGTCAACCGGCTTCACCCCCTTCTTCCTTGTGTACGGGGCCGAGGCCTTCATACCAACTGACATTGAGTTCGACTCACCTCGCGTCACCATGTACAGGAAGGCGAAGGCAAAGAAAGCACAAGAAGACGGCGTCAATCTGCTGGAAGAAGGCCGGCTGTTGGCACTCAGTCGGTCTGCCATCTACCAGCACAGTCTGCGCCGCTACCACAATCGGAAGGTCAAGCCAAGATCCTTCCAAGAGGGAGACCTTGTGCTCCGGCTGATCCAGTGAACAGCTGGCCAGCACAAGCTCTCAGCCCCTTGGAAGGGCCCCTTCATCATCAGCAAAGCTTTGGGCAACGACTCCTACTACCTCATCGATGCACAGAAGCCCAGAGCGCGCAAGAGAGACGACTCTGGCAAGGAATCGGAGCGCCCATGGAATGCAAATCTCCTCTGAAGATTTTACAGTTGATGCAGTATGTACCACGCTACCTTTTGTATTAAAGCGCTAAGACATCGGGGCCCTTGAGGAGCACTCGGGGGCTACCCTTTTTATCTATATAATAAGTTTTATGCCTATGAATGTGTTATTTCATTATTCTGCCTGGCACCGGGTTCGACCAGTCGGCCCGGCGGCTTGCTGCCTTGTACTATGTCAGTGCTACCTGCAGTCGGGCAAGTAATGTGTCAGCATCTAAGCCCTCTCTTGCCATAGGCCGCAACTCACAGAGCGACTGTTCGGCTGGCAAGGGTTAAAGGCAGGAAATGGTGCCCACATGAAAATTTTCGAAGGACCAAAAGCACTCACATAGGCCAAGCCGGTTCCTCGCCTCACCGACCGGCTGCTGAGCAGTCGGCCGGCTGGCTTCTTACTTAACTTGCTATGTTCTAAGAGGCCAAAGTACTTGTCCTCCCAAATGGCTAGGTACTTGACCCGGCCACAGACCGCAGAGCGGTTGCCTGGCTGGCAAGGCAGCAGCCAAGGGAGGGCGGCAAAGGAAAAAGCCAAAAGAACGGAAAAGCTAGACAAGTCGGAACTCGGCAAAGCACAACTCATACGAGAATTAATTTACATAGCAAAAGGCCCTCGGCCGGCATTCAACAACGTTTGAATACACCCCCAGCGGGTTGAACTGCGCAAATTTAACAAGTTTGTTCAAAAGACTACGAAAGCAGTAAAAGATAAAATAAAACTGGCCGCCTAGGCCAGAGGAGCAGCAGGCGGGTCCGGCGGGTTGGTGGAGTCGGTGGCGCTAGCTGGCGGGGTGGTCGTCTGGCGAGTCTCGACTTGTCACCATCGGCAGCAGTCGGCGCACTCGCACATGGCTCATTGCTCGATGCTCGATCGAGCTGAGGCTGGTTGTCCGCTCCGTCCTCCGATGCATCGTCTTCACCATCCTCGCCTTCCTCGTTCTCGCCCTTGCTGCTAGAGGCGATTTCCTCCACCGAGTCCTCGTCGTCGTTCAGGTTCAGCCCGCACCAGTTCGGCGGCACCTCGGCGCCCTCCTCATCCAGCTCAGGGAGGAAGACAGTGGTCTCGGTGTACTCGGCAATCGCCGCCGCGTGTCGAGTGAGCGCAGGCCCCACCACCACAAACTCTTCGTTGGCCTCCTACCGGAACGTGGCCAACTAGGCTCGGTTCAGCCCAGGATACCACACCTTGAAGAACTCCAAGGCTCTCCGGGCACCTGCCCGAGCAGAGGAGCCCTTCCAAGCCTCGAAGCGGCCGATTACCACCTCTAACCAGTCGGCGGTCCGATTAGGGGTGCGTGGATCTTGGACGCCTGGCCAGGGGGCGGAAACCAGCTGGGACCCGGTGCACTGAAGACGACAGAGCATGCGGTGGGCTGGCTATAGGTGCGCCCTGACGGCCAGGAGCTGCTAGTTCATGTTTCTAGGCGCGTTGAGCAGGATCTCCGCTCCTTCACTCCCGCGCTGGTCGCAACGCACCTCGATGGCCTGGCTAATGGCGACAACGTGTCTAGGTAAGAAGTCTGCACAAAGAAGAACAAAGATCAGAAGTTGGAAGCCGACTCTGGATGCAATCGGCGGCTATTCCGAAGAAAAAGAAGTTTACCGTCGATCTTGTCCTCAATCTTGCTGTAGCCAGCGGTGAGGATCGCCTCCTTCTCGACCCACTTTGAGCGCTCGGTCTCAAACTCGGCCTGGAGGGCGTCCTCCGCCTCCTTGAGCTTCTGGAGATCCGCCTTGTGCTGGTCTGCCTGGTCCACTAGCTCCTTGGCCAGGCGGTCGCGCTCCCGCGCCACCTCGCTGCACTCCTCCTCCTTGGCGCGCAGTGCGGTTTGGGCTTCGCCAAGGTGCTGCTGCAGATCGGCGGCCACTCCTGTGGAAGACAAGAAAGAGAAGACAGTCAGCAAATCAACAAAGGGGAAAAGTGGTTGCCAGAAGATCCGGCCTGACTGCTCAGCACGAAAGGAAAGATAGAGGCGTACTCCGGTTTTCGGACAGGTCGGCGGTCCACTTGGCCAGCTCTCGGACCTGGGAGTTGAAGGCGCCACATGGATGTTGTGGTAATCCTGCAATGAAGACAATAGAAGAAAATAAAAAGTCAGCACTCGGAACTTACCTTTAAGTTCCGAGCCGCCTGCTCAGCAGCCGGCCCGGAACTCGGGGGCTACACCCAGTGGGTGCACTGGCGCGCCCCCACGGTAGATTGCAAGAATAAAAACAAAGCAAAGGAGTGTAACCGGACGGCTACTCGCGTCGACAGGAACGCCTTCTTGTACTACTGGAGGGCGGTGCCTTGGGCCTGAAGCTGGGCCTGGACGTCCTGTCCAGCCTTGTTCAGCACGCCCGTCCCGCCCCCAGGCATCCACTCTGGTGGGATGACACTGGTAGCCTCCGCTTTAGGGGCCGACGAGCTTGCAGCTCCGATCTCCTCCACCCATGGCGCTAAGGTCGCCTTTGCTGCATGCTAGCGTACCGGTGTATGGACCACGGGGATCGCCCCCCCCACCAGCTCACCACTGACCGGCGGCGCCAGTGGCACGTCAGGCCAACTTCTATGGGCCTCGATAGTTGGCGCTTGCGGGGGCGCCTCCGCCCCCAATATGATGACGTTGCCCCTCCCCTCTCCATGACCGGCTATTCATCCCCGGCTCCTCAAGTCGGCGCTTGGGTCTCTGGCGCCGGTGGCGTGACAAGTAGAGGGATGATGAGTTGCAGAGTCTGGCCGCGTGCGGCCTCTTCCGCTTGTGCCTTGGCGGCCACATCCGCCTGGGCCTTGGCCGCCACGTCCGCGTCCGCTTGCGCCGCCTTGGCCGCCTCCACCTTCTGCCATTCCGCCTCCTCCCGCTCCTCGTGCGCCTCCTGTGTTCCTTTCCATCGGCTCTTGGAGATCGGCGAGCGGATCCATGCGGCGGGTGTTGGCAGAGCCCTCCGCCACCCCGATCACGGAAGCAGAGGCGGATTGCTTAAGAGTGAGTGGGGCCCTGTTCAAGCAAGATAAGAGGAAACTCAGAAAGTTTGCAAGAAAGAAGAAAGGAAATCACAAGAGAAATCAAGCACTTACACGGACACCATCAGGGGCTGCTTCGGGGTCCTCTGGAACTGGGTCAACGTGTCGCTTGGTCGCGGTGACCATGTTCTTGGGCTTCTTTGGCCAGCTGCCAAACAGCAACAAGCCAGCTCGGCGCTTCGGCGTGCCGCCTAGTGCAGTCGGCACGGTTGAAGAGCTCACGTCCGGCTCGTCGGTGCCGTGCGGGCGGCGTGGTTCGGCCTCCTCCTCGTCGCCATTCGGCCAATCCTCGACGCCGCATCCTCCGGAGCCGCCTGCTCTGCCACCGCCACCTGTGATGTCGTCCTCCTCCATGGCGGGTGCCCCCAAGTCAGGGTCCTCCACATCGCTTCTTGTCCGGTCCGGCATGAACTCGTAGCCCAGCTCCAGAGCGCCGGCGACCAACTGGGTTGAGAAGACCTGTTCCATTGCCGACTGATCAAACGGCAAAGCAAGAACTTGAACTAGAAAAGAAGAAAAAAGAGTTACAAGACTCACCGCAGGTGGCGGGTGTGCGCGGCCATACGGCCGCTTGCCGAACTACCAATCCTTCTTCGACAATTTGCAGTTGGAGAAGTAGTTGACTAGCCGGGCCACCTGCACGTCCAAAAGCTCCCACGTGCACATCTGGCACGAGTCCTCGTACCCACTCGTGCTACTGATGATGTGGGAACGAGCTCTAAGGGGGAGCACTCGGTGCGCCACATAGGCGGCCAGCAAATCCGAGCCCTTGAGGCCCTCCGACTCCGTCATCACTAGAAGTCGGGCGAGGGCAGCAGAGGAGGCGGCCGACAGGGAGCTCGGCTTGTACCACCCGTTACCGCGCGACTCTGCAAGCGGGCCGACTACATAAGCTGGTAGGTTGATGTAGTCCCTCGTCAGATGAATGTTCTTGATGTAGAAGAAGGACTTCTGCCACAGCTTGGCCGACTGCGGCAAGGTGATGGGTAGGAAGCGATTCTCAGCACCCGAACGCCGCACGGCCACGTAGGCTCCACACTGGGATGTCGTGCCCTTCGCGGCAGTGCCGAGCTTGAGGTAAAAGCACTCTCCCCAGAGCTCGAGAGTGGGGAGAGTACCAAGGTAGCCTTCGCACATGGTGACGAAGGCAGCCAGCAGCACCGCCATGTTTGGTGTGAGGTGGTGCGGCTGGACCCGGTAGAAGTTGAGGAAGGAGCGCAGAAAGCCGCTCGCGGGAAGGCTGAAGCCGCGAAGGAAATGGGACCAAAAGACGACGCGTTCGTCGTCCTCCGACACCGGTGAGATTTCTGCCTCAGGGGAGGACACACACCTTCACATTCGTCTCCTGGGGCAGCCGCCATGTTTTATGAAGGATGGAGAGATGCTCGTCGTGGATGTTGGAGCCGTCCCAGTCGCCAGCCCGTAAGCGCGCCATGGACGTAGGGGCTCGTCGGAGGCGCGGCACGGTGGCGAATGGGCGAGGCCGCGGCGGAGCGAGAAAGCCGCGGCAATGAAAGGCTCACGGGAGGCCGCAAGGGAGGCCTCAGCCTTCATGTTATCTAGCTCGTGCTGGTGGCGCCCGAGGTTGATGGCCACTTTCAGCCTGTGCCACTCCACCGCCAACCGAAGACCCTCGGCCTCAAGGCGTGCGTCGACACCCTCAAGTTCTTCGCCGAGTCGGTTCATCGCTTCCATCGCCTCCTAGAAGAGCTCATGACGAACGACGCTCCGCCCGCGCTCGAACTTGAGAGCACGGACCATCTCGCCCTCCGCTACGGGGGCTTTGGGCGACGCCCGGCGTAGTGTGCCCCCTCTCAGCAGGGGGCTGGGGGCTGGCGCGGCCCCAGGAGCCAGCCGACCCTCGCGAGGGGCCCGAACCGAACAAGGCCCGCTGCTTGAAGAATACCCCAGGGTCGAGGCCAGCAAGCTGCCGACCGTGACCAGGGGACAAGCCCTTGGCATGCTTGCTGCGCTCTGAGCAAGGCCACGAAGAAAGGACTGTGAAGGCGCAAGCTCGGGGCGCCTTGATGACGGACGAACTCCCACGGCTGACCCCACGCTATGGGCAGCACCCAAGCCTGCAGCGCTGGAGCTTGGCGGGTGCGATGGGACAAGAGGGAGCCGCTTCTCAGGAAATTTCACGGCCTTGGCAAAAGGGGTCCTGAGGGGACAATCATCAGGAAAGGAAGGCGGCGCACAGAAGATCACCAAGATAAGGTACTTATTCGTCGACGGCGATGTACTTTCGTCGCTTCAATGGCCCGAAGATACCGCTGCCGCTCAGAGATCCTTTCCTCTTGCAGAGCTCCTCGAAGTCCATGCAAAGCCGACCGAAGCGCTGAACGTGGCGGTCAGTACGGGGTGTAGCCGGAGAAGTGCTCAAGAAAACAACTTCAGGGGTGCCTAGCTGCGGAGAACAGTCGGGCGCCGTCTCACCGCGACTTCCCGAGGCCTCCGGAGTTTCAGCCTCGGGAGCCGCGTGCTGCATCGCCTCAGCGACCAACGTCCCAGAATCATGGGATCATCAGGACGATGCCCCAGGAGCCCTAGGCGGCGTCCGCACATCAGCACTCGTGCCGCCAGCCTTTGACGACGCTCGTCCCCCTGCACCCACATTCTGGACGAGCTCGGCACCAGCAATGAAGAGGGGAACCACGCTAGCAGGGTTCTCGCGGGACCCTACCAGGCCGTCCGGACGTAGCCCCCACTCGTCAAAGGGAGGCATGCACCCTGCGAATTCAGCCTTGTTCCTGTAGCGGTACAGCAGACAGTTCTTCCCAGGAAAGTCATCCGGCGAAGGGACACCTGTCAGGACCTTGAGCACCGTTTGCCGCGTCCTAAGGGAGAGCCCGGACTCCTGAAATCTCATATGGTCCTGGATGCTGAGCAAGGTCCACATCGGGCGAGAATGGCGCTGAAGCGGAGCAACCCGGCGCTTGATGAACTCCTTCACCACCATCGGCACGGTCACGCCGTGGTCCTTCAGCATCCTTAGCCTGAGCCAGACGGGGACAAGATGGGGGCTCGCGAGCCTCTCGTGGCCCCAGCCAGAATGGGAAACGGCAGGCACTGATGGGGCGTGGAGCAGAGGGCTGAGCACACCGGCGTCGAGAAATACCCACCGTGTCCAAAACTCGCTCATGGATGGAGGAAGCTCGAAGTCGATCCCCGCGCCCGCCGTCGCGGCCAAGGCCTGGAAACTCACGCACCCTGAGCTTTGTCAGGGATCAGTCAGATGCAATGAGAAGAAATGGTGGATAAGAGCCACAGAAGGAGCGATGCCCACCATGGCTTCGCACACAAAGGCAAAGACGGCGAGGAGAGTCACAGATTGCGCATTGAGATGCAACATATGGATCTGGTAATGTTCAAGCACCACGTTGAAGAAGGCAGAGAAAGGGGGAATCAGGCCTGCCCAAAGGGCATCAATGAAGATTGGGACCTTGGTGACCGCCCAAGCAATGCAAGCACGAGACGCAGGCCAAGCCACCGTCTCCCCCCACTCCTTGAAACTGGTAGCGAGCATGGGATGCACCTTGTCCATGGCCTCGTCATTGAGCACCAAGGATCGGCCGACTGCAGGCTCAGCGGCTGGAGGCGCACTTGGCAAAGACAGAGGCTTCTTCCCCTTGTCTGCTTGTTTCGGTGCCATGGCAATGAAGAAGGCGGAGTGCAGGTCAGATTGGAGAGGAGGAGCAAAGTCTCGAGGAAGCAAAAGGACTAGGGAAGCAAGGCATGGGCGATGGGAGCATAACTGTAGGTTGCAGGGGCCGCATAGCCAGGCGGATTCAAAGGCAGCATGGGGAAGCGGAGACACCCACGTCCAATCAACCGCCACGCGTCAACCAAGGCCGCAGGCTTTTGGGGCCCGCGGCGCTCCTCGCTTGACCTTCGGCTTCGCCTCGAAGCCAAGCCCGAGAGCGCCTTGGGCCCGGGGGCTACTGCCGGCATTCTAGGAACGGGGGTCCCCAGACTTGCCTGCCTGCGGCCCACGGCGTGGCTGGGCTGGCAGGTCTATACGTCCCATCTTCATCGACAAGGCATTCAAGACCCTCGTGAGGGGCCAAGCCTCGCGAGGCGGACGATGCAAGACCTCCTTATGAGCAGCCTCCTCAGGCAGGCTCACGAGGGGCAGAGAGATCAAGGCAAGGCGAACCTCGCGAGGTCCTCGTGACGTGAGCCATGACGATCGAGGCCAGGCGGGTGCCAGCGCGCACATCGTCCTTGTTTCCTCTTTGGTGCTAAGGGGGAAAGTGCAGGTGCGGAGTACCAAGGCATCAAGCAAAGGTTTCCATATTGGTGCAACGAGACCAAGACCAGAAGGACGGCAAGACGAAGGTCACCATGGAGCCCAGGGCGGCGTCACCACCAGAACCTTTGGCAGGCGAAGACCAACTTTTGTCAGGATAGCTTGTACTAGTTGTCCCCTTTCGAATTGGCCATTGTTGGCTCCCTTCTGGCTCAATATTTGGGAGAGAGGACCAGGGCCTCTATAAATAGAACTAGCCACCACAGTAGAGGGGACTGATTGCGACAGATTCAGAGAGAGAGAGAGAGAGAGAACTCATTCAGAGGCATCTCACCCACACAAGTTCACCAAGCACAAGAACACCTCAACCTCAGGAGTCTGTTCTTCCCCTTGTGCTGTTCATCATCAGCCCAAGAGGCAATCCACCACCACCATACTGGAGTAGGGTATTACACCACAATGGTGGCCCGAACCAGCATAAATCGTGTGTCTTTGTGTTGCAAGTTCGTAAAGTTCATTCGCGAGATCTTAGAGAGCTAGGGAATGGATCGATAGGGAGAAAACCTTCACGCGCACCCCAGTGTTCGAACCTGGAGGGTTTGTCGGAACCCGTGATCCGACAAATATACCGTTGAAAAGCTAAGGAAAATGCAAAACTTTTTCATGTTGATGGTTTTCTCTGATTCCTAGTCGTTTTCAAGTAATTTCGAAAATGGTGAGATCATTCATTCTGCCTTTATCGCGAAACAGATTCTTCGAAAATGCATCACGTGAAGAACCTGAACTTCTCGGTATGTCTACTTGAACTTCACTCTGTTTTTCACGTGCTTTTTTTGCCCGTAGCTCTCCGTCCACTCATCGAGACACTCACCGGAATTGAGCAAGTAATATACCGGTGGAAAGCTGATGTAAACACGCAACTTTCCCGTGTTGACCGTTTTTTCATACTCACGACTATTTTAAAAGTTTTTCATCTCAAATTCATTCACTATAGTAGTCGAACTTCCTGCTGTTTTCACGTTGAATTTCTGTGACGTATTTTCGTTTGTAATTTTCTCATTCATTTCGTCAGTGTTAGACAAATGATATTCTTTTTGTACAAACCTCTCTCGCAATATTTTCTTTAACTTTCTCCGACCGAGGACTTGAACTTACACAAATGATATTCCGGTCGTTTTGAAGTAAAATTAGAGAAATAACAAGATCATGATTTCTGCCTTCATTGCAAATTGAAACGGATGGCGTGAGGTAGTTGAACTTCTCGGGCACGTCTGTTTGAACCTCACTTTTTTTTGACGTGTTGTTTTTTGCACTGCGTGAAGTAGTTGAACTTCTGGGGCATGTCTGTTTGAACTTCACTTTATTTCACTTTATTGTTTTTTTCTTATATGAAATACACACTGTGTAGTACGTGAACTTCAGGTTATTATCACTTTGAACTTCTCTCTGGTTTGAGAGAATTATTTTAAAACACAAAAACAACATATTTTTTATGTATTTTGGACATCTAAATACACGATGAACCTCTCTCACAAGAATTTTTTGAACTTTTCCTCGCAGAGCACTTGAACTTCTAGCAACCATTTTTTAGTTTATGAGTTGTTTTTAAAAGTGCAGAAAATGGCGTTGTGTTTTTTATTTTTTGAACAGGTAAATCCTAGGTTTTAATAAACTTCAAACTTCTCTGTTATTTCAATATGAAGTTCACCTTTTTATATTTTGAGTAAAGAATTGTATTTGATTTTTATACGGAAAAAATCGAACATGGAAGTACAAGGTGAACCTCTCTCGCAAGAATTTTTGAACTTCCCCGAACAAAGCACTTGAACTTCTTTCAACAAACATTTTCAGCTTTTATTTTTTATACTTTTATTCTCACCTGAAATGCATTCTTTGCAGTACTTGAACTTCTTGTTGTTTTCACGATAAACTTCTGTCACATTTTTTTACATACACCGAATTACACGCAGTTGTAGGTCGGATGTCATTTTTTGCCATTTTAAAACATGTAATTAGAGGTCGGACGTCCCGCAATATAAATTCTAAACCGTGCACAACCGTGCATGGAGGTGCACGTCAACTTCTTGCTACAAATCTGAGTTTTTCATATACTTCGAACGTCTCTCTTAGTGCGGATCCATGTCGGCAGCGTGCGGTTGGCCAAATTCATGGAGGAGTAGGGGCTTCTTGATATTATTCATTATTAACGGGAAAAGTCCTAGTTATACAAACCATTTAACGGAATAGATCATTTGATATCCTAGTGCACAGAGTTTGAATAGGAGAAACTTTGGTATGTGGAGAGTTTTTCCAAAATTCATTAACGTTTATGAGTTGTCTTTGAAAAGGTCCAAAATGACGTTGTTTTTTTTCTTTTTGAACTTGTAAATCCTAGGGCTTAATAACTTCGAACTTCTGTGTTATTTTATTTTGAACTTCTAGTTTTTTTAAAGCAGGGAAAATTCGTTTGAACTTTTTTTAGGTGTTCCATTTATTTTAATTTGAACTTTTTCATTTTATTATTTAGTAACAAAAAGAACCTGCGTCTTTTATAAACTTCGAACTTCTTATTTTTATTTTTTAGATGAATATCAATTTTGACTATTTTTTCAATTTAATAACGACACATCTGTATTTTTCTAAAAGTGTAAAATCCTAGATTTTTTAATAAACATCGAACCACTTTGCTACTTCAGTTTGAACTTCTAGGTTTAAAATAACAGAAAAATTATTTTTTAAAAGTTTTAAATTTTTTGTTTATTCTAATTTGAACTTCTTCATTTCATTCTTGGGTAACTAGAAAAAAAATTGAGTTTTTCATATACTACGAACTTATTAATTATTTTAATTTGAACTTCTTTAGTCTTATTCTTAGACAAAATATATTTGTAAGTAAGCATCAAAGACCCTTTTAAAACTGAACTTAATACTTTTATTTTTCCTAGAAACAAAAATAATTTGAGTGTTTCGTATACATCGAACTACTCATTTATTTTAATTTGAACTTCTTCATTTTGTTCTTTAGTAACAAGGAAAAATTGAGTTATATATATATCGAACTTCTCTATTTTTCTAGTTTGGACTTCTTAGTTTATTTCTTTTTGTAATGAAAAACCCTTATTTTGTAGCAAACATTGAATCGATTCATTACTTAAATTTGAACTTCTAAGTTTTGTAGAAATTGAGAGAATTTATTTTTATAAACTATTTGAATAGTTCTGTTATTTTAATTTGACCTTCTTGGGTTATTTAAAAACACTAAATAAATGTTTTTTCTATTACAAATGTTGAACGGCTCTATTACGTTACTTTCAATTTTATTGTTATCATTTTTATATAACGGGGAAATCCGTGAGAATTTTTCTTTGTACACGCATAACATTTTTTTCGAACTCTCCATTTTCTTAAATTTGAACTTCGAGAGTTAACATTTTCTAGGAGACGTTTATTTTTTCTTGGTATAAGAACATCGAACTATTCTTTTATTTTAATTTGAACTTCTTTGGTTTATAATTTAGTAAGTGAAGAAATCCAAGTTTTGTAATAAACATCTAACTGCTCCACTTTTTAAATTTGAACTTCTAGATTTTTTGACCTTCTTTGTTTTTTAAATTTGAACTACTAAGTTATTTTAGAAATGGGGAAACCACTTTTTTCTTGACTTGAAAATTTTACTTTTCTTCAAAAAAAATTGGGGCGTTGGATTCTCCAAACTAAATTTCCTATGGTTCATATTTTCCATTTTTCATCTGAACTTTTGTAATTTTTGAAATTGAACTTCCAAACTTTTAGACTGCAAACTTATGAAACATCATTTTTGGACAAGCAGGTGATCACAAGAAGCTACATTTCAATATAAAAGGAGAAAAAAATATTTGTTTTGTGCTAGGATGTACTAGAGCTTCGACGCACTCTTTTTGTTTTGCATTTGGGGAGCATTTACATCCAGTACACGCACACGCACACACACATTGCAATAAGGCATAATTTGCTTATAGTATTTTTTGAGTGAGATCAAGACTGAAGACACACAGTAACTTCGGAACCATCATTTTTTCTATTCAGGCATAAATACAAACACATTTTTTATGAACAATAGCTTGCCTGCAAGTATCATACTTCTTTTATCGGACTCGGGTCCTCTACAGCCTTGAAGCTCCGTTGCGAAGCTAGCAAGCAATACTAGTGCTCTCAGATGAAAATCAATCGACAAAAAACAGCCTCTCCAATTCCACGGGTTCATTCATGATCTACTGTTGCTTGTTTAGCTCCACCGCTGGGTGGTGCAGCCTGCTGCTGCTAGCATTCAGAGAAACTGCTTTTCCTAGGCAGCCATACAAAAGAAGCAAGTTCTGCAACAACTTGGAAGAAGCAAGATGTGTGTTTTTGCAAACCGACACAAGGAGCTGAGTAATCTCAGATAACTGTGCTAAACACATGTGACAGAAGATTCATGTTCATGAAATTTGACACCCTCAAGAAACAAATACTAAATGCCAAAAAATTGGAATCTTCTATTGGATATGGCAAGAAGGCACACTGGGTTGAAGATGAATAGAAAGCTCACACAAATTTCAAACTTCAGCATGGTCCTTGAACTTGTGTCCTTATTTCTTTTGAACTTCAACATCTTTGTGTAGGGATCCGACAAGCACGTCATGGCGTCCACCACACGCAGAGAAAGGAGGGCGACGGAGAAGACACAACGTTCGTGCCGACGTCGATCGTGCCCTGCATCCTCGCCACCACCATTGTCCATGCTCCGACGGCGATCGCGCCCTGCATACAGCGACACAAGTGGCTTAAATTTAAAGAGTTGTCGACTTGTGTTAGTCTATTAATTGAAAGAGTGGCCGTGCGGTGAGCTGAGTTGAATGGCCGGAGTGCTTACGGTGAGGACCAACCGGATGGCACCGACGATGTGCGACACCAGACTCTGCGCCAGACCCACGGTGTTATTGCCAAAGACGGCGACGAAAGAGTAGCCATTGAATCTGATCTCTCCTAGGTACAAGAGGGAGCTCGCCATGATCTTGCGCTGCCCTGCAATACATTCAATACCGTTGAAGTTTTTGAGGACTTGCGCATACAACCGCATGAGCTGAGCTAGTTGGAGATCTTTGGCTCGACTGGCAACCCCGAATGAATTCCACAAAACATAATTAAGATGGAATTGTCGGATATCTGTGATGAATCAAGAACCGTGATATACATTGCATACCGTTGCCTGTGGAGTGGAGAAGCTGCAGAACACCATTGAACCAGCTCGTCTGGTTGCTGAGAGAGACCGGCATGAACGATGTGATCCATCTGCTCTGCAAGAACGCCGGGTCAAGCGTCGTCGCGCCTCCCACCGCGAAGTTCGCGCCGTGCTAGAAGTCGACCGCGGTCTTGCCGGCGAGGTACGGTGTTGGTGGTGGCAACCCTAGCGACTCCACTGCATCTCACAACACATAATTGTGAGCTTGTATCATCAGTGGTGTAGGTCAACGCATCTCTGAATGGTTGTTAAACCAATCTTTATCGATGAATTCAATGACAAGGCAGTGGCGGCGGAGAAGACACATGCATGAAGGTCACATTGTAGGACTCAGGCAGATCGCCGCTTCGGCCTTGGGTAGGTCGTCAAGGGTGCTGTGGTAGACCCACAACGAGAACCTGGATGGACTGCTCGCGCGCGAGGCGTTGAACTTATTTTGCTCGAGATGGATGGTTGGGCCGCCGGCAAAATAGGGAGGAGGCACGGGTGGGGCGGAGCTAGGAGGCCGCGTCCATGGCGAGTCCAGATGCTCGTTTGGGGAAGCGCCAAACGAGGAACACTGGGGAGGAGTGGTTCAGCGTCGGGTGGGGGTTGGAGTAGCGCCGGCCGTGGTGGTCGGGATGTGCGGCGGCGCGCTAGGAGGACCGCGAGACAGGACGGCGGCGTGTTGGAAGGCGGGGAGGTGGCGCGCCGTGGGGCGGGGAGGTGGTGGCGGCGCTGGTGAGCGGGGGGTGTGGGGGTCCT